>NC_057861.1:357635452-358353952 GCF_019393635.1 Dromiciops gliroides | reverse complement strand
TCTCCCTTGTCAGACACTAGGATTTTACTTTTACCTGCAGTATCACACTTTGGACTAATATTACAGTCCCAATAGAGCGCCCAGATCATATTTGGATGAACCATTATCTATTTAGTACTTCTCAATTTGGTTTTTCTGAACTCAAGAATAAAGATTTACATTTACATTAATACACCAATGGGTCAGTGTTCTAACAATGAAGCTATTCCCTCCAATGATACAGATCATTCCTCTGATATTGAGACCACAATTCATTTCTCAGTTTATGGTGTCTGATTTTTGACCATGCCCTCCTAGCACATAAAACAAGAGATATATCCATTGTGCAATGAATCTTTCTCTAGGTCTCTTGACGTAATGTGGGTACCCACAGGCTGTCCATCTGTTCTTTTTCTCACTCAGTAATGCCAGTACACATCTTTTTCCTGTTATCTCTCTCTCTCTCTCCTTCTAGTCTTTCAATAGGATGACTACTGTGAGGTATTCAGATATAGCAGAAAAAAAACTGAATGTTGAGGGAGACAACCAGTTATGGGGTCCCAGCTGTGGTGTGGAGTAGCTGTATGACTATCACTGAAATTTTTAGAGCTTCAGTTTCTTCATCTATTAAATGGAGCTAATTGTATCCCACTATCCATCACACAGGATTGTGCAGAATGAGATATAACATAACCCTACACATGGCCAATAGATTGATTTCTTTGTCTTCATGAGGGAAGTTTCTGCTCAAGCTCCTCCAATAGAAGACTATGAGTTCTTTGAGAAAAGGTACTGTCTATATCCTCAGAACTCAGCAGAAAGCTGGCTCATTGCAAGCCCTTAAGAAATGCTTCTTGGGCAGCTAAGTGGCATAGCAGATAAAGCACTGGCCCTGGATTCAGGAGATGTGAGTTCAAATCCGGCCTCAGACACTTGACAGTAGCAATGTGACCTTGGGCAAATCACTTAACCCTCATTGCCCAGCAAAAAACAAAGAAATGCTTGTTGCCTGAATTATATAAGGCTAGCATATTAATAGTTAATATTTATTTAGCACTTTAAGGTGTGTAAAATATTTTATATCTATTGTCACATTGATTTTTTAAGTGCATAAAACAAAAATGTGCAGAAAAGGATATAGTATTGTTGCTATATTTAAAAATTATATGTACATCTACATCTATATGTATATTTATATGTGTATATATATGTATTTCTTAAATAGACCAGATATAAGAAAAGATCACCATTTCTTATATCATTATTCTTTTCCTATTGAAATGTTTATATTTGACTGATGACTTAAGTTCACAATAAAAAGGAGAATTATAATTATTTTTTTAAATGATCTTTGTCATTAGTGACCAAAAAACAGTCAAAGCAGACACATTCCTTAAGTTTTTTATACTTGTTAATTCATTACTTGGTAGGAAATTAATATATTAAAATTACTAAGATTAAATTAATAATATGACTTTTGCAGGAATTCTGAATAAGAGAAAAATAGGATAGTTATTCATAATGTATACCTGGAAAGGGGGCAGAGTATAAAGACAAACATTTCTTAAAATATTTAGAAGTATATATTTAACTAGTGGTCTGTAGCAGCTGTAGGCAAACCATGGCATGAGGGCCAAACCTGCCCATGGCCTATATTTGCATGGCCCTGGAGCTAAGAATGTCTTTTACCTTTTTAAAAATGCAATAAAACTTTATTTTAATGTGCATAAACCATTCTTAGCTTGGGGTTGACCAAAAGCAGGATGTTGCTAGTATTTGGCCCATCATCACAGGTTGCTAACCCATAGTCTATATAATCTTTATCCTATGACAGTAAGTCCATAGGATATTGACAGAATTTAGCCACATTTCAATTTAAATATCTGCTTACTGTGAAAACAAAAGATTTTAAAAAGTGGTGCTAAATGCAAAGACTGCTCAAAGATTCTACTCAGAGAAACAAATAGCTGTCAAAAATTGGCTTCATCATACACCCAAAGGCAACAAGAAACAGGATCACAAGATACTTGCAGCTGCTCATGAAGAGAACAAACAGACCACCATGAAGATAACTGCAGTTTATGTATCAACAGTGGTCGCAAAGGGTGAAGAAATAGAGATGTTCTCTGAAGAACTTGGCAAGATATTCCAAATGAAGTCAACATACATTTGGATGTTCTGTAATTCCAATGTAAATATATATTAGAGGATAGGGAGGAAAAATTGAAAACTACGCTGGAAAATATGGTTTGGGACCAAGAAATGAAAGTAGTCAAAGATTTATAGGTTATATATGTCTATATAATGTGAATATTTTCTTAAGTTGGAAGGTGTTAGACTTGGCAAAGACTGCCTGGCATTCCAAAAACAAAACTGGCTGTAATTAATTGGATTTTTGTGTTGGAAAGTACCTTGGAAATCAGCTAGTCAAATACTTATTTTTGTAGAAGGAAACTGAGGCTCAGATATGTTAATCAATTTGCCCAAACTTTCACAGGTAGTATAAAGTTGAAGTGTTTGGGTTCGAGTCAGTGTCTTCTGACTCCAAATATAGAGTTCATTCCACTAAAATTTTTGATTACTTATTAAAGACACTACCGTCATTTCAAAATCAGCTGCCCGACTACTGTTAGGCCTGTAAATAATTAAAGCAAAGGTCAAAGTAAATAGCAAATTGGAAGAAAATAGAAAGATGAAAAAGAGACACTTCTTGCTATTATCATACTCCAACTTGACCTGTTTAAACGAGCAGTCAGCTGACTTAAAGAAATCATTTACAGAAGTAATTGGAGGCAGGCTGAGAAGAAGCCCAGTCACCCCCTGGGCCACACTGTAGCACAAACAGTGTGTCCTGGAAGCAGCGCTACACTTTAAGGAGTAAAAAGCCAAGAAACAGTAAGCCAGGATGAGTAGGCAGAGAAAGCAGAAGACCATCGAAAACTTCTTTGGGGGAAAGGTAGACCACAATACATCCTCAGAAGAAGAAGATAATAATAGGGTCAAAGCTCCAACATCCAAAGCTTGCAAGAAAAATATGAACTGGTCTCAGGCCATGGAAGCTCTCAAAAGGGACTTTGAAGAGAAAGTAGGAGAGATAGAACGAAGATGTAGAGAAAGAGAGGAAGGAATGGAAAGAGAAATGAGAGCAATGCAGGAGAGTCATGAGAAAAAAGTCAACAGTTTGAAAAGCCAAATGGAAAAAGAGATTAAAAAACTGTCTGCTGAAAATAATTGCCTAAGAATTAGGATTGAACAAATGGAAGCTAGCGACCTTATGAGGAACCAAGACACAGTAAAGCAAATCCAATTGAATGAAAAAATAGAGGGCAATGTGAAATATCTCCTTGGAAAAACAGCTGACCTAGAAAATAAATCTAGGAGAGATAATTTGAAAATCATCGGACTACCTGAAAACCATGACCAAAACATGAGCTTAGACACCATCCTCCAAGAGATTGTGAGGGAAAATTGCCCTGATATTCTAGAAGCAGAAGCTAAAATAGAAATTGAAAGAATCCACCGATCACCTCCTGAAAGAGATCCCAAAAGGAAAACCTCCAGGAATATTATAGCCAAATTCCAGAACTCCCAGGTCAAGGAGAAAATATTGCAAGCAGCTAGAAAAAAAGGAATTTAAATACTGTGGAGCTCCAATAAGGATAAAGCAAGATCTAGCAGCTTCTACATTAAAGGACTGGAGGGCATGGAATATGATATTCCAGAGGGCAAAGGAACTGGGACTACAGCCAAAAATCACGTACCCAGCAAAACTAAGCATCATCTTTCAGAGGCAAACATGGAACTTCAAGGAGAAAGAAGACTTTCAGGCATTTGTTATGAAAAGACCTGAACTGAATAGAAAATTTGACTTTCAAATACAAGACCCTGGAGAAGCCTAAAAAGATAAACAGGAAAAAGACTTCATGAGGGATATTAAAAGATCAAACTGTTAACATTCCTATATGGGAAGATAATACAGAGGACACAGGTCTGAACTGAATACGAAGGGATGTTATATTTTGTTCTTTGTGGGGTGTCTTATGTATGGGGTCGGATTTGGGCTTGGGGCCTCCTGGGTTCAGGGCTGGTGCATTGTCCACTGTGCCACCCAACTAACCCATAATGACATCCTTAAAATAGGGTTGAGGTGTAGGAGAAATAGACTGGGGGAGGGGGAAGGGGAGAGATGGTCTGGGGAAAGGTTGTTCACATGAAGGAAACAAGAAAAAAGCTTATGGAGGGGAGGGGAAGAGGGGGAAGGAATTGGGGAGTGAGTGAACCTTAATATCATCAGAATTGACTCAAAGAAGGACTAACATACATACTCAAATGGGTATAGTAATATATTTTGTCCCGAGGGAGGGGAGGGAGATAAGGGGGGGTGGAGAAGAGGGGAAGGAGGGAAGGGCAGATTCTGGGAGAGAGTAGTAAAAAGCAAAATACTTCCAAGGAAGGTGAAGATGTTCTGCATAATGGCACAAGTATGAAATATTGAATTGCTTGATTTCATAGGGAGGGTTGAGGAGAGAGGGAGGAAGAAAATTTGGAACATAGAATTAGCTCAAAGACCTTAAACTCATCAGAGTTGGCTCATGGAGGGAATAACATTCACACCCAGTTGGGAGGAGTAATCTATTTAACCTTATAGGAAAGTATGAGGGGAAGAGGATAAGGAAGGAAAGGTGAAAAAAAAGGGAGTGCAGAGTAGGGGAGGGGACAGTCAGAAGTAAAATACTTTTGAGGAGGAATAGTTTAAAAGAAAATAGAAAATAGAGTAAATATCATGGGAAGGGAATAGGATGGAGGGAAATAGTTATGATGACTTTGCTGGGCTAATATGAAGAAAATTCTTTGTCAAGTTTAAGGTACTTTAGGTTATGATGAACAGGATACTATTAGAAAAACCTGGAAAGACCTACATGAACTGAAACAGAGTGAAATGCACTGTATTCAAAATAACAGAAATAGTGTAAAATGATCTGCTGGCGAAGCATGTGGTTATTTTCAGCAAGGCAATGGTCCAATATAACCCTGAAGGACTTATGAAAATGGCAACCCATCTACAGAGAAAGAAGTGATAGTATCTGAAAATAGATGGAAACACATTTTTTTTCTTTTCTTTTTTTTTCCTTTCTTTTTTGGTGAGGCAATTGGGGTTGGGTGGCTTGCCCGGGGTCATGTGGCTGGTGGCTGTTGGGTATCTGGGGCCGGATTTGGGCTCGGGTCCTCCTGGTTCCAGGGCCGGTGCTCTGTCCGCTGTGCCACCTAGCTGCCCCTGGAAACACATTTTAAAAAAAATTTTTTTTTCTCTTTGACAATTCCTCAGTCTGAAGTTTTGGGAGTTTTTTGACTGTTTTTTCTCACAATCTAGCTAATGTGGGAATGTTTTCCATGACTACTCATGTATAATTTATTTTGAAATGCTTGAGTTCTAGTGGGTGGGGGGTGGGAATAGAGGAGGAAGAGATGTTGGAACAATTTTTTTTTAATTGATGTTAAAATTTGTTTTTACATATATTTTGGAAAATAAAATTCTATTAAAAAAAAAAAGAAGTAATTGGTAGAGGTAACAGAGATAAAGATAGAGATTTGATGTAAGCAAAAACTCTAACTGGAAGAACAATTTACATGATGATCACAATAAATGTAAAGGGTGACAACCCTGAAAGACTTTAGAATTCTGATCAATGCAGTGACCAATCATGACTTTGCAGTACTCATAGCATGTCTCTGTGGAGAGGGGGCATGCTTGAGGGAGGGGAATGATGCTGACATTTCCAAACAAGGCAAATGTGCTTATTTGTTTGGCTTTCTGTATGTATTTGAAACAAGGGGGAGTTATATTAAGGTGGGGAGGTGCAGCAGAGTCATTGGAAAGTAACATTGATACTTAAAAAAAGGTAATAAGACATTAACCCCCCCCCCCCCCAAATAAACTTCCTAACCATTAGTTATTTTAATGTGAAACAAATTCACTTGGGAAATGGTTGATTCCTCATCACTGGCTATCTTTAAACAAAGACTCTCTATCCTAAATCCAATGTACCGCATGATCCTAAGATGCTAATTTCTACAAAACCCCCCATCTGGATGCTGGATGGCCACTTGCACAAGGTGATATAGAACGGATATTTGTTCAATTTTAATTTGAACTAAATTGCCTCTGAGATCCTTTTCAACCCAAAGCTTCTGTAAGAAATGGACGGATATAAAAAAAAATTTATGAGGAACATTTCTTATAGAATGGTCAGAGAATCATAGAATTGCATAATTAGAAGGATCCTTAGAAATCATCTGGTCCAACCCCCTAGTTTTTTAAAGGAAACTTTAAGAGGCTTTACAGGGTTGAGTGACTTACCCAAGCTCACACAGGTGGGAAGTACCAGGGCTGGGATCTGAACCCCTGGATTTCTTTTCAGTGCTCTTTTGACTGCAGCACAGAGCTTCTAACTAATGCAAAACAATTGTCTCAATAAGGAGACAGAACACATATAACCTCCTTGCCAAAAAACAAAACAAAACAAGCAAAAACCCAAGACAGGGCAGAGTAGTTTAGGCAATATCCACTTAGAATTACTAAGAATTATACACACATGTACTAAGTACTTAATAACTGCTTGTTGACCAAGGAGAAAAGAAAACTAAAGGAATATTTCCTTACAAAATATCAAAAAGAAAATAAGCTTACAGAAAACTTGTCCATATCATCAAAAGAAACCAGAAGAATCACATTAGACAAAGAATGGAATAGATCTGGTATAGGTGTGTGTGTGTGTGTGTGTGTGTGTGTGTGTGTGTGTGTGTGTGTCTGTCTGTCTGTCTGTCCATCCGTCCAGATCTGTTTTCATTGGTGGCAATCATGGAAGTTCAGCATTTAAACTTATTTCAGGGCTTAAAGAGAGGAAAAAATGGTAATAGCATTTAGATAATAGAGTTTGGAAGAGCTTTAATGACTCTCTTCTCTTTCATGACTACCCTATTCCTGGCTGCCCTCTCTTTTTCATTTAGTCCTTTTTGGAATTGCGTTTAATTTTATATTTTCCAACGACTTTACTTTCCATCCATGACTCACAGCCACATGAAAGATGACTGGAATTAAAGAAATGGGGTTTGTGGAAGTGAGCATCTTGGGATCATGTGGCTCATTGAATTTAGGAAAGATAGTTTCTCTAATGCAATACAACCTGATCTCTTCTTTTTTTACTCAGTTTCCTGACTGCTCATTTCCACAAAACCCCATCTCTTTAATTTTAATAATCTCCTTGTAGCTGGAAAGAGAACACATAATCATTATAAAATCATTAATTAAATGTAATCCAAAAGAGGGTAAGGATGTGAGAGGATTAAAAAAGCATAAGATACCCCATAAATATAAGAAAATAGAGGATCATTGAAACATTTTTTCAATGAATGAACAGAAGAGAAGGAAAACTAAAAAAGAATCACAAATAGGGAAGGTTTGAAATTACATGCTGAACTGATGACAGGGTTTCCAAAAAGGCTTAGTGCAGTTTTTTCTTTTTTTTTCTTTTTTGTTCTTTTTTTGTTCTTTTTTTTTTGTGAGGCAATTGGGGTTAAGTGACTTGCCCAAGGTCACACAGCTAGTAAGTGTGTAACATGTCTGAGGCCTGATTTGAACTCAGGTCCACCTGAATCTAGGGCCGGTGCTCTATCCACTGCTCCACCTAGCTTCCCCAGTGCAGTTTTTTAAAAGACTTTTTGAAAGACTTTTGGGACACCATGTTTTGAAAGAAATGCAAGTTGTAAATAATAAATATTTAGAGTTTCATATATAATCCTCTTTTTCTGATCTACTTGTGTAGAAATGTCCATTTTATTTGGTATTCAAGTTCAAAATATTTGAAAAATTAGGCAAAAAAAGTAATCCAAAAGGTAATAGAAAGTGACATATTGGGCCTAATTAAGATGCAGCATTTGACCAAGGATGACTTGCATGCAAGAAATGACATAAAATATATTATGGAGAATATGTATGACTCGTCACATAGAAAGGATGGGAATCTTTAAAAGGATAGCCAGAGTGTTGCATGAGTAAAACCAAGATATTTTAAAAAGGAGAGACATCTTCTGGTACATTGCTTGGCTGACCTATAAAGAAGTTATGAAAAATAACATTGATAGGAACTGCATGAAACACGAAGGTACTGGAGGGCTGCAATCTTCATTGGAGGGGAGTGCCTGTACAGGAGATATAGAATCATCAAAGTATATATGGCAAATGGCAATTAAACAAAAATCTAGATATTCTGCAGACAATGCTCCATATTAAAAAGAGTTTTTTTTAAAAGAGGCTTTTTCCATCCATTTTTTAAAAGTTGGTGGAGCTAAGAAGAGCAAAAAGAGGGTTTAGAGAAGAAGGAAAATGATATAATACTTATCCTAAGGTTAGGAAGGTGGACTTTTCTCCTTTTTTTTTTAATATTATTTCTTATAGAGAGTCAAAGTACAACAAAACAATACATTTCTCCTATATCTAGCAACTCCAAGTATTATTCTCCTTACTGGGTCCCTAAATCCATCCAACTTAAGTTGTCCCACATCAGCCCACACAGGACTCTTCTCCCCTTTCAGTACCAATTATTTAGCATTTACTAGATATAGACTTGGGTCACTAGATATATTTTCATGTATTTATCTTATGTTCTAAACTAAATTATAAATTCTTTATACTGGACCTAATGACTGTGTACTTCAAATGTGTGCCAAATTTGTATAAGCTAAAGATGAACTTAGAATATGGATAAAGAACAAAAGAAATGAAAAGAATGAAAGGTAATATCCTGGTACCAACAAAAAAGGTATCAGAATTCAGTAATTGCACTAAAAACATCTAAAGCATAATGCCACTTTTAAACATTATCATTCAACTTTTTTAAAGGTCTAGTTATAAAGGATGACAATTGAAATTATTCATTTACAACATTACCAAAAGTTCTAACTTTTATAATTGCTAGACAAATTTAGTTTATGTATTTTAATAAACATAAATTAAATATTTTTAATGAATTTAAGGCTTCAGAAAAATAAGCAAAACCTCAAATAATTTAGGGAACTTACCCAGAATGTCATCTTATTTTATAACAATTTTTTAAAAGCCAAATTTACTCATTTTTTCTTATTAATGCATACATAGAGATTATTAGCTTACACACAAGTGTCTTGGCCTAAAGCCTAGATTTTTATTGATTAAACAGACTTTTTCCTCCAGGACATTCTCTGAGGGAGGGTGGGTAAGAAGTGTTATATTGAAGAAATAAAGTGAGACACACATTGGAAGAGGCAACTGCTTTTCAAATCATAAATTTAGATCCCATTAGAAAGTTAAAATATTCTTCAGAAAGGGATTTAAGTACATTCATATATGAAATGCACAAAATCACAGGATTCTAGAGCTGGAAGAAAGTTGAAAGATTATCTACCCCACTCTCCCTCATTTAACAGATGAGATTTACACAGTATAATTATACCAGCTAAATACTAAAATTAAAACTGTCTATTTTTTATTTCACTGCCCATTTTAAGTGTGGTTTTTTTGAAAGTGGACTTAATAGAAGAGCCACAATTGTATGTTGAATATAAAGCCTGAGTAGAGGGAACTTAGGGAACCTGCTCTCTTTTGCATTATAAAAAGGTCATAAGTGTTGAGGTTTGACCTGTATCTCATAATGAATGCTGCCCTGCTCACCTAGTCTGTGCCCTCTGGCAAGAGTACACGGAAACAAAAATTCAATGAAATTACTGCAATTAGCTGAAAAGGGCATTTCTACAAGCCCTGTTCAATTAACTAATCTGCTTCTAAGTTCTGAACATCCAATGCCTTCTTTGTCCCAGTGAAATAATTTCTTTCCACAGAAAGGTGAATGAATACAAACCCTACACCAAATATAATACAAGTGCCCCAAGATATCTTTTTTAATTTATTTAAGTTTTCAACCTTTGTTTAGATAAGATTTCCAATTTCAAATTTTTTCTCCCTCCCCCCCTGGGGAGGGGAGGGGGGAGGGGGGAGGAGGGGAGAGGGGAGGAGGGGAGGGGAGGGGAGGGGAGGGGAGGGGAGGGGAGGGGAGGGGAGGGGAGGGGAGGAACTGTGGAATATGGACGCTGATTGGACCACACTATCTCTTTTGGTTTTGATGCTGTTGTTTTTCTTTTCTGAGGTTTTTCCTTCTTGCTCTGATTCTTGTTGTATAACATGACTAATGCAGAAATATGTTTAATGTTATATATCAGATTACCAAGATATCTTTTTGAATCGAGGTTGAAAATTCTTGACTTAGAGCTCTCCCAGAAAAGCATCTTCTCTACAATAGTAAAGAATATGGAAATAAACATAAAAATAATTCATACTGCTTTGTTAAGGAGTGACTGATACTTGGGATATAAAGTATAAAATCATCTTCCTCTTCTTCTCCTTCTTCTCTTCCTCTCCTCCTCCTCCTTCTTCTCCTTCTTCTCCCTTCTTCTATCTCCTGCTTTCTCTCAACACTCAAAAGGTGAGTTTACTATAGTACAGCAACCTCCCCTACTAATCTCTTCAGTTATTGCTGAAAAATGCAAAGCAAAGATACATTCCATTTCCTTCTTAGAGTAAGAAACTGTAATTCATTCTTTAAGAATAAGGCACTCATAAGATGGATGCAGTTTTGAGAATTTGTTCCCTTTTTCTATAGTAGTGACTATTACAAAGAGTTGGTTGCAACAAGAAAATTACTTGTCAAGCAAGCTCCATTTGAGAAACAACATGGTGGACAGAGGAAGTTAGGTGGCATGGTGGATAGAGTGTCAGGTCTGGAGTCAAGAACAATCATGTGTCATTTAAGATTCTAAATGTGGATTCTAATCTGTTCCCCCAGTTTTGGGGGAAACTGACTAAAATCACTGATAAAATGAGTTTAGGTTTTTAAGGGTTTATTGAAAAATAGAAAGAGAAAGATTGAGAACAGAATTCCAACAGCCTGGCATTCCTATCTTTCCTCAAATTTCCTGTGAAGTCCTCTGCTGCCACCACCACCATCAAGTCAGGAACCAAAAAAGAGACAGAGCTCTCCACGCAGGCCCTCTTTCCTCCTTCCTGTCTCTTCCCAGAAAATAGGAGGCTCCTCAAGTTGATTGGCTGGTAGCCTTGATAGACAGCACCCATGAGCAAACGTCACTTCCTGACGCCAAGGAAAAGCCACATGGCCTTGCCCTCTGAGGCATTCTCCTCATGGTGGAACTCTCCTATAGTAAGTCTCCAGTAGGTGGCATCATTCCAATTATTACAGTCATCTTTGTGAGTTCAAATCTGGCCTCAGACACTTACTGGCTGTGTGAACCTGGGCAAGTTACTTAACCCTGTTTGCTTCAGTTTCCTCCTCTATAACATGAGATGGAGAAAGAAATGGCAAACTATTGCAGTATCTTTGCCAAGAAAACCCCAAATGGGTTCACAAAGAGTGAGACACAACTGAACAACAACATGGTAGACAGAAGGGTAGCTCAAGGTGGGTCAAGAAGGTAGGTCAAGAAAGGCCCAAGTTCTAATTTAGCCCATGACATATTGTTTGTGTGATCATTTAACCACTTGTCCAGACAACTCTCTAAAATTGTAAGTTGTAGAACAGTTAGAGATTTGTACTGATAGAGTCTCCTGCCCAATGAAATCACAGGTCCAGACCAATTAAAAATAAACAAAAAAATCAACAACACCATACCCCATATACAAATTGGTAAATAAACTTGGGAGACCAAAGTGTGGTAGAAAGAGGAGGTGACTTTGAGGATCACATAAATTTTCATAAACGTAAAACTGTATATTGAATTGAGGACCTAATAACTAGAACTAGGTGATATAAAGCAATTCATGAAAGATACTGGAATATGTTCATTTAAAGAACTTGATAAGCTAAAGGATAACAGCTGAAGTCTAGGTTCCTCATAGTTCAGAATACCTGCATGGTCTATGGTCCAAAGTCAGAGGAAAAGAAAGCTCTGCTCAGTTTTCTTTCCTCACCTTTTTTTTTGGGGGGGGTGGGGAGGGAGTGGGTTTGGGGGATGGCAGGAGTTGCTGTTGAGATTGTCAGACTAATTCTGAAGTTCCCTGGGAATCAATCTAGATCCAGTCACCTAGAGACAAGAATTCTCCCCTGAAACTGGGGGGCATCTAGGATGCCCTTTGGCATGTGAGCTGTTCTAGCTGATAAGTGAAATTCTGATAATGCTATTTATTTATTCATTCATATTTTTCTCCTGCTTTTTCTTACAAATTCTGAATCATTTTGTTTGTCAGCTCAACCTGCCATGATTAGGAACAACACTCTCTCATCAATATTAGTCCCTGACAAGGAAAAAGAAATTTTATTCCTGCCTCATGACAGAAACATATCCGTGCCAAATTCTGTATCTGAATTAAGGATGACATAGGATAGCAATGCATTTTAATCATCTGGTGATATTACTTGAGGAAATGCAATAATTTGCACCAACAGGAATTTAATCTTAATAGCATATGATGTTTCTCAGACTTTATGGTTGAAAAAAATGAGACATAAAGATATTTTTTCCATAGTGAAGTAGGGGACTTGATTTTAGACTTTTGCAGATGCTTCTCATTCAGACTACTCTGTGTTCTTCTTATTCACACCTCATGCACTATCAGGTTTTATTTACTCCTGCCTCCAAAGTATGATAATAAAACAAATCAAACAAAAAGAAAACAAAACAAAACCCCTTAAGCCATGGAGCAAAATCACTACTTTTCTTTTGTGTTTGCTACTTTTTGGACAAAAATTATTATGGTATTTAGGTTAAAGTTAAACATAATTTTTGAGAGGACAAATTTAGTAACGTTATTATGAGTGTAAATTACAGTAAAGAACAATCTGCTGACCAATAATACCATTTCCTCCCAACTAAAGTAAAATTCCTAATGATGGAAACAAATGTGTTTGCTATTGGTAAAAGGTATCTAGTGACTTAAAAAAGGAACACAGACCTCCAACTAATGGATATAACTGTGAGATCTTTCCCAGAGGACCATTTAAAAACATCTGGAGAATTGTGTTCAGATCTAGGTGGCACATTTTTAGAAAGGATAGTGTCAAATAAATAATCCAAAAGTAATAGAAAGAAAAAACAAGGGACAGAGCCAAGATGGTGGAGGAAAGCCATTAAATGCACAGCGTTCCTGACACAATTACCCCCAAAACAGCAATAAAACAAAATAGAAAAAAAAATGAACAGGATAGTTAAAGGGATTGAAAATCTTACCATACAAAGATCAACTGAATGAACTGGGGTTGGTTAGTGAACTATGATATTTAAATACTCAGTTGGTTAAATAAGAGAAGACTTGAGGTTGGAGATAGAATATGGTAGCACTTTTCAAGTACCATCAAGAGCTGTAATGTGGACCCAGAGACCAGAACAAGGAGTAATGGATAGAAGAAAGAGAAGAGATGTGAGGAAAAACTTCCTAACAATTAGATTTGTGCTGAAAAAGCAAAAGCAAAAGCAAAAGCAAAATGGGTTGCCTAAGGAGGTGGTAGATTTACCATCCCTAGAGATCTTCAAGTAGAAACTGATGTGTTGTGGCCAAATCTTTTTTAGGGATGGTTGAACTCAATGACCGTCACCAGAGAACCTTTCCAACTCTGAGATTCTTTGGTTCTTTGACATTCATTGCAATGGTTATTACGAGGGTAAAAGAACAAGCAAAAGTTGCTTTCTCACACTCCTTCACAAATAAGAATTTCTAATAATTGGAGCTCACTGAATAGGCAATGAGCTACTTTGTAAAGTGGTGAATTCTCTAGTGTTGCAGGTGTTCAAGCATAAGTTGTAAAACTATTTGTCGAGGAATTTGGGCAGATGAACTTTAAGATTGCCAGGAAGTCTGGAGATCTGGTTATGTTTTAGTACAGGAAGTAAGGCTTCTAGTTAAATCAAACAAGTGTTTGAACGTGCTTACATAAGATTCATTCATCCCTAAATAATGTTAAGTGAGTAACTACATTGTGCTAGGCACTTACCGATCATTGTCCAGATCCTAACCCTTTCTATGTATTCTGATTGCCTATAAAAAAAAATCTGAACTACTCAAGCTGGTATTCAAATTCCTTTATAATGTCTCCAGATTGCTGTTTAATCTATATTTCCTATTATTCCCTTTCTCCACAGTCAGAATAATCTGTTCCCTGGCACCATTCCTTCAATCCAAAATTTCCTCCTGCTGCCTCTCCAACAATCCAAATCCTTGAAGGTCCAAATTCAGACCCAAATACTACAGGAAACCTTGTCTAAATAATATCAGTTTTAACTATTAATAACAGCAATAATAGCAACTGAATACACACACATATACACATAAAGAGACAAGAGAGAGGAAGAGGAGGAGGAAAAGAAAAGGAAAGGGAGAGGAAGGAGAGATTTCCAAGCTTGCAAAAAGCTCAAGAAGTCAAACAAGACCTTCAAGGTAGTAATTAGTCACTCTTTACAAACTTCTCCAAGCTCCAAGCAAAGTGATTGTGCAACAAGTATAAAGTAATTATAATTAAATTCAGGAGACAAAACAATCCCCAGAGAAACTAAAAACCTCTTGAGTTCACATCAGTGAACTATGATATTTAAATACTCAGTGCCTAGCCCCCAAGCAAACAGACAGGCTTATTTGCCTGGGATCCTAGCACTAGAGGAGGGACCCCATCCCAAGTGCTTTTCTTGGGGTCCATCAAGAAAACATCCCTTCCCCCCAGTCACCTGGCCAGAGATGACAGGCATTGATTTTAAATGAGCCTCCTGAAGGAAAAGGGTAGAGGTGGAATTCAGAGGGCTAAAAATAAACCTGTGCATGTGCCTACCTTGGGCCTGAGGGGAAAGGTGACAGGAAAGCAGGTGGAACCAGTCTCATTCCCTACTCAGGGGCAAGGATCCAGGATAACAAACTCTATACCCCCTAAGGCAAGGAAGCTGAGGCAGCCCAGAAGGCCGGTCTTAGGTAATCTACAGCATCAGGGAAGAGAGGGAGTTGACCAGAGAGCAGGTGATGGAAGAACACAAAGAAAGGATGAAACACCAAAGATTGCAAAAGAAAAACTTCTATAAAATCCTAGAGGCACAAACACATAAACCAACAGAAGGGATCGTTAAAGTGGAAGAAAAAAAATGAGTAAAACCACAAAGAGAAACCAAAGTACAAGTGTTAAGCAAATAATTTCAAATGAAGGCGAATGCTTTACCAAAGACACAATTCTAAGTACTCTCCAGAGATCCCAGAACAACAAGAAGAGCCTTCAGAATGGCTTAAAAGAGAAATCAGATTACTAAAAGAGAGTTGGAATAAATTTAGGTCAGAGTACAGTTTGCAAAGTGTTTTACATATATTATGTATTTTGAAACTCAAAAAAAAGAGTTACATGTTGAAACTCCCACTAGCTTTGTGAAATACATCCTAGAATATTATCATTTACACTCTACACATGAAAAAGATGGAGACTTAGACAAGTAAAATGACTTGCCTTTGGTCACATAGCAAGTGTCAGAGGCAGGATTCAAACTCAGGACTTTCATGAATCCAAGTCTAATGGTGCCGTATACTTCCTCCACAACATGTAGCCTTCTCAACTCTTAGGTACCTGTTGCCACTTAATGTCACCTAATTTGTCACTTAATTATATTACTTTGTGCTTATTAAATTCTTTATAAATTAATATTACCATTATACTAAAATTATAAACTTAAGAGGTAGAACTGTATCACATACAATTTTTTTTATTTCCTAGAGTACTTAGCACACTGCTAAACATAAAGTGCTCAATAAGTATCTGTTTAATGGATAAGTAAAGAGATGAATTAAATCAATAAGAATACTGTTCTTATGAAATTATCACATTTCCTAGGTCAATTTTACCTGGCTTCACAAGAATAAAGAAAAGACAATTCTTCCTTCATGTACTCTGTTACCAGTTTTGCAACTTTGCTTATCTCTCCTCAAAACTATTACTATTACAGCACTAATCCCTCTCCATAACCATCAAAGTGTAAAACTCCTAATTCCTAAATAGGACACCAAGGGGGTATAGGGAAACCTTTAAAAAGGGATAGAATCTTCATGAAGAATCTTAGATTTTAAGTCTGGAGACACAAGAGACCTCAGAGATCATCACATTTAGTTCTTAAACTTTTTGTACCATGAGTCCCTTCTTAGAATGTTTTTAAATACATTAAATGAAAAACAAAGGATTACAAAGGAAACTATAGGCTAGTGAAGATAAAGGTGTAATTTTTTCTCATTCATCACAAATCCCCTGAAACATAGAGGTCCATGAACACCAGGTAAGGAATTCTTGGTCTAGTTCAAACCCCGTGATATACAGTTGAGGAAACTTAAGGCCTAGTGAAGATACATGAAATGCTCAGGATAACATAATCAAAAGGCATGGTCACATAGCCAGCAAAGTAGCTAACTGGAGGTTAAAACCCCAGCCCTCTAACTCCTTAAACCCAATGTTCATTCCACTGCACCACTTTTAAAAAGATTTTCTTCGGGGCAGCTAGGTGGCACAGTGGATAGAGCACCGGCCCTGGAGTCAGGAGGACCTGAGTTCAAATCCGACCTCAGACACTTAACACTTACTAGCTGTGTGATCCTGGGCAAGTCACTTAACCCCAATCACCTCATCAAGAAAACTTAAAAAAAAAAAAGATGTTCTCCATAATGTCACTCAAAGTTTCCTAGCTTCTTTCACTGTGGATTTGGAACACTTACAAGTTGTGATTCTAACTCTGATAGTTTAAATCAGCACAAGATGCTGCAATAAAACTTCCTCATGCAGAGACTGGAACATGCAGTCTTGCAAATTCCTGAGAAAATAGCTCTGAGTCATCTATAAATCCATAATCCATTTGCTGAACAAGTTATTCCTGACAATTTTGCAAAAGTCAAAAAAGGACAAAAGGGATTGTACAGTAACAAGTGTGTGAATTTAGCTAATATGGTGCTCTGAAACAGAGAAATTGCTGCATTTTGGCGAATTTGTAACTATTAAAATACTAGCCCAGTTGGTGGTTTTCTAAAATAATCCAATATATTTTGCAGCTTTCATCTAATTAATCCCTTCATTATCCTTCTGAGATTAGCTAATGGCCATTTTAGTTTTAATTTATTGACAAATGTTCAGATCAATATCAATCATAATGAGTAATATGGGAAAAACCTTAAAGACTAAATAAATGAGGAGCTAGCTGGTGGGAGGATCACTGTTGTGATCCCAGATCCCAGATTGAGTCATGAGAGAGACCTCAGAGGCCATCTTACACAACCCTCACATTTTATAGCTGAAGAAACTGAGGCCCTGAGGAGATGGAATGATCAAAATTATGATGCAGAGGAAATATGACTTGTCTACACTTATTCATCTAGTCAAAGGAATATTTATTGCTATCAAGGCAAGGCTCAACCATTATTTCTTCCTCTTGTCAGTGACACTTTGGGTAGTTTGACATGAGTTGCTGATACCCCTTCCTTCCTTCCCATGTATCCCAGCTCTTTAATTCAGCTTCAGGAAATGGATGAGAAGGGATGGACATAAGGGCCAGGAAGGAGGAAAAATTCTTATCCAAAAGGAAATAAAAATAAAAAGTTAATCTGAAAAATGGTTAAGCTGCCAAATGATGTGCAATCATAAGCAAATACAACCAGAGTCTTTCTGACTGAAAACACCGGAATGTGGACATGGAGAAAATTTAAGGAGACTTCAACAAGCTGTCCCTAAGATAAGAGCCTTCTACAAATATTCTCAATTTTTCCCTTGAAAAAAACATCTTTATTATTGTTAATATAGAAACAACCAAATAACTGCTTTATGTAACTTCTATGATACAAAAAAGTACTTAAAATACCTAACTCTAAAAACAACATTTTCAAATAAAAAAAAAAAGAACTGAAAGCTTAGGTACACCTATTGTATGGAAACAAAATGAATTTGCAAAATAAATCTGTTTAATAGTGATGACTTACATTTCAAGAGCATTATGTGGGGCAGCTAGGTGGTACAGTGGATAGAGCACAGGCCCTGTATTCAGGAGGACCTGAGTTCAAATCCAGCCTCAGACACTCAGACATTTAACACTTACTAGCTGTGTGACCCTGGGCAAGTCACTTAATCCCAATTGCCTGACCCCCCCCCAAAAAAAAGAGCATTATGTGACTTATAAAGGGTATCATTAAAAAGATAAAAAAAACCTCAAGCACTTAAAATACAACCCTTCTTATGAAAATTCAAATTTCATATATATGTGACAAGAGATATGCCTTAAATTATAAATACTCAGCTTTTAATTTTCACAGGGAAGAAAACTGAATGATAACTTTAATGAACATAAAAAATGTTATAAAACACTACATATTTTTTCAAAACTTGTATGGGTTACCATTATTTAGGATCACAAAGAATTTTTACAATTTTCATTTCTTTTCTATCAAAGAAAAACAAACTCTACCTGAGGAAAAAACATCTCATTTGATACCTAAGATTGTGAGAGCATGGGCAGCATTCACCCTGAGATTTCCTTCTTTGCTATGTTAATATCTCATCATGTGACTTAGGGAAAAGCCCAAACCTTTGTGCCTCAATGTTCTAACACATAGCCTTGGAGTGTGGCCTTTTTCTAAGTTAGGCCAAAGGATAAGAACACAAATGAATAATGGCTCTTTAAACACTTTTTATGCAATCTTTCATTCTTTCAACAAACAAGTATTAAGTGTCTTATGAGGAGAACATGTACTTACTAGAAGATATTAGAAATACCAGATTTAGATGAAACATAGTCCCTTCCCTTACAGGGCTATTGCTCTTTAGCAGAGAGATGATACAAATACATCCTGGTATTTAAAGCTCTTCACAATCTGGTCCCTTTTTTCTTTTCCTGTTTCCTTATACAGTATATCCTTTCAAACACATTACGGTCAAATCAGACCGGTCCTCTTGCTACCATTGTTACTTTTACATGATGCACCATCTCCAGACTTCATGAACTCCGTGGCCCTAATGGTTCATCTTGAATGGAATATATTCACTCCTTACCTACACCTCCTGGAACACTTAGTTTTCTGCAAGGATCAGCTCAAATGTCACCTACTACAGCAGGTCTTTGCTGGTTGCCCATAGTTTCTTGTGCAAACTTTCCCTAAAAGGTTGACTTGTACTTACTCTGTGTATATCTTTTGTAGAATGATATCAAAGGCTGCCCTGTGGAAGATGGTTTAAACTAGCACTCTTTGGCCACAGAAGGTAGAAGTTACAGAGATAACTTGATAATAGGAAAAACTTCTTAACGATTAGAGTGTCCAAAAGTGGAATGAACTGCTTTGAGAAGGTTCGTCCTCCCCATCCTTGAAAGTCTTCAAGCAGAGATTGAATGACTCTCATCAGCTATGTTATAATGGGGATTATTTTCATGAATAGGTTGGACAGGGTAGTTGTTGAGGTCCTTTCCAGCTCCCAAATTCTGTAATCACTTGATTAAAATGCCCTGTAATAAGAATCTATTGCCTTGAACATGACTGCATATATGGGGAGGGTAAGAATGGAGTCATGGATTATATACCCAAATGACTGGGAGGATGGTGGTGCCTGGAGCACTAAAATAAAAAAGTTCAGAAAAGGGATTTGGCTTATGGAGAAAAGTAATGAATTATGATCCTCATACACAGAGTTTGGGATGTTTACGGAATAATTAGAAATGTCCAGGAGACAACTGGTGATATGGGGCTGGAGATCAGGGGAGAGACTAGAGCTGAAGTCAGTGATGGTCCTAAAAAGAGTTGCCATGGACACTGCAAACTTGAGTTCTGTCAGCTTCTTTCTGCTTCCACTTAATATAGTTTGCAAAGCCTGTGGATGTTAATTTTCATTTTTTAAAATAAAGCTAGAAGTCCTTTGTTGCCTCCACATCAGAGCAGCTCAGTTAGACAGTTAAGCCCCATGGGTTTCCTTGAGAGTTCTTACTCAGGGGCATACACCTAAGCAGAAACTGTATAATGGGGATGTTGTTAGAAAGGATTCATGCATATCTCATCCAAATCCTTCCAGGTCTGAGGTTCTACGACTCATGGTTAAAAAGAAATGTTTCCAAAGGATTCACAGGATAAGTGAATGATTTTTAAATTTCAAATATGCCTAACCTATATAAACATAAAAACCAACTTCCACTTCACATAAGGTTTTAACTGAATGAGGCACAATAAAAAATTAATCATTTTGAAGTTCACTCAAAAGTGTTTTGTTTTTTAAATATTTCTCCATTTGGTTATTTTGGTTCTCACTCTCTCCAGCTGCAGCAAACTTGATTCAGATACACATCTTTCAACTTGTACACATTTAGGACGACATGATTACACAATAAATTAAGAGTGAAAATTAATGAAAATAGCTGGAATGTATGCTTTAAACAACCTACATTCAGTTACCTACCCCCTTTGCAACTGAACCTAATCTCTGTTGCTCCAAAGAAAAGGCAGGTAACAGTGTAATTTTCATTTTCTTAACTCTTATTACACAAGTGATAATTCAAGCATTACAGAAGCATATCTATTCTACTCAGATATAGTGTCCAATATTGGTTAGGAAAAAAATTATTTTTGGAGCATCATTCTAAATTTGGCTTTTAGTTTCTTTTTGTTTGTTTCAACATAATAAAGGGCACACAATGAAAGGTTCTGGGAAGGAGAAGAGTAACTACATGACATAATGAGCAGTGGTTCATACTCTCCTTTCAAATTATCAGCGTAATATAATAGCGAGTATGCTGGACTTGGAGTCAGAAAACCCCGAGTCCAAAGCTTGTCCTCCAATGCTTATCACCTTTGTGCCATAGGCAAGTTACTTGGTAAATCATTTTCATACTTTAAAAGACTAAATAAATGTCAGTTGTCAGTATCTTGTTCTTCTCATCTTGCTTGATGAGGTTCAAATAGAAATGGTCCAGTCACTCTCCTGATATAATTTTGTTTCATATTCTATAGACTTTTGGATAGTTAGATTAATTGACAGCTTTTTGTAATTGAGTAACAGCATTGGAATATAAACTAATCTTCTGAAGGTTTAAGCTTCTTCAATACAACTCTAGTAAACAGAACGGATGATGGCAACATGTATGTTATCATGTTTCCTCCGGTTTGACTTTGTCTGAAAATTGAAATTCCATAAAGTGTGGAGATGGTGCCCATTTGGCATGATACAGCTATCAAAACACTGTCCTTGAAGTTTTTTGTACCAATGTTATTACAAGGCACTGGGACAGGGATAGGGAGAGGAACTAGACCTGATTTTATTACTTTAGGGAACTACCAAGTTATGAAAGCTCTCTCTGCTAATGCAAGTCAGCACCTTCTCTCTAATAGTTGTAGAGAATTGCCTAAAACACTGAGAGATTGAGTGCCTTGCCCAGTTTCATATCATAAATAGGTGAGACTTGAACCTAAGTCTTCCTGAATCTGAAAGCAGCTCTCTATCCACTACACTACACTGCCTCTTTCAAGGGTTTAACATTGCTATTGTTGGTATAATTATTTTTTGATGATGATGATGATGATTATTATTCATTTTATTAGCAGTAGTAGCAGCAGTAATATTAAGACACACTGTATCCTGGATAGAATAATCACAACCTGGAAAAATATTTTGTGTGGTTAAAAAAAGAATCAGGAATATGAAGTGCACCACCACTTTATTCATTTTTTTAATGGAGAAAAGTGTGAAGGAGATATAGGAAGGTTGAGCCTGACTCAGCTGAATACTTCCTCATCAGCAATGATCTTCCCTTCTGAAGGCATTCAAAAGGAGTATAATTCAATAGCAGGCTTGACTCAGAGCAAATCACCTTCACATGCAGGCCATCTGAAACTTATCACAGAAATTCAGCTGGAGTTAGAGATTTAGGGTAGAAGAAAGGATCTATCCTTTTACTTAGTGTTATAAAGTGACCCAACACTCCCTAGAATGACTTTATAACTTCACCACCAACAAAAAGCATTTACAGACACCTAATTACAGATGGAAAGGAAAGGTGGTATAGTGGGAAAGACCTATATCTGAATCTTACCTTTATAACCAGCTATGTGACTTGTGTACAGCCTTAGTTTTCTCATCTGTAAAAATCAGTCCATCAATCAACAAGCCAAGCACGATGCTAGGCACTGGATATATGATATAAAAAATTAAGCAAATATTCCCTGACCTCAAGGACTGTACACTTTTGTCAAGGAACCACATATATAAGTATATTCCACATATGTAGGCATTGTATACACACACAAATAAATACAAAATAGGGAGGGGAGTGTTGGGCTGAATTTTCTTTAAGGGACTTTTCAGCTTTAACATTCCACAAATGTAGACTGCATAAAGGTTTGCAGAACTGAGTTGGGTAACTCACTCTACCTTATTACATGTACTCTGCCACAGTATTTGTAAAAAACTCTCACAAATATATTTTAATGAATTTCATTGTTTTGCTCATTAGAAAGTAAAGTAACTTTTCATTTGTATCTGTTAACAAATTTCATTCAAAGTTCTAAACATGAGGAGGTATGATTGATTGGTACACCCAGGTAACACACATCATATGACCTTTATACATATAGGTGAGTCAGAGCAAGTAGTATTATATTGTTCTAATATTTTAAGAATTTTTAAGTCTTGAAAATTAATTTTAAGTATTTTATTGAATCTTTTAATGACACTTTTCATGAAACATGCCATGCACTAAATTCAAAGAGAAGGAAGATTCTATATAGATATCATACATAAGAGGATCAAATGAGATAATATGTAAAGTGCTTTGCAAACCTCAAAGGGACATATAAATGGTCATTATTTGTAGATGGCAAAGTTCCATTGATATATCTGTTAGTAAACGACATTGTGTGTAAAGTCATAGATTTGCAACTAGAAGGGACCTTCGAACTACGTTACCTAATCCAACATCCTCATTTTGCAGACAAGGAAACTAAGGTCCATACAGGTTAAGTGATTCCGTCACAATGTATCAAATAGGAGAGGTAGACTTAGACCTGTCACTCAAACGATAATAGCCTTGTGATCCATACCAAAAAAGTAAAGAGGGTTAAGAAAGAGTATTGGCAGTGTATTACCTGGTTAAATGAGCAGACTATTATACCAGAATATCAGAAGCTTGTATCTTGGTCAGGTACTACAAATGGATAAGAAGGTAGGCTCAGAGTTCAAGGGATGAAGATCAAGCTAGATCACATTGCTTATATTGTGTTGTGCTTTCAAATGATTCTAAATTGTTCCCTGCTGCAAAAGGCCATTATTTTTAACGGCAATATGCTCTCCTCACATTGCTATATGGCTGCAATTCACCTAACGCTGTAATCTTGGAAGAATCCAAAAGGGTCACAGAAAGATACCTGACAAGTGTATAAACATTTTGCATCAATATTGCCAATGATAACTTACATGCAAGAAGTAGAGTAAAAGACAACATGAAGGATGGAAAGGGAGATAGCATCTGGAAAAAAAAAAAAAAGGACAGTGGATGGAGAGCCTGGATGCTGTAGCATCCAGGAATATTGAAAGGATATTGAAAGTTCTTTAACACACGGAGAGTTTATTCGGGGGAAAACACAGAAATTCCTTGACAAAAATAACACAAGATTTGAAGGGTTGAATTCTTCACCGGTGGATAAGTCATCAGTGAAAATTAGACATCTATCAAAGTATTTCAGTTATGGTCATCATGATGCTTACAAATTGGATTTTTCACAGATTAAAGGTACTGGTGAAAATGGAAAAGAGTTAAATTTCTTCCATTATTGTAGGGTAAGGAAGTCAGAAGCCAATTGCTATATAGAAATCTTTAAAAATAATACCACCTACCATCAAGAATGAGTATGAAAAGGGCAGCTAGGTGGCACAGTGGATAGAGCACCGGCCCTGGAGTCAGGAGTACCTGAGTTCAAATCCGACCTCAGACACTTAACACTTACTAGCTATGTGACCTTGGGCAAGTCACTTAACTCCAATTGCCTCACTTTTAAAAAAAAGAATGAGTATGGTAGGAATCATGGAAGGTCTAATGAAAAATTAGTCCATGGACCTATTTGAAATTATCCATTAAGTTTAAAAGAAATTGAGTTCACAAAAGAAATGAAAATAGATTAGTTGTGGAAAGAGGCTTGTGTTCTCTTAGTTTAATGATATAGAAGTAGATAGATAAGAACGGCATAAAGAAGTAGCATGGTAAATATATACAAAGTCAGCACAAAATATTATGACTAAACAAAATTTCTGAATTTGTCAAGATTTTTTTAAATGATTTGCGAAACTTCTCCAAAATAGCATTTGCGTTTAAGAAAATTTAGGAAGTTCTGAGATGATGACAAAAGTAAAAAAGTAGAAAAATTACAACAGTGGCAGACAAACAAATCTGGGCATCTTTTTTAGCAATTGTAATATTTTAAAGTTACCAACCCAAGTTCCACAATGCAAGCAGCCATTAATTATTCCCATTGGAAACAAGAATCTTGACTCTATAGTTAGTTGGATGCAGAGGATGTGAAGGTGAATTTGCTGGCAGCTTCCATGTGCCTGAGAAAGGGAGTTTCCTCAAGAGTGATGATAGACAAAGTAAAGCAACTGCATTTTTTCAGTTAAGTCCTGCTACAGGGCATATAAAGACAGGTCCAGTAAATTCATTCACTTGAAATGTAACAGACAGACTAGAAAGCAGAGGAAAACATATGACATAATAGTATTGACATTTAAAATGAATTAAAGCTCTTATCTTTAGCCTAATAAGATTATTGTTAAAGGGTAAGGCATAATTGCTTGAGGGGGGTGAACTGAATTTAAATGAGTCAACTAAACTTTTCTGCTTTCATTATCTGGTATAGGATACTACTACTAGTGCCTACTATAAAACCTCATATAATCTATTCTGAGAAAATACTCAAAATAGATTATATGTATTCATTGGGGCCATAATGACCAAAAATCTGTGGAATCAACTGGCAAATACTTGCTCACTGTTCAGCAAGATTTCTATTAAACTCAGCCAGCACAAGACTACAAATATTGCAAAAATTCCACCAATATTATTCTAGGAAAGTTGTTTACTGCTAACTACTTGTGAGACTTCTGAATCTAATCCTTGGTTTCACAAGAATTCCTAATCCCACACTTCAGAGGACAACATGCTGAACAAGAGTGACTTTGGGTGAGTGTATCTCCAGTCATTTTGGAAAGATAATATAGCCCAGCAGAGTCACACTCAAATAGAAACAGGGATCCTTTGTAAGCTGTATATTGACGTAGAAAACCACAATTTAACGTTATTGATGTTACATTATGTTTTTGTTTATTTACTTGTTGGCTTGTTGTCATTGTTGTTGTTAAACATTTTCCAATTACATTTTAATTTGGTTCTGGGCCCCCTTAAAAGTTTGACACCTCTAATGTACTACAAATTTCCTCTGGCAATAGTATATTCCTTTTGGTTCAATTTAACACAGTTTAGATTTAGTAGGAATGTATAATCTCTTAAAGCCTTTACAATTCTAAAATGTTATGACCATCTTGATTCTTTGTGACAAGGTCCTTGCCCACATAGAATTCACAAATGAATTTCTAGCCACAAGCTCCGAGAGACTTGCCACAAAGACAAATGGTGTTCATGGAAAGAATGTACGGTCTGTTATAATTATGAAAGGGATGGTTTCAGAGAAACTTGGGAAGACTGGTATGAAGTGATGCAGAATTAAGGGAGCAGAATTGGGTAAACAATTTATACAATAACACTGTAGATTAAAAACAACTTTGACTCAAGGACTCTGATCAATGTGATGATCAAACCATGATTCCAGAAAACCAATGATGAAAATGCTACTTGTTCTCACAGAGAGATGCAACATGAAGAATGAGACATAAATTTTTATGTGACCAATGAGGGAATTTGTTTTGCTTGACTGTACATTATTTCTTAAATGGATTTTGCTTTTCTTGTTTTCATTTTTTTTTCCTGTGGGGCAATGTGGGTTAAGTGACTTGCCCAGGGTCACACAGCTAGTCAAGTGTCTGAGACTGAATTTGAACTCAGGTCCTCCTGAATCCAAGGCCACTGCTTTATCCGCTATACTACCTAGCTGCCCCCTTCATTTTTTTTTTTTTTTTGCAATAGTTAGAGGAGATGAGAAGAGTAAACCAATGCCTATTATTAAAAAATACCTTTAAAAAAATAGTACACAGGTAGCAGCTACACTTGAAAGCGAACAACTCAATTCCAACTAGAAATGGGCATGTATTCACTTGAATCATGTATTCACAGTGAATTACAGCTATCTATGTTCAAACTTTAGACTCTTTTAAATCTTTCTATTAGTTCTTGATTAGCCTTAATGCATGGTGGCTAGGCAAGTACTCATGGCCCAAATTCCTGGTATAGTAAACAGCTGGGACAAATAGGTAATTTTTTTCACAGAAGTCAGCCAGGTGTGATAGCCACAAAAATTAGCCACATGATGGATATTCTGATTAAAATCAGCAAAGGGAAAAATGAAAAACAAAACAAAGCATAATAAATAAAAGCCTGGTCCTGCCTTAAGCACAGGGTTGCAGAAGCACTTCACCTAATTAGTCTATTTTTTTAATGGAGGCACTGATTTTTTCTTTTTTTTCATATAAATATTTTATTTTCCAGTTACATTTAGATAGTTTTCAGCATTTGTTTTTATAAGATTTCTTGTTTCAAATTTTTCTCTCTCCCTCTCCCCCCCCAAGACAGCAAGTAATCTGATATAGGTTATATATGTAACAATGACATTAAACATATTTCTGCATTAGTTGTGTAATGAGAGAAGAATCAGAGCAAAAAGGAAAAACCTCAAAAAAGAAAAACAACAAAAACAATAGAAATAGTATGGTTCAATCTGCATCCAGATTCGACAGTTCTTTTTTTCCCCCCTGTATTTGGAGAGCAATTTCCATCATGAGTCCTTTGTAACTATCTTGGACAATTGTACTGCTGAGAAAAATCAAGTCTATCATAGTTGATAACCACACAATGTTGTTGATACTGTGTACAATGTTCTCCTGGTTCTGCTCATCTCACTCAACATCAGTTCATGTAAGTTCTTCCAAGTTTCTCCAAAATCCACCTGCTCATCATTTCTTACAGCACAATAGTATTCCATTACATTCATAAACCACAACTTGTTCAGCCATTCCCCAGGTGATGGGCATCCCCTCAATTTGCAATTCCTTGACACTACAAAAAGAGCAGCTATAAATATTTTTGTACATGTAGGTCCTTTTCCCTTTTTTATGATTTCTTTGGGGAACGGATTTTTTCTAATTCCAAAAAGCTCAATGAATATTTGATGGTTTTTAAATTATTTGCATATCCACATATCAATAACATTCCCATTAAAGGAATTATTACTGGTGCTTATGGGGTTATCTTCTGAACCTACTGTTTCTTAGTGTTTTTGCTCTTCTTTATCTAATAAAAAACAACCCTTATTACTCCATGTAAGCCTTTTTCCAATCTACTAAAAATCATTCACTTGGAAAGCTTTTGTAAAAATCACAATGAATAATATGTGAAGAAATGAGGTCAGAGGTGGAAACTAATCAAAAACCATTGGACTGACAGAGTTTAAAATAGACTCAGTCCATGTAAGTTTCCAGAAATAAGATCCACTGGCCACATAATTGATTTGTTTTTAATTTTATGATTTCCTCCCCTCTTTGTCTTTCCTTAAAGAGATAATTACAACTCTAAAGGAATCAGTGGTGAGCTCATTCTAACAAAGCTTCCCAATTCTCTGTGTCATAAATTAAGGAAGATTTTACAAATTGTGGCGGCACCTACTAACATAGTGTGTATATGTGTGTGAAAAGACTGGTTAATGTAACTACTAGAAATTCTATTTTCCCCAATGTCTTAAACTAGTTCCACAGTGATTTATTATAAGAAAAAATATCTGTCAACCCTATAGAATGCCATAGGCCAGTAAACATTTATGATAATGTATTAAAAGCTGCTGGTTTTATTTCTCTTACTAGTTTAAAGGAATGAGATTATCCATGAAAGTGGAAGTTAGAGAGAAAAATGCAAGCCAGTAATTTTCCTTGTACTAACCTGCATGCCTGTGAAAATAAAAATGCCCAATCTCTATTTCACACTGACATCTTACATGTCCTTATTGTTCACCTAATGAGAATCAGAAATAGAACTGGAGAAAATAATGGTGGTGGGGACAGCAGATGGCACCATCTCAGCTTCAGCCTTCAGAGGAAGCCAGCTCGATCGTCAATGAATATGATGTACCAGTTATCTATAAGTCTCCCTTTTCTCATACCACAAAGTTTACAAATAGAGGGATTGAATTATAGTGCCTTTAAAATGCTATTTTTTGAACCAGAAAATCAGTTGTGAGCAAAAATGGCAACAGTCCTTTCTATGTTGCTTTATCAGTGTGAAATTTTAGAAAAGCAATTGCTGCTTCCTACCCCAACATTTTAGAATCATTTTTAGGAAGCCTGAAAAATGTCAGAGTTGCAACTTTAGTTCACAAGAATTTAAAACCTACTCATTCTTTTAAATTTCATTAAATCATGAGGGTATTTTAGATTCGAAGGCAATCACCGTATAAACCTGCCTCCCCGCCCCCTTCCCCTAAGCCCTGGGACACATGAGGCTTACTCATAATCAAATAGTACTTAGTAGAATTAAAGGAATATGAGGTGGAATCTTAGAGACAATTTAATCCAAAATTCATATTTTACATATGAAGTTAATTAAGAAGCATAGATTTTAAATAACTTGTCTAAGGTCAGATAACTCCTTTCTCCTCCAGCAGATTGCCCCCTCTGCCACTCCTACTCTCCTCCTTAACTTCAATCTCTCCTTGTCTACTGGCTCCTTCCCTCCTGCCTACAAAAATATCCATAGCTGCCCTATCCTTAAAAATCCTCATTTGCCGGGGGCAGCTAGGTGGCGCAGTGGATAAAGCACTGGCCTTGGATTCAGGAGGACCTGAGTTCAAATCCAGCCTCAGACACTTAACACTTAACTAGCTGTGTGACCCTGGGCAAGTCACTTAACCTTCATTGCCCTTCAAATAAAAAAATCCTCATTTGATCCTTCCAGCTCTTCTGCCTTTTGTAATCACACTCTTTACGAAAGCTGTCTACAAAATGTGGCTCCACTTCCTCTTCTCTCACTCCTTTAATTACCTAAAATTTTACTTCCAGTATCAGCATTCAACTGAAACTTCTGTATCCAAAGATATTAATAAACAAGACACTCCATCTCTTGGCTCCAAACATTTTCTGTGGCTGTCCCCCATGCTTGGAATGCTATCCTTCCACAACTCCACCCTACTGACTTCCCTGGTTTCCCATGAGTCCCAGCTAAAAACCCAGCTTTTATAGGAAGCCTTTTCTAATTTCTCTTAATTTCCTTATTTAATCTCTCTTATTTCATATTTACCCCATATATATGTATATATATACATATGGGGTAAAGATATATAACTTATATCATATATAATACATAATATATAACTACACACACACACAAACACACACACACACACATTTGTACCTGTTTGCTTGTTGTCATCCCCATTATATTGTAAGCTCCTCCAGGGTAGGAACTATCTTTTGTCTCTTTTTGTATCCCCAAAGCTTAGCACAGTGATTAGCACATGATAAGTTCTTAAAAATGCTTATTAACTGACCATGAATAAATAAACAAACTTGGAGTAGAGCCCATGTTTCTTGACTGTCAGAATGAGGTGTATTTTTTCCCATGCCACTGAAGCCTTTAGTGCCCATAAACACTATTATTCATGGGGAACAAAAAGCAAAGGAAGTGAGTACAAAGGCACTGGTTCTAGAGTCAGAGAACCTGCGTTCAATTCCTGGGTCTACTACTTGCTACCTGTGTAGCTTTAAAAGGTTATATATATATAAATTAATAGAAAGATAGATTGATGGATATAGATGGGTGGATGGTTGGATAAAGAGAATATTTATTAAGTAATTAATGTGTGTCAAGAATTATATTAAGTACTGGGGATTCAATATAAACAAGACAGTCTCTGCCATTAAGGAACTTTATATTCTAATGGAATTCTATTCTACCATTCTAATTATATTCTAAAAGAATATTATATTCTAATGAGGAAAACAGCATTTAAAGGGGAGCCCAAAAGGGAGGGGGGGTACTATACACAAGAAGAGACATGGCTTGAAGATGGTTTAGAAATGAGGTGAAGGCTAGAATTTAGCAAACCTCAAAGTAGTTTCAGGTGCCCAAATTTCTAGTAGGAAGGAAGTAAGGATGTTGGATAAAAAAACAGGTAGTACAGTTTATAGATGGTCAGATGAACATGTCATTTAACACTCTGGGTCTCAGTTTCCCCAAATGTAAAATGCAGGCATTGGATTAGATGACCCCTTAGGTACCTTTCAGTTCAAAATCTATGATCTAATGATCCCTTCAAATATATAGGAACACTTGTACAATGAACATATAAGATTACTTAATAATTTATATGAATCAAAATGAATATGTTCAAAACAATGCATCAAAGTATTATAAGGGTCCTCTTGCTTAAAGAAAGTAAAACTATGACTAGAGAAGTCTTTAGAGGACAAGGATAATGGCTACCCTTATTGACATGATTTCCTACAGGTTTCCAACCTACTTGAAAAAAGAGGAAAAACCTTTCCTATTGTAACGATTGGAATGACGCCACCTGCTGGAGACTTACTGTAGAAGAGTTCTGCCCATGAAGGGAAGGTCTTTGAGGGCAAGACCAGGAGTCTTTTCTTTGGCATGAGGAAGTGACGCGGGCGAGTGGGAGGAGGAAGGAAGAGACTGGCGCTCGGTCTCGCGCTCTTTCCTGGGGACACTGGCGGAGAAGGGAGCTAAAAATGTGCTCTCCCTTTAATAGATAGAAATCTCTCTCTCTTTACCAAATTCTTGTTTTCCTTAATAAATGCTTAAAAGCCTAACTCTTGCTAAAGCTTATAATTTATTGGTGACCACTCATTAGATATTTTAGACAGACTAGCTAGAATTTTAACCCTTAACAGATGGCTGACCACGAAGAGGAAAGCTGAACCTCACTTCTGATCTTTCAGGTGGGTAAGAAATTTCCCCTACCCTAACCCTTTAAATCCGAAGTACTGCTGAATTGCCCAGTGTTTTCCCTTTAAATTATTTCAAATAGACCTTTTAAACTCCTTAATTGTCTGTTTAACCAGACAAATGGGGGAAAAGATCATGTTAATGCTTTGTTTTTGTGGATTTTCTATTTTTCTTTTTATTTTTGTTGGAGGAGCCAGCAAGGTACTTACACAAGGGAATATAAATATCCCCCCCTCTTCCAGCCATGCTTTTTCAGAGAACCCTTGCACTCTGGTATTTTTTTCAAATTCTAATGCTGAGAGATTCTCTAATTTTGCATGCCTAGAGGCAATGACCCAACCTCAAGAAGCTTTTTATCCCCTAGGAGTGGGGGTAGGGCCTGAGTTCAAAATCAAGTCTGATTCAAATTGTGCTGGTCCCTCCCCTCCTCTCCAGACCCCACCCTCTACTCCTCCCATGGCTAAGCCCATTGCTTCCCCTGCCTGGGAAGTCCAGAGATCTAATGCTCATGTGCAACTTTCTCTAACTACATTTGCAGCTTCAGGCTCAGCCCTTCCCCAGCCTGGCTGTGCTTCTGAGACAACCTTAGAAAGCCCTTTAAATTCCAGATATACTCGTTTTGTTCATAATTTTGCTAACCTGCTTTTGTCTTTAATTAGTAATCTTATAAAGCATTTGTATGGTGAAAAGGCTGACAGACAATATAGAGGGGTTAAAGAAGAAAAACTTAAGCCGAATAAGAATGACAATCATCAACATAGTTCAAGACTGCTTCTTTTGCCATGGAAGGGTATATATTTTACAGAAATGTAGAAGTAAGCAGCAAGGTATTGATATGAGTATTGGGGATTTTAGATATCGGAATCAAAAGTGTTCTGAATTCACTATAGTATCAGTTCAGAGGTTACATAGGATTTCTATGCTATCACGTATACATTTTGAAATTAATGGTATGGGTTTATTTTCATAGAGATTTTCATGATTTTGAGATTGTGTTTTATACTTAGTTTTTAAAACAAGGAGAGTATTTGTAAAAGCTTTTTATAGTCATGTGATCAAGTTTATATTTTATAAGACTCTTATTAATATTAAGTTCATATTCATTTAGATTTCCCTAGTTTGAATTTCATTGTCTTTTATTATTCCACGTGTATTTTCTTCTATTCATTCATCTATCTAATTTTGAAACATGGTTTTGATTTCATAATACAATGTTAATTCTAGGAGTATTGTGCTCCCATTTTCTGGGTTGTTTGTTTTTGTTATTTTTTTCTCAACTGATTATTTGATCATACTCTTTAAAGCATTTCCCTGGCAAATTGTTTGCCATGGCAAGTGTAAATTGATTCTAGAAGTATTATTTTTGATAAGCATATTCCAAAAAAAAAAAAAAGAGGGGAATATTTGTAAAAGTTTTCTTTGAGATTGTGTTGTGCTTTAACTTGTATTTAAATATGTTCAGATTTTTCACAAAAGTAATTGTATACTAAGTAAAAAAAAAGGGGTATTATTTGAAATTGTTGCATAATTATATATTGTGTTCTGAGTCAAGATGTATTCACATTTTTTGCAATCATTTATTATCCTCAATTTTAAAATCCATATGAAACTTGGATTATGGGAACTTATCATTTAAGACATTAATTGCCTTTATTCTGAGTTATCAGGTGCCAGTTGGCCAAGATGCCATCCAATCACAAGAGGAATACATGCAAGAGCAGACACTGAACTGTCACATGAGGGGAGACATGCATGAAGTCAAGGTATGGCCGAGGGAACGGCTTTTGACAAATGTTGAGGTTGGATTCTCTTGGTTTAATATTTTATTTTGTTTTTCCCCACAATATTGTACAGATGGCTGGAAGTATTGATCCCACCCATCTCACTTCTACACCTGGCTTCTATGCTCCCTCCTATATGCCTGATGCCATGGACATCTCAATCCCATGCATCTGATTAAGTCTGACTCAGTTTCCTCCAATATGTTTGGTGGCATGGACATATATTCCATCCATCTATTTTAAGCCTGGCATACTGTATGGGCAGTACATATTGCTCAAGTGTGGGAATGCTCATATCCCATCATTTCTCTGTTCTTTTATGGTAACCCCCATAATTATCTCAGGTGTCATGATAAATACAGTGTCGAATTTGGCCTTGACACCTGTTACCAATTATATTAGATTTTTTAATTTCTCATAATGGCATGAGGATAATTAGGCAGATGATGCAAAAAGTGATGAAACAAAGATAAAAATTATTTTTGAAAATTAATATCGCAGCAATTGTCTTCTCAATTACCCTCCATAAGGGGGGGACTATAATAATATTATAATTTTAAAGAATGGTTCAATTTTTGTTTTATTATATGTTTCATGTGTAACAACTAAGATTCTGAATTCCCTTAGACATGTTTTTGAGAACTTTCATTGTTTGATTTGATTATTGACAAAGCTATTTTAAAGTTGTGTTAAGCTCTATTTTGTAGGAAATTTTCCTGGCTGATTACCAGCATCCACACATCAACCCCTGAAAAGACTTCCATTCCACGACTACACCTAGAGGACATCTGAGAAAAGACTTTCAGAGACTTTAAATGAACAGTTTTGATTTGTTGTTTTTGTTGTTTTTTTCTCTTTCTGTTATAATATACACCATCTGTAACATGTATTCTCTGCAGAGGCCCTCCCTTTGCAAGACTAATGTCAAAGCGTCGGTTCATGAGGACAAAAAAAAAATCGCCCCTCTGGACAAAACTTTCCTCTCTTCCTTTTCTATATTGTTGTTCACATATTATTAGTTAGCAATAGTTATTATATTGTTTTTACTGTTCCGTCAAGGAAACATTTTGTTTCTTGAGGAACAACAGGGGGGACTGTAACGATTGGAATGACGCCACCTGCTGGAGACTTACTGTAGAAGAGTTCTGCCCATGAAGGGAAGGTCTTTGAGGGCAAGACCAGGAGTCTTTTCTTTGGCATGAGGAAGTGACGCGGGCGAGTGGGAGGAGGAAGGAAGAGACTTGGCGCTTGGTCTCGCGCTCTTTCCTGGGAACGCTGGCGGAGAAGGGAGCTAAAAATGTGCTCTCCCTTTAATAGATAGAAATCTCTCTCTCTTTACCAAATTCTTGTTTTCCTTAATAAATGCTTAAAAGCCGAACTCTTGCTAAAGCTTATAATTTATTGGCGACCACTCATTAGATATTTTAGACAGACTAGCTAGAATTTTAACCCTTAACAATATCATGGTCAAGAATCTATTTTAAGCTTGTAGACTGCCAAGGGGTTAATTCTGAAATACTTTGCCTAAAATCACTGTAACCATGAAAGCAAACCCACTGACAAGCACAGAGGTTATAAGAGTGAGGGACTTTGAAGGTGGAATCTGTGGAATTTTAGGAGTAATATACTGATGTTGTTCTTCAGTTATTTTTTCTGTAAAAACTACCTTGTAGACATCTTCCAAAAGAGAAAAAGACCTATTTGTACAAAAATATTTATAAGAGCTCTTTTTGTGGTGGCTAAGAATTGGAAATCAAAGGAATGCCTGTCAATCAGGGAATGGCTAAACAAGTTATGGTATATGATGGGGATGAAATATTATTGTGTTATAAGAAATGACAAGCAGGATGATTTCAGAAAGGCCTGGAGAGACTTGTATGAACTGTACAACGTTTTCTTTTATTTAAGTTTTCTTGTACAAAATTACTAAGAAACGTGAAAAATAGTAGACTTCAGTCTGTTCCGTCAATATCAGTTCTTCCTTGGAGGTGGATAGCATGTTTCATTCAATAGTCCTTTGGAATTGTCTTGGATTACTGTATTATTGGGAATAGTTGTCATTCACAGTTCTTCATCAAAAAATATAGCTGTTGGGGGGCAGCTAGGTGGCGCAGTGGACAAAGCACCGGTCCTGGATTCAGGAGTACCTGAGTTCAAATCCGACCTCAGACACTCACTTGACACTTACTACCTGTGTGACCCTGGGCAAGTCACTTAACCCCCTTTGCCCCGCAAAAAAATAAAATTAAAATAGCTTTCTGTGTCATATACACTGTATCCAACTCAATTTAATTCAAAAAACATTTGAAACGATTGGAATGATGCCACCTGCTGGAGACTTGCTCCACCATGAGGAGAAGGCCTCTGAAGGCAAGCCATGTGGTCAAGGTCCTTGGCGTCAGGAAGTGACTTGCCCAGGGTCACACAGCTAGTAAGTGTCAAGTGTCTGAGGCCGGATTTGAACTCTGGTACTCCTGAATTCAGGGCCTGTGCTTTATCCACTGCGCCACCTAGCTGCCGCCTCCTGACTCCAGGACCAGGGCTACATGGTTTGCCCTCAGAGGCCTTCTCCCCATGGAGGAGCTTTTCTACAGTAATTCTAGCAAGTCACTTCCTGACGCCAAGGACCTTGACCACATGGCTTGCCCTCAGAGGCCTTCTCCTCATGGTGGAGCTTTCCTACAGTAAGTCTCCAGCAGGTGGCATCATTCTAATCATTACACATTTATTAAGAACCTACAAGGTGCTGAATGCTGCATTAACTCTAAGGGAGACACAAAGTTAAGACAGTGATCCCCAAGCAGTCTAAGAGAAGGATAAAGACACAAACATATGTAACTATAATATAAATTTTTGGGGGTCTATTTAAAAAAAAAATAGACCTGTATTTCATTGGTGTGGGCATGCCAATGAAAAACTACCTCTGCCAATAAAGGTCAGAACCTTCTCTGTAACGTCAGAGTTTTACAGAATTGCCTGGGACACTGAGAAAGTAATTGACTTGCCACAAGTCACGCAGCCAGTATGAAGTAGAAGTGGGGCTACAATGCAAGTCTTCTTGCCTCCTAGGACAGCTCTACCCACTCCAGCATGTTGCTTTTCTATAGTATTTACCTGGTAAAATGTATTATGCAATAAAGTGCAATGATACACTCAAGTTTGTAATAGATGGTCAAGGATTTGAGCTAGGCTTGAAAAAACAGGAAGGCATTCAACAGGTAAAAAGGGAACGGCAAAGTAGTGAAAACAGGAAACAAGGGGTGTTTGGAGGCACAATTTGGTTGGATTATAAAGCCAAGAAAGGTATGTGAGACCATCAATTAATTTCTGATAAGTTAATATGCTTTTTAAAAAAAAATCAATCACATCACCTGCTTTAACTGTTAAATTTACTGAAATGGTAAACTACCAGAGGTTTGTTAAATGAATGGCTGAACAAACATTTTAAATCACATGGCTAAGTGACTTAAAAGTATATCTTTCCCTCTCCCCTCCCCAGCCCCCTCCCCACCCCCCACTGCAATAAGGGTTAAGTGACTTGCCCAGGGTCACAAAGCTATTAAGTGTCAAGTGTCTGAGGCTGGATTTGAACTCAGGTCCTCCTGAATCCAGAGCAGGTACTTTATCCACTGTACCACCTAGCTGCCCCAAGAGTATATCTTTCGATTAGAATAAACTAATTTGTATATTAATGTTCCAAAAAATGCTAGAAGAGTAACACATTTATGTAAATTGGTTGTTACAAAGTGAAAAGAATGCTAATTCCTTAATAAGTTGTGGTAGGTGATTCTGTATTGTATTTCATATACTTTAGGCAACAGCTAATATTATGTCAAAGGCATTCATAAAGAATAACAAGGCAATTTTTCAAAGCTCAACTTTACCTGAAAGATATGCAACTTTTTCCTTTAAAATTGGCAGTACATCCATAGCCTTCATTTCATCATTTTTGCGAAATCCTGAAATACACAAGGAAAAAATAAAATTATTATACTGATCAAATGAAACTTAACATCTAAGAAATTCTTTCCAATAACAAGGAAGGAAACAAACATATTAAGTGTCAGGGACTTTACTAAGTCCTTTACAAATATTGTCTAATTTAAACCTCACAATAACCCTGGGAGATTGTTATTATTATCTCCATTTCATAGTTGAGGAAACTGAGGCAGAGGTTACATGACTTGCCCAGAGTCACATAGCTAGTAAGTGTCAGAGACTGTATGAGTTCAGATCTTTCTGACTCCAGGCCCAGTCCTCTGTCTATTGCACCACCTTGCTAACAAATTAGACACACAAGGTTTGCAATAATTATTCAAATCCCTAGAACGAGCATAATTTAAGACAAGGAAAAATTGAAGTCCATATTTCATATTTCAATAAGATATAATTTATTTATAAAATGTGTAATTATATTTAAATAGTTCAGTAAATACAGCTAGCTCTTTAGTAGTGGAAGAAAGTTGAATTTGGGTTAAATAAATACCATACATAATTAACATAATATGAAAATAAAACACAAATTCAGCTAATTTACCAAACCTTTAATTAAAACTTCTAGTTTAGAAATATACACTTGTAAATACAGAAAGCAAAAATAGGGTAAACTATTTTTTACTACCACACAGCAGTTGACATTGCAATTACTAGTCAGAAGAACAATCCTTAATATAGCTAAAGAGCAGATTAAGGCAGGGGCAGATGGAAGTGTAGAAACGAGAATGATAATTAAAATATGAAAAATATGTGTAAATTGTTCATGTGGTAATGTGACTAAGGGAAGACAAAAATCAAACATAAATTAATTTATCTCATCCTTCATCTCCTAACAGCTGACATTCCTTTCTTATAGAAACAAAAAGGTCAAAAAAGTGGAGAAATGAGGAGAAAGCATGGAGAATAGGGTTAGAAATACATGAATCAAGTGATTCCATATCTGTCCTTTCCTCCCTTTCCCTGCCCTCCCTCCTCGAAGCCTTTCTCCAAACATGTGAACAATAAATTAAAGCTGGAAGTTAAAATAATACACATAAACCACTTTGCAAACCTTATCTAAATGTTAGCTATTATTGTTTCTTTATTACTGTTATTATTATTTCTGCTGTTGTAGAAGGAAAGGGTTGAGAAAGGGGACCTAGAGAAGGTGCTATACTTTTCAAATTATTTCAACTTTTCCTGAAGTCTTATTTTTACCATTATCTTTTTTTTCTATGGGCTTATAAACCATAGTATTAATTTTTTTTTTCTCTCACACCAAGATGTTTAATCTAACCAAGTTGTATTTATTATTAGCTATTCAAACATAGGTACTTCCTGTCCCATTTTCTTAGTGAATTATTTTCATGCTTAAATTGGGTGCATTCCATACATTTAGAATCAGAGGATGGTAGAGTTGGAAGTATTTCAGAGATTAACTCATTTGATCTCTTCATTTTCCAAATAAACAAGCAGGCCCCAAGAAGCAAAGAAAGGGTCTTAACCGAGATCCTCAAGGTAGGGCAAGAACCAATCCAGGGGTGTCATAACTTTTAATTCTTTCCTCACCTGACAAGACAGACATTCTAGGGATAGTAGATAAGAAGAAGACTCATTTATGAATGCTTGCCTTAAGCCAAGAGGCTGACAGTTCATAGGGGCAAGGCAGTGTTCACAAATCTTAGACACCATAGCTTCTTCTTCTTCTTCTTCTTCTTTTTTTTTTTTTGCAGGGCAATGGGGGTTAGTGACTTGCCCAGGGTCACACAGCTGGTAAATGTCAAGTGTCTGAAAAAGGATTTGAACTCAGGTCCTCCTGAATCCAGGGCCAGTGCTTTATCTACTGCGCCACCTAGCCGCCCCCACCATAGCTTCATTTTTGACTGAGCTCATTTGCCATTTACAGGAATCCCTTCAGTTGATTCTCTTAGTACACTCTTTGCTCTTCCTTGAATTATTATGTAGATTCTTCTTTACATGTTATATGTGAGATGATGAGACAGATCACTGAACTAGAGCCAGGAAAACTTGACTTCAAATCCTACCTCAGACGATTACTAGTTGGGTGATTCTGGACAAGTCATTTAACCTCATTTTCCTCATTTCCTCAGCTGTAAAATGAAGCCAATAATAGTACCTAACTCCCAGGGTTAGGTCCTGGGGTTGTTGTGCTTATCAAATGAGATAATATTTCTTTTTTCTTTCTTTCTTTCTTTTTTTTTTTTTTTGGTGAGGCAATTGGGGTTAAGTGACTTGCCCAAGGTCACACAGCTAGTAAGTGTTAAGTATCTGAGGTCGGATTTGAACTCAGGTCCTCCTGAATACAGGGCCAGTGTTCTATCCACTGTGCCACCTAGCTGCCCCTGAGATAATATTTCTAAAGCACTTAGCAGAGTAAATGGTGCATAGTAAGCACTATATAAATGTTAGCTATTATTGTTATTATTATTAGCCTCTATCTTGGTTCAGTTTCCCCATCTATAAGAGTGTGATAATAATAGGACCTATATCCCAGATTATTTGTAATGACAAAATAAGATAATATTTGTACAGTAATTTGAAAGCTTCAAAATGTTATGACAAATGCTAGTTATTACTATTCTAGCTATTATGATATATCACCTTAATACAGTGTAGTAAGCTCCTTGAGGCCAAAGACTGTCTTTTTTAAAAAAATATTTATCTTTGTATTCCCAGTCCCTAGTAGAGTGTTGTCCATAATGACCATTAATAAGAGTTTGCTGAATTGCACTAAATCAGCAACTGCTAAGCAAAATGAAGGCAGAAAAACTAATTTATATAGGTGTTAAGAAGTCATAGAGTACATGGTTTATGGAGGTGGGAAGGATCAGTCACAACCCACTAATTTTATACATTAAGGAACTATGGTTTTGAGAGGTGAAATTCTTTCTGCAAAGTCAAATGGTTCAGTGGTTCCACAATCTCCTGACTCCTAACCAGTATTATTACCCTACATTGGTGGTGTCCCTGTTCTCTGACACTAGTGTTAGTGTTGGATGTTTACAGAGCTTTCTGAGTTTTTTTTTTCCCTAGCATAGGAAATGTAAAATTTCATAGTCAAAAAAACTTGAAAAGGGTTTTATATTCTGGGCATATCCACAGCTACAACATTTGCTGTCCCTTCCTCAGAGACTATTCAGCTGATAAGAAATAACTGGTTGCTTAAGTGTGAATTTATCTCCCTTAGAGTTAAATCTTATGATTTTCATTTCCTGGCTATTCCATTTCCTGCCTCTATGACTTTTGGCAAGTGAGGTAAGTGTCTCTGGGACTCAGTTTTTTCATCTGTACAATGAGGATGCTGGATTAGATAACTTCTATATATTCCTTTCTGTTCAAGTCCATGATGCTATGATTGGATGTTTCCTCTATTGGCCAGGTAATGGTGCTAACTCAAGGCTTGAATAATCCTCTCTCCTCTGATTGGAGACCTGGAGGGCAGACTACCAAACTTCTCCCAATACCTTCCTTTTATAGAGGGCAGAAATTGGACTTTGGAGCTCATTTCAACTGCATTTGCTGTTCTTCGTTTCAATTCAACAGAAAAAGATGCCCCCTTTCCCTGTACTAAGTACCCCCGATCTTCTCTTCCAACCCACCAGTCTCCCCCAATTAGATTGTAAAATCCTTGAGGACAGGGAATTTCTTTTTATTCATTATACACCCAGCACTTAGCTGGATAGAGCAATGTCCCTGAAGTTGGGAGGGTCTGAGTTCAAATCTGTCCTCAGGCACTTACTAGCTGTGTAACCAACCCTGGGAATGTCACTTAACTCCAACTGCCTTAAAAACATCTGGGGCCATCTCCACTCATCCAGCTATCTTGCCACTGGACCCAAACAGTTATGAAGGAGAGACTGAGGTTGGTGACCTTGCACAGTCCTCCCTCACTTAAATCCAATTCACCGCAAGTCATGGCATCACCTCCCAATGTCATGGTCTTCTTTGAGATCGAAGGACAAACAACAATACCCAGCACTTAGCACTGTGCCTGGCACACAGTAGGAATTTAATAAATGTTTAAGGGATATCAGATAATATCTAGCTAATTAGAAATCCTACAGAAGCAAAGATGTAATGCTCGTGCCCAATGTGCTTGTCATCTGAGTAGTGTTTCTATTCATCACTAACATCTGCCTATGTTTTAATTGAAACTCACCCAATTCAATTAATTCTGTAATTTTCAACAAAGAGCAGGAAGGACTCTGCCATCATACTATGCCACATCAAAAAGCCAAGTCAGCATGGTACCCCTAAGGTATTTTGTATGTAAACGGTGTGTGACCATAAAGGAATTTTAAAAAGTAAATGACTTCTGTGCAATTCTAGTGATTTCAGATCACTCTAAAGACATACATCATCTGTTTTGGGCTGTTAAGACCTAGATCTTACTAGCTTCCTCTCCATGCAATGAAATACTCTATCCATTATTGCTAAGCTTATGAAAATAAAAGGGAAACTAAGCAGTGATAAATTATGTCACCTGAATTGTAAAACTACTCTCACCTCTTAAAACTGAAATGATGGAAAAAGTCCATATTAAAAAACTTTCTTCAGGCACAGGCCAGACCAGGACACACCAGCCTTTTTACTTCTTCGAGTTCCAATGGCAGATCTAACTAAGTAAAACTTATTTCTATTACTAGAAGGCCTAAATAATAAGGAAGAGAGATAGAAAGGGAAAAAGGATGAAGAAAGCAAAACAGGAAGAAAGGAAAAGGAAGAGAAAAAGAAAAAAGCAACAAAGATAAAAGATATGTGTTTGGTATGGAATGGTTTAAAAAAAGGAATGTAACTGTTCAAGTGCCACATGGTTCAATGACTTACCTATGACTGAATGACAAAATACATTTTCCTAGTTGTAAAATGACATTTTATGAGACACCATTCATCAAGTTCTATTGATTCTATCTCCACTGTCTCTCTCCCTTCACCCTCTACCCTGTTCTGCTCCTTGGTTCTAGCCTCTCCCTTCTCTCTACTCCATTGTTAGCATAGCTGACAAATCTTTATCCCCCTCCCTTAACCCTTCAGTGGCTCCCTGTTACCTGTAGGATAAAATACAAATATCTTAGCCTGGTTTTTAATCTCCCCCACAATTTAGCTCTAATTTAGCCTTCTAGAACGACTTCACCTTATTCTGTGTCAAGTATTCTACTAATTCAAAATGGAACTTGTAACTAACTGTCTGCCCATCCTCTCTTATACCCAGAGCACATTCCAACTACTTAAGTTAACCTGTTGAAATCAGGTTGAAGTCAGGGCTTTACTTGTTGCTTTTATTCTTGTTTTGGGGATTCGTGCTGCTATGACTGACATAAAAAAGAGGGGTGTCACAGCTGATGCTTCCTTCCTAGAGCCTGTGGCAAGCTAGACTGATTTTTAAGAAGCCAAACAATCTGGGAGAACCAACTGAGGTCTCCTCAAGTCTCTCCACAGGGAGACCTGATCTAAAGGTTCTCAGACCCACCTACTTGTCCATGGATTCTAAGGCAGCTGTCCTGCATGGAACAGGGATGTCCTCTGAAGTCAGTGAAGAGTAACATAGAACAATTCATGACTTTTGGACAGAGTAACCCTTACCATATTGTGACCTCTTGTGAAAGGAATATCACAAGGATATTATCATATTATATTACTAAATAAATAATATTTACCAGCATTTCCCTAAGTTCATTTCCCTAGATACTGGCTGTGGGGCCCTTGGCAAATCACTTAACCCTACTTGTCTTAGTTTCCTCATTGGTAAAATAAGCTAGAGAAGGAAATGGCAAATCATTCCAATATCTTTGTCAAGAAAACCTCAAAAGATGTCACAAAAAGTTGGACATGACCCAAAAATGACTAAACAATGACAAAAGAATTTCCCTGTCATAGTTTCTTCCTACCCACAACATGGAGTAGGTCCAGGCATATAGTAGGTGATTAATACTTTTTGAATTTAATTGAAGAAACACAAAGTAGAAACAGCTAAAAGAATAAGAGCAACAAATATTCAGTGCTTGAAGTGACTTAAGAGGTCATCTAGTCAATAGGCATTATACATAAATTAGAACTAAATTAAAATGCAACTAGGAAATACTTAACAAAATAAATAAAAATGCAATAAAACATAGTTACTATTTCCTTTTTAAAACTGTCAATATGCCTGCTGCAGTTATCTTTGGGAAGGGGGCAATGAGGGTTAAGTGACTTGCCCAGGGTCACACAGTTAGTATCAAGTGTCTGAGGCTGAATTTGAACTCAGGTCCTCCTGAATCCAGGGCTGGTGCTTTATCCACTGAGTCACCTAGCTACCCCTGCAGTTTTCTTTACATAGCCCCCATTTTTATCTGAGTTTAACAGTACTAATTGAGTCCATTTAGCTCCTCATTTTATTCACAAGGAAACAGAGATCCAGAAAGGGCCCATGATTTGCACAATTGAAATGGATACTAAATGGCAGTGGTAGGATTCAAATTCAGATCCTCTCTTCCCACATCTCCACTCTTCACTGTGCTATACTGCTTCCCAGATTAGGTAGTAGCTTGTGTGGGAATCTTTAAAAATAGAAGACTAAATCTTAATTATTCAGTGAGGAATATTCTAAGTGGGAAATAAAGGGGCTGGTATTTTTTAAAGAAAGAAAGGTCTCCTCTGATAACAGAAGCATACAGTTTGTGAGAAAATTATTGATAATAGGGTGCTTTGGGGACTCAGAGACCTCCCCCCTAGGTTCCCCCCCTACACACACACACACACACACACACACACACACACACACACACAGAGGAATGGCTGGTTTTGCAGGGCCAGCCAAGAGTCAGGAGAATTTCAAAGGAAATGTAGATGCACCTTGCTAACTAACTAAAAGAAGTTAATTAACTTAAGACCACTTTCAAGTCATGTCAATCAACAGACTTGAATGTTACCAGCCAATTAGCTTGGATCAAAGTGGAGTAACTCACCTCTAAATGAGACATTAAAAACCCTGGAGAGGGGTCTCTTATTCTCTTGGCACACTCTTCCCTCTCCCAAGCTGCTCTCTCTTTCCCCTCTATCTTAGGTATGTCGGGCTTCTTAACTTTCTGAGCCCTGTGCTTTCTTTACTAATATTTAATATACTTTAACAAATTGCTCAATGCCCCCAAACTGGTGCAGTAGTCTCTAATTTGTAAGTAACAAATTTATTATAAATCCCAGCTTCCCTAACACTTGGGACAATTATAGGGCGACCACATAAGTTTTTATTCACCACAAGTTGGAAGAGCACTCAACCCTTTCATTTCATAATGAGAAAGTGAAGCTTATAGAGATGATGAGGTGCCTTGCCCTGAGTCAGGCAGGGAGTTGTGGCAAATAAGATACTAGAAATCAAGTCCCTGAATTTCCTACCCAGTATGGATAAAACAATTAAAAAGTCAATTCAACAAGCATTTATTAAGCACCTACCACGTGCCAAACATTGGACTAAGCACGGAGGACAAAGAGAAAAGAAAAAGAAAAACAAAAGTCCCTGATCTTAAGGAGTGCACAGTCTAATAATGGGGGCGATAACAAGAACTAAGTGCAAACAAAGTGTAAAGTAGGGGTAGTCTCAGAGGGAAGGCATCAGGATTAAGAACAATGGGGAGGGACAGCTAGGTGGCGCAGTGGATAGAGCACCGGCCCTGGACTCAGGAGGACTTTGAGTTCAAATCCGGCCTCAGACACTTAACACTTACTAGCTGTGTGACCCTAGGCAAGTCACTTAACCCCAATTACCTCACAACAACAACAACAAAAGAACAACGGGTAAAGGCTTCTTGTAGTAGATGGGACTTCAACATCCACTTAGAAAAAAGCCAGGGAAGCCTGGAGGTAGAGATGAGAAAGGAAAAAGTGCTAGGCATCAGGGGAAGGCACTCAGTGGGAATATTCTGAATTCGTAGAGGAATGTCTAATGTGAGGAAAAACAAGGAGACTGGTGCCACTGGATCATAGAGTATGTGGAAGGGAGTGAGACGTAAGAAAACTGAAAAGGTAGGAAGGGGCCAGGTTACAGAGAGCTTTAAAAGCCAGAAAGAGGATTTTCTATTTGATCCTGAAGGCAATAAGGAACCACTGGAATTAAGTGAACTCCAATGGATGACATGGTCAGATTTGACCTTTAGAAAGATCACCTTAACAGCTAAGTGGAGAATGGTGATAGTCCAGGTGTGAGAAGGTGATGCGAGGAGTCAAGAATGATACCCAGGATGAGAATCTGTATAATGGAGAGGATGACAGTATATTCATCAGGCATTAGGAAAGTTAAATAGATGGGAGGGTTTTAGGGGAAAGATAATGAGTTCAGTTTTGGACATACTCAGTTTAAGATATCTATGTGACATCTAATTCAAGATGTACAATAGGTAGTTGGGAATGCAAGCCTGGAGGTCAAGAGGAATCAGGGTTGGACAAATAGATCTGAGAACCACTGAAATGAAAGGGCAGTTGTTTCTACCTAATCTCTGTGGACCTACAAAAGGGCAAGATGATTTCTGAGGTTCCATCAAGTATTAAATAATGAAAACCAATCATAATCCTAAAATCTTGAATTTTCATTACAAATAATGAAATTCACAGGATCTATGACTTTAGAGTATCTAAGTACCAAGTCCAACCTCCTCACTTGACCAATGAAGATGAAGAATTCTGAAGAACACAAACTGAAAGGTAATCAGAAAAGAGTGAATTTCATTCTATTTTGAAAGATGACAATGACTATGAAGTTTCAAAAAAGGAGAGACTTAGCCATGAGAATAGAAAGAGTTCACAAATTTTAGCAAAGTACTAAAAACTGTGATTTTAAAACAACAACAAAAAGGTTTGTACAAACTGGGGGCGGGAGGGATGATTTAGGTTAAGAAGCCAGATTGAATTTTGTTTATGTGAATGAATACTAAATGCATAGATAGACATAGAGCTTTCAGACTGCAAGGGATTTTAGAGATCATCTAATCCAACGCTCTCATTTTTCACCGATACCCAAATTAGTGAAGCAACTTGCCCTCAGTCACTCATTCATCTTGGGGAAATTAGCCATTTACTAACATTAAGTATGTTTTCTAAAGGAAAACTAGTACCAAAGTAAGATCAACAATTGAAAGGAGCAACCAGGTGGTGAGGTGGATAAAGTACCAGCCCTGGATTCAGGAGGACCTGAGTTCAAATCCAGACTCAAATACTTGACACTTACTGTGACACCCTGGGCAAATCACTTAACCCTCATTGTCCCCCCCCCCCCCAAATGAGAACTGTGTTGTTTTTACTGCCTCTTTTGGTCCAAGAAATTTTTCAAAAGCCCTTTACAAAGTAAATTTGTGTACTCTCTCCAGCAGGTGAGAAACAGCTTCCGATCTAGTCTACAGATGTAGACATCAAAGCTGAAGACTCACATCTAGGATGATGTAGCATCCAGGAATGAATCTTAATTTCCTAACTATGAAGCCAAAATCCCTAAATAGTGCTTCTACAAGAAACATCAAATCATATTACAGTAAGTTTCAGAAAGTTGATAAAATTATTTTATGCTCAAGATTAGTCATATCTAGCATTACTTAAAGTGATTAGAAAACATTCAAATCATTTTTCCAAATTGAAATTAGGCATGAAATATCTTTTTTTTTTGCTTACCAGTCTAGTTAGAGACCAAGAGTTTTCATGCTTAATTTCAACATGTAAAATTCTAATATTTCAGCATGCTATTCATTGAAAATAATTTCATTATAATCTTTGAAACAATCTTAACTTGATATTGATATTCAAGATGTGACAGTTTGAAAAGAACTTTCAAAACCACAATATAGTTTTCCCAATAATTCATACTTCATGCATCTTTTAGCATAAGGCCCTCATGCATACATTTCTAGACCCTGAATTTAACATTGTTCTAAAATAAACCTGTTTATAAACTAATCACCAGCGTGAGGGTTTTTTGATTGAACTGCTACTGAGCTTCCCACCATGTTTCTTACCACAATTCACTCTGGTTTTTAAACCCAAAATACAGATTATTGATATAACATATTGCTAGGTGACTAATACAAATTATAAAATAATGTCTTATCAACCTATAATTGCTCCTAAGTAGTTCAGACCACAGGCACAATATTTCATCTTCTTCAGTTTTGGGATAGTTAGGAAAACAAACATTACGATAAGCAGATCCATTTTAGTTGCAAGTCATCCATCTGGGGAAAAAAATTCTACAAATGCATTATTTGTGTGGTATGGGTAGGTTTGGGGGTTTTTAAAAATTTTTTCTCAAAAATAATCTCTTCCCTAAGAGGAAATATTAAGGTAGTTATCTTTCTATAATAGAGAAACTTTTGCTGAATGAGTAACTTGAAACTTGAACTACATAGGATGCTACTGTTTAAATCAATAATGCATTAGAGACTTTGAAATGAGTTGTATTTAATGCATTCTAGGGAATTCGGGGTAATTAAAACACTTTTTTTACTCAGCATTAATCATCTAATGCTCATTTTATTCAGGCATCCTTTTGGTACTGAATTTTTAAAAGAAGTACAATTATAAAAATATTTCACGTCATACAGTGCCTTTTAAAAGGAAAAAAAAAGCTTCACAGAAATATTTTAACAGTGGCCAAAAGCTTCTATGCAGCAAGCACATTGTTACTGAAAAGTGTTTTATTTTGGCTATTTAAAATAAAATGAGTAAAGTTTACTCTGCTGTACCTTTTCAGTAAAACAGAGGAGTTTTATTATTACTAATAATATTCTCCTGAACTTCTCTTTGGGATATCTGGCAAATACTTGTTATAAATTTTGTATAATTCTCAAATTAAATGACTCAGATGTTGATTTAGGGTCAGAAAAACCACAATTATTTCCTGATCACTGGAACTGCCAATGAAAATGAACTTGTTCTGCATGTCTACCCTGCTTCCTTTATGTGAATTTGCCCTTATAAGACAATGTTGAATATAAACTGTATTACTAATCCATTTTCAAAGGTCTCGTTTGCCTGTCATTTCCAAAATCATAATGTTCACTTGAGGAGAAAATCACCAGTGAGGGAATTACTTTTTTTAAATCCAAAGTCCATCTTCAAAAAAATAAAGGTTTCGGAATAATGAAAATACAAATAAAAGATGGCATGTTATAAAATTTTAGAGAATATATGTTAATAACTCTGTCCAGTCCTGATGAAAATTATAGAATTTTAATAATGAGCAAGTTTATTTCGAGAAAACATATATACACACCCTATGGTACAGAGATGCCTGAATATATACATAAGAACTTCTTAAATATGTGCACGGCTTGGCAATCCCTGAGCCAGCAGTCCTTATCACACATTAATGGAGGTGATGTCATCCTTTGGAACTAGACTGGTCTGCAGTTCCTACTACCAACATTTTCCCTGCAGTGCCTGCAGTGTGATTCACAGGATGTGAAGCGTGCACAGGGTGGCAGGCAGGATGTGTGAGTTAACAAAGCCTGTAGTTGTGGGAGCAGCTATTTTAATGTATGTGCATTCACATTAAAAGCAAATCAAAACAAAAAGCATTTTAACTAGGTTGAATTTTTAGATCAAAGTTTGAGAGGAAAGATAAGAACAGTGGCCCAAAAAGCTTCCCGGATTGCATAGGATCACAGAATCTCAGAATTTGGGGGCTAGAAGCAAAAAAAACCCATCAACATGCTACATGTAGCCTTCTCTTTTTACCGATGAGGAAGAAAAGGGCCAGAGAGGTATGAAGTGATTTATCTAAAGTCACAAGTCTGGTTAATGACATAGGAAGCTGCATCCTCTGTTAATAAAACTCAAATTCAATCTTGGTGGGTTTTTTTTTGGGGGGGGGGGACAGACAATGAGAGTTAAGTGACTTGCCCAGGGTCACACAGCTAGTAAATGTCATGTATCTGAGGCTGGATTTGAACTCATGTCCTCCTGAATCCAGGGCCAGTGCTTTATCCACTGCACCACCTAGCTGCTCCTCAACTGGACATTAATCTGACTTGCTCACTATTGTTTCACTCAAACATCTAAAAATTTAAAATGCAAATATTTGCTGGTACTCCTGATAAAATCAGGCATTATAAAATAGAGAGAAAGTGAATAGAATATTCAAATCCAGGTGTCATAAACACAAACCAGATGTTTGCAAAACACAACAAAATATGGGTTTACTTATGGACCATCATTGTTTTTCATATATAAAACACATTTTCACTAGAGTTACAGTCAGACAGTTTAATGTATCATTTCCTATATTTTTAGAAGCTATTATTTCTAGTCATAACCTATAAGATATCAGAAATCTAAGGAAAATAAAGTCCAAATGTATTACCTCTATACAAAGATGCAATTGTTACAGGGGTATAACAGTCAATTAAACACAATTTAGCAATTTTTTTTGTCTTTTATTGTAACTAGTATTGGTTTAGGGGAAAAGAAAAACCCAGAACAAACCAAAAGGAAAGAAAAGGAATAGCATGTCTTAAAGAACTAGGGATATTTTAGTGTATGATACATCCTCTGCACAATTTCTTAAATTTCTTATGTTTGATATTTTGAGTAAGTATTAAGAACAGAAATGGCTTAAAGGAAAAGGTTGAGGAAGTGAGGTAAGTTGGATACCAAGCCATCTGGATTGTAATCGTGGCTCTAACTACCCACTAATAGTGGTATCACAGTGCTGGTGCCATTTCACTCTCAGTTTACTCATTTGAAAAATGAGGGAGGATGGATGAGAACATTATGGTTCATTCTAGCTCTAACATTAGTATCCTACACTTAAGTATATTTTAATTAAGTTCAATTAATACTTCTCAAGACAGAATGGGAATTGTTGCTCTTTAGTAATAAAAATGTCACTAATAATGATATAAGAATTTATTAGTACTTTGCATATAGTTCTTCATTTGATCCTCAGAACAACTCTGTGAGAGAGGTGGTATTATTATCTCCAATTTACAGATAAACTGCTTATAGACTCATTGCTATAAACATTTATTAAGTGCCTACTATGTGCCAAACACTGTGCTAAGTGTTGGGGATACAAAAAGAGGCAAAAGACAGTCCCTGCCCCCCAAGGAGCTTACAATTAGAAGAAAATAAACAAGGGTACACAAATTAATGCAAAAGCACCACCAGTATTGATTTGGGGCTTAGAAATAAATTTTAGTGAGTTGGTGAATTAAAATATTGAACCTGTAAATGGGGATCAACTCTATATCTATTTGAAGATAGATACAACCTAATTCTAGATAATCTATCTACTTATAGATAGACAGATATCCTCACAATATTGGTCGCCTAAGTTTCTAAACTTTGCTACAAGTGATGGCCAGCTGTACTTCATGTTGTCTACTCCTGTGCCTTTGTCAAAAAGTAAATGATGGCTGATCACTTTCTGTCATGCTGAACTACACCATTATGTCTACTTTAAAAACATAATTTAGGATAGTTTTATGAATGCCAGGTTCTAGTGTTCTTTGGACAACAGTCTGTATCATACCTTGAAAACAAGTAACTGAAAATCCATTAGGACTGAAGATGAACTTCTGAATTCTTCATCAAAGTAAAGACCCAATGTAGTTTAAATTTCAACAAACTTTACACTAGTATTACTTTATAGGGGTAACTAGGTGGCACAGTGGACTTGGAGTCATTATCTTGAGTTCAAATCTTCCCTCAGACACTAGCTTGTGTGACCCTGGACAAGTCACTTGACCCGATTTGCTTCAGTTTTCTCATCTATAAAATGAACTGGAGAAGGGAATGGCAAACCACTCTGGTCTCTTGGCCAAGAAAACCTCAAGAGGGGTCACAAAGAGTTAGACAGGACTAAAAGGACAACAACAACAACAATTTACCTTAGAATTGCTAGTCTGATAACACATGATGGTTAAGACAATCAGATATGTGTCAGCTGCTCAGGCAACAAGTATTTAATATATTCTTTCTATGTGTCAGGCACTATGTTAAGCTTTGGGGGTTCAAAGAAAGGCAAATGACGGTCCCTGGTTTCAAGGAGCTCACAAGGAGGAGACAAAATGCAAACAACAATGTACAAACAAGATATATACAGGATAAGTAATAATCAACAGGGGGAAGGGTACAACATTACCAGGTGTGTGTATGAGGTTGTGTGTATAGAACATTAGGATTTAATAGCTTTTTTCTAACCCTCTCACCACTACCAGGTTTGTACTAAGTTGTTAAGAATGGATAAGAAATGATCAAGTAGAAAGTAGGAAAGTCTTTTGAGGCAGAGAGAATTTGTGTAGTGGAAAGAGGACCTGGGTTTGAGGCCTAATTCTTCCCCAGTGTGATCTGGGACAAGACATTTATCTCTTCTGGACTTCAGTTCCTTCCCTATAAAAAGAGGGGCTGAGGCGAGGTGATTTCTAGGTTCACTTCCAGCTCTAGAATTGTTTGCTGAATATCTAGTTTGTGGGAAATAGTTAGAGTGTTTACCTTACCAAAAAGTTGGGATGTTTGCAACAACATACAAGGAGAACAAGAAGAACAGGAGTCCCCAGTAGATTAGTGAATGGGGTGATTCACACAATGCTTTGAGAATAATACAGCAATAGCAATAGACATAGTAGTATATAGAATTCCTAGGGTTCACTGGTCAAGATCAAGAATTATATCTTATTTATCATATTAGATAGGCAATATGAGTGCTATAGCCCTAGCACCTCGCACAGTGCCTGGTACAGATTAGGAGCTTAATAATGTTTACTAGTTGATTGATATTAGTTTGCACTGTAAATTAATTAGTACCCCAAGTTCATGTAACTTTTCAATTGTGAAATAAACTGAGTTTTGAGCAAAGTACTTAAATCTTCTATGTCTTAACAGGTACTTAAGGGCTCAGAGGATAACGTTATATGAATCTTCTCATCTATAAAATTCCTTTAGGTGAAGAAAATGAAGTAGCCATGAGATCCGGAGGAGGACAAGGAGGAGAAGGAGAAGATGAAAAGGAAGAGGAAGAGAAGGAGGAAGAAAAAGAAAATGAAGAAGCTTGCAAATTGAGGGGCTTTTAATTCTATACAAACTGAAAATGGAAAGTAGCCTGGCTATGTCAATTTATCAGGGAGTAGTAGTTTTTTAAAGGAAGATAGTAGTATAAGTCTTTACAAGTTAAGGAAGTATAGACAGATTATGGGGTCCTAGTGTATGTTTCTTCATATTTAGAGGTTTGGGTTTTTGTTTTTTACCCAAGGGATCTAATAATACATGAATCAACTACACACAATTTTCACCTTTACCACAATATAATAATAGTGTATAATAGACTAAGTAGGCTAGAATTCTCTAATGCAAATAACCATGTGTGTTTATATATACACATGTCTATATAAAAATCCTCAACTACATAGTTCAATTGAAATATTAATTTTTTATATAGCAGACCGTCTTTTCATTACATTCCTAAACTTAGAACACATAAATGTATATTTTTCTAATATTGCTTTTTATTAAATCAATTTAATGTATGACAGGCTTCCATGAACAGTCAGTTATGTGACACAAATAGTAATATCTTAGACAGAAGCATGTACATTGCTGTTTATTCAGCAGACTGCCCTTTAATTGGTCTTCTGGATGTGAACAGAGGTAACATCGGGACATACAAATTAGGTAGCAATGGCCACTTTTTCTTTCTACCCTTTCAATGTCTAGAAAAAAAGTGGTAATTATCATTTTAGGACCAATATTAGTTTAAAATACAGTTAGATTGTTCCAATTAATGTGGAAATATGTTTAACATGATTGTAATGTATAACATATATCAAATTGCTTACTGCCTTCGAGAGCGGGTAGGGAAGGGAGGGTGGGAGAAAATTTGGAACTCAAAAAATATCTTTACATGTAATTGAGAAAAATTAAAATAAATTCATTAACTTAAGAAATTACAGTTAGGCTACAATTATCTGAACAAAAATCATACACATTAGGTCTCATCAGGCAAGTGGTGGCATGGTAAATAGAACCCTGGACCTAGAGTCAGGAAGACCTGAGTTCAAATCTAGTCTCAGACACTTACTAGCTGTGTGATCCTGGGCAAGGAATCAGCAACCTCAATTGCCTCCAAAATAAGATTTAATTAATTAAAAATTATTTCCCTAAGTATAGATTTCTTTAAATCACAAAGTTCAACAGAAAATACTTTTTGATAACTTCAATTCAGCAGACTTTCCTGTTACTCTGTCCCTTGATCAAATATACATATTATTAGTGATGATAATGATGTTTGTCCTTCATTCTTGAAGAGGACCATGACATCAGGAGGTGACATCATGACTTACAGCAAATTGAATATAAGTGAAGGAGGGTTGTACAAGGTCATCAACCTCACTCTCTCCATCAGAGCCATCTGGGTCCAGTGGCAAAATATACATCAGGATGACTGTAGATGGCCTCAGATATTTAAGGCAATTGGGGTTAAGTGACTTGCCCAGGGTCACACAGCTAGTAAGTGTCTGAGGTGAGATTTGAACTCAGGTTTTCCTGACTCTAGGGTCAGTGCTTTATCCACTGTGCCACCTATCTGTCCTATAAGTATTTAGAGGAAGGGTACTTTCTGCTGGAGTATAGAGATTTTTTTAAAATAAAATGAAATTGACATGTTCCCTAACTTCTAGTAGCTTTCTCTATAAAAGAAAAACACTTTGTATATAAAAAGACAAAATGAAAATTAAACTAAATACTGAATAAGAAACAAGGAGGCAAAAAACTTAATGCGTATTGCATTTAATCACAAAATCTCTACATTTTGGACGTTTTCTATCTATGTCTTCACCTAAATTAATTTGAATATGTGTTCTTTTAGTCTATTGCCAATAGGAAAACTAGAGAGGAGGATTAAACAGAAGAGTAAAAGGTCTTCTAAGGAAGGAAGAAGATACATTTTGGATATTAACCTTCATTTTTTCTACTCTTATCAAATCCATCTCCTTCTCCTATTCTTATACAATTCACTAGCCAAGGAGGAAAAGAATCTCATTTCAAAGCTACATTTACATGAACTATAGAAGACCCAGAGGAGAATAGGACAAGCCCAAAGAAATTTTCTTTGGTATGGGGTATAAATGAATTCTCTCAGAGATGACTCCATAGAGAGCTTAAATGCATTTAGGAGATCTGCTACTCCACATGTAGTATCTTTGACTCTTGATTCTCTCCCAGGTTTTTAGCTTAGTAAATGAAAACTAACAGGGATTTTAATAACAGCCATTCAGAGGAATGTGCCTCATGCCTGCATGGGCACACACAAGGCCAATTAACGTCCAATCCCCGACACATTTGCTTTTCCTTCAGCTGATGCTTCGACAGTTTTTTTTCCCCCTTAACATTTGTCAGGGTAACTCTCATCTGCTCAAGTAGTCCTGAAATAACAAAGACGAGGCAACACCCATCACAAAAAGCTCATACAAAATTGTCTGTAAGTTTAAACCCTAGATTCCACTGCTTCCACCACTGCAGAAGTGGCCTCTATGTAGGCCTACTACCTGTGTCTTATACCACTGGCAGTGGGACATGTGTTTGGACTTGTGTTCCCTTCCTTCTTCCAGGAATAGTAATGGATTCTGGAAATATACCTAATCATTTGAGTGTTTTCCCTTTGGAAAAAAATTATGGACAGCAACCATATTGGTCAAGCACCATGGTAATGGTAATAATAATAATAATTAATAATAATAAATTTTTTTAAGTAAGTATGATCCAGAAAGGTTTCAATGGAGCAAACCACTGCTTTATAATTACTACAGCACTTGTACTTCCCTTGCTTTCCTTAAGAGGGCTTGGCTTTGTTTCTGGCTTTGGATATAGTATGCATTTACCTAGTATATTCAAGATCCATGACAATGAAAGGACTAACTAAGAAATTCTCTAGCCATATAAATTGTGAGAATCACCCTCATAACCCTGATTGGTGATTTCCTGAGACCTCAAACTTGCCCTAGTAGCAGACTCAGAATCTATATTGGAGATGATAACCACTCATACACACACACACACACACACACACACACAGAGGACTTGCCTTATTCTGGATCCCTATCTCCATTGCCAAAGACTTTGTTTCTTTGCAAGCTCTTCTGTCCTTAAGATTATGCCATCTCAGACTATGAATCCTTTTGAGTCCCACTTTTGGACACTCTTCACCACATTATTGGTAGTAGCCTCATTATACAACAACATCCATAATCTGAGAGGCAAGTCTGATGATCAAAATAGACCTTTGAGGATTGCCTGAGGTGTTATATACCCCCTCACCCAAGATAATTAGTTCTATTTACCATTCACCACTGAAATTAGTTTCCATAATTAAGCATCCACTCAAAACACATTTTTTAAAAACAAAGACTAGTTTTTACCCCCAATATTTCACTACAATCAATTCCCACTGCCATCCCCTGGGGTGACTAGGCAATACCTCCAGGATCTAGAGTACAAGGATACCTGTGCCTTAATACCTGTGACACTCAAAGGAGATAAGGGATGTAAGACACTTCATGAATCTTAAAGTGCTATAGAAACATGAGTTGTTATTCTAATTTTTTATAATTTATGTTATTAGCCTCTAGTCATCTGGCCTCCAGTCTGGCAATGGCTTCATTCACTCAGCTTCACTCCTGCTGAGTTCAAGCACTGTTTATAAAGCCATGCAGGGATGCGGTGGTAAATATTTAACAACCTGGTTAGGGGAGGGGTGTGGTTCAAGGGGCACATGTGTGCACATACACTTTTAAGTTTAATCTGCCTTATTAATACTTTCTCAAGTCTAGATAATTGACAAAACAATTAATCAAGCCCAGATTTGTAGCAATTTCTGAAGTGTAAATATTCAGTCTGAAAATTTAACAATCTGAACTGTTAAGAGCTGGCTCTAGCACACCCTGCTTTTTACCCACCTTGGATACCACCAAACCTGCTTAGACATGAAATGAAAGCTATCACTAGGTACTTGAAGAGTTCTGGCAAGTAGGAAAGACAAGTACTGGCTTTCAACAAAAGATCTCCAGTACACTTCCCCCTCTTTATAGGTTAGAGTCACTGGGACCATCTCCTTTTGTTGTTGTTGTGGTTATTCTGGAACTCTCTGCCCTAAACTTGATGCAAGTACACTCAAGTTTTTTTGGTCTGAGCTCTGAGTATCTACCACTCCATTCACCCATACTGCAGCCACCATCAGTACTAGTAGAGGTGTAAGGGTCTCTGGAGTACTGGATTGGCAGTGTCAACAGAGTCAAAAATAATATCCAACAACTAAGGAAACTATAGATCAGAGAAAGTAGCACATAGGATCCTTCCTAGAACCTCCATGCCTGTGAAACAATCTATATTGCACCATGAGTACCCACACAGCCCTGATTCACTCATATGCTGGGAAAGTCTTCTGGAAAGGGGGATGGTGTTTATTCCCAGTGCTGCTCTTAACAAGGCTACTGGTGTAATTAAAGCAATCAAGGACATAACCTGTAAAGGCAGGGAGCTGTCCACAGCTGAAGCTTGGGCAAAAGAAGAAAAAAAGAATATCAACACCAAACTTTCAGGCTCAAAGGAGTATTGGCACAGTCACTGAACCAAGCAAGTTAAATTGGAAATATTTCATTTTTATGAACTCAACCCCACTGGATACCCAGTTCTTGATATTGTTGCGTGACTAACCCATGATTGCCTAGGTTTTTTTGCTTTATTTGCCAAAACTGCCACGTTACTAACTCATTTCCAGATCTTGAACCTTGTGTTTATCTAGTCCCCACCTACTTTTAGTGTTGAGTAACTCCCCCATCTGTTTTTATGACACTGTGCTTGCTTCTGACCAGCCCTCACCAGGATCATCATCCCTGCAGATGGCTCTTCCCAATCTACTCTCAGTGCCTTGCCCTGTTTTAAGTGGGAATAGCACACAGTGTGGGACCTTTTCAGCAACACTTTTGTTTCCCTTTCCCAGAATTTTCATATAGATTTAACCTGAATTGCCTTTGACATGCCCCAACTATGACAAACTGCTCATTCACTGACATTGCATTAAGCCCCAAGATTGTTCATGAAGTTGAAATCTTTTGAAATGCTTCTTTTCCCTAAAGGGGCAGACGCCCTTCACTTGTCATGGCTACTTGGTGCTAGAGTTATAATCTATATCTGTGGAACAGAGTAAAATGAATGATGCAAAGACATGAGATTTAAGTCAAACATACAGATGCATACGCTTTGTCTGCCTGTTCCATCATCCCTAATCGTAAGTCTTCAGAAACCATCCACCAACATTTTAAATACTCCCTAGAATCAAAGGTACATCCTGCATTGGACAAATATAAATAAAGCCTGAGGTAGCCTCATATATCCAGGCTACATTCACCACACCCTCAGAACCTCTTTGATCCAGATGTAACTAATCTAAAAATATTTTCTTAAAGGATCTCCGACTTAGGGGGAAAATAATGAGTCTTCTCTTCTTCAGCCCTCACAACCCATTTAGGTAAACCTGACACAAGTTACCCAAATAACTATCACACAACCAACCACTAAACCTGCATCGCTTGAGATTAAAGGCAAATGAAAGAATGGGTTTAGAAATAGTTGCTTCCAAACAAGTACTTCCTTAGTTTCTTGAACAGTTCTAAGAATTTAACCATTTAGCCCTATACAATAAATTTTATCTGTTAAAGACAGTCATGCAAATATCCAGTCTTATAACCAGAGCCAGAACTGACTTACATAAGTGAATATACATTTAAAAGAGGATTGTTTTGGTTATTTCACCAGAAATGAGGTAGATCACAGAATAAGGGTTATCAATACATTGCTGCTCTGCAACAAATGTATTTTGTTTTCTAGCCCTTTTTGTCCTGATAGAGTAGCAAACTAGATTTTCATAAATCTTTTAGTTTTGAAAGATCACAACTGGTAAATTAAGAATAGGATATTACAGATGGCCCTCCTTTAGACTTTTCTCTCAAATAAATTCCATAATAGTTGCAACCAGTTAAGCTTATTTAAATACATACCAAAATGAAATCACGTGTTTATGTGGATATCTATAGAGCAGAAATAATCTGCCTCTTGGATGTTTTGAAATATAGTTGGATAGTTTTGCATATGTTACAAATGGTGTTTAAGTTCCCAAATAGTTCACAAATGCCTATTTACCCCTTTGATTCTCTTTCTTCTACTTGAGCTCTCAAACCCAGGAGCAGGGAATAATGTAATGTAGGTGAAACGTCAAAGAAATGAAAAAGGAGGAAGAGAATTTTTCTCTTCACTTTGAGCACTAGATTGACTGGGAGAAATACTGAAAGAAGTAATATTTATTTTAGGCATCCTCTCACCTGCTGCAGTTGCTCTCTTCAGGCCCCCCCAGGTCTCCAGGGCATCCTTAGTCCCCTGATGTGGAATCCTCTTTGGGCCTTGATAAGCTAAATGTTCCAAAATGATCTACTTTTTCCTCCCATCCCTATCAAAATGTCCATTTTCTCAACAAAAAGCAGCAAGTTCACAGGCTCACAAACATAGAATCAGTGATTTACAGGTGCAAAGGAGCTTTACTATCATCTCATTCAACACCCTCATTTGACAAATGTTAAAAATGAAGCCCAGTAGGGTAAATGGCTTACCTAAAGATCACACAAGTAAAAAATGGTAGGAGGAAATTTGAATCCAGGACCTTTCGCACTAAATCCAAAGCAATATGATTAAGCATATAATTGACTCTGGTTCCTAGTTCTTTTTTTTGGGGGGGGGGGCCTGGGCAATGAGGGTTAAGTGACTTGCCCAGGGTCACACAGCTAGTATGTATCAAGTTTCTGAGGTCACACTTGAACTCAAGTCCTCCTGAATCCAAGACCAGTGCTTTATCCACAGCACTGCCCCTCCAGTTCCTAGTTCTACCATTCTTTCCATGATGATGTATAGGTTCATATTTCAAGAAAAATGCCAACTTTGTAAACACCAGCATGGTAGGTGTTTGGAAATAATGGCAGCTCAATAAATTTTTCATTGTTGATTATGATAATGACAACGTTTTTCAACCTACTTCCCTACTTCACCACATTTTGTATTTTTCAAGGGGGAGGTTTATTAACTAAAATGAAATTGGTGGAATTTCAGACAATATGAACTTAAAATTTTCAGGCTGAACATGGGAAAATATATTCCAGCAAAAGTACCATTGTAAAGAAGTCCAACTGGAAGTATGCCACCAGGGATAAGTACTCTTAAGAGGTTATTAATTTTCATAATTCCCTCCCTTTCTCCTATTCTGCACTCAAAAGTCCTCTAAAAAAAACCCAAACAAAAAACAACCAAACAAAAACAAAACAAATCCCTCCAAGTTGTGTCTTGTTTTTCTTTAAATAGCAGAGTGTTGATTGTTTTTATATTTGGGTTATATGTAAGTAAGTCTCAGGCAGCCTGTACTTGTCTGACAGTCTGTTACAGAAATCACCCTAAGGCCACTTTTCTTCAGTGGGGTTACAAAATAGGACTTAAAGAAAAAGAGCAATTGTGACTTAATATGGTGATGACACAAATACTAAACTAATACAATAGTACATTGTCAAAGAACATGTCAAAATCAAAAATTTTTGGTCAGGTCAATCTTTTTAAAAAAGCAAAACCTTGGAAGAGTCCCAAAGCCTCATTTTTTCCTGTTTTAATGATTTTTCTATTAAGAGTTTCACAGGGTTGTTGTGAAGAAAGTGCTTTATAGACTATATAAATGTGAACTGTCATTTCAGTCAAAAAAGGCTTTGCTGTCATCCTAAGTGACAAAATATTAAGTCAAAAGTTTGTCATCATTATAAACAATGAAAATTTTATTGACCATTATATGCACAGAGCTGTGCAAGGCTACATATATTTGGTGTTTTTCTTGAAATTTGAACCTATTACGTGTTGTAGTGGAAAGAATAGGAACACGAATGAATTTGAGTCAAATCATGCCTCTTACACTTAGTACCCCCTGTGTAAAACTGAGGCAAATGATTTAACTTCTCAATCCTCAGTTTCCTCATCTGTAAAATGGGGATAAAAATACCTTTAGTACCCATCTCACCAAGGAGTTGTAAAGATCAAGTGACATAAGGTTTGTAAATTACTTTGAAAACTTAAAACTAAATGTCCATTACAGTTTTGTATTGCTGTAGGCAAGGTCCTTTTTTGCTTTAGAACATTAATAAATTTCTAAAGACAAAGACAATCATTTTCTCCTTCAGATGCCCCCCACACACACACTACATGGGTAACTTAAAAAAAAAAATCCATGGTTCTCTGCACACAGTACAAATTCGATAAATATTTCTGACAATCTCCTAAAGCCAAAATGAGGACAATAAGAACTGCAATTTAATCCACTTAACTCATTTTGTCTAAAATTTACCATAAAGATGAACCATTTTACTCTCTGTAAAGCACTTTGACCCCCTCAGATTAAGGCTCCCTTGACTTTTAATTACATAGGAGTTAATGACTCCCCCAGATTAAGGCCCCCTGGCTTTTAATTACACAGCAGTTAAATTCTGTCAGCTTCTATCAAGTCTTCCAGGAGCTAATCACAATCGGTATTGGCACCTTTAAAACAAGGAGGTCACCAGAGGCTTTAAGCCCAAACTCAATTCCATTTCATGATGTTTCTAACAGGTTAATTTGTTATTATAATCAAGGTGTTTTCACTTCAGAATGCATCAACCATGAAATCAAGTAATCCTCCATAATTTGTTCTGCATTAACATGAAATCGTATCTAAATTCTATAATGTAACGAAAGAAGCCATGCCCTAGAAGGCAGGTGATTCCTTGTCCAGGAACTGATACTAAGGGAGAGAAACAATTTTTCAAAAAAAGAATAAAACTGCTTATCTACATCTGAACAAGTATTCTATATTTTAAAGTTTCCTATAAAAAAGCGGTTCACACAATCATAGTTTTGGAGCTTGAAAGTATCGTAGAAATAGGCCAATCACACTCATTTTATGGATGAGTAAACAGAGATCCAGGGAGAGGAAGTGATTGCTTTTGCCCAAGATCACACAGATATAACAACCACCAGGAACACAACAACAAATCAAATTTATTTGGAGCTTTCCCGTTTGCAAACCACTGTACCTATTTACATTTGCATTTGTTCTTCACAACAATCCTCTGAAGTAGATGCTATTAATTTTCCCTATTTTACAAAAAAAGGAAACAAAGGCACAGTAGAGCAGTGAAGTAGCTTGCTTAGAATCACAGAGTTAAAGTGCCTAAGGCCAGATGTGAATGGCAGTCTTTCTAACTCCAAGATCTTCACTCTCTCTATTATATCTCCTAGCTACTTGGGCTCTGGGATTCAAATGCAAGTCCTTTGATGTGAAACCATTGTGGTTTTTTTTCCCCTACAACATTAATAAACAAAATGAGCTTTTCCCATACCTGATGTTCTGTACATATATTTTTCTGTCGTTCCTCCAGTAGAGTTGAAGAAATGACCAAAAGGATATTAACAAATTTACTTAAACTTTCCTTTTTCTATAAAAGGAAGGGATTAAATAATGTTTAGCTTGGACAAGAGGAGGAGGGAAGTCAAGAAGAGTGAGGTGATAGCTGTCTTCAGATATTGGAAGAGCTGTCATTTGGAAGACAGATTAGATTTGCTCTGGTTGGCCCCCAGAGGGAAGCACTAAGACCAATAGGGAGAAGTTACGGAGAAGTATATTTAAGGACTGATGTAAGGAAAAGCTCCATAACTATCAGCATTGTTCAGAAGTGAAATAGACTTTTCTTGGAAGTAACTAGTTCCCCATTGTGGGAAGGCTTGTGGAGAATGTTGTCAAATAAATTTTTGTTAATACCTGGATTTGACTAGCTAGCCTCTGAAGTCTCTTGCAACTTGTTAAGATTCTGTCATTAGATAATCTCTCTCTTTAAAAAAAAAAAAATAAGGCTTTTTTTTTAAATTAATGAATGTCTGTTTATTTTTTCCTTTTCTTTTTACCCTCAACTCACCGGGGGAAAAAAAGGAAAAAAGGAAAATTACTTCACTGCAACAAATATGTGTAGTCAAACAAAACATTCCCTCAGTGGTCATGCTCAAATAATATTTGCCTCATTCCGCACCCTGAATCCATCACTTCTCTGTCAGGAGCAGCTTGTTTCATCATTGATCCCCTAGAATCATGGATGGTTACTTGCATTGATCATAGTTCTTATAACTTTCAAAGTTATTTGTCTTTACAGTGTTGTTATTATATAAATTATTTTCCTAGTTCTACTCATTTCATTCTTAATCAGTTTGTAAAAATCTTCATAATTATTCATTTATATATATATAGATGTTATAGAATAGAATTCTTTTGATCGTTCTCACTTCACTCTGCATTATTTCATGTTTTTCCATGCATGTTTAAAATATCTTTTTCTTTGTTTCTTACAACAGAATAATATTCCATCATATTCATATACCACAATTTGTTCAACCATTCCCCAACTGATGCGTACATGCTTACTTGTCAGTTTTGTTTTGTTTTGTTTGCCACCACAAAAAAACTGCAATATTTTTGCACATACAGGAACTTTTTCGATTTCTTTGGTCTCTTTTGGGTATAGGCCTACCAATGATATATGTGGTTTAAACATATACTGTTTAGAAACCATTTTGTGTACAATCTCATGTTGCTTTCCAGAAAGACTATACCCCTTCACAGGTCTACCAAAACTAAATAATGTGACTCCCCACATCACCTCAAATACTTATTGTTTTTGCTTTTTGTCATGATTGTCAGTTTCCTGGGTGGATGGTAGAACCACAGCATTTCTTTAATCTGCATTTCTCTATTTGGAAGTGGTTTGGATCATTTAAAAATACTGTTATAAATAGCCTTGATTGCTTCTCTTGAGAACTGTGTGTTCATATCTTTAGACCACTTACAGTTGGAGAATGGCTGGCTCTAAGGTCTGCTCTGGTTCAATGATGTTTTACATGGAAGAATATTAATCAGCTTCCATAGGCTAATCTCAGATACTGCCAAGTCGTCTTTATGTACCACAAAGAAAATAGGTGATAAAATGTTGAACATAGAGAAAGCAAGAACTCCTAAATGACATTCCTTGCAGCAAAGATATTTTTTTTGTAGGGGGATCATATTTTATAAACCTGTATGAATATATAACATTCTACTTGTCCCCAACTCTGCAAAAATATATATATTTACAGTTGAATATAGTTGAAATTCAGGGGAAGGGCAAGAAAAAAAAGAAAATCCTGAGCAGTTTTCTTTCCTTCTTTCTTTTTTTTAATAACTAGGCAAATGGTTGCTAATAGCAATTTTAATTCCCATCCCCCAGTGCTAAACCAGTAGAGTAGCAGAGCCTCAACAGCTGTCTATAATGTTATTTTATCATCTTTCTTCATGAAAGGCATCCCCATTATCCTATGTGTATAAAATAGTAACACTACATCACAAAAAACACACATGTAGATAGTTTGAATGAAAGAAACAGGAGACCATTCAAACAGACAGATCAAGGCAGTGACAGCAATTCAATTCAAATTACAAATGCACAGAGGCTCCTGAGATGATGAAGCATAGCAGCACTGAGGTATCCATGTGAAGACCAATGACAGAATGCTTGCCACGTGGTCAACAGCTAAAAGGATTACATCATCTTCTTTGTGCAATGCTGAACTATATAGGAGGCAAATACACTATTTAAGCACAAAACCGAACCATTCTGTGGCTGCAATCGTGTTTCTCTTTAATTCTAACCCCCTTCTCTAGTCTGAAACATAAAGTATGCCCTAAAAGATGACGGAATGAAACAGTAAATATTTCAGTAATAAACTCATTGTTCACATTTACCATTTCCCTTTTCCTTCTCACTGTATTCCCTCTCTTCCACCCTCCTTCCTAAAAGAAAGGAGCGTAACCAGATGGAGAATATCCATCTCTTAACAATCTAGTTGAAACTGAAACTGGATAGCAAAAAGTAGGATCTTATGCTTAAAAACAAATTTATAAATGGTCAGGTTATTCATTCACATTAAAAGATCCATTTTAACTCTATTTATATAACTAAATTTATTCCAAAAACATTTTGTTTCACTTGTGATAAAATTAAGCAGCTCCAAGGTATACAGAGTTGTGTACTGTAACATACATGTTTCTGAAAAAGTGTCCTTTGCTGCCTGCCCAATGAATTCACACATTTCAGCTGCTTTCCCCAAGCAAACAGGGAAAACCATCTTTACTGTAAAAGGATGTTATTTCTAAGAAACACACTCACAAAATATGTTATAAAGGCAAATATGGGCAGACTTAGCAGACTAACTAAGATACCATTATTCACACTGGCAAGCAAGGCGCTTCGGTTGAAACTATTCCTTTAACTAAAAGACATGTGCATTAATCTTTCGTAAAGGAATAAATGAAATATAAGTCAAAAGAACATAATCCCTATTATCAGTTTCTATATCCAAGCCCTAGAAAACTTGGTTATTTCTGAAAGTGTGGTAAAAATTTCCCCCTTTTTATCTGCCATTAACATAAAGATATAAATATACAATATAATATATATTATTTAATTAATGGGTGAACCACAAAAAGTATTTTAGCATGTTAGTATAAAGTTTTATTGTTCTCTTATTTATCTGAACTATTTTATTGATAATAATAATTACAAAGAACATGTAAGGGTTACAAAGTACTTTATTTACTTTCTCTTATTGATCCAACAGTTCTATGAGGTAGTTAAAATATTTATCTACATATTAAAGATGGGAAAACTAACATTCAGAGAAGTTAAATCACTTGCCCCAGGTCACACAGCAAAGAAGAGGTAAAGACAGAATTCAAAAGTAGGTGTTCAGCTTCTGAATTGAGGGCTCTTTTAACTATACCACACATAGTTCCAAAGCCCCCAAGTCTATTGTATCAGGAAATATTTAATTCCCATTTCAGATTCTGCTTACTTGTCACGTGTTTCATGAAAAGCTGAGTCTGCTACTACACAAAAATTTATAAAATCTTCAGTCTCGAAAAAAATGCTCCCCAATTGTTTAACTTCAATCACAACATGCTACAGAGCTAGATCAGCAAATTCATTCTAGTTAAATTAGATAAGAAATTGTAGAGGTTATGGTAAAGTAGAATATTCATTATTAAACATGCATACATCCTCATAAAAATTATCATGAAAACCTTCACCTTTACTACTTTTCACATTTCTCTTCTGCCTGTTTGATGGAAAAGCAGCATTTCTATTCTTGTTCTTTATTTCAGTCATGTCCAACACTTTGAGACCCCATTTGTTTTTTTTTTTTCTTTTGGGGCAAAAATACTGGAGTGGTTTGCCATTTCCTCCTCCAGCTCATTTAACAAATGAAGAAACTGAGGCAAACAGGGTTAAGTGACTTGCCCAGAGTTACATGGCAAGTGTGAGAAGCTATATTTGAACTCAGGTCTTCCAGACTCTATCCACTCACTGTGTCACTGAGCTGCACGATATTTCTATGAAGCAGAAATTTAAAGAGATATTTTGCCATAATTTATCTAATATTTTTTATCTTTCTACAGATCCAGAGACAATGTACTATAGAGAACAGAGAGCTGACCTCATAGTAAAAAAAAGACTTGGGTTCACACCCTATAAGTTTAAACTGGTTAGGAGACCAGAGGTAAGTCATCTAACCTCTGAGTGTCTCCAGGCAATTCTCCAAGACAAGTTGCATTCGACCTACTGATTCTCACATCAATCCCATAACTGCTTAATATACTAGAAAGTTCCTGGGTCCTGTTTGACTTCCTCTTGCTGTAACAAAGAAGTGGAAGACAAAAAAGTTATCAACTATGCACATATTTCTTCCCAAAATGTGAACCCAAATCGATAAAAGCCAATTTAGTTTTTGTGATGCCGCCCTCACAGTAAAAAAAAGGGTAAAAAATCTTAGTAATTCAGATTCTATTTTATAATTTATATGACAAATTGAGGGTGTTTGGGGCCTACATGTAAAGTCTGAGATAATTCTTTACCTTCAAAATTTCAGGTCTCACTAATCAGTAAAGGTAACCTAATTGAGAATTGATTAGCTTTTTCAAACTAATGATTTGAGAAATCAGTTCTTTCAATATAATTTCTCGGTTCATCAATAGGTTAAATGATTTTTTATATTTACAATAATTACAAGGTAATATAGGCCCGACTAACTAAAATTTGTTAATACATGCCAAATTTGAATGTCACAAAGCTACATTTCTTTGGGGGGGGGGGAGCGGCAGGGCAATGAGCTAGGAAGTGTCAAGTGTCTGAGGCCAGATTTGAGTTCAGGTCCTCCTGAATCCAGGGCCAGTACTTTATCCACTGCACCACCTAGCTGCCCCCTAAGCTATATTTCTTAAATGGCCTTCCTAAAAATTATTCTGAGGTTTTTTTTGCTGGCAAAAGTTCCACACTTAAAAGAGGAAGGGAAGAATTGGATTCCAAAATAATTATCTCAAGCTTCAGCTTAAAGGTTCAAATCACATCCATATTCCATACTTTGCCATTTATTCCATTCCTGTGTAAATGGAACTAGACCCAACAAATCCTCACCTAATTTAAACCCCATCAATTCAAATTTAAAATTTAAGGGAAACTGGAAGTAGAGATGTCTTTCCAAAAATCCACCTCATAATGAAGATATAAAAACCTTTTGATTTTTCTTATTTAAAAAGGCTTTAATGCATTTTGAACCTTAACCTACTGCAAATCTATTTAAAGTACTTGACTGTTTTTTTCCTGCATGCTGCAAAGAAGACAATGAAACAGTGTTTGTGTCCCTGATCATTTGGCAAAGGAAATATTTTAACTGAGAGAGGAAGTGAAATTCACAACTAATTTAAGTAAGTCTACATAGCTGTGATTGCAAGAACTATTTTCCTTAAGTCATTAACAGTAAGTTTTCAGAAAATTCTCAGTGTTCAATACACTACCTCCTATCAGCTAACTCCATCTTTTCCTGTTTGGGTTGAAGTTACTAATATTTCGTTAAAATACTGACCCACTACCCTTGGATTCATGTCCATGTTACTAAATTAGAATAGTTCTCTCTCAAAAAACTGGCTTCCAGGAAGCCAAGTCCTTGATATCCTCCCATAAGGTGATGCCTCTTCCTTATTTTGATATTTCATTTATTGAAATGGCAGTTGTACCAAAAATACTCACATAATTAGCCCTCAGAGAAAAGTGTTTACTGAAAGTAAAGAGGGCCAAAGATGGTCCTGTTTTCCAAGAAACTAATTTACAAATGTCCCTTATGAATACTTTGAGATTCATAAGTGGGAAATCCTGAATCAAAGACCTGTTTAGTGACTATGGGATGACTGTACATTGTCTATCTGTGGCATGGTTGACAGAAATGCAGATACTGGTTGCTCACAAGATAGATGTGAGTAGCTATATACAAGAGGACCCTACCTTGAAGCAAGGAAAGCTGAGTCTAGATGAGAAGAAACTTCAAAAAAGAGCAGAAGAGTTAAGAGCCTCCTGACTGAAAAAAGACAGGCTTGTCAACTGCTATTGGGAGGTGATCTAAGCTTAGGGATCAAAGAAGTAATGAACTGGGTACAAAGTTGGACAAACTGCTACTGGGAAGAGAAATTCCATCCACTGTCTGACAGGTAGAAACCCCTCAAGAGCCCAATGAAGCTGAGGGCTCTGTTTTATTATAAGAGCTTAACGTAGCATGTCATGTAGAAGACAGCAGAGAGGCAATAGAAATTACTGAGTGAGTGAGTGAATAGAAATACACAAAAAGGGAGTAGTCCCACCCAACTGTTTTACAGACTCTTCCTGAAAGGAACAAGGGACATCCAGGTCCAAAATCTAGAGCTGTGGGTTGTTCCTACACACATGTTCCAAACTAATGTGCTTCTCTTTCATGGGGTTGTAAGTCTATGTGTATTGATAGGAATGTGTTCCAGATTTATAGGAAGAATATTATGTTCAAATTACTGCTGCTTTGCTTTCTTTTTGGTAAATGTTTCTGATTAAAAGTTCATAGTGTCTGGGGGCAGCTAGGTGGTGCAGTGGATAAAGCACCAGCCCTGGATTCAGGAGTACCTGAGTTCAAATCCGGCCTCAGACACTTGACACTTACTAGCTGTGTGACCCTGGGCAAGTCACTTAACTCTCATTGCTCCACAAAAACAAAACAAAACAAACAAAAGTTCACAGTGTCTTCTTTACTGATATATTAAATGGGAAACATACTGATGGAGGCTGAGGTGGTCACATTTGGAGTAATTATGAGTAAGAGTACATTCCTTCCACCAGTGTTACCATAAAGCCCCAAGACTAAGCAAGTTGGCCATTCATCTGGCCTGTCAATATAAGTGCATGTTGAGTGAGCTAGCTAGTCCAGAGAGAGAAAAGAGAGAGAATAAGGTAGTCAGCTGCCACACCCATACCAAGGCCTTGCTAAACTTCTAAAAAGGTTTCCTAGTCATAGCAAACAAACAGAAAACCACTATCCATCAGTTTTGCTGGGCTTGAATGGTTGCTTAAAAAAAAACCCACCTTTTCAACAACCTTTTCTACTTGTTTTACTGTAATTTTTTCTAACTGCAAACATACTACCATGTATGATAGTGGAGATTTTCTCAAAGCTATTTTATGGAAGAACTCCACTGAATACGGATTCTGTTGACAAGTATGTCATGCAGCTATATAAGCCATTTCTTGCAGCAAGATTCTTCTAAAACATAAAAGAATCTTTTACCCAAATGGCCTCACATCCATAATATCCACCATGTTAAAAAATGACTATCATAGCCCCAAGAACAATGTGACTTATTTTAGATGACAGCTGCCACAAAATGATATGGAGAGTGAGAGGAGCAAAATGGGACCGTAACTCTTTCCTGAATATCAATCTTTGTTGGAGCAAAAGGAACTAAATTATTTGAAAGCTGTATACTGAGCCTATCACATATACTCAAAAAAGAGTGATTGAGTTGAAATAAGAAACCCCAGTGAAAGAAGGGCTCAGCTTTATGGGATTTACTAGCACTGGGATTATGTCAATGCTTTCAACAGGTGGACGTGTACCCTCACAATAGTATAATAAAATTCTAATACAGCCATGAAGATATAGTATGGTTTGTTGAGTGAAGAACTGTAGCTAAGTCATACTGGGAGAAGTCTTCTACATGCACAATAAAGGTTGTATTTTCAGTGATTTAGAAGATTCACAAGCTTTGAAGATGCTAAGTGTTTCATAGTTGTTATTTGGAAATTATAATAAATTTTCCCATATGAAAAATGGCAGTTAAGTACTAAAGTACTATAAGCCCTAGAGTTCAGACCTAATTACTATTAGTAACAATGGTTCTATAGGTAAAGATATACTAATTTCCAAATAGCTGACTTAGAAATAAACTTTTAGAATCAAAATATTTATAAATGGGGAATTATCTATATAAAAAAGGAATATTATGCAGTTTTCCTAGGAATGTTAGAAAAGCTTAGATTGAAAAAACAATAAAAACTGCTCCCAGATAGCCTTAAGGAAAACATCTGCTGTTATTTAAAGACTATATACCTTCAAAGTAGTAAAGGTTAAGTAATTTAAAAAAATTATTCTTGTTCCATTTAAAGTCAAAACAACTGTGCCAGAAAGCCAATTTCCTTGCTTCACAAAGAAGAAATAAAGCATCCACTCCCGAAAATATTTCACCAAAAGTGGCTAGTTTCAAAGTACAATATCTATACTTCAAAATATAGTAAAACTGTGATAATTTTAAAAATATGCAAGTTTTATTTTTAAAGGTATAAAAATTAAAACATAACTTGTGTTCCTCTACTATATTTAATGATTTCAAAGCACTTTCAAAAAATAAATATTATGGCTAATGGGAAACTATTCCACATGAATTCACATGCATAACTGATATTGCTTGGCTTATTTTTTTAATGAATGTTAATTTTTTTCTACATGTAATTGTGAAATAGTTCATGAAATATGTAAGTGTGTGTCTATATGAAAGAAAAATTAAATTCCCTTATTTTAAGTCATGGAAAATATGGGTAAAATATTTAAGTGACTTTCTTAAATCAATGATAGAGTTGCATTAAACTTCAACTAAATCACTGGATAATAATTTCTGCCTCTACTTCAAAAACTGGATTTTACTCTCTGTGTTGGAAGTAGGATTTGTAGCATATGTGACATTTCCCAGAAACAGGAAAAGGTTAAAAAAATTATTTTTGGTCAGGAAACTATAGATATTTTTTTTTGGAAGGGGCAAGAGGGGGTTTTGAGCACCAGTCTACATTCTGTCGGACTTCTCTATAATGTCCTAGAAACCTTTTCCAGGAAGATGACTTCAGTGAAGCCTATTCCAGATCCAGTTTCAAATCACCAGAATTTCCATCTGAGTAACCTTTGCCCTTATGGCACCTAGAACTTCCATTTATGAGGGGTACCCAGGCCCACCATATCTATTTTCCACTAGTCTGTAGTCCACTGGGTTTCTCCATCACCCTTCCCCTTTTCAGGTGTGGTCTTCCCCATTAAATTGTAATCTCCAGGGCATGAATTCTTTATGTTTGTATTTATCTTCCCAGTAGTTAGAACAGTGTCCAGCACATAGTTAACACTTAATAAATGCTTGTTGACTGATTGACCAGTAATTTGACAGTGCTGACCCCATGACTTTCCTAGAAACATTACCCCACAGAGGTAAGTAATGCCACCAACACATCTATACCCCAAATCCTGATACAAAATGCAAAACAACAGTACCATAATTTAGAGAAATATTACCAGGACACTCAAACATAGAGATATACACATATACACAAATAAAGTACATGTACACACACATAAAATGAAGAGTGAGTTAGGATCACAATGGCTCACATGCTGTTGTTGTTTGTCCTTCAATCTCAGAGGACCATGACATGGAGAGGTGATGTCATGACTTACAGTGAATTGGATTTAAGTGAGGTAGGACTGTGCAAAGTCACCAGCCTCACTCTCTCCCCTCCAGAGCCATCTAGGTCCAGTAGCAAGAAATACATCAGGACGACTGGAGATAGCCCCAGATGTTTGAGGCAATTAGGGTTAAGTGACTTGCCCAGGGCCACAGCTTGTAAGTATCAATTGTCTGAGGCAGCATTTTAACTCAGGTCCTCCTGACTCCAGGGCCAGTGTTCTATCCACTGTGCCACCATGCAGAAAAAGAAATGAAGAAAAATATTTTTAAAAATGAGATTTCATAAAGCAATATTGTCATTAAAGACTTAAAGCTGAGTTGTGTTTTCACAACCACGGCCACACAGAAGGCTTGCAAAACTAAAACAAATGAATAATGAGAACAGATTAATACATTAATTCACATATGGCAATTAAATAGATAGTACTCTTAAGGATACCTAGCCTTGGCTCTGTGACATATATAGCTTAAGTTATTTATACTAATGAAGGGAATAGAGTGTAAATAAGTTCAACTGTTAGAAACGTACATACATGGGGCAGCTAGGTGGTTTAGTGGATAAAGCACTGGCCCTGGATTAGGGAGGACTTGAGTTCAAATCCAGCCTCAGAAACTTGACACTTACTAGCTGTGTGACCCTGGGCAAGTCACTTAACCCCCATTGCCCCACAAAAAAACCCCCAAAAAACAAAACAAACAAAAAAAGAAACGTACACACATAAGCTTTGAGAAGTTGTTTTCTTTCCCTTTTCTACCCCCATTTGTTAGTATGGGAATTCAAGATCATTTAATAATACCCTACACAAAATGTAACTCCTCAGGTAAATCAACTATAAAAAATATACAATACATTCTGAAGTCAAATAATTTTTTTAAAAATGACCATGATTTTACCATGCCAAAGATACAATTCCCTTTTACATCATAAAAACAACAAGGGCTGATTGTAAACATCCTCTGTCAACATGTGCATTCCAAAGTATTTTTAATATGTCTGGTTCATATCTGAACATGTCCTTTATCTCTTCAAAACCCTCCAATTGACTACCAAATTAAATACAATCTCCTTTGTTTGGCACTTAAAAGCCTTTTAAACTAGGTACCATCTTTCTTGTCCTATATACCATTTCCTAACCATGTGCTAAAAGCTCTTACCAGATTGGATAATTAATTAGTTGTATACATCCTGTGCTTTTCCTGTCATTGTGCTTTCTTCCCTCATGCAATTTCTAAAATGTACTTCTTTCTTATTCTCTCTCTTTCTGCTGAAATCCCATCCATCCTTCAGTCTAGCTAAAATGCAACCTTCTCCATACAGACCTCCCAGATCCCCCTGGTAATCTTTCCTTGCTTAGATTCTGCATAGCAACTTTGTTTTTCTCTTACACATCCACTATGCTGTGTTTTAAATTACAGAAATTTATTATGTCATATCTCCCTACTAGATTATTAGCTTCATGAAGTCAGAGAACAGGTCAATTGAATTCAATAAACTTTATTTTTTCAGACACAGAATAAATGAGTGTAGCAGGGAATAAAATATATATACAATAACTAAGGTGCAAGATGGAATATGTTAAGTGGATAGATGATGTTTAAATGGATTAACAATCATCTAGAATGAAGATTTCATTTCTAACTGGGGAGAATCAAGGATGGATTTGTGGAGAATATGGAACCTAAGCTCTGATTTAAAAGAAGAACAGATGGCCTCCATTTTTAAAGTGCCACACTTATCCTTGGGTACTCATTTCATAGCCATTCCTTTATTATCTAAAAAGAATGGAGAGCTAAACATGGAACTGTAGAGAAGATGATGACGGCATGAAACAGTAAGGGATAAGAGAGAAAAATCACACTAGATTGTTTCTACTAATGTTCCAGTGTCAGGACTTTTTCAAAAGGGACTTACTGTGCCAAGAAAGAAAGAGTAAGATTCCTTAAGTCACAAAACATCATTTCCTCAGAGGCCTCTGGAACTCAGAACCATCCAAAGACCTCCCCTAGCAGGATATCAGCTGACAGCCCAGTAGAAGATACCTGAGCAACAAGGACTGGTAATGAGTGGCCAGGAGCAGACCATGGCGGGTTATTCAGTTGCCTTGGTGTATATTCTCTCTCCCACAGTACCTTAGACAGGGCTTTACATATATTAAGCATGTCATAAATGTTAGTTAAATTGAATTGCTGAATGTTTTATCTCTCTAACTAAGCTATGGGAAGGACCATGACTTCTATTTCTTTTTTTATTCCTCCATTGGATTGAGGATAATGGAAATGCATTAAAAATGTTTTCTATTGGTTGACTCCAGTAAACACATAACAAAATGTCCTGAAATTATCATCCCCCTCTCAGTATTCATATATTCAGGATCTTGGATAGAATGATAAAAAGCTCACTCACTATGGCATAACAAATAACCTTTATATTCCTCCCATAATACCTTCAAGATGAAAAGCTAATGAAATTTTAGTAACTTGTATTAATAAAACAAGTTCATAAAAATGAGTGACTGAATGTAGATTTGTACATTTACCTCCTACATTGTGTTCTATAATACATTTTGCTCTGAACATGACACAAAAAAGGCCTTGACAACTTGGCTTTATACTAAATGCATTCCTAAATCATAACTCCAAACCTCTTCTCCTCTCAGACTTCCAACATCACCTACCTCCAAGAGAAGACCTCATCTTTTAATTTACTGAGGATTTAAAGACCATCCATTTCAAGAGCTCCTTCTCCACTACACACCTCAAAATCCTTCATCCACTCCATTCTCTCTGCTTTTGATCCATTCTCTGACGAAGAGATAGCTTTGTCAAGTGTAACCCCTCCTCTTTTACTTATGATTCTATCATAGCCTAGAGTTGCTCCTTTAATCATTCCCCTTTTCTTTCTTCTTTGATCTCCATTTATCTAAAGGCTTCTTCCATAAAGCTTAAATTAAACTTTCACTGGCCCTGCCCTCCCAATACCATCTTGTATGTTTCTATCTATTCACAGTCAAACCTCATAAAGGACTGCCTACCTTCAATTTAGGTACTTCTTTACCACCAGTTCACTTCTCAGTCCCTCACAATAAGGTTTCCAAGCCCATCTACAAATGAATCTTCTCTGGGATTAACAATGATGTTTTAAAAGCTAAATTCAATGTCTTTTTCTTAGTTCTCATTTTTCTTCTTGGCCTTTCTTCATGTTTTAACATGGTCAATCATTCCCTCCTTCTGTAAATCCTTCTCTATCAGCTTCTGTGACCATCGCTTTCTTTTGGTTTTTCTCTTGTTTATATGACTGTTCCTTGTCAGTTTCCTTTTATGTAACACCATCCTTCATTCACCAAGTATTCATGTTCCCCAAATCTCCATTCTCGGTCCTTTTTGCTTTTCTCTCTACATTCATGTCCGCAGTGATCTCATTAGCTCTAAGTTCATTTCTATGATTGTTGTTGTTTAGTCATTTCAGTCACATCCTACTCTTTGTGACACTATTTTGGGAGTTTTCTTGGCAAAGATACTGAAGTGATTTGCCGTTTTTCCTTTTTCAGCTCATTTTGCAGATGATTAAACTGAGGCAAAAGGGTTAAGTGACTTGCACAGGGTCACACACACCTCATCTTTTAATTTACTAGTGTCTGAGGTCAGATTTGAATTTGGAAAGGTTACCCCTTCATTTCTGTGTAGATAATTGAAAAACCTATTCAACAACAGCAACAATAGTTAACATTTATTAAGAATTCACTATGTGCTATACACTATTCTAAGCATTTTTACAATTATGACTTCATTTGATCCTCAAAACAACTCTGGGAAGTGGGTGCTATCCTTATCCCTATTTTATAGATGGGGAAACTGAAGTAAACAGAAGTTAAGGGACTTGCCCAGTGTTACAAAGCCAGGAAGTACCTCAGGCCAGATCTGAATATGTCTTCCCATGCTCTATTCACCTAACCACATAGCTGCCATAAATAGCCTAAGTTCCCTACCTTATTATCAACTGCCTGCTGGACATTTCTATGTGAATGTCCCATAGGCATCAACATGCCCAAAAGAAAATTCCAAATTTTACCAAAACCTAACCTATCTTCTTCCTCTACACTTGTCCATTTCCCTTGATGGAATCCACATCCTTTTGTCTCACCTGGGTTCACAACAATGGACTCATCCTTGATTCTTCTCTCTCTTTATATCATCGTTCTTTCTTGCATCTGTTCCTTATTCTCCACTCATAGATGGTCTAGCCTAGATCAAGTCCTAATCATCTCTACTATAATAGCCTCCAACTATTCTTCATTCCCCTGGCATCTTCCTTCTCTAATTCACCCTCCAAAGGTCTGCCAAACTGATATTCCTAAAACCCAAATCTAAGTGTCACTCCTACTCAAAAATCTTTAAAGGATTGTTAATCATGAATGTCTGGATCATGTGGATTTAATGGAGGTACTTATTATCCAAAAGTATTTTTTTATGAAACCCTGAGTTATAGAAGGAATTAATTATTGTTTGGGGTTTCTATGACCCCATCTTTGGCTAAAATTAGAAACCCTGGCATGAGCCTGTGTGTGTTGACCTCACACCAGACACTTGCTTGCCTATATGGGCTTGGCCAAATTATAATGAGGACAAGTCAAGTGGTCTTCAGCATCCGGAAGTTGGCCAGCTTGAAGCTATAGAGCCACCTGTTAGTTTTGTCAATCAAAGTTGCCAGCCAATTAGCTTGGGGCTGTGTGTGTGTGGTCAGCCCTGTTTTCTGGTTTCTTGGAGGTTTTCAGGAGGAAGCTGGGGAGGAGAGAACTCACTCTTGCTCACGAGAGAAAGGGAGTGAGACACTGGTGTGATGGACCTTCAGACTGGGCTGGGAATGATGCACAACTGGTTTTCTTTGGAATTGTGGATTCTGGATGGTGGTGAGTTTGTGTTGTTGAGGCAAAGCTAGCTCTTTGGAGCAAGTTTGGCTGGAGGCACGTTGCCCCAGAGATTTAGTTTCTAATCATCTGGGAAGTGGGTTGTATTTTTTTCCTTCCCCTATTTCCTTTCTCATTGTTCCTAGCTCTATTAACCTCACTTGTGTTTTATATTTGTTCCCATTAATAAAACCTGGGTTTTTTTTGAAAGAGGCTGTTAATCTCCTTTCTTACCCCAATATTATGGCGAGCTACCCAATTAACTCTCCCCACACTAAATTTGGCCTTTACAGATAATAAGAGGAAAATGTCCTTCAACTGAACTCCAACCTGAACCGAGATAGCTAGCAGATAAAAGTCCCTACCTGGTGATTTCTTTTCCCTAAGGATAGTAAGTCCCTGTCTCATAAGGAAATCTGGACATCCTCATCCTTGACAAACCCTTTTTCGGAATCCTGTAGTCTTATCATGATGCTTCTGTATTTCCTCCATACTTGTTATAACTGAAATTATTGAACTGCTTTTGCTTCTGGGTTGATTTTTGTATCATACTATTGAAACTGACAACACCCTATAACCAGAGGACAAAAACAACAACAGCAACAACAAAAAAAACCCTTATATACCCTCAGAAAGAGGAAGTCCCAGAGCCCTTTTGGAAAGGGTCTCCACATGATCATGGTTCTTTCTTCTTGGGATGAAATAAACTGGTATTATGATTTTCCTGTCTGTCTCTGATCTGGTTTATCCTGTAGGAAACATTATTTTCTCTGATCTGGTTTTGTTCTGTGAGAAACATGTCTCTGTTTATTATTATTAATTTTGTAGGAGATATAAAGTTAATTTATCTGATCTGTTTATAGGAAACAAGCAGATAAAAACTATATATTTAATTTTCAACAGTTTTAATTTTAGAAATAAATATGAGAAATATAAAAAGCCTTGAATCTCTCTTTAAAAAAATACCTCTCATAATATTACTTTCTGAATTGACAGCAAAATGAAAAAGAAAATTGTCTTTTGTCTCTTCTACTTTAGAGGTTTGTAATGCTATTAGAATTAATAAGTAGCTAAATCATAAATAAGTGGAATAGCAAGGAATATTTCACATTGAGAGAAGACAAGAAGTTTTATTTGTTGATTGTATTCTTGCTTCCTGTTTTGCATTCCCCAAAATTATATGGCTAAAAAAAGTAAAATTTTAAAATATGTCATATAATAACAGAGTCTTAGGAGACTTAAAGATAATGCAGTACAATTTTCTCATTTTTAAAGGGGGAATTCAAAGGCCAATGAGGTTAAAAATAATTTGCTCAAAATCACAGTAATGCTTAAAGAACATAAAAAGAAAAAAGGATCAAATCATTCTTATATTATGGAAGCACAGAGGGAGAACCACACTCAAAAAAGGGGGGACCCTATTTCCAGAAGAGGTAGTTCATTTAATTTGGGGATGACAACACATATATTTAGGAAATTCATGATTTACGGAAGTCACTATGTTCATCAAATGTGTAATGACACATTTTACTAAATGCTTAAAATATTGTTTGGACTCAATGCCTTAGTTAAAAATCAACCTGCAGAAATGATACTGAATAATGTACCATTTCCTTCTAATTGAAGACAAAACTTTTAAAATAGTTTAAATAGTCTTTAAATAGTTTTTGTTACTTCTTATTAAATTCTGAAACTTCAAAAAAAAAAAAGAAAGAAAAGACAGAAAAGTGTCATTTTCAAATATTCCTGACTGGTAAACCCATTAGTATATTTATTTTTTCCTATATTTTACATATTTGAACAGAATAAATTATTATTAAACTATGCATACCAATACAATAAACCAGTTAGAACTCCAAAGAGATAGCTTTAAGAAAAGTCATGGTGAAAACCTGTCACATTGTTACTAGAAGCAGTTGTGTCCAGAGGCAGAATGGGATTTTGTACATGTATTCTTCCTGAATGAGATTCATTTTCCTTTACCCATTTGATTTCTTGGTCATAAAGTACAATAAAAAGGCTCCCACATTCATACCACTATGTAACTAACTTAGTTTATGACAGAAATAGTTTTGATTAAATAGGAAATTATGATAGCTCCAAACCAAGCACACTATTACTTTATTCTTGAACTTTGGTTGACAGCAGATTCTACATGTCTTTAGATCAAGCCTCAGCTTGTTTCCCTAATAGCTTATAAAATTGCAATCCTTTTTAAAAGGCTCTACAATTGAAAAATAATCATCACAACTTGCTTTTTCTAGTAACTGGTTAGTATTTATGACCACCCCAAAACTTTCTTATAAAAGATCATAAGAATTATGTTTTTGACACCCTAATTGCTGAGTTCTTCCTTTGAAGAGACTGAAAAGTAAAGCAAAAAACAGGCAATTTTAAAATTCATGTATAAAATCACTTGTTCTTTCATTCCTCTTCAAATACCAGACTCCTCATGCTTAAACAATACATTTCTTCTTACCCATATCCTAAAAGCAATGAAACCCACTATGCTTGTGGTACATATATCATCACATGTTACATTTAAGACAAGTTGTGATCTGTCATCTTTGTAGCATTTTAAAAAATAGATATTGGGGCAATACTTATTTTATTTTTTGAAAAACAAAAATAATAAGGCACAACAAACCAAAATCAAAGTGTGTGTGTGTGTGTGTGTGTTGTGGGGGCAGTGGCGGGGGGGAGAGGGATAGTCAACACGATGACAAGAAAACTAAAAGATACTTAGATATTCACAGAAATCTTGCATTTGGCAAACCTGGGGTTTCTAGCACAAATTTATTTGCTGATTACTGCTATGATCAAGCCCACAAATTAAGGTTCAGGAATAAAACAGCTATTTTTTAACATAATCCATGAGAATCTAAATTGCAAAAAAAAAAAAAAAGAATCACATAAAATTCATCTTGCTTTATTATCCACAATTATTGTAAAAGGCATATTTATGAGGTTGGAGCATATGCAACAACTGTAAACTATAACACAAAAGAAAAAGAAAAAACGGAAGGAAGATGTTGGAATAATTTCCTTCTGAATTATACACTTAGTTGTATTCATCTATCACTTTCACACACAGAGACACACACACACATAAAACTCAATGGATGTGGGGAGTAGTCTTATTTCTAATACAGTAATAAACAGTAATAAACAAAACAACTAAGATAAAATTTTCATTCTATGAACAGAATAAAAAATTAATACCCTCAACCCATATCTATACACACCTCAGCCTATTTTATTCACCATGTTACTCTTATAGCCTTCCATCATAAAACGTAAGTAACATTGAGATGTCTGATTTTGGGGGGAAAACAGACTTGAAATTTACTTATTATTTTCAAAAAAACTTTTTCTTTGTCACATCAACTGAGAAGAAAACAATTATTGTAAAAATAAAGTTTGAGATTAGAAAAAGACCAAAGTAAAGGCATGCCTTCTCAATTTCTAACCATTTTCACAAATTTCATCAGATAAAAGTTCTGAGTAGGTTTCCCTTAAGAGAAATAAAATCTCCTAAAAAAAAAATCTTTATTTTTTTTGTCTGGACTTCAGCACAAAGGAGTGACCAAGTCAAGACAGCCAAAGCTTTCTCTTGTTTCTGAGTGTCACACTACACTCTATAGATATTTCCTACAATTTATCCAGCTTGCCAAAATGTCAAAATGGTTAACAGTTGCTCTGCTTAAATTTCCTACCCAAAAGGCTTTGACAATGATTACTCTTAATCCCCTGCAATGCTCAAATGCAAGTGTTCCCTAGCAAAGATATGGAGGGAAAAGGGGTGAGGCAGGATGACATCTCACAGGAGAAGGAGTGATATGTAAATATACTATTGTGTGCAAGGAAGGGTAGAAAAATAGACTCAGGGTAACAGATAAAATATGAGGATGGATTTGACTTTAACCATATTTCAATTATGATTTTAATCACCTATCAAGAAGTTATTCACTATAAAAAGATATTGACCGTATCTGTTAAAATCTTATTTTCTAAACTTCATAACTTAAAGATAAAAAAGTCAGATCTAAGAAGGACCAATTATAGACATTACCCAGTATACCTTGCCTTATTTTGTAGATGGAGAAACTGAGGCCCACTCAGATGAAGTAATTTACACAAGGTCCTATACCTAATTTGGGAGCAGAATTAGTTCTAACATTAAAGTATTCTGATTTATTGTAACAGATTATTTCCATTACAGCACAATGTATGCAAACTTCATTCTATCGGTTATACATTATGCATTTTAAAGCTTTTTCAGAATGATTTTATGGTTCCTCATGTTCAATTAGTGATCACACAATGTCAGAAGATTCAGAGGAAGCTCCCCACCAAGCTAGGTGGACACTCTGTGAAGGAATAATGGGACATGGAAAAAATCTTACAGGACAAGAAGGCATAGATGGATCATGAACTAGATCACTACAGGGAACACCCACATCAAAGAGATTCTGATCTGAGATAATAACCATGTAAGTATTCAAGTACTTGCATATCAAAGTTGTATATTTTGGATTTTTTTAAATTTTTTTAATCTATTTTTCTTATTTTGATCATTTGAAGCTTTAGAAAAATAAACAAATATTGAACAGAATTGACCAGTCCAATATTAAAAACAAGCTACTGTGTTACAGATAACTGTGTTTTCCTTTCTCATCTGTAAAACAACAACAAAAACGTTTCCTGCTTTTTTATTTCTTTTACAGTTTCTAAGATAAGAAAGAAAATGGTCAACTGGGAAGTAAAAAAAAACACTTTATATAAAATATCTCTGAAACGTGCTTGGTATCTAAGACATATTGATAACTAAAATAACTATGTTTAAGTCCTATTTATTGTAGTAAACAATTATTGTCCAGTTAAAAACAGAAAAAGAAAGATTATTCAACCAAAATTATTGTTGTTTTCTCACTTTAATATAAGAAAATGTAAATTGGATTTCTGAAGCCATTATAAACATTTTTGGGGAAGGAGAGAAAGAATTAGACAATAAGATTTTATAATGGAAGACTCTATCTCTCAAAAAACTTAACTTGGCTTTTTGATATAAAAAGAACTCCCAGTGTGAACATTTACAGAGTCTGAGAGATAAACTGGAGACAAGAAAATGAAAGCTACACAGAATGAAAACAGTAAAAAAATGAACAAAAAAAAACACACCAAAAAAGCCCAATTTGATGAATGAAGAAGATCCCAGACTAGGACAAGACATATTGGTGACAATGTCTACATTCTCATTATGCCCTCTGGTTCATTCTTCTGTATGTGATAAGCAAACTCAGCCCAGGAAGAACTAAAATATGAAAGTAATGTCAAACCATGATGATTAAACAGTATACTTACGGCTCTCTGAATGACTTGAATGAGAGATTCAGCAACATTGGATACTATATATTTGGTTTCAAGTTTCATATAACAACCAAGCATGCAATTGGAAAGTAATGGTATCTTTAAATTGTAAATATTTTAAAGTAATGAAAAAATTAAGGAACAAGTTCTAATCACTATCAAGGAAAATACATTAACATCTTTTTTTTTTTTTTGCCTTTTACCACCAGTCTTGTTCAATACAAATGAACTTTCTTCATATACAAATATGTACATACATACACACATGTGTATGTGTGTGTGTGTGTATGTGTGTGTAAAATTTTGTTCAAATTAAAATATATTATACAAAGTCATCAATTTAGGAAACTAGATAGAGTTTCATTGTTGGTTTTGTTTTTGTTTTTGTTTGTTCTTTTGCTTTTGTGACTTCACTTGAAAATCCCAGTTGGAATCCATACCACTAAAAGGGTAAAATTTGTTAAAAGGTGACTATCCCAGCCATTACACATGGATTTAATTCAGTAAGGGTAAAAACAGAGGAATGTGTCCACCATTCTCTGTAAAACTATTTCCAGTAAACATACCCAGTGAATGAAAGCAAGTCTAATACTGTGGAGAGGAAAAGAAATATTCTCAGGCCATGAATTCCACTCATGCAGCACCAATTGCTAAATAAAGACTATGCAAACAGGCTTGGGCTCACTGTGTAACTGGATGCCTAACTTCCTTCTTCAACACTTGACTACCAAATCCTGACCTATATTATTGGCCAACTAATAATTTATTAATCAATGGATCTATTTAAATATACATGAGATTGCTAAATTCAGAAAGCCAAAGCATTGTAAAGAACATACTGGCCACCAGCCGAAATAAAGCAGGGTAAGACTATATAACAGTGAAAACTCAGTGACTATGTAGGGAATTCTCTTTCATTCTTAACTGTCTGCCCATCCACTCCCCAAGTGCATGAGGATTGCAACTGCTGACCCTATCCAACAACTGCAATTCACAAGCAGATGCATATCCATACTTCCTACTAAACTTGAAGGATTCCCATTTCCATCAAAATCCAATTTCTACTGTCAAATTACAAAAACAGTACCTATTATATTATTGTTTAAAAATAAAATCATCTCCCTATTTCAGCACTGTATCTTGTAACATCTGTAATTTAAACAACTGTACAAAAGGAAAGAACAAGACATATTCATATATATCAGTTAGGTATGGGAAAAAAAATGCAGTGGCTTAGGGGAACAGATGATCTAGGTAAGCTTTACCAGAGCCCAGCTTTCTATCTGTGAAAAAGGGGGTTCAGTTAGATGATCCATGAAGTCCTTTCTAATGGTAAATTATATACATGTCTACATCCATGTTTCATACTAACATTTAAAGGAATATATAATTTTCCCATGAGACAATTATTTGAAAAAAACAATTATAAAAATAAAATTAGGGGTAGCTAGGTGGCACAGTGGAGTACCTGAGTTCAAATCCGGCCTCGGACACTTAACACTTACTAGCTGTGTGACCCTGGGCAAGTCACTTAACCCCAATTGCCTCACTAAAAAAAAAAAATTAAAAATAAAATTAACATTTGATTATATCAAAGGAAATTTTCTGTACAAATAAAATGAATACTTCTAAAATAAGAAAGAAAATGGTCAAAGAGGAAGGAAAAAACAGTTTATATAAAATATCTCTGAAAAGTGCTTGGTATCTAAGACACAGAGATAACGGAGAGAAATATAAAGCAAAAGCCAAGGATATGAATAAACAGTTCTCAAAAGAAGTACAAACTACTAATAAAGGTACGAAGGGATGCTCCAAATAACTGGTAATAGGAGAAATATAAATGAAAACACCTAACAAACTGGCAAAAATGAAAAAAGGGAAGAATCAGCACTGAAGGAGTTGTGGAAAGACAGTCACACTAATGTAGTTTTGATGGAGTTGTAAATTAGTACAACTATTCTACAAACTAAATAAAAATTATGCAAAGAAAGTTAATGTCCATACCCTTTGATCCAGTGATTATACACCTAGGCATATATACCCAAAAGAGGCCACTAGTTTAAAAAAAGGGTCCGTATATACGAAAATATTTATAGTAGCATCATTTTTTTTTTTGAGGTAGCAAAGAACTGGAAACAAAATATATACCTGTTGACTGGGAAAGGGCTAAAAAAATTATTATAATGTGAAAAATACATGACTGGAATGGAATATTACTGTGTTGGAAGAAATACGGAATGTGATTAACATAAAGGAAAGAGTTATGAATTAACACAAGGTGAAAAAAGTAGAGCTAGGAAAATAATATGCACAACAACCATATCAATCAAAAATGAATATTACAGGATCATAAAGAACAAACTTGGCCTCAAAGAAGAGATATGAGAAGATACTTCTAACTACTCCTTTGATGGGAGAGGAAGTGGACAAGTGCACAGGTTGGACATTTCATATAAGGTCAGATTTTTCCAATGTATTGATTGGTTTTGCTGATTTTTTTCTCTTCTTCCTGTTTTTCTTTTTTCTTGAAAAACATTCTTTACTATAGAGGATGGTTCTCTAGGAAGGGAAAAGAGGAGGAAGAGTGGGCAGGGTGGGGGAAATAAGTAATTTAAAAGGAAAAGACAGAAAATTATTTTTTAAGGGGAAAAATTAAGAAGTTAGTGAAAAACATCACACATACTGGCTTAGAGAGGTGAGATATTTTGTAACAAATCATACAATGCAAAAGAAAAGTTGACTACACATCAATTGTTTTCATGCTGATCAAGAACACTGTTAAGAAAGCAGATTTAAGATTTTTCCCTCCACTAAGACATATTTTAAAGCTTATTCATAGGGGCAGCTAGGTGGGGCAGTGGAGAGAGCACTGGCCCTGGAGTCAGGAGTACCTGAGTTCAAATCCGGCCTCAGACATTTAACACTTACTAGCTGTGTGACCCTTGGCAAGTCACTTAACCCCAATTGCCTCACTAAAGAAAAAGAAAAAAATCTTATTCATAAACACAAAAGAAAAAAAAATAGGAAGATTGGGAGGTAACAGAGTCCATGCCCTCCCTAACTTACTCTCTGAGTTGGCATAAGTAGTAAAGTAGTACAAATAATCTAAGCTCTTCCAGGAATTAAAAACTTTCATACTTTCTGAATTATTTCCTACTGAACACCAAAACAGGCTTTATTACATTAAGAAAGGAATGATACAGAAATTATTAATTTATTTCACCTAAGAAAGCATTTTATGAATAACAACTCACCACAGGATTTGACCCTAAGAACTCCTAAAATTTTGCTAACATGATGAATGAGCTAAAAAATAATAGCTTCTGTTCTTTTATACAAAATGAAAAACCAACATGGGTAGGAAGCTTAAAGATCATCAATCTGTACCACTTTAGAGACTTAGATGCTGTAGAAGAGTTCTTTTTTTAAACTACCTCATTTGAAAAACAAAATACCCCAAATTATATAGTATTTGGATCTCAACTACCTAGAAAGGACTTTAATTTCTTATCAACTGTAACATGGTTGCCTCTAGCAATGAATTATTAATGTTTGCCAGTGAGAACTCATTTGAACTTATAAGCATGTAAGCTTATATTCCATCTAGACTCTGCAGCTTCATCAAAGCCCTGGCAAAATGTTCATTCCAATTAAACAAAAGTTCTGAAAAATTTGCCTTTGAATCCATCCCACAAACACATGCTGCTGAGTTGAAATGGGTATGCAAACAAGGCAGATTACATGGATGATTTTCATGTTTTAACTTCAGGGAAAAAAAGTTTCTCTTTTCTGAAAGATTTCCACTTTGTGTATTATTAAAAGTTATGTGGAACCCTTTCAAGATAACAGCTATCAATGGCAGGCATGAAAAGTATCTGATGACAATTAAGTGCTCAGAACTTTGGACTTAGAAAGCAGAATCTAGTACTGCTTAAAATTGGGGCTGATATGCAGATTGATTTTATTGAGAGATAATCAAATTCTGCTTTCAAAGGCAGCCTCATTCAGTGGGCAAAGGACCAGCTCTGATACTAGCTCCCTGTGTGACCCTGGACAAGTCATTTAAATCTTCTGGGACTCATTTTCTCATCTGTAAAATGAGGAAGTTGGATGGTCTGTAATATCTTCCATGTCCAAATTTATGATTCTATGATTCTAATTTATTTCTGTGTGTGGGCCACAAGACTTATCCTAGTTGGTATAAGTTAGCTGTTATAATTATTATTTAATATTTTTCTAAAATGAGAAGAAATTCATTTAAATATATCAGCTATATACTTTAAAACACATAGCAAACCCTTATAGGAGAAAATCATCTTTTTATTTCTATTTTTGGGGGTTTTCATATGCATATATATATTTATATTTACACATATGCATGTTTTCAATACAGATAATCAGAGTTTACGGATTATTAGAAAGTATCTTAGAAACTGTCCAACCCAGTCTCCTCACCTTTGTTATTGTTCAGTTGTTTCAGTCATAGCCAACTCTTCATGACTCCATTTGGGGTTTTCTCCACAAAGATACTGGAGTGGTTTGCCTTTTGCTTCTCCAGCTCATTGTATAGATGAGGATACTGAGACAAAAAGGGTTCAATGACTTGCCCAGGGTCACACAACTGGTAAGTATCTGAGAAGATGAGTCCTCTTGACTCTAAGTCTGGCACTCATCTACTGTACCACCTAGCTGCCCACATTCCCACCTATCTATCATGAAAAATATCATTTTCTCTAGCTTAAATAGCAATAATACTGAAATGCTTTGTGTTGGAAAAGCACGTTTCATTTAAGGGTCAAATAATGGTATGACCACATTAATTAATCCCCATATGATTTCTTTAAGGGCAGCTAGATGGCACAGTGGATAGAGTTGGGAAGATCTTAATTCAAACCCTACCTCAGACACTAGCTGTATGACTCTGGGCAAGTCACTTATCCTCTGTCTGCTTCAGTTTCCCCAAATGCAAAAACAATAATAATAATACCTACTTCCCAAATTTGTTCTGGGGATAAAATGAAATAATATTTGTAAATGTTTTTCAAACCTAATAGCATTACTACTGCTACATAAATATTAGCTATTTCTCCATCATAGAGATATTTTAAACTTTTTTTTTGACTGGGGAAAAAATAAACTTTTTTTTAAAAGAGTGGGAGGGAAAGCCCTATATCAATTTAGCAGAGAAAATCTACTCTGAAACTAGGTTCAGACAGTTAGTATTTTTCCTGACCACTAGCAAAAATTCCTTCACTGAAAGCCTAAGGGGTCCCAAAAAAGTATCTTATTGTGAAATAGAATGCATCTAGCCTTTGGACTGAAAGAATAAAGTAGCAATTATGACTCATCAGAGCTCTACTACTAAAGTTATAAAAGTTAAATGGCAACATCTGTTAAGAATACTGCGAAGACTCAGGAGCTATGACCTTGCTACTTCAAAAACAAAACAAAAACAAAAAACCCAGTGTATACACCAGCAGTAATACCTAAGTGTTCTTATCAAAAAGAATCAGCCAATTTAGCCTAGGGGAGAAAAGTGAATATTTCTTTGCCATTCAGTTTCCTGTTTTACAGAACAGTTAATCACTACTAAGCAGAGTGGCCTCATAAGCATTATGGGTCAGCCAGAATTCTCTGGTACTGCCTCAGCTTTAGCCAATTTCTTTTCTTTCTTTCTTTTTTTTTTTTTTTATGCGAGGCAATTAAGGTTAAGTGAGTTACCCAGGGTCACACAGCTAATAAATGTCAAGTGTCTGAGTCTGGGCTTGAACTCAGGTCCTCCTGAATCCAGGGCTGGTGCTTTATCCACTGCGCCACCTAGCTGCCCGGCCAATTTCTAAAAGTCCAAATTTTACACTGCAGAAATGTTGAATTAAACTACAAAAGCAACTAGATTAATAAATGACATTAGGAGGAACAACTCATTTTGCTTATAGTTTTGGCATTTTAAACCATCCCCAATTTTGCTATAACTGCACAAGGTGTTCTTTCATAAGAATATTATATGTAACTTTGCCTGTTAAAATGTATGAATCAATAATTTATAACTAGTTCAGTTTTGGCCATGTTGAGTTTGAGATTCTGACATGCTGAGTTTGAGCAATGGGCATTGTCTAGCTTGGGTATTGTGGTAAAAAATATGAAAGTTTTTTAACAGTCAGGATAACTTAAAGATGCCAGTTTTTGAAGGACCACCCTTTTGGGGAGGAGACGAACAGTCCGCCTGCTGCGCATGTCAGACTGCCTGCGGCGCACTCGACTTCCGGGGTGGAGAGAACGGAAGTGGGGCTTTTTCCTGCTCGGCTGGTCTCCTGAGGGCGCTGCACAGATGGTCTCTCTCTAAAGGTGGCCTTTCGGTTTGGGTGAGTTTTTATAAGGAATATAGACTAAGCTTAGACTTAAGACGATTTGTATTGTGTTTCTACTTTCCTATCCTTCTAATCAACATCACCTTGTGACTACCATAACAATAAAAGGTCTATCTAGAAAACCAAAAGCTTCTTCCATTTACTAGTATGGGAGATAAATTAAGGGAAAGGTTAAGTAGGGGAGATTTATGATCTAATATCCAATTTTAAATCTCACAGTATCTGAGAAAGGGGTCCTGGGCTTCAAGAGAACAATAAGGTTGAGAATCATGAGCAGTGACTAGGGAGGTGGACAATGCCAGTGTGAAATATTAGTGCATTTAAAAAGGAAATATATAACACCAAAGTCAAACTCCCTCTGTTTCATAACTTTGCCTTGCCATGGTAAAGAAAACACTGCAGCGGTATGTGAGAGACATTTTTGCGGAGGAGGGGGAGAGAGAAGCTAGGTGACTCAGTGGAAAAATTCCCAGGTCTGGAGTCTGGAAGACCTGAGTTCAAGCCCAGACTCAGACATTTAACAGTTGTGTGACCCTTGGCAAATCACTCAACCCTGTTTACCTCAGTTCCCCATTTGTAAAAGGAGCTGGAGAAGGAAATGGCAAACCACTGCAGTATCTTTGCCAGGAAAACTCCAAATACGGTCACAAAGAGTAGGTAGGACAGGACTGAACAACAACAAGGAGAGGAATAGGAGAAGACAGGGGTGGAATGACCAAGAGCAACTTCACCTGGATTCTTTTACTTCACTAGATGTTAGCTTTTTCTTCCAGAGAGATGTTTAAATGCCTGATACACTTGTTGTAAAAGTAAAAGCACTAAACAATGAATAGGGAGAAGAGGGATTTGGGAAATAAATATATATGAGAGAATTTTGTTAAAGAAAAAAGTTTGGGGGCAGCACAGTGGATAAAGCACTGGCTCTGGATTCAGGAGGACCTGAGTTCAAATCCAGCCTCAAACACTCGACACTTACTAGCTGTGTGAACCTGAGCAAGTCACTTAACCCTCATTGCCCCACCAAAAAAGAAAAAAGAAAAGAAAAGAAAAAAAGTTTACTTCTTTCAATTACAAGTATCTTTTTTTAACTTAAAGTTTATTTTATTTTAAAATATATATATATTTTACAATGAAATTTTAAGATTATTTTGATAACTACATTTCAGTTTCCTTTAGTGCCATTTAGTCTCAATTTATTTTATTTTATAAACAATATCTCCAATCCCATGATGTTTCAATTTTAGCTTTTTGTAACCTAAATCAAATAAATTTGGTGTTAGCAATTATAATTTGGCATATCAGGTCACTTCTCAGAATTTAGAAGTCTGAGAACTCCTTAATTTTACTGAAAATGTTTTTTTTTAATCCAGGAATATTCTACAACAAAATATTATTATATATAAGTATATATTATATATATTCCATTTTTACAGGTTTAATAAAAATGATGCAATTGTATTCAGAGTATATTGCTATGGTAAGTCAAATGGGAAAACCAATTTATTATGTATGGGCATAGATGTGTATAGATCTATGTAAACATGTGTACATATATAGTTAAATTCTCACATATGTATACATGTATAATATATGTATATATATACAGTTAAATGCAGTTATATATGATCAGAAGAACTTCATGTAAACTTATATTCAAAACCAAATGGTAATTAATCAGAATTATGTTTGATATTTTCTCTCAAACATTCCTAAGCCATTTGTCTTTTGATACTGGTCATCCACCCTAAAATGCCTGACATGCTTGTCCCAAAAGCAGGGCCATATGTTAATAGCTACAGAATATCTTTTTGTCTACTTCAGAAATTACTTGCAATCCTCTACTTGGTGGGGGGGGGGGGTGGGGTAGAGTGAGGAGAAAGCACAAGAAACCAGCACTAAATGGAAATAAAGTCTAATAATTGCCATGTCTAGCAAGATAAAGGTGTTTTCCACATATGATGTCACACCTGAGACCTCCATCAGCTTTCAAAAATTATAAAACAAGTAACAGGTAGTGGCCCATTTTAAAAATTGTAAAACCTCATCCCCAATAAAAAAAAATCCAGAGAGAAAATGTAGAGCTAAACAATGACCAGTTTTCCTGGTCTCAAATCCATGGACCCATCTTTGTCCCCTTTAAACTATAGACACTCCTGATGTAGAATTACTGTACTCATTCAACAACCAGACACCTCTGTGAAATGTGCTGTTCTAGGTCTAGGGAAAAAAATGTTAAATAAGGCTCTATGTCTGTCCCAAAAACTCAACAAATGCATATTCATTTTATCAGTGACACCTATGCTCTTGATTTTATCATTTAAATAGGATATGAAAATAACAACAGTGAAATACCTTATTACAATTTCACATACCAGAATGAAAGCCACAAACAAAAATCTTTTAAGAAACAGTAAATCATCCTCTTATGTCACTGCATATTAATTAAATGTCACTAGAAACAAAGCTGGAAAATGCAATCCTAAATTCTAATGTCATGTAAATGAATTATGCCATTTAAGTCTAAGTATATATGCTACATGAACTTGCCTGATAAGACAACATTTATTATCTGTTCATGCTAACATGGTAAGGCTACATATTGTGTTGTTTCTTCAGTTTAAATCTTATCTTCTCAATTAATGTATAGATTACTCCAGAACTAAGGTTGCACCTTTTGTTTGTCTTCTATTTCCCATTGGTTGCAGCTCAATCATACACTCAATATAAACACTTCCTGATTCATTGAAATTACCCACAAAGGAAGGAAGATTGCATGAATCATGACATTAAGGTAAAAATCAAAGTAAATATTCTTCAGTATGTGTAATTTAAGATTCTAAATGTGGATTCTAATCTGTTCCCCCAGTTTTGGGGGAAACTGACTAAAATCACTGATAAAACGAGTTTAGGTTTTTGAGGGTTTATTGAAAAATAGAAAGAAAAAGATTGAGAACAGAATTCCAGCAGCCTGGCATTCCTATCTTTCCTCAAATTTCCTGTGAAGTCCTCTGCCGCCACCATCACCATCAAGTCAGGAACCCAAAAGCGCGAGAGCTCTGCGCAGGCTCCCTTTCCTCCTTCCTGTCTCCTCCCAGAAAATAGGAGGCTCCTCAAGTTGATTGGCTGGTAGCCTTGATAGACAGCACCCATGAGTAAACGTCATTTCCTGACACCAAGGAAAAGTCACAATGCCTCTGAGGCATTTTCCTTATGGCGGAGCTTTCCCACAGCAAGTCTCCAGTAGGTGGCATCATTCCAATCATTACAAGTATATATCACAAATAGGGAAACCCAACCTGCATCCTAATGTGGTACAATGATAAGAGCATGAACTCTGGAGTGAGAAGACACTGGGCATGTGACTTAACTTTACTGGGCCTCAATTTCCTTATTTGTAAAATAAGGGGCTTGGGATCAATTGACCTCTTAGGTCCCTTTCTGCTCTAAATCTATGCTCCTGTGATTGATCAAACAGTAAAGTGAGAATTTATTTCATCTATCTACATAAAGCTATCCTTTTCCTTTACCACAAGTGTCAAGAGTATGAAGTTTCTCAGCCTTCTTTAACTTGCTGTGATTCCTAGATAATGCTTCTCAGTTAACCTTTCTATAAAAACAGTTAGGGCCAGTTAATTTAACCTATTTCATCAGAGATTGTACATGCTTATCTGTTGTGCTATGATACAAGCTACAGGGCATTCATCCATTGACGTGATTGGAGAAGGAATATGCTTCACTGGATAGGTGCTATAGGGTCAAGCACATTTAGAAGGTCAAGAATGTAGCTGTTTTTTCATAATCAAGCTCTTCAAGTGCCTCAAGGTACAGATTTAAATTAAAATAGCCTGATAAATTGAGCTCTCTACATGACATAATATTTCCTTCCATTGTTCATAATAAGATCAATTCCAAATGGATTTAAAAGCAGCCTTTCTCTAATTTCTTAGTACTTTACAAAGTTAATTAGCAAACACTCACATTTTTTCTGAAACTTTCAGTTTAGGAAGCACTTTTTAAAAAACAATAGTAACCCTGTAAAATAAGTAAGGAAGTATAATGATGCCAATTGTATCGATCGCTAAAACAAGGACATAATGGTTAAATGATGTGCATAGTTCTGAAGGTAATAAATGAAAGAACTGAGGTTCAAACCCAAGTTTCCAAATCGATCCATTAACATACACCTATTAAGCACCTAAAACCCCAGGCACTGTATTTGGTTCTGGGTTTAGGAAGAAAGATGGGGATAGGGTTAAGGACAAGGGATAGGGAAAGTGGGAGGGAGAGGGATAAGACCTGTGATTTCACTGATAAAAAGGGAACTCTCCCAGGTGAGAAAAAGCCCTCTACCTATTCAGGTTAGATCCTTCTCTGACATTTAAGTCTTGGAATTTAGAATACCGAAAGCTTAAGAGACTTGCCTAGGATCCCACAGCCAATATGCAACTGAGAAAGGACACAAAAACAAAAGCAAAAGTTTCTACTCTCAAATAGTTTGCAATCTAGCTGGATATATAGAAATGCATAGAAGACTAGAGAGGGAAATTTGGGGGGGAAGATCCTATAACTCCCAATATACTGTGCTTTCCATCATGCCAAGGTCCCTTTCAGCATGGTGTGACTATTACAATAGAAGCTGTTTCTTCTCGTTGTCCTCTCTGTTTTAAGAATGCATTTCACCTTAATTGGAACTATACCTAAAAAGTTACTAAATTGTTCATGTCACTATTAGGTCTATACTCCAGGAGATGTATATTTTATATATTACATATCTATAAATAGTTATATTCATAATTATATAATTAATTTCTCCTATATTAATATAGTTATTTTAAATCTATTTTATGTTTATATAAGTTATGTATGTAATATTTATAACAGGGATGGGCAGTCAGCAGCAAACAGCACAGTGCTAACAAAGAAGCACATGATAACAAAGTGGACCTGGAGTCAGGATAAACCTGAATTAAAATTTTACCTCAGACACTTACTAGCTACTTGACCCTGGGCATGTGATTTAAATGATGTTTACTTCAGTTTCCTCAACTGTAAAATGGGTGTCATAGCACCTTCTTCCCAGTGTTGTCGCAAGGGTTATAATAGTGACAATAGCTAACATTTCTATAGTGCCTACTATGTGCCAGGCACAGGGTTAAGATCTTTACAATTATTATCTCATTTGATCCTCAAATCAAATGAGATCAAACTAGGATCTCGAATTAGAACAAAATAGGATCAGCTAGGTAGCAAAGTGTTTGGAGTGCCAGACCTGGAGTCAGATCAAGATTCCAACACTTACTAGCTCTATGACCTTGGGCAAGTGACTTAACCCTGTTTGCCTCAGTTTCCTCATCCGTAAAATGAGCTGGAGAAGGAAATTATAAATAACTCCAGTATCTCTGCCAAGAAAATCTTCAAAGGAGACTGAAAAATGAATGAGCAAAATTCATTCTGGCACTGCATATGGCTTACATTCTGTTCTAGGTATTTAATACATTTTCTTTTCAGTGAAAATCATGTTGAGTTGCACGCTATGGAATAAGAAAGACCAGAATTCAAATTTTGTCTCTGAAACATCTGAGCCCTGTGATTCTGGGCTAGTCTCTTCACCTCTCAGTGGTCCACCCAACACTGTAAAACTGTAAATTAAGAATGCTAATCTGTGTAAGTGGAGGAATTTCCATCCTGGAAGTTCTCACATCTGGTCCAAAAAGGGGGGGGGGCACAGAAATCACATGTAAATTTCTTTTTCTTCCTCAAATCTACAGACATTAGTGCTGGAGTCATGCAAAATGAATTCGACAGGGAAGCATGAACATTTGCCTCCAAACACCAGTGCTTCATGATATCAGAAGACAATAGACATCCTTGTCACTTGCAAGCTGAGTTCTGTTTTTCCTGGAAAACTCTATGCTCTGGTAATCATTGGCATTACCTGCAAATCGGAACTAGCTCTTATTACTCACCCTAATGAAAGTAAAGCTAATACTCATTTTTTAGAAGATCACTTAAATTTTACATGATGGCCTGATAGCCTTCAGCACCATTGACTTTGTAGACATGCTTGTTCCTTGCCCTGTTCCATCTTTACTCTAGGTCAGGGGTCAATATATTAAAGTAAATAAATTATGTTAATAAATTTAAATAAATTAAAGACTGAAAGTCAAATCTAACCTGCCTCTCCCAATAGTTTTCACATTTTTAACTGCAATAACAATTTTACTTCAAATTGTGAAAATCATTCTTAGCTTGATGTAGTTGGCTGACTGTGGCTCACCAAAGACACCATTCTTGTCCATTTGCTCAAGTATGACCAACAACTAACTACCAACTCAATCACTATACCTCCATTTGGTCTCTGATAAAGATAGACTAGGACACTGAGCAAAAAGACCCCTGGGAATAGCAATACCCCCGGACCAATGTGGGACACTGTTTCCAACTCAGTTCTCACAACTGAAAACTAGGAAATCATCCCTTGTGGAAAAAGGGCAAACATCACTACCAAGTACTGAACACTACAGCTGTCACCCACAGGGCAGGCAAGCCAGCCTTAGTTGAAGCAAACATATCCTGAGAGAAAGACAGGAGGCATGTGCCAGACTGGTCAGACACCACAATCACCAACTCCTCTAAGACACAAATGGAGAAAGTCCAGAACCCTTATGGTCCAAGAGCCCCTCAAATAGCAGGACTGCCCCCGCACAAACACTTTCTGGTCCTGCCCCCACAGCAGCTACCACTCAGGAAATTAACCTTGGTAGATATTTACCCTGACAACTTCTGCAGTAACAGCTACCAAAGACCCAGAAAAAAAAAAATCTCAATGTGAAAGTCTTTGGCATTGTCAAGTAGTTCAATACTGGAAATGGATATGCTTTTATCAGTGGAAATAACATTAAAGAAGATACATTATCATCTGCTTTGGCACTGTACCCTAAATACCACAGGACATTTCCATCTATCTTGCTTGCACCTGAAATCTCCTCTATGTGTTGTCTTCCTCATTTGAATATGAAGTCCTTGGGGACAAAAACACCTTGGTTTTCTATTTGTATCATCAGAACTTAGCTAAGTGTTCTGTATCTAGTAAGTACTTAACAATTGCTTTTAAAAATTATTATGATTCATTCATTCACAGTATTTATGAAAGCTTTAAAAAGTTCCTTCTTTTATTTACAAAAGCAGAAAAAAGTAAAATAAGCAGATCTGGTTTTAAACATTCAACTAAATGGCAAAATGATTAAAAGAAATGATGTATTTAGGGAGATATTCTGAAAAGGCTGGCTAAATTGCCACTTGCCTTTGACAAATTGCATCCCATGAGAACTGCCATGAAATAAATGCAATTTACCATTGTAAGTATGGTGTCTGAGATATAGCATAGGGTAGTGGCTTCAACACAAGAAGACCTGGGTTCAAAATCTTACCTCTGACACACAATGCCTTCTATAACTCCAGGCAAGTCACTTAATGTCTCATTGCTCTAGTGTTCTCTAAGAATACAAGTGGCAGAGAAGATGACTTCCACTGAGTGAAGGAGTATGCTCATCCAAGATGTCCCTACACCATGAAATTATTGGTACAGGCCATTCCTTTTTCTATCCTCTATTCCTTTTTTCTGCACCAAGACTCCAGAAAACCAGTCAATGAGGTTCTATTTCTGTTCTTACTGTACCAGGAACATAGAAAACAAGTCAGTGAAAGATACTTTAAAAATCACTGGAATCCCTGAAAATTATACATTTCAAAAAAAGTCTGGAGTCTATATTTCAAGAAATCAATATGAAAACTACCAAGATCTATTAGAACAATAAGGAAAAGTAAAATTGAAAGAATCCATTGGTCATCTTCTGAAAGAAAATCCAAAAGGAAAAGTCTCAGAAATATCATAGGAGGGGCAGCTAGGTGGTGTCAGGAGTACCTGAGTTCAAATCTGGCCTCAGAGACTTAACACTTACTGGCTGTGTGACCCTGGGCAAGTCACTTAACCCCAATTGCCTCCTCACAGAAAAAAAGGAAAAAAAAGTTAAAAAAAAAAAAAGAAATGTTGTAGGTAAAATCCAGAGTTTCTATGTCAAAGAACTTCTGGCAAGCAGCCAGAAGTAAACAGTTCAAGAACCCAATACACAAAGTCAAGATTACAAAAGACCTGGCAATACTAAAAAAGGGATCTTGAAATACAATATTTCAAAAGGCAAAGAGATAAGGACTTACAACTAAGAATAACTTGCCTGGCAATGCTGAGTATAATCCTTTAGGGAACAAAATAGATTTTTAATGGAATAGAGGACTTTCAAATATTTCTGATGAAACAACCTGAGCTGAATAGGAACTGAGAAAAGCAAACACCAAGAGTCAAGAGAAACCTAAATTTATTTGAGCAATTGGAAGATGCTATTCTATGAAAGAGGGATCATTTTCTAATCATTTAGGGAGAAGAAACAAGTGTATCCCTTTGAAACTGTAATACCTTCACATAATTTTTAAAAATTTGTAAGAATAGAAATTCATGGTTTCATATACAATCTTCTTCAGTGGTCTACTTTGTATATACAAATCCTCTTTGGGGTGTTTCATAAGTTTAGATTTAAAAAAAAAAAATATATATATATATATAAATACTCTCAAACCAAAGTAGTTCTCTCTTTCTCTTCATATATGTGTGTGTATACACACATACATACACATATAAAATTTATACATATATGTTTATTATATATAGTATTGATTAACATATATATACTTTTTTCTAGGGTACTGAGTAAAATAATTATCCAACTAAAGGAATACAAACAAGAGAAGTCAAAGAAAACATTCAATACTTAAAAATCACAATCATCTAGGGACAGCTAGGTGGCACAGTGGATAGAGCACTGTGCCCTGGATTCAGGAGGACCTGAGTTCAAATCCAGCCTCAAACGCTTAACACTTACTAGCTGTGTGACCCTGGGCAAGTCACTTAACCCCAAATGCCTCACAAGAAAAAAAAAAAACAAAAACAAAAACCACAATCATCTGAAAAATGTATTCCCTTAATAATTGACTTATTAATTAAATTTATCAAAATTAGATCATTAAAATCACATATGGAAATCCAAATATAAAACAAGACTCTTTTTTCCTTTGGGAAGATACTAATCTTCAGTTTAAAAATAATTTGACTCCCTAAATACATAAAATCCATAGGTCAAACATACTATCCTTTTCTTCTTTATAATCTTTCTTTAAATAGTTCCTCTTATTCTCAAAAATCTGGTTGAATAAATTACCACCCCTAAGCGCTATCAGCAGAATTACCTAGACCTAAAAAACAAAATCATTCTTCCTTTCTGTATGTAATAAAGCAAAACTTGACCATTACTGCACCAAGACTTGAAGCTGAAAAATCAGGTTTACTTTACAGTCTTGAGTTGTTATTTCACTCCTGTATTATCTTGTTCCCTCCACTCAGTGATAAGTAGGTAAAGTGAGAAAATGGCTATAAATGCCAAAACAGGAGATCCAGTACTAGGCAGCTCTTAAACTCCCAGACTAGGAACTTAATGGATTAGAAAACACATATAGGCTGTATTAAAATACACAATTACCATATGATTTTATTTATTTTGTTTTCCCCAAGGAGCTCAATGAATTTAAGGTGCTGAGACATGGAGTCAGGGGAGTCGCTATTGATGTTCAACCCTGTACAACTCTTCATAATCCCATTTGTGGTTTTCTTGGCAAAGATACTGGATTAGTTTGCCAGAAATAGCAACTTCTCCATTTGAGGAAACTGAGGCAAACAGAGTTGAGTGACTTGCTTAGGGTTACACAGCTAGTGTCTGAGACCAGATAACTCAAGAAGATAAATCTTTCTGATTCCGGGCCTGGCACTCTATCCACTGTGTCACCTAGCTGTCCAAGAAGTCAGGAAGGCCTGAGTTACATAAAATCTAGTCTCAGAAACTTGCTAACTGTATGACCCGGAACAAATAAATCACTTAACTTCTCTAAACCTCAGTTTCCTCATCTATAAAATGGGGATAATAAAAGGCTATACCTCCCAGGTTTATTGTGAGGATTAAATGAAATGATATTTGTAAATGCTTAGTACAGTACCTAGTATTAAGTATTAGATAAATGTTAGCTATTATCATTATTATTATGTTACATGTGTTTTCTTTATCCTTTCATTCCCTTCATATGGAATGAGCTCAAACCTTTTCATCTAGAGATCCTAGGATATAATTTTACTGTTAAAATTCTATTCTTAGGTCTTCAAGATCATTTTCTTAGGCCTCAGCAACCGTGTTGACCAACATTCTCAATTTTTGATGGAGGACACTGGGTCTCAGAGAGATCAAATGATATGGTTCCTATAACTACCTAGTGGCAGGTTAGAGATTTTTACCCTTGACATAAAATGCCTTGGACAGATGAATTTTCCTCTTCAAAATAATTTTCCATCATTTATAGGTTCATAGGGTCAACTCGAGCTAGAACTGGAAGGGATCTCAGAGGTAATGTAGTCCAACCTTCTCATTTTACAGATGAGAAAAATAAGACCCAGAGAGGTTAGTGACTTGTCCAAGGCAGTAAAGACACAAAGCAGGATTTTTAAAAATTAAAATAATTTTTCCACTGAAAACTGGATGCTAGATGACTAAGTGAATATATCGATTTTAAAAGTATGTATTAAGATTACTTACTAAAAATAAATAATTTTTTAAAAAGAAAGAAAAGGGGGTATCTAGTTGGCACAGTGGATAAAGCATTGACCCCGGATTCAAGAGGACCTGACACTTGACACTAGCTGTGTGACCCTGGGCAAGTCACTAAACCCTAATTGCCCCCCCCCAAAAGGATTACTTACTATGTACCAATTTAGGCACTTTGTACTAAGCTCTGGAGATATAAATAAAAAAGTGATGAGACTTAACTCAAGGAGCTTATATTTTAATAGGGGACATAATTCATATAAAGGAATGGAGGCCAAGGAAAATTATTTTGGTTTGAAATTTTACTGAGATGACAAGTCTCCTATTCTTTTAATAGTTCTTAGCATATTAAGGAGAATGCTTCAACAGATAATGTCTCCTATATCAGAGGTGTCAAACACGATGCCTGCAACAAGTGTGACCAAATGAGATTAAATGTAATTGGAAAACATTTAACAAAATAAATACAAATACAAGAAAACATAGATAATATTTCATTTTTAAAACTAAGTCAATATGCAGCCTGCAGAAATCTTTATATATAGTTAGTGGCTCTAGTTTCTATTTGAGTTTGACAGTCTTGTTCCATCCCACCCAACTGCCAGATTATTTCCCACCAAGGAGGTGAGGGAGGATTCTTAAAGTCCCTTATTTATTTGTCTTAGAGTAATGGTGAAGGAAGGTGGGTCAGTGATTTCATTGTTGGGAGAAATTATAGTTTTAGCACCTTACCTGGAACCACTGAGAAGTTAGATGATGTGCCTAGATCACATAGGCACTCTTTCTCAGAAATGGGACTTGAGACTAGGTCTTCTGGACTTTGAGGCTGGCTTTCTATTTATGACTCCACACTGACTCCTATAAACTCTCTTTTAAAAAGATTGGATACTGGGATTAGGTTGTCTGTCAGTGACAGCAGCATCTACTGAATACTAGGGATAAACCAGGGATGACTGGAGAACCTTAGGCAGTTAACCTACCAGAAACTGTCAAAAAACACAATGTATTCAAAACCAAAATCCACAAACTGGGAATAAAGGCAGAATCAGATTTGAATGACTGCTTTCCCTATCTAGAAATTTCTTTGGAAGTTGCAGGGTAGAGAAGTGAGTATTTTTTTAAAAATCTTTACTGCATTAGTGAAGAAATAATTATGATCAAACCTTTTCATTTTCTTTCTAAACACTTTTTATAACATGAGCACTGTTTAGAGGCCAAAGTGCAAGACAGCTCTAAAAGAGCATAATCTGGTTTAATTTAGAAAAACAAATGAAGTCTAGGGAACTGGCAAAAAAGGAGGGGGGGGGAGAATTGGTAAGGAAAGAGAAAAAATTCCTATTTCTCTGGTCCTGTAAAACAGTAATAACATTCATTCAACAAGCATCTTTTTTTGTTTTGTTTTGTTTTGTAGGGGGGCAATGAGGGTTAAGTGACTTGCCCAGGGTCACATAGTTAGTAAGTGTCAAGTGTCTGAGGTCAAATTTGAACTCAGCTCCCCCTGAATCCATGACCAGTGCTTTAAACCACTGTACCACATAGCTGTGCCCTCAACTAGCATCTTTTAAGTATCTACTATGTATTCAAGAACAGTGCTGGCCACTGGGAATAAAAAGACCAAAAAAAAAAAACTGTCTTCAAAGAGCTTAAATTCTACAGGGATGAAGCAATATAGACACAGAAAATTAAATACAAATAAATATAAGGTAATTTTTCAGGGGGAACCAGAATAGCAACTAGTGGGGATCACAATAGACCTCCTGTAGGAGGCATATTTGCCATTTGCCTTGGATTTTATGCACAGGAGTTGAGGAGGGGAAGCATTCCAGGCATGGCGGGAAGGGGGGGGGGGGGGCGGGGCGAGGTCTGTAAAGTAAAGCGATGAGCGACAGAGCGCCATGTCTAGGGAATGGCAAGTAGACCACTTTAGCTAGAACACAACATGCACAAGGAAGAGCAAGGTACAAATATACTAGGAAGGTGAGCTAAAACAAGCATGAGAAGGTCTTTAAATGTCAAACAGAAAACTTGGAATTTTTATCTTAGAACTATAAGGACTTTGCTGAAGGTTCCTCCACAGGGAACTGTGGTGGTCATACTTATTATGCTTTAGACATCCATCTGACAGCTTTGTGGAGGATGGTTTGGAAATGGAAGACACTGAGGAAATGTGGGCATACCAATTAAGAAGGCAATTAAACCAATTCAAGTGAGATTAAGGTGGTAGCTATGTGAGTGGAAAGGAGCAGACAAAATTAAGTTAAATAGTGGAGATAAAATCAAAATGTTCTGGTAACTAATTGGATATGAGAAGTAAGGAAGAAGAAAGTCAAGGATGCCTGTCTGTTGCAAAACTGTGTGACTGAAAGGGATAGTGGAGCTTTGACAAAAACAGGGATGTTAGAAAAAGAGGATTATGTGAGAGGAAAGATACTGAGTTCCATTTGGAGCATGTTAAGTTTTCCATGCCTGAGACAATGAATTGGATGTGTCTGATATTCAGTTGGTGATGCAGAACTAGAGTTCAGGAAAGACACTAGGTTTGAATAAATAAGCATCGTGAAAGCTGATGAAATCATAGACAGAGTGATGAGAAAGAAGACTGTCCAAGATACAGCTTTGAGATATACATATGCATAAAGGGTGGGGCATGAATAATGATCTAGCAAAGTTAACTGAGATGGAACATGGAGAGAGGCATGAAAATGCCAAGGATTAGCATGAAAAGGACAGCATCTTGGAAGAGGGAGTAGTCCAGGGTGCTGAATACTTCAGAGAGGTTAATAAGGAAAAGGATTGAGAAAAGGCCAACTAATTTGGCAATTAAGTCATTGATAGTCTTGGAGAAAGTAGTTTCACTTGATTGATGAGGAGTGGAAAATGCAAGGTGGGAAGTGAGAAGTGAGAAAGTAAAGACAAGGAGTAAAGACAGCTTTTTTCTAGGAATTTGGCTGTAAAAGATGGAGGTGGTGAAGATTATAACTGATTAACATTCTTTTTTGGGTTTGTTTGGGTTTTTTTGGTGAGGCAATTGGGGTTAAGTAACTTGCCCAAGGTCACACAGCTAGTAAGTGTTAAGTGTCTGAGGCTGAATTTGAACTCAGGTACTCCTGACTCCAGACTCCTCTATCCACTGTGCCACCTAGCTGCCCCAACATTCTTAATAATGTTTACATATAACCTACAAAGCTGGTCACTACAGAGTTCAACAAAAACCTGATCAGTTTATTTCAATATAACAATAAATCCTTCCTTTAACACCTGTTAATACCAATATGAAAAGTAAGCATTTTGTTTCTTTAGAATCTTATGAGGGGCAGCTACGTGGTACAGTGGATAGAGCACTGGCCCTAGATTCAGGAGGACCTGAGTTCAAATCCGACCTCAGACACTTAACACTTACTAGCTGTGTGGCCCTGAGCAAGTCACTTAACCCCACTTGCCTTAACCCCCCCCCAAATAATACTCTTTTGAATCTTATGAACTGGCTTAAGGTGGTTGACAAATAGCACTTACCTAGGTGATTTCTCTTAAAAAAAAAAAAAGTTTAACATTTCTATCACCCTGGAAGCAATATAAATCTTTATTTGGCACACTACTGAATTCCACATTGTTTCATTACAATGATAAGTTTCTTCTAAAAAAAATTATCTCCCTCAGAGAAGTTCATAAGCATTTGGTAATAGCAATTTTATGAAAAACTATTTTGAATCGTAAATTTTAGAGTTCATATAGTTTAGCATTTTTTAAAAGTGATACTTTGTCTTCTCCTATACACTCCTCCTTTTGGTAAGCTTTTGTTTGGTTTGGTTTTTTGGGGTTTGGGGTTTTTTGTTTGTTGGTTTTTGTTTGTTTTGTTTTTTGCATTTCAAACCCTATTTGGATATACTTGCTTTTCTCTACCCTCCTAAAATAGGTTCTCCTATATGGCCGAAGAATAAAGATTAATGTAATTTTCTTGGGAACTCTCATCTAAAAAAAAGTGAGATGCCCATTAATGAACTATCATTCTACTTTTTAGTTCAGTAATTAGCTAAATTAGAAGACCCAATGCAGAGGTATGAAAACAGCAAGTTTTCATGAACCTGCCAATATCATTTAGTTCCCCATAGAACAAATTCCACATATTAAATGCTAGGAAATATGACATTTATAAAGCAAGATGGAGCCAACACTTTTTAAACTAGGTTAGCTTCATCTTCTATTAAGGACAAAGCCTTTATCACATGAAAAAGCTGCAGGGTCAAAAAGTAGATAATACTCATTCACTCAATCACTCTACTGTAACCAGCCTGAATCACTAAAGTTTTCGATAACTGACTTCAACTGGACTGTCTAAAGGATGTGTCCTAATCTAATTGAGCGAGACAGGTGAAACAGAGTAAAATTTCTAACCCAGATTCAAGACATTCTCAAAAATTCTTTTAAAAAAAAATCACTAGATTGTGTTAAGAGAATAACATACTTTTATTCCATCCTAATGTAATAATAGAAGCTCATGTCAAATAGTATTCCCCAGACAGAATGTCATATCATATACAAAGTCTCTCAAATAAAGGTATTTTCCTGATGACATCACAGATCAGCTATTAGGTTTTGTTATTTGGAAGAAGTAATCAAAGATTCAATTATATTCAATTTTTAACATTAGGAGAAATAAAAACAAAAACAAAAACTAGATGCTTTCCCCTAAGAAGATGGAGCACTTATTCTCTGAGTGGCTAAATACTTGATACCACCTTTAGTAGCTATGTACAATAAAGGGGAGGAAATTCTGATGTTTTTGAGCATGCAGAAGCATGCTTATGCTTAAGTAAATGCTCCAAACTACCTTGTTGTTAGAAATGAAAGATCCAAATTCCAAATCCATACCCAATTGTCAGGATTCCAAATTATAGTGACACCATGTGCATGCATAACCTCTGCAGGAAAAATAATTTTAAAAAGCACTTCCATTAATCAAAAACAAATTATTTAATGTTTGCTATATGGAAGGCACTATGGGTAATCTAAGTTTAAGACCACTACTAGTAATAAAATAAGCCCAATGAAAGTAAAGAAGGTTTTACAATCATCCTTTAAGACAAGAATGTTAAACAAAAAGCAATCCTTAGAAAGCTCTACTACTAGAGATGACTAGAGAGACATTGGTTACCTTCCAGCTATTCCTTGTATACAATATTCCATCCTCCATCTCTACGTCTTTTCACTTCCTATTTCCATATTCAGAATGCTTTTTCTTTTCATATCCTACTAGCTTCCTTGGCTTCCAGCAAGACTCATCTCAATCCTACCTTTCTGCAAGAAATCTTCCCTTTTCCATCACCCCTCCCTCTAAAATTGCCTCCTATTCTATATTGTATATGTTTGTATGTAAATAGTTGTTTACATGTTGTTTTCCCTCTCATTAGAATAAGAGCTCCCTAAGCACAGGGACCATGTTTTTGCCTTTCTCATACTGCCAGTGCCTGGTACATAGTAGCACTTAATAAATGCCCATTGTTAATTTTATAGGAAGAATAAAATAGGATGAAGAAAATGACAGATCAAGTAGTCAAATTCCTCTTCACCAAAATGTATTAAAGAAAAATTAAAGAACTAATCCTACTATAACAAATTAAGCCCCCTTCCAAACACACACACACACACACACACACACACACACACACACACACACACACACACACACACAAGAACTGAAAATGGAACTTCCCCTCAGTATGGGGAGCTTACTCCTGCTATTGATTTTGCTTAAAGGGAAATTAGCCTCTAGGGGGCAACCACAGACAAGCAGTTTGAGAAAAGGTTGATCTTATGGGAGAAGGGCACAGAATCAGAGAACACATCTCCAATGTATTAATCAAGAAAGCTAGGCATTGGCCTTCCCCAGCCCCTTCCAGTCAGCCGGCACCAGAGACAGAGCTGGGAAGCAGGATGGTCAATTTTCACCATAATTGCTTTTTGGCAACCAGACAACACTTCTCATATTGACCAATAGGGTTCTGCCTACACATTAAAGAAAGGTCTTCAAGTCTTAGGTTCCCAGTGGCCAAATTTCTATTGACATTTATTCAATTCTTACTAAGAAAAAAAAGGGTTTGAATTACATAAAACAAATAATGTAAACACCTTCTTGGAAACCATGCAACAGCCAACATCATTTCATTCACTTAGACAATGGCTTATGATGAGTATGTGGAGGACAGGATCTAAAAATCAAGAAAAAAGCTATTATATTAAATGTGATAGTCTTTAAATAATGATATGGCTTTTCACTAAAGGGAAATCATTTTCTCTTAATGAAACACATTATAGCCCCCACCAAATTAAGACTTTAAAAAATATAGTTTACATATCATTTAATGTGTGTATATGTATACATATATATGTATGTGTATATGTATGTATGTGTGTGTATGTATATATAGAGAGGAGGGGCTGATTTGAAAGAAAAAATCAACTACAGCTACTGACTTGAAATCAATAAACTGAATCCAATAATCTAAACTAGGATATAGTTTCTTTGACTAAATAGTTTTCATAGTCAGGAATAAGCAGAAATATGCTCCTCCTATTTATATGTGTGCACTGATGTCTGCGAGCTAATCAATGAAGTCCTAAATAATCAACATGAAACATAACATTCACTTTAATTCATCCCTTGAAAAAAATTAATTAGGTGAAATAAGGTAAGAATACAAATTGATTTATGGGTGGTAGAGTAATTGGTTTTCATCTCTTTAGCTACAGGCAAAAATACTCAATTTTTTTTGTAGTCTCTGCCAAGAGTTTAGCTATATTATGACGCACATTCATTTTTAACAATTGATTTTTTTCCATTGCATAAAATTGTTGCTGCCATTTCAACTTGACCTGTATTTCCAAACAGACCAAAGAGTACCCTTCTAGATAAACAATAAAGAAGAAATCATTAAAAATTGAAAAACAAATTCCTCATAGCTATTCTTGCTGTTCAGTCGTTTCAGTTGTGTCTGACTTATTGCGACCCCATTTGGGGTTTTCTTGGCAAATATACTGGAGTGGTTTGCCATTTCCTTCTCCAGCTCATTTTACAGATGAGGAACTAAGGCAAACAGGGTTAAGTGACTTACTCAGGGTCACATAGCTATTGTCTGAGACCATATTTGAACTCAGGAAATGACTCTTCCTGACTTCAGACTTGGCATTCTATCCACTGTGCTACCTAATTGCCCTCATAGCTATACAGTGTTTGAAATTTAAAGTACTTTCTTCACAACAACCCTATAAAGGCAGCAATGTGAATATCACTACATTTGTTTTACAGATAAAAAAACTAAGTCTCAATTGTTCAGTGACTTGGCTAAGGTAAAACAGTCAAGACATCAGAAGGGACAGGAGCTCAGGTCTCCTGATTTCAATAGTCAAACCATATTGCTTCCCTGATTAGCAACTGAATTTAGGGTAACTGCCAGGGGTCTAGTTCAGGACACTATTCTCAGTTGTGGTGGGAGGCAGGAGGAAGAAATCTCTACTTCTCTAATCAATGATTCATGTCTGTAGCTTATCCTGAATAGAACTAACATCAACTATTCATTTCTAGTTGTTTTGTTGGTCAAAAAGTCCAACTAGCTCTGTGCTGCTGTTTTTTAAATAAATGTGGGAGTTGAACACAGGGAAGCTTATCAACTTTAAGCAGTGTCACAACCACAAGCTATGGACCCAGCAGGAATTAGAGCTAGACAGCATTTTCAGTCTATTGCTTAGCTGGCAGCAATTTGCTGTCAGCTCAAATTAATTACAAGGTTAATACTGATAAGAACCATTTCATTTTCTTTCCCTACCTTTCGCCCCAAAGGGATCTCTCTTTCCTGATTTCAACAAGATGATATTATAAATTCTTAATTAGATTTAACTGTCTTGCTTCACTCTCTTATGTTTTTTCTCCCTTTTCAATAAAATAGGCATACAACTTAAAAACATGGAAACATAACTTGGAAACTTTGCTAGTGAGGCCAAGTTTTCACCTGCTTTTAATGTGTATACTCTCCTCACCCACAGTGCTTTGATTTGTTATCTGACTTTTAATGATTCAATCTGATCTCCCCAATAACATTATAAACTGACCAATGAAAAGGACCACACTTCTTATGCAATGTTTCACATGTTTTTGTATATTCCACCATCCCCTAGCATGGTGATTTGCAACCACTAGGCACTCAAATAGCCTTTGAATGAGGAAATGGAATTAAAATAGAGCATTAAAATGTGATGGATATCACTAGTAGATAAATGGTCAAAGGAAATGAACAGTTCTCAAAAGGATATCAAACTACTAAAATCATATAAATCATATAAATGCTCCAAATCATCAATAACAAAAGAAGTACAAATCATAACAACCCTGAGGTTTCACCTCACCCACACTCTGTGAATTGGCAAAGACAGGAAAAGATGGGAATCATTAATATTGGAGGGTTTTTGGAAAGACAGGCACATAGTTCACTGAATTGGTATATCGATTTTGGGAAACGATTAGGAATTCTGCAAAGAAAGTTAGTAAAATACCCATTCCCTTTGACCAAGAGATTCCACTACTTAGTACATATTCCAAAGAGAAAATGAGCATAACTAAGCCGAGACCCAAAGAAGAAAGAAAAGAAGACAGATATCCCACCTCCACTTCTTTGCACATAGTAGACTCTTTTATTATTATTATTTATTTTTTGTGTGTGTGAGGCAATTGGGGTTAAGTGACTTGCCCAGGGTCACACAGCTAGTAAGTGTTAAGTGTCTGAGGCAGGATTTGAACTCAGGTACTCCTGATTCCAGGGCCAGTGCTCTATCCACTTCACCACTTAGCTGCCCCACATAGTAGACTCTTTATTTTGTTTGTTTGTTTTTTGTTTTTTTTTTTGCGGGGCAATGAGGGTTAAGTGACTTGCCCAGGGTCACACAGCTAGTAAGTGTCAAGTGTCTAAGGCTGGATTTGAACTCAGGCACTCCTGAATTCAAGGCCGGTGCTTTATCCACTGTGCTACCTAGCTGCCCCCATAGTAGACTCTTAATAAATGAACGTTCTCCCTTTAAGAAGTAGACTCTCAGGGCAGCTAGGTGGCGCAGTGGATAGAGCACCGGCCCTGGAGTCAGGAGAACCTGAGTTCAAATCCGGCCTCAGACACTTAACACTTACTAGCTTGTGTGACCCTGGGCAAGTCACTTAACTCCAATTGCTTCACTAAAAAAAAAAAAAAAAAAAAAAAAAAAAAAGTAGACTCTCAGGACTTTCAAGGAAAAACAAATTTAATGAAACTTCTTCACATACAGACAAAGTTAAAGGCAGTGTTGAATACTGGATAAAGAGCTGACCTCAGAATCAGGAAAACCTGGATTTAAGTGCTGCCTCCCACACTTCCTGTTTAGGACTGGGCAAAGCATTCAATCTCTTAATTTTCATACCTCAGGAACTTAATGTTTCAATGTCTAAGATTCTAAATTGCAGAACAGGTACTGTTGGTCAAGAGACAGTTCTCCATACAAATCAACAAAAGCTACAGCAGCAACAAACAACAAAGGTAGTCAATAAAATCAGTGATAAACTGATGAGCACCTCAAAGTGGGGTGTGTGAGGGGCATTTCCACTCCCCCCACCTTAGATTGGGAGCTCCTTGACAGCAGGGACTGTCTTTTGCTTCATTTGTAACCTCATGCTTAGTACAGTACCTGACATATATATAGTAGGTGTTTAATAAGCCACGATTGACTGAATGAATGACCAATCTTTATTAACTTTTACTTTTCAATAATATTCCTAGTAGCTTATACGTAATCTTCAAAAATCACTTTCCTGTACATTATCTGGTTTGACCTTCACAACACCCCCAATAGGTAGGTAATTACAACCATTAATATATTCAGATCACCATGAGGAAACTATGGTTCTATGCCTTTGAGGAAATTACTTACCTCAGTCACATGATAAGTAATATGATAAAATTTTAATCTGATCATCTGATTCTAAGTTCAGATTCGGTACAGTACATTAGACAGATCACTGATTTTGGAATCAGAGCACATAGGTTTAAGTTCCATCTTGGACATTTACTATCTAAGTGACCTTGGACAAGTCACTTAAACTCTCTAGACATCAGTTCCTCAGGCCCAAGTGCCCTCTAATTTTCTTTCCAATCTGTTACCCAAGAAATGATAAAGGAGAGTAGCATAGTAGATAGAGAACTGACCTCAGAGTGAGCAAAACCTGGGTTCTCACATACCTATTATACTCATAGGTTGTGTTAACCTGGGCAAATCACTTAACCTCTTATACAATTAGGTGGTACAGTGAATAGAGCACTGAACCTGGAGTCAGGAAAACCTGAGTTCAAATCCAGGCTCAGATTCTTATTAGCTGTGTCATCCTAGGCAGGTCACTTAACCTCTGTCTGCCTCAGTTTCCTCAACTGTAAAATGGGCATAATAACAGCACCTAACTCCCAGGGTTGTTGTGAAGATCAAATGAGATTTTTGTAAAGTGCCTTGCACATAGTAGGTGCTTAATAAATGCGCCATGCCTGCCATCAGACTAGACTCTCTAGACTTGGTTGGGTTGGGAAAGGACTGAGCACTATGGAGGATGGGACATTGTACTTCAAGCCACTGAGCCATTTGTTATTGTTGATGAAAAGATTGTTTGGTGTTTTCAGAAAAAAAAAATAAATGCTTATTCTTTATTTTCCCCTTAGTACTTCAGAAAACTCTCTAAGTTGCCTAAAGTCTTAATTCTCTCTATGTGGCAGAAAAGGTGTCAACTTGAGTTGATAGTTTCTTTTCCCCTTTATCAGCTATATTACATTTCTAGCCCTTATCCTTTATCCCTGTGGTATTTATCCATTTAGTGTCTAGCCCTTCTTTTATTACCTGAAACTGGAAAAAAAAAAGAATTTGTGTGCATGTCTGAGCATGTATATGTCTCCACAGGAAAGGAAAACACCAAACATCCTTTGTGATTCAGTGCTGAAAATGACTCATCTTCAGCAATTCATGGAACTATGTATACAAGAGCTTTCACAATGCTGTTTCCTTTAAAGGTGAAAAGGAAGAAGACAATCTCATAAGACCAAGGACTAAATAAGGTTTTTCATCATTTTTTATAAAGGATATTGCAATCAGGTCTCACTAACATGATTAATAATGAAGCATACAAATAACAGCATATGCAAAGACTCAGATTCCTCGATTTGAAGTTCCCTCAAAAAATGCAGATAGTAATGATCCATGACAAACAAAAGAATGAGCTCCCATTCATTTAACATAATCTTTTACAGTTTAAAGAGGGATTTCCTCACACCATTTGGAGGCAGGTAGTCCAAATAGTATTATTTCCATTTTACAGATGAGGAAACTAAGGTTTCAAGAGTATAAGTGACTTGGCCCCATTACCCAGCTAATAAGAGGTAGAATTAAGTATGACTCAAGCCTGGGTCTGTTACCAAGTCCAGTGATTTTCCCACCACAACATGCTTTCTTTGTCTATGCAAAATATATTGGGTGCTTTTTTTTTTGTCTCTATAGATGTATATACCTATTTATCTATATATATAAAATATATTTGTCCATGCAAAATAACTTGGGGTACTTTATATTTTTTCAAAAATGCATATATATTTATCTATAAATAATAGTATCTATGCAAAATATATTGGGGGGGTTTATATTTTTGTCTATATTTGTATATACATGTTTTGTCTATATATAATGCACATTTGTCTATGCAAAACATAATTTATATTTTTATATTTATAAAATAAATTAATTAAAAATAAAATAATTTTTTTAATTTATATTTTTAACAAGCAGCTGCAAATAATTGTTTAAAACCATAGTAATCATTTCAAAACTTTTTATTTTAGTCTTAACCTTCTCGTGATCCTGAAAATACAGACATGGCTTCAAAGTCTGTTCATCTATCTTAATTCCATTGCTGTGTATCATTCAAATCTGCTGTATTAACAAAAGCACTGTGATTATGGCAGCTATATCCACACAACTGAAGCAACAGAGGCTGTCATACTTGTTCCATCAAGAACCATCCAAGAAGTTTTTTGAGAATTGTTTCCTTGGACCTCTCAGAGACTATGGCATATGCAGATACCATTAATGCTGATAAAAATGCTTATAGAGGGAAATTAGAAAGCACTGCCTTTAACTATATCCTAACTCTCAGTGAAAACAAAAGCAATATCAAGAATTCATGGTGAATTTCTTTAAGTTTCCCAAATCTAAACACAACCTACCTTTCGCCTTCACCTTTCTCAACAGTCTGCTCTAGTCAGAGAGATGTACTCATCAATTAACAAAAAATTAAAGCTGCAGGGACAATCAGGGATTGTCTATGAGAAAACTAAACATCTAAACAGTCCCAGGACAAGGCAAGAAAACCTGGTTTTTTGAGAGCCAGTAAAATTATACTCCTCCCACTATACCATGCTCATTCAGCCTTCCCAAGCCCCTGTGGTTCTCTCACTTTGTACCTCCCCATAGTCACCACTCAGTCAATTTAAGTCCACCTCGACCTTCGAGGACCAACTAGTTCAAGGCTACTTCCTTTAGTCAGTCTTTCCTGAAGATCCAACCTCCCATGGCTTTTCCCTACTAAGAATTTAAAGGACAGTCTTTTTCAGTTGTCTAGCATCTAATCCTATCCCAACTTATGGTAACACATAAAATACTACATTGTTTAGTGGAAAGAGCACTGGAATACAAAAGCATCACTTCATATCCTATTCTCTAAAATTTACAACCTACTTGATCCTAAGCAACTCATATCAACTCTCTAGGCCTCAGTCTAAAAAATGAAGGAATTGTAGTAAAAGATCTTTAAGGTTCTTTCCAGTTCTGAATCCTATGATTGATGTGTATGTGCTTGTTGCTGTCATTGTTGTTTCCATTTAAGTTTTCATGCATTATACCTTTTATCCTGCCAACTAAACTGGAAGCTACTTGAAAACAGGGACTGTAGAGTACCTAACATAAGGGTAATATTTAATATAGTAGGTGCTCAATTTTCTGTTGAATGAAGGGAAACATGGTCTAATAAATGTTCTTTCAAAAACTCCCCTTTATTTACTATACTATGATCATAAAAAAGAATGGTTTTGGTCATGATAAACCTTAAGAAATGATTCAAAAATAAGCATTGCTATGTATTTTTTCCAAAATTCAATTTTTAAGGCACAGCTTCTTAATATTTTCCTGCAAAACTGGTCAAAGAGACACTCTATTAGATAATGTTTAGAAAATGTAAACTTAAGAAAGAATTTTGCCTATCTCACATGTTAAAGACTTATTAATTTCATTTTTAGGATGGGTAGGTGGTGTGATAGAATTCGGGGCCTGGAGTAAGAGAGATTCATCTTCCTGAATTCAAAACTGGCCACAGATACTTTATTAGCTGTGTGACCCTGGGCTAGTCACTTAACCCAGTTTGCCTTGGTTCCTCATCTATAAAATGGACTAGAGAAGGAAATGGCAAAATACTTTAATATATTTGTCAAAAAACACAATATGAAACCTTAAGGAATGGAACATGACTGAAAATGACTAAATAAAAATAATTTCATGTTTAAATACGTTTTGTTTTGATGTTTTATTTTCTTTTATTTTGTCTTCAGTAAATTGTTCCACATTTTAATTATAATTTTTTAGACCATATTATTGAATGAATTATTTTCTTTACTTTTATATTCACTAACTATAGCAAAGCCCAGTGGCTAAATTCAATGTATTGATACAGGTCTTTAGTCCAGATGAACTCAATACAGGTAATATTAAATTTTTTCAAAAGATGTACATACATGCACATAAATATATAATATTTTATATATAAATACACACATTTTATACATATACATATTTATATAGAACATATATGTTATGAATAATATAAAATAAATTTTAAGGTCCAACTTAATGTTCAATACATTTGTGAGTAGTGATAAATTAGTCTTAATACTCACATAGAATAACCATTTTGCCATCTAAAACATATTAATTGCTGAATTTTCTACTTTGAATGCTGAAGGTTCTTCTAAGTAAACCACATCTTTAAATTTCCCCCCATTACAAAATAATTTTTGCAATGTTTATAGAAAAATGAGTTGTTTGGACTAGTTACAGGCTAGATCATTACTCCCAAGAGAGGTAGAGCAAAAAAATGAAAGGGGAAGTAAGAAGGTCAGAAAATAAAGTTAGCCTGAATTTTTACAGATAAAAGACATTGTCCAGACCATCATTGATGCATATTGGATGCCTCAAAAGTTCTGTCTCATCTTTTCCAAGGATTTCAAGTAGCAACCAGTGAATGTGGGCAATTACCCAAAGGCCAAGAAAATAAGACTGCCTTTGGGGAGGGGGGGCATGTCAAAGGCTAAAGACAAACTTTATGTAGCTTTTAGTCTTCAAAGCAGGGGTGGGGTAGTAATGGGGAGAGGAAAGGAGGGGAGGAAAGGGGAAGAAAGAAGATGCCTCACCTATTTTAATTATCACTCTTCTTAAAGTAATCCCTATCCTTGGACATTTTTGTTGAACTGAAATTTCCATTTTAAGCTAATATTTAGCACCAAAGACACAAAGAATAAAGTACCTTTGCACAGTAAAGTTTCTACCAATTTTTAATAGACACTTTAAACAATAACAGAAAACTTGTTTTGTCTCCTGTGATATCCATTAGAAAAATGAAGGTTGACTTCTGCTTCTGTGATCTTTTACATAGATCCTAAAACAAAAAGGCTGGATTACTTATTTTTTTCTTCCATGTCCTTTCTTCTGAATATTACTTAGCAGGATAATAAAACAAGAAAACTTCCTTAGCAGTAAAGCTTAAAGAATGATTTAAATGTCACGAACTTTGCACCATAATCTCAAACATTCTCCAGTGATCCAATAGTAATGACAGTTTAGTTGGAGTTAAACTCCTGAAATAATTGAATTCAACTACAAAAGTAGTAATAAATCCTGAATAAGTACTTTTAAATAATGATTTAAAAATAGGATTCAGCAAAGCCTGTTCTTATATGGTGTGGTGTAAAGATCATCAGACTAAAGGTCAGGAGACAAGGAGTCTCAGACAATACTTACCTGTGGGACCTGGAACAAGTAGTTCCTTAAGTGTCTTCTAACTTTAGCATTTTATAACCTTAGCATTTTATGATTTTTACACTTTGAGGCTCTAGTGATTGTAAAAATTAAAGAAACAAAGAACGATATGAATTGGGAGGTTTCTCCAAAAGGTCATCACTAGTTGTAGAAATCAGGAAGAATAAGGCTCTGATTGTCTCACTAGTATGAAAATGAATCAATCAATGATTTGTGAATTAGGTCATATGCTAGGACAAGGGAAGGCTGGCAGGCAGACAAGCAAAAGAAGCAGTGTCCAAGGAACAACTGAGAGCCCAGCTGCAACCCTACCCCTGGGAAACAGACAGCTTGTGGGAATTACTAGACTGCTCAGGGAAATACTGTAAATATAGTGTCTTGATTTCAGGAAGACGTTTAACAAAAACTGATGACAGCGTGATATAGTGGAAAGACTGAAATGAGGAAGCCAAAAAGTCAGTTGATTGTCAATAAACACTTAATACCTACTATGCGCCAAGGACAGTGCTGAGTGATGGGGATATAAAGAAAGGCAAAAAGTCCTCTCAAGGAGCTTAGTCTAATGAGAGAAAGAGTGAAAACAATTACTTACGAATAAGACACACACACACACACACATACGCACATGTATATATATAGAGAAATATTGATGTATATGTATAAGATAAAATGGAGATAATCAATAGAGTGAAGGTATTAGAATTAAGAGGGATCAGGAAAGGCTTCTTGTAGAAGTTGGGATTTTAGGCATGACTTAAAAGAATACGGGAAGCAGAAATGAGAAAGAAGAGAGTTCCAGGAATGGGGAACAAGAATAGTTGGGGGTGGGAAGGGGGATTGGCAAGAGATGTTAATGTTTAAGAACACTGGAAATGTTGGAGAAGGCCAGGTTTGAGTGACTTTGAATGAAAGAGGGATTTTTATATTTGATGCTGGAGGTGAAGGAGAATCATAGCAGTTTACTGAATGGAGGTAAGTCATGCATGGCTGGGAAGTGAAAGTGGGGATATGGCCACATCTTTATTTTAGGAAGATCAATTTGATCACTGAGTTAAGGACAGATTTAGAATGGGGAGACTTAAAGCAGGTACACTCAATAGTATGCTATTACAATAGTTCAGGCATGAAGTGATGAGGAGAGAAGGGAGCATATATGAAATATGCTACAAAGATAAAAAGGCAGCTAGATGGTACAGTAGATAGGGCACTGGGCTTGGAATCCAGAAGACTCATCTTCATCAGTTCAAATCTGGTCTCAGACACTTACTAGTTGTGTGACTCTGGGCAAGTCACTTAACCCTGTTTGGCTAAGTTTCCTCATTTATCAAATTAGCTGGAGAAGGAAATAGCAAACCATTCCAGTATCTTTTGCCAAGAAAACCCCAAAATGGGTCATAAAGAGTCAGATACAACTGAAATGATTGAACAACAAAACCACAAAGGTATAATAGACAGAATTTGGTAACAGATTTGATAAGGATGTGAGAGAGTAAGGAGTTAAGAATGACATCTAGGTTACAAATCTGGGTTGAGTGGGAGTATAGTAGTGCCCTCGACAATAACAGAGAAGTTTGTAAGGGGGGTTTTGGGGGGCAAATAATGAGTCTGGTTTTGGACATGTTAATTTTAAGATGTTTACAGAACATCTAGTTTGAGATGTATAATAGGCAGTTGGAGATATCAGTCTAGAGCTTAGGAGAGAGGTTGGGCTGGATAAATTGATGTAAGAATCATCAGCATAGTGATGATAATTGAAACCATGGCAGCTGATGAGATCACCAAATGAAATACTCTCATGGGAGAAGTGAAGAGGAACACAGGACAGTCAGAAGAGGATCAGTCAGACATGACTAGACAGAAGTTCAGAAGTTACCAGAATTAATGACAATGTAAAAGAACAGAAATATGGGGAGGCAGAAATGTATAAAGTAATACAAGGAGTAAACAGGAGAACTAAGAGAAATTGTACTCAACTATAATGATGTAAATGAAAATAACAATAAGCTCAACTCAGAGGAAATAATAATGACCAATCCTAGCCCAGAGGGGGTAAAAAAAAAAGATCATGAAATAAAGGATAAAATGCCAATCCCTCTTCTCAATAGAGAGGTGAAGAACTGAGAGTCCAGAATAAGAGCTATACTATCTGACCTCTATTTTTTTCTCAGTGGTTTATTTTTCTTTATTAAAAGGAAAGGTTTAGGGGCAGCTAGGTGGCACAGTGGATAGAGCACTGGCCCTAGATTCAGGAGGACCTGAGTTCAAATCCAGCCTCAGACACTTAACACGTACTAGCTGTGTGACCCTGGGCAAGTCACTTAACCCTCATTGCCCTGAAAAAAAAAAAAAGGAAAGGTTTGCAGAGGAGAGGTACAAACCAGCATTTGCTGTTTATTAAAACTGTGGTATTAAAAAGCAAAAGTCAAAAGCACCAATAAAACTTTTCAAAAGATGTAGGGGTTTTGAAGCATAATTCAACCTTTAAAAGAGTTTAGAAATACAGTTATCCCTTCCATATCACAGGGGTTAGGGGTATGGTGCCCCTGCAATCCAGAAAATCTGCCTAAAATTTTTTTGCCCTTCCCTTCAGACCAAAGAAATCTGAGTTATTATGGTATTAAAAGACAAAATATTTTGATATTATGCAATACTATACATATTTATTCATTTCTGAGTTTCTAAACTTTATCATCTGAGGGTCTTCATGTGTCATCTGCGGCTTCCACAAAACTACCCCCCAAATTTCCATTTAATTTCTTATGCTGACCAGCAATATAGCAAAATTACAATGGGAAAGTTGTGATGTGGAAGGGATAAATAAGATAATTGGGAGGGATCCAGTCATTAAATGAACATTTATAGAGCACTTATTAATGCAAAGGATTATGTAAAGACCTAGGAAGTACATAAGACATCATCTTTTAATGTAGTTTGTAGCATATTAGACTTTAGATGCAAAGGTGGTTATCTAGCCTCTAGCTTCTTAAACTGTGGGCCATGACCCCATATGGGGTCGCATAACTGAATGTGGGGGTTGTGAAAAATTTGGCAATAGTAAAAGGTTATGTATACCTATTTTATATACCTATATATACCTGGGGTCACATGAAAATTTCTCAGGTGAAAAGGGGTCATGAGTGGAAAAAGTTTTAAGATGCCCTGATCTAGTCCATTTACAAATGAAAATAAGGCTTACAGGAGCAAGGGAATAGTAGGTTTATTCAAAAGTGAAAAAAGTAGTCTAGTTTGTCTATGTAAAAGGGAGTAGTATGAAATAAGGCTAAAAAACGTCAATGAGGAAAGGAGCCTGAAAGCTAAGCAAAGGAAGGAGTTTGTACTTTATTTACTAGGCAAAGAGAATGATTATTTTATCCATACAATCAAGTATGGATCCAAGTAAGAATAGAACTGAGAAAACTTTATAAAATGCTACTGCAATAATAAAGCAGGTAGTGATGAGGAATTGACTCTTTCTACATGATGAGAATTAGAAGAGAAAGAAGGGATCAGATGATGTATTTCAGATTGAATTCATACAACTTGGTGAGTAACTAGATACAAAAGATGAAGGAAAGGAAGAGCCAAGTATAGAAAGACACATGAATAGTGATAACACAGACTGAAATAGTTAAATGAGCTAGAAAAACATGTCAATGAAATTCAGCTAAAATAAGAAGAGAAGCAGGAAACTGCATAAAAAAAATCATTGCAGCAAGATTCTATGATAATGGTCTTGTTTCTAAGAATAAGAACCATTCCCCAATTGATATATGGTGAAAGGATATGAAAAGGCAGTTTTTAAGGAAGAATCCAAAGTATCAATAATCATTCCAAAAAAATGCTGTAAATCACTAATAATTAGAGAAATGCAAGTTAAAATTACTCTATGGTACCACCTTACATCCACCAAAGTGGCAAAGTTGACCTCAGCTTCCCCCCCCCCGCCAAAAAAAAAAGGAAAATGACATGACAAATGCTGGAGGGATTGTGGGAAAACAGGTATTTTAATGAACCATTGGTAGAATTGTAAACTGATCCAGTCATTCCTGAAAACAACTTGGAATTATGTCCAAAAAGCTATTGAACTGTGTACATCCTTTGACCCAGTAATACTGCTATTAGGTCTACAAAAACAAAGAGATCAAAGAAAGAGGAAAAGAAGTTATGCAAAAATATTTATAGTAGCTTTTTTTTTAGTGGCAAAGAATTGGAAGTTCAATTATGGAATGGCTGAAAAAATTATAGTATATGAGTGTGATGTAATACATTCAAACCTAAAAAATGTTAAACATAGTTTCAAAAAAACCTGGGAAGACATGTAGAAACTGCTGCAGATTGAAGTGAGCAGTACCAGGAGGAAAATGTATGTGATGATAACAATATTGTAGACAAACAACTCTGAAAGATTTAGGAACTAAGAGCAATACAATGACCAACTAGTGCTCCAGAGGGCTCATAATGGAACATGCTGTCCACCTTCAAATAGAGAGATCACAGACACAGAATAAAGACTGAGGCATACATACTTATGTGCATACATATACACATAAACATTGAGATATACACACATACACAGACATGGCCATAGTGGGAATTTGTTTTGCTTGCCTATCCATGGTTGTAATGGATTTTGTTTTTCTTGCTCTCTCATTGGAAGAGGGATCAGGAAAGGGTAAGGGGGCGAGAATACCAACCTCAAAATAAAATTTTTTAAAGTATATAAATGTTTAGGGGGCAGCTAGCTGGCACAGTGGATAACGCACCCACCCTGGATTCAGTAGGACCTGAGTTCAAAGCCGGCCTCAGACACTTGACACTAGCTGTGTGACCATGGGCAAGTCACTTAACCTTCACTGCCCTGCAAACAAACAAACAAAACCAAAAAAGTATATAAATGTTTAGACATAAAAGGTGATACCATACGCAAATCAGAAGAGGAAGGGGGCAGCTAGGTGGTGCAGTGGATAGAGCACTGGCCCTGGAGTCAGGAGTACCTGAGTTCAAATCCGGCCTCAGACACTTAACACTTACTAGCTGTGTGACTCTGGGCAAGTCACTTAACCCCAATTGCCTCACTTAAAAAAAAAAAAAAAGAAGAAGAGGAAGGAATAGTTTACCCCTTAGATCTATGCACAGGGGAAGAATTTATGGCTGAAGCTGAGATAGAGGACATTATGAAATGAAAATGGATCATTTTGATTACATTAAATTAAAAAGGTTTTGCACAAACAAAACCAATGCAACCAAGATGAGAAGGAAAACAGAAAGATGGGAAAAAATTTTTACAGCCAGTATTTCTGATAAAGGCCTCATTTCTCAAATATATAGAAAAATGAATAATATTTGTAAGAATACAAATAATTCCCCAGTTGAGAATTGGTCAAATGATATAAATAGGCAGTTTTCAGATGAAGAAATTAAAGCTATTTATAGTCATTTGAAAAAATGTTCTCAATCGCTATTGATTAGAGAAATGAGAATAAAACTACTCTGCAGTACCATGTCACATCTATCAGATATGACAAAAAAAAAAAAGGAAAATGATAAATGATGTAGATGTGGGAAAATTGGAACATTAAAGAAAAGGAGTAAAGAGGATTAAGAACAGATAAAGATTTCTACAGGGAATTCAAGCCCCATAGGTTTGCTCTTTTAAAGAATACACACTTTGGTCCCCTGCCCTAATTAGGCAAATTCCCCCAAAAGTCCAACTGCCACAAAATAGTTTTCTAATAAATTAAAGTGCTTTAAAAAATGTAAATTGTGTTACTTTAATTTGGCCAGGTCAAAATACTAACTCCAAGGAATTACTTTTGGTTCTTTTTTTTCCTTTTATTTTTATTTATTTTTTAACCTTTAAAAATTTTTTTGAGGTCCAAATAATCTCTTTGCTTCCGGCCCTTCCTCTCCCCAACATTGAGAATACAAGCAATATGAAATCCATTATACATGGAAGTTATGAAAAATGGATTTCCATATTAACCATATTGCCAAAAAAAATTAAGCAAGAAAAAAATAAGTTTCAATCTACACTCAAAGTTGTTCATTTCTCTCTTTAAAGGTGGATAGCATTTTTCATTAGGAGTCCTTTGGAATTGTTGTGAGTCATTGTACTGACCAGAGTAGCTGAGTCTTTCACAGTTGGTCATCATTACAATATTTCTGTTACAATGTACGATATTCTCCTGGTTCTGCTCATGTCATTTTGTATCAGTTCATATAAGTCTTCCAAGATTTTACTGAACTCAACTCTCTCATCATTTCTTGTAACACAATAGTCAAGGAATTTTTTCTGAAGACTGAGGTATTCTGAGCTCTTGAGACTAGCAAGAATCAAGAGGAAATATAAAGTATTATAAAAGAAATAAAAGTTGTTTGGAATAATATAGTTTTCAAAGGAAATATAAGGTCATTTTAGACTACTGATAACCTTTGAATGTTGTATTTAGAAGAAAAAGCCAAAGTAAGAAACAATATGATTATCAGGTGCTGTATACATTTTTATTCTACAGTAGTTTTTCTTTAGTCATTATGAATTAAACTGTATGGTTTTTCAGTGAATTCATTTCATCATACTGCAGCTGGATGAGTCTATTTTTGCCAGAAGCTTTACAATTCTATTCCTGACTCAAAAAAGTTCAGACACAAAATAAATCCTTACTTTGCATTGACAGATAATAGGTAGCACAACATTTCATTTGAAGGACATGGTCAAAGCTGAGGAAGTACCCACCACTTAGTATTCAGATAACTTCTACTGATATTTTGACTAGTTATTTTTTAAGCCCTTGAATTTTCATCCCATGTTTCAGGCTCATTCATCCCACTTCTCAAGAGTTTTTCTCTTACTGAAATCCAAGCCTTTCTAGTCCATAAAAAGAAATAGCCAAGGAAACACACTCAGTGTTTTCCTGCTCCATCCAGACTCAGTACAGAAAGCAAGTATTTCCTTATTTCTTCCAGCCACTGTTTAAACAAAGATTTCTGTGTGTTCTCTTAGCAATAGTCTCATCTTTGGGCCTACTGAATTCTGCATCCTTTCTATGCATTTTGTGTTTCCCTTCATACCTTTCTATTGACACAACGTTGTTGTCACACCCATACATACAATATGGGAAAGGAAATCACTTTGTGTGAAAAAACCTACACCAAAACCAAACAACAAAACCACAAGTTTTCTAAAGATAGACTATGTGATTAAAGTCTTACATCAAACAGTAAAGTTCTAGTCCTTTATTTCTTGTTCATCACACTTAACCTTGAGGTAAGAAGTACAATTGACAAATTTTAGCCAACTGACCTTTGTGTTCTTTTGACACATTAGAAAATAAAAAAAACTTTCGCTGGCTTTCCAAACTGTACACAGTATTAAACAACAGGGCAGCTAGGTAGTGCAGTGGATAGAGCATCGGCCCTGGATTCAGTAGTACCTGAGTTCAAATACGGCCTTAGACACTTAACACTTACTAGCTGTGTGACCGTGGGCAAGTCACTTAACCCCAATAGCCTCACTAAAAAAAAACAAAAAACAAAAAACCCAGTATAGTCAAGAACCCCTTTCAAAAATCTTCTGATTTTAATTTCCCAGCCAGCCTCTGTTTTCCATTTTTACTGTGTGGTAGCTTCTTGTCAAATGCACACCTCTATAATCATCTGACAATGAATGTAACCTAGAGAAGCTCAGGGTCCCCAAAGAGTCATTAAAGATATGAAGGAAAAGGAGAAAGAAGAGAGGAGAAAAATGAAGGGAGAGAAAGAAAGCATACAGAGGAAGATATGAGTGTGCCTTAAAAAATAAATCCTTTGATTAGAACTATGGAGAACTAAATCACTTGCAAACCTACTCCTTTTGTGAATGTTTGTGTTTTGATATGAAAAACAAGCATTTTGTACAAAATAGCAAGTTGAAACACTTTTCAAAAGAACATTCTGTATTTTTTTTTTAATTCTTATAAGCTTCAAAAACTGTTCTGGAAAGGATGTAAGAATTCTTTCCCAAATACAGTTTTATATTTGAATATGAATATATATATGTATGTATGTATGTATGTATGTATGTATTTAGCATACAGATGTTAATTTATTTAGTTCTTAATTTGAGGTAAAGCAAGAAACAATAAGATATGAAAAGCTAGGAACCAGCTTTACTGTGTGAGTTTTGAGCCACACTTCCACTTACAATTCTATGTTGTCCCTTTATATTTTTTCTTTGTAAGAAAGACATCATCCTGTTCTCTCCCACCTCTTAACATCCTACTAGGAAAATGGTTGGGTTTTTTTTTTTTCACAACTTGCACAATCTAACTCTGAAAACCTTATTTTGGTCAGAGGGATTAGTATGACATCTGCCACAGAAGCTCTTTCTTATTCCTTTCCCTGCTAGAGAGCCAAATTGTCTGACCTTACCCCTACTTACACAAAGCTTCTGGAAGACAATGGAATAAGCCACTGCATGGCAAGATTTTGGCAAATGATTCACATCCTTGTAAATGCTGGGTTCATGTTGGGCAGTTAAACATAAGAAGTCTATTACTAAAAGGGAGGCCAGAATTTTAAACTGAATGAATGTAATGGCTGAAGTAATTTTAATAAGCCTTAGGGATGGATATATGATCTCTACCTTAGTATTCCTTTTCGTGATCACAAAGGAGGAAATATCTAACCCAAGGCATTTGGGAAAGAAAATGTACTTTGCAGAAGTATCACCTCTCTACCTTTTTATTTTTAAGGAATCCTGTGAAACCAAGAAGGTGCTGTTTGCAAAACAGGCCTTGAAAAAAAAATTCCATGTCTAAGGTAAGGGACCAGATTTTATATATGTGTGTATGTGTATTTATAATCTTTTCTTCCCACTGCTTCCCCTCCCCCAATCAAACAACAATTTAAAAAGGAAAAAACATAAACATTCATATTCCAGAAAAGTGAATTCCCACATTTGCCAGGTACAAAAATATATGTCTGCATTTTAAGGCACCAGGGCCTTTTCTGTTTGTTTTTAACAAACATACCAGAATTTATATGGCTGTTGTAGAAGAAAGAACACTGTATTTGGAGATCAAGATTAGAATTCTTGCTCTCCCACTAAACTACCTGAAAAACCCAGGGTAAATCACCAAATCTCTCTGGGCCTCAATTTCCTTATCTGCAAAGTGAAGTTGAAATAAGCTCTGAGATTCCTTCCAGCTTGTCATCTATTTCTTACTGCCTCTCTTCAAAGTAGAAACTTCGAAACTATACTCATACCACAATCTATCACCAGAAGTGAGATATTCCTTTGAATTTCTTTTAATGTTACTAACCTTAATACTTTTGGAGTAACTTAATTTTGGAAACAGGTAAATATTATTTGAAGGCAAGGGATAAGCAAAACATATAAATCAGAAAAGAGAAATTAAGTTCAGGATAGTTGGTTAGCTGTCCTCCATTCTCAAAGAGGACCAAAACAACATCACTGTGTTGGGATCAAGGTATGGTGTGTCCAATTGTGACTGATCAGACCAATATGAGTTCAAAAGGCTCTACCACAGGTTGGGCACAAATAGTCCACATGAACTTTTGGAGTGGGCACGTGTGCTTCTCACATTTCTTTTGAGCTACAATTCTGTTCTGCTCTATGAGCACAGCCCCTTTGTTGATAGGGATACACCATGCTGTATGGTCCTGTGTCAGTGTCTCCCCCTTCTCAAATCAATTCCAAAGTTCTTCAAAGAGACCTTAAGAGTATCCTTATATTGCTTCTTCTGACCTCCAAGTGAGCTCTGGCCAAATGGAAGATGAAAGGAGACAGCACTAGCAGCTGGGAGAGGAGTGTGAAGTGAGTTCTAGGAAGGATTTCCTGAAGGTAGACCTTGAACTGAGTCATAAGCAAAGCAAAGGATTGTAAGAGTCAGAGACTGGAAAGGAGAGTATTCCAAACACACACACACACACACACACACACACACACACACACACACACACACACACACACAAATAGCCAGCACAGTTATGGAGATGGGAAATGGAGTCTCATGTGCAAGCAATGTATATTGGCAAGTACTGCTAGATTATAGAGCCTGGAAGGAAATGTAAAAAGACAAAAAAGCTAGGAAAACACAAGGTTTTGAAGAGCCTTAAATGAGAAGGGACTTTAAATTTGATCCTGAAGTTAAAAAGGAGCAATTGCAGTTTATTACGGGTGTAAGGTGTGGGTGATATGATCAGTCCTTTGCTTAAGACAAATCACTTGAGCAGCTGTAAAGAGGATAGTTTGGTATGGGGAGAGAATTAGATCTTACTTTTAAGACTAAGGAATTTGTACTTTATTCATTAGGTGGTAAAGAACCACTGAAGATTTTTAAGCATGGAAGTGATATTTGTACTTCGTAAGAACTCTGTGTTCAGATTACTACTCTAAGCCATGATTGTCCAAATGGATTGGAGTCTAGAGAGCAGAAGACTACACTAACAGTATAGGAGGGAGTTGCTGGCTAACCATGGAAGCAAAAGGAACATGAGGAGAAGGCTACAAGAGTTACTGCAAAGGTGTAATCAATAGAACCTAGCAGTAGATTCTATGTGGTAAAGTTGAAGAGTCTATCTCTTATCAAGAGATAAGAACCCTGAAAAATATGTACACTTAGGGTGTATAGGTGAGAAGTCAAATTAAGGTACAGGCAGACAGAGGTTGTAGAAGAAGCAGGAAATAACTTTGTTAAGGAAACCAAGGAAGAAGAGAGTATCAAAAAAGAGGACAATCAAAAATGTTAAATGCTACACAGAAAACTGACTTCATGAAGCTGGAACCTGGCTTCCACAACCTGTCCTCAACCACTCTTTCCTTCTGTAATCTCACATGGGATTTAAAGGAAATAAGAAAAGCAAAATACAGAAATAGGCTGCTAGACTACATAGTCTTCTGGATTGGTGAATTTCTTTTCTTTTTTTGGAGAGCTGGAGGGTTGATAAGATAATGGACTCTGTGCTTCTACTATTTCTTCTATAATTTCTGCCTCCCAAAACTCTATTAATCCTAGGTTTGCCAGAGTAAAAAAAAAAAAGTAGACATAAGTAGAACAAATAATATATCCTTATATTTGGACAAAAATTCTGGGAAAATTTTAAGTCCAATCAATCTAGAAGTGACTTTTATTTGCAAATCTTAGCCAAGTCCAAGAGTTTCTACATTTTTTAGACTATTATTCCTTAGACTAAGCATGGAATTTTAGACGTGGAAGAAACCACAAAGATTATCTAATCCAAACCTTTATTTTTACCAAGGGGAAACCCAGACCCCCAAATGTTAGGTGATTTGCCCAAAGCAAAAAAGCAAATACTAGGACTCATCTAGTTCCAACTCCCAATTCAGTGCTCCATCCATGAAACAAAACTTAATATCAACAATACCACTAATAGCTAACATTCATATGTTAAGGTTTTAAAAAAAAAATTTTAAGGTTTGTAAAGTGCTTTACTTATATTATTTCATGAAAAGGGACAGAATTGGGAGGGTCAAAATACTGAACCCTTCTCAATATATCAAAGCCCATGAAATATAGCCTGCATCTGGACTGACCTACAATGTCTCTAGGCTTGAAATCTTGGCCCCTTCTGAATTTTTTATCTAAATTTATACCTTGGTCTGAGATGTACAGAAAACTTATATGCCAAAGAAATTTCTAACATTCAACTTGAATTAATATACATATTGTTATAGTAAAGGTTCATTATTTTTTTAAACCAGGTCATCTGAGCCTGAACTGAAAATAGAAAATACCTTTCCTACAGATCAACCCAGGAATCATTTCTCAACCCCAGCTCTTTCTACCCATAAAAGTTCTCTTCCAAGTAATAATATTTAATTCCTTAATTCAACAAATAACTACCAAAACACACTTAACGTATAGGTATCTCCCTGAAATCTGCTGGATACAACCTAAGTAATGCCATAACACTTACATTTATCATACGTATTTGTAAATAATCTGTAGTGGAAATGTATGTGAAGATAAAAATACATTACTGGCTTTTCAATGAAGTTAGCTCCTGTTGCATTCCCTTCCCCCCCCCATCCCCCATCTTAGTGTACAATAAGGATAGCATAACCCCAATGTATCATCATATTAAAAATAAATAGCATATCTAAACTATTCTTACATTTTTAAAGAGAATAATGATGTAAGCAAAGAGTTGTTAAAATTAGTACATAACTTTTTAAAAAAATTGATCACTAATAAGATATGATCAATGAACCCTCCAAACTGTGACTCCTCTGAAAATTAGAACGATGTATACCATAAAAATGTAACCCATCCATAATACAACAGATTATTTTTGATGATGAATAAATTGTATTATAGCCTCATTCTCTACTTATATGTGTGAATCAAAATATTTCAATAAATATTGGATACAACATGGGGAGAACTGAGTAGTTTCAAGTATTTTGCAACATTTAAAACACCCCAAACTGTGTACTAGACCAGATATGTTGTTATTGTTGTTCAGTCATTTCAGTCATGTCTGCTCTTTGTAACCACATTTGGGGTTTTCTTGGTAAAAACAGTGGTTTGCCATTTCCTTCTCCAGCTCATTTTACAGATGAGGAACTAAGGCAAACAGGGTTAAGTGACTTGCCCATTTTACTAAATCTGAGGTCAGATTTGAACTCAGGAAGCTGAGTCTTCCCGACTTCAAGCCCACCTAGCTACCCTGAACAAGGAATACAAAAAGGATAATTAGGGAAGATAATTTCTCTTCATATGAAATGTTCTGTTTTTGAGGGTGTAAATGGGGTTGGGGAGACAGAAACAAGGAATGATGAGTAGGATTCCTCATTTCTTTAAGAATAAGGATGAGGCTGTGGAATGTTACAGTTCTAATACCATTCTCCAATATAGACTCCAGAAAGCTCAATTAACTGAATGACATCTGGAGTGAAAGTGTTGCTCAGCAACAATGGTCCCTTCTTAGCAATAGAAACAAGAGCTTGTTTTACAGCCAGCACATCTTTATAATATTCCTAGAATAGAATAAGCTTAAATCATTCAATGGGAAGAATATTATTTTCTTGAAGGCAGCTTTGTGCCTTTCAGTAAACCAGAGTGTCAGTCACAATGACAGGAGCCATTCTTCTTGTGTACAGCACAAACTCCATTACCATGGTTTCATTGGTGTTTCATCCCTCCTCTACCATAGACCTCTGTCCCTCTATGTCCTGATAGACTATTTCATGAATTGCTGTGGCCAAAAAGAGTTATCATCTGGCAGATAAGCTTGTAGTGATGAGCCCCTTCAAAATTAACTAGATTGGCCCTCAGAAGATCTATCAACATTCGGTCAGCAGTCATTAATTGTCTACTGTGCCAAACACTCTGGTAGGTGGTGGGGTTACAAATGCAAAGAACCATCTCTGATGCCAAGGTACTGACATCTTAATGGGACAGACATACAGTACCTTACCAGCTCAATAAATTGAGCAATACCTGCCAGACCTTGTAGTCTGCTGTCCTGACCTTTGGGCCATAAAAAAGGATCTCCCAAAAAAAGGTAATATTTGTAAAGCACTTTGCAAAGATTAAAGCAAATGCTAGCTAGTTATTCAGACTACAAATTAGACAATGGACTAGGCCTTCAGTTGAGCTCTATACAGCATAATCTTAATCTAATGCAATCAGAATGAAGGTTTATCATTAAGTGGGATTATTGCAAATAGGACCCAGAAACATGGAAAATTGATTACTCAAAATGTTTGAGATTGAGAGTTTGGTGTTTGCCCTTCCACTTCAGTGGCCAGCCCAGTACTTCCCCTAGCACTTGTGTATAACATTCTTCACATAGCAGACACTTAATAAATGTTTGTCCCAGTCATTATTCCCTGTTTCTGCCCCACCCCCCAATCCCAATCACACCCTCAAGAATAGAACATTTCATATAGGGAGCAACATCTTCTCTTATTATCCTTTTTGTATTCCTTGTCCAGGGTAGGTAAGTGGTGTCATAGTGCATAGAGTACTTGAATGGGCCTGAAGTCAGAAAGACCTCTTCCTTAGTTCAAATTTGGCCTCAGATATTAGCTGAACAAATCATTTAACCCTTTTTGCCTCATTTCCAGTGTTTTTGCCAAGAAAACCCCAAATGGGATCAACTGAGCTGAAGTTTTCATTTTAATAATTTCAGGGATCCCCATATTGAATAATGCAAAATCATCACTGGCATCACACTGAATCATAGTAGCTCTTTCATTGTTCCTAGAGGGTTGTGTTAATCTATTCATCTATAACCCCACCCCACACATTGCACTGTAATCCTCAGGACCAAAGTGCCCCTCCCTGGCCACCACTCCCTATATGAGTACTGTCTCCCCTTTAGACTGTAAGCTCTTTGAGGGGAGGGACTATCTTTGCTTTTGTATTTGTATACCCAGCACTAAGTACAATGATTGATACAGAGGATAAGAAATACTTTTTTTTTCATTCATTCATTCCACTAAAAACCAAGAAGTCAGTCTGCTATGAAGTCAGATTTAGAAAGATGAACAGCTGTTTGACTGGCATCATAATTCCATGACATTTTTGTATTCTTCATCTGCATAATTGTCACTTTGGTTCTAAAAAGGCATAAGAGCTTGATCAGGGCATCCATGAAACTCCATTCTAATTATAGAAAAAAGGGCCCATTTCAGAGCTGTTCGGGATCTTTAAAGAGTAATTCTTCAGGTTCCAGTTAGAACTAGATTTCCCACCCCCAACCCCCCAACTTCCTGAATGTAAAGCAATGACTATAGTGAGTCCTAAGCATAGACAGAGCAGGAAACTAAAAATGGAATGATTAAAGAAAAATGCTTTTCTGCCCCCAAAATACCTAACCCATTTTCCTCCCCTGCCCCCCAATAATTTCCCTAACAAGGTTTATACAATACCTGAAATTCCCACCCTTACAGTCATTTCTTTGTGATACTAGTTGGTCCTATTGCAACGCAAATATTTTACATGGGAAGAGTAACATACTAACCCAGATAAAAGCTAAACTGAAGAACAGGCCCAGAACGTAATGGAAACAAGCTGTATAAGCTTTGACTAGGCAGAGGGGAGATTGGAGAAATGTCAGTCAAGAAGTGTAAAGGTGTAATAGTATCATGGACCCTTGGGTGACCAGTGAACATACATTCTCTTGGGTAAAGAAGTTTTCTAATCAAGATAATATTCTCTGGAACCAACCCAATGGGGACCTACCATCTTGGGTAAGGCTGGAAGCAAATGAATGACTGACTTAGGGGTACGGTCCCAGGGCTAAAACAAATTCTATTCATTGTGAGTCCATTGATCAAGAATAATATGCAACTAACAATTATATCTATTGTAGTTAAGGTTCAAGGGGAAAACACTTTGAGATGACAGATACTAGAACTGGGAAAAAGAGGCTTTTGTACTAAATAAAAAATGTGAGCTTACAACCTTTTTGGCACCAAAAAAGACCAAGTGTATAATTAAAATTATGAGGTATTTAAAATTGTTTTCCTATAACAATGGGGAAGAAATCATAGGCTTTTGGAAGATTCTACAATCCCCCCTCCAATTTGACCTTTATAAACATTCATTTCACAAAGAAAATCCAAATAAAATAAAAGAAAATCTATTCTTCAAAGGCAACTCCTGCCACTCTTATTCTGCGTTCCCAATGTACAGATGGCTTTAAGCAAAAAAGAAAAAAATCTGGGGAAACTGTTAAAGTCCTATGTGCTATTTTTCCTGTTTAAAAAAAAAATTCCTTTGCCATCTACAACAAATTAATTTCATAAAAGTAAAAGGCATCGGCCATTTTACATGATTCTTTTCTTTACTTTTACTTGTCTTTCTGAAATAGTAAATAAATTATAGTTTGTTCTTTCCTTGATCAAAGCAGTCACCTATGTTCTAGGAAGGGATCACCAATAAAATCAACAGAAGTTTTTCTTCTCTCCCTGGATGCCTTGTGTGGGGTACACTGATTGGATAGCCCAGGCTCCAGGGTATACTGCTGACCCCTCTAGACCACTGGCATCCTGCCTCCCAATTTTCAAATTTACGTAAAGCACGAAATATATTATGGGATAGACAGAGAGGTCTGGCTTTCCTTTAGTTGCATTATGCAAATTGGATTTCAGGTGCCAAAGGAGGAGGGGGCAGGCCAAGCAGAGTTCTGGAGGGAAGGGTGAGGTTCACAACAGTCTTCTCACAGTAAGCAAAAACTGTTTATAGTTATATTGCAGGTCAAATCACATTCTCTTGTGTACAAAATGGTGGATTTCATCACTTTCTAACTGTGCCATGAGAAGGCTAGAAAGTGAATTGTCATTCTTGTTCCCAAATATTGGCATTAAAATAAGATTCTTATTAAAGGTTTAAAAAAATGAAATAATCATTAAGGTAGAAGGGTTCATCTCAACTAAGGCTGAAAATGGAAAAGTGACAACCAAATTCACACAAAATGTTTGTGCTCAAGGCCTCAGACTTTTAAAATAAACAAGATTCTCATGTAATATTTGAGCTTTATTTAGAAAATAAAGACTTATATATATATATATATATATATATATATATAGGCAGATTTTACTTGTTTTTTTTTCCTTTCCCTTCTTTTATTTTTAAAAAATTATTCACTGTAAGGGATGGCTATCTGAGATAGATGAAGAGGGAATTGTACTGGTGAAGCTATGGTGATGCAAAATTAAAAGATCAATAATTTTTAAAATCATGAATAGTTTATATAGCTTAAAGATATAAGGCACACAAAGTATACACAAAAATATGTGGGCAGGAAGACATATACACACACAAATCCCTCTAACGTCTGATCTACTGACAAAAAAATGCAAACTACTCTGGAAATTTACAAACAAATATGCAAAATTAGTCAAGATAATAGAATATTAGAATTGAAGGAACTTTTGAGATGTTGTAATCAAACATCCTCATTTCATAGGTGATTGTTCTTTCTTATAGCATACTGTCTCTCAGATATGTAGTATCACTTATAGCCTTTACACAAATATTATACCAATGTACTTGGTTAAAAAACAAAACATGCTTGAGGGCAGTTCTAAATGAGTGTCGTAAATAAAATACAGTATTTCTCCCTCAGATTTATGAAAATTTCCTGCTCTTAAAAAATGTATGAACTATGTAAAGAATTAAGCCCAGTATATTCAACTTGCATATGTAGATTTTTCTTTATCAATTGAGTGCTATTATAGAGGGGAAATCTCCTGACCCCTTAACCCTCTGCATTAATCCAAGACAAAGTCAATAAGACAAATTTTCATGTTGCATAGATAGACATTATTTACTTATGAGGAGAGAGCACATTCCAGTCATAGAGAACAGAGTGAGCAAAGAAGCAAGAGAACATAGGAAATATTCAGGGGGTGCAGACTAGTTTGACCAAAGCATAAAATATGTAAAAGGAATTTAATGTGTGATAAGGCTAAAAAAGAGTAGCTTAGAAAGCTAGCCTTTGGGTCATAAAGCTTGGGTTCAAGTATTGCTCCTGCCGCATAGTTTCTAGGTGACCATAGACAGGCAAGTTACTTTTCCTAACTTTTCCCTATTTTTGTTAAAGGGATGACCATAGCCCAGTCACCCAGATTCAGACCCTAGTCACTCATGACTCTCTCAATTACCATGGCCAATTAGTTGTCAGGTCTTGTGATTCTACTTCCTCATTGTAAATGAAATCTATCCCCTTCTCTCTACTCCCTCTACAACCTGGGGCCCTTGTCACTCCTTGTCTGGTCCCTGCAATCTAGGCCCTTTCCTCTCCAATCCATTCACCACAGAGCCACCAAAATGACATTCCTAATGGGAAGATCTCACCATGTCACTCAAGAAGCTTCCGTGTGTCAGCAGGTACTATGGAATAAAATTAAACCACTCAGATTGACATGTAAAGAGAGTCTTCACAATCTAGATCCAGGGTGAATACACATTACTCTTCCCTCATGAATTATATGTTCCAGCCAATATGACTTATTTAATTTCAAGAGAGTCTATTAAGAAGCAAATTTAGCTCACTGGCATTAATCATGTGGAGTGGTTGATCACAAGCCACCAACAAATGGACTAAGAAATATATTTTGTGTGGGCCTCCACAGTTTTAGTGTGCACTAATTCCAGATCAGTGGCATTTCCTACCTGCAACTTACTGTACACAATATCCAATCTCCTTCAGTTCTCCCTGCCTGGAATGCTCTCATTCCTCATTTTGGCCTCTTAAAACCTACAGTTCCCCCTCAGGCTTAGTTGCAGCACCATCTCCTTCAAGAAGCCCTGGTTGATTCCACTGATGGTTAGTGTTCCCTTACCCCTAACCACCCCCTTCTAGAATGTAAGCTCACAGAGAGCAAAGACTGCCTTACTTTTCATTTTCTTTTTTTCTTTTTAATTTATGGAATAAAACAAGTATTTTCATAACAAAGTATAACAAAAAGGTGATTGCAAATAAAACTGAGAATCTATTATATACAACTTGCTATTCCTTTAAAATATACAATCAAGATACATTGCTAATTTCAGTTTTTCTCTGTCCCCCCACCCTAGAGATAGCTAAAGAAAAATGCGCTTTCATTTCAAGTGACTTAATACATGCTTATTGACTAATTGACAACCTCAGTATACTCTAGGTAATTCTCTAAGATTCTAAGTGAAAGAAGGTTGTTGATCTGTGTCACTGGAGTTTCCACAGACAGTTCCCTACACAGACAAAATCACCAGTCTAGAACCTCCCTCTCACCCAAATAGGAATGTGTATCACTATGCCTGAATATGTAGTACTCATGGTTTATGCACTAATGAGTTCACATAAATGTTTATGTTTTGAAATAAAAATACCGTATGTTAATTTAGTCATATTTGCAGAATCCAGCTCCCAATCCTCTATGACAGGGGTCTCCAAAATGAGGGGGTGTGTGGCCTCACCCCAAGCACTATGTGATCAAACACTTAACAAGACTGGTCTCCAGTCCTGGTACTAATGCTCAGTATAACCCTACTTACCTTTATTCCCCAACACTCTCCCCACTGAGTCCTCCCTTTGAAACCTTCCCATACAGAGCCCATTTTGGTCTTTGCAGCAGTTATGACCTACCCAAATTTCTACTACAGCAGCAGCTAGCTACACAGGTGCCCCTGGGAAAATGCTCAGTAATCCCCGCATACCAGTATCCTAACCAATATATCAACCTTTAAGTATGAAAAGCACCCCTCATAGAGTGAGCTCTATTTTCTAGGCATCCTATAAAAAAAATTTAATAGGGATTTACAACCAAAAGGTTTTAAGATCACTCCCCAATGCTATAGACTCTACATAATCTATCTTCAAATATAGTAAATGACATGAAAGCTCTTTAAAAACATATAGAGGTAAACTCAAGAATAGTTTCATTTCACCACTAGCCCATTTTAAAAAGAGTAGTTTGGCCCAAGAATTTCAGTAGTCTTTCCATTGCTGAGGTAGAAGAGGCTAACAGCAGTTGTTCTCATTTAATCTCTCTCTCAAACCCCCTTTCTCTCACTCAGCTCCTAGACCTGCCCTCACTCAAAAGCACAGCTCAGATCCCTCACTACTACTTTGAGGCTACCCCCCCCATTCCTCTTTTCTTTTTTCCCTTTGCTTACTTATCAGTTTTGACACTAAGCCTTGCTACATGAATGAATGAATGGGAATTTATTAATCACCTACTTTGTGCCAGTCACTGGGGAGAATAGTAAGACAAAGGTGCCTTCAAGAAGCTTATATTTAGAGATAAGAAAAAAAGGGGGAGTAGGAGTCAGGGAAAGGAGATCTCGGGATGTGAAAGGGAGTGACAGGGGAGTTGACTGTCACTCTTTTCCGAAAAGCAATTGTGTATGACTGATTTAACTGTGTCAAGACCAAGAGGGAGAAAGATGCTTCCTTGTGCAAGGGCAGGGTAAATATCAAGAAGCCATGAGTGGGGGGCAGCTAGGTGGCACAGTGGATAAAACACTGGCCCTGGATTCAGGAGGACCTGAATTTAAATCCGGCCTCAGACACTTGACACTTACTAGCTGTGTGACCCTGGGCAAGTCACTTAACCCTCATTGCCCCATTAAAAAAAAAAAAGAAGCCATGAGTGAATGGCTGGATGGGATATGAAAGCATAATTTGGGGCTGGATAGATATAATGAGTTAGGTGAGTGTGCTCTCATAAACCAATCAAGGCATTTTAGCCCCAGAGCAAAGTTCTAAATACCAGTGGATTAACATCAGAGAAAGTTGGAAGTGAACCAACCCAGAGGTCTAGAGGGAAGACAAACCAGACAGCCAAATATCTGGGAGTAAATGAATGAGTGGAATCCCTGATCCTGCAAAGAGGAGGAATCTGTTTTCCTTACCTAAGCAGCTAGGTGGTACAGTAGATAAAATGCTGGATCTAGAGTCAGAAAGACTTAAATTCAAATCCTGCCTTGGTCATTTACTTGGCTCTGTGACCCTTAATTTCTTTTTGCCTCAGTTTCTTTATATATAAAATAAGGTGTTAACAGTACATACCATCACAGGGTTGTTGTGAGGATCAAATGGGATAACATATGTAAAGTGCTTTCTGAACCTTATAGTTCTGTTTTGACAACACACTCATTTAATACAATTACTCCTGATAGTACCACCATCCCCACCACTGGAGAAGCTATGTGTGTGGTACTGAAACATACTCATACTTTATACATCAGCTTTAGAAAGAGGTAGTGACCTCCCCGTCCTAGAACAAACTGACAGGATTACATGCATTTTAAATAAATGTAAGGCAAGTTACATAGATTAAAATAAAGTTACTTCCATTCTTCAATGTGGCCTAGTGCTTTCTCATCTTGTGAAACTCTTGTCAGTGGAGCTCATGCAATATGATAGGGGGCTCTCCTCTAGACCTCTCCATGTTATGCGAGAATCAATGAACACAAAGATATCCAGCTGTTATCCCTTGCTTTCATTACATAAAGGGTTCAAAAAAATCCCATGATCTGACAGTCAGCCAGTTTTTAAAGAGCCCAATCAAATGTGCACAAAGCACCAACTTTAAGTACTGACGAGTTGCTTCAGGAATATAATAATCACAAGTGTTACTTGTATATTTTCAGTTTGGAATGATTCCTATTACAACCAAAAAGAAAACACATGTGCTACACAAAAAATAAAGTGCCAAGTGCTCTTGGGGGTAGATTCTTCTGACACATGCAAAGAGTAAGAAGCTAAGGGTCTTAAAGGAAAGTGAATACACACATACACGCACACACGCACACACACACACACTGCAAAAGACCTTGGCTTTAGATCACCTAAAGAATTTTGAATGATCAGTTGAATTTGTGCCTACAAGTCTTGGTAAATTATAGAGAACATGTGTATTTATGAGTATGTGTATGTGCAGTTAAGAGGCTTATAACTAGACTTTACATGTACAAAAAAAATGGTAGACTATATAACCTGTACTTTGAGTGAGGAGGCTTAAAATGGTAACATTAAAAAGTTTCATGTATTTAGCTTGTGGCGCATATAAAAATTAATACCTGTAACTCACTTAACAGCTCAAAAGGAAATGATTCCCTGATTCTGCCCCCCTTCCCCCCATGCAACTTGATAAATCCTCATTCTGGAGAAAATCTACTAAGTTAGATAGTCAGCACAAAATTACTAGGCCTCTGTTCTTTTACCCTAAGTATATGTTTCTGTAATTATAGAATAATAGTGTAATTATAGGATGAGTAATAAGTAGGACTCTGATCAGCGATTTCAGGACAGTCTACTAAAAAGTAAATTTAGCTCACTGGCATTAGTTGTTTGGAGAGGTTTATCACCAGCCACAACCAAATGCACTTAGAAATATATTTTGTGGGGGCCTCCACAGTATTAGTATGCACTAATTCCAGATCAGTGGCATTTCCTACCTACAGCTTAGGCCCCTTTTTTACAGCAATGCTCCAATAGAGTGCTACCACCAAGACAGATAGGAACATTAGTATTTCCTGGAAATAAAGTCCCTGATTTTTAAGACACAGTAAACTCTTCAGGTCATTATACTAGAATTTTTAAATTTTTCTTTTTTTAAAATTATGACTGTCACCATCAGCAAACGCAAATACTTCAACATACAATGAATAAAATGAGAATTGTATATGATCCTTGAATTTCTGTCACATAGCATTTACTGCTTCCCCCATTGAACTCTGTTAACCATATTAAATTTTATATATACTTTTGTGTATATAAGCACTTTTATGTGAGAGTTCTTGAATCAGTAAATTTTTGTATCAAACTTAATGAAGAACTGAAATCTAATCATCCTAAAAAGTATCCTCTGTGGGAGTGGGGAATGATACAATTCAAATCAGTTCCTAACACCAAATTAGTAACTCCTCCCACAATACCTTAGTTGGACTAAAGTTTCACAGCTAACAAATTGAATACATGAGAAAATGATTTATTTTTATTCTTTTTAAATTATATTTTTATCCTTTTAAATATATTTTTTAGTGAAGGATATGAGAAGAATGGTTTAGTAGCACATAGATGCAGCTGTGTTTAAAACTATAGCCACCAAATTTTACTGTGGTCAAGCCAAAATAGTTCCTCACTGGTACTGGATCATTTCATTCCTGCCTGTGGCCAACTCTCTGAAAGCCAGCTGGGAACAATTCATTGAGAAGATGCAAAGATCTTTTGAGGACCCATTAAGATGAGACCATTCAGCCTCTGGGGCCTCCAGTAGAGGACTGGGCAACTCCTTTAGACCTTAGGTCATAACTTCACATAGCATGAAGCTGCTTTTATTCATCCATTCACAATGGCACACAGGATCCAGTCATAAACTTGCCCAGATTAAGTTGTTTACTACTTTTCTCCTCAAAGATTAGTCCATCAAAAAATTCAAATAAAAAATTATTCTAATGTAATAAATCATAACTACAATTATAAATGAGGAAAAATGGATGAGAATAAACAGAAACCTGCTGAAGACTTAAGAGGAAAGGAATGGAAAAATGTTATACCTTATTGTTTAATTAAAATATAAGTAAAATAATTAAAAACCAACTTCATTTGGTTATATTGATGTTCAATGTTGAATCTATCATTTCTTCTGTTAGCATTGACAATCCCAGACAGAACTTCTCTGAGTCCAAGCATGCATTAGAGTTAACACGAGAGGCACTAGTCTCACCAAATATGAAGTGATCCCATGTCAATTCTAGCCTACCCTGCTAATGTGCAGCATTAATGTACAGCTCCTGTGTTTGATGTAACTCTTTAAGACCACAAATGTACATGGGAAAATGTAAAAAAAAAAAAAAATCCAATGATGCTACAATTCAAGTTCCTGTATATTTCCAGTGATAGTCTGGTAGTTGGGACTAAATAAATCACATATTGTCTGAGGTAATGGTAGGTTTGTTTTGGAGCCTGGGTACTTCCATCAACTTGTTTTCCCTTCTAAAGCCAAACTAAGGCTTTCTACATACAAGTTTGCCAAAGTGTTCTGCCCATTAAAAGCTGACACCTTAACTCCACCTCTTCACTTGTGCCAAACATGATAAATAGGGATACCAACATTTTCAGGTCAATTGTATTCCTTAACCAGTCCTGAAATCCAAAGCCTGTCATAAGGGATTGCAGATTTTTGTTAAAGAGAAGAATGGGAGAGAGCCTCAGTTTCCTCAGATGTAAAATGAAGGCATTGTCCTCTAAGATCCCTTTCACCTCCGGATCATAAGGTCATATAGACCTAGAGCTAGAAAGGCCCTTTGAGGATACTGAGTCCAACTTCTTCATTTTATGAATAAAATAAACTGAGGCACAGAAATGTTAAGTGATTTGCCCAGAGTTACAGCTAGTAAGGATCTGAAGCTGCATTCAAACTCTAGTTTTCCTGATTCCAAGTTCAAAGCTCTAATCCTAAAGCCTTACAGATGCCTAAAGGCCATTAAATGTAATTAGACTTATATTTCCTTCCTTTTAATCCTGGACCAACTGTTACTATATTCATTAAAGTCAATTTTAAGGATATCTATAGCCAAAGTTCACAATAGCAAAGAGGATGAGTGAAAATAGCCTTTTAGATGAGGTCACAAAAGTTTGACTACTCTTTAGACTTTGCAATTCATTTTACAGAGACTTCAACATGACATCAGCTCACAAGTATGCTCACATAGAGCATCCCTTATCTGGGTAACACCTTAATCTATTTAGATGATTCAGGAAGGCACTTGCAATTATTCAGAGCAGCATTAGCTAATCTCTGGGAACACCACCTGTAAACCAAACATGGATGATGCCTATCTAAAACAAGCAGTTAAAATTCCTAGGGTTCACAGTAGGAAAAACAGCAGGTTTTCCTGAAGCCCCAAAGAGGTGTACAGGGTCCTCTTTGACTGGTGGGATTACTACCAGAGGTTTACTATGGGCTTTTCCTCTCTGAATGCAGACTCCTAAAGTCCATCACTAGGGCATTTCTGGATCTCAAATGGCACTTTGCAGTGAGCCACTTTTGGCCTATCCAGACCCTTTCCACTTCTTTATAAAAGAAGCAGACACATCCAAAATGGCTATCAAGACCATCCTATCCCATAAAGAGGTGGCAGCTAGGTGGCACAGTGAATAGAGCACTGGCCCTGAAGCTGGGAGGACCTGAGATCAAATCTCACCCTGGATACTTGCTAGCTGTGTGACCCTGGGCAAGTCATTTAACCCCAATTGCCTTAAATATCAGGGGCTTTCTCCAGGCATCCTAATATGTATCTTGCCACTGGACTCAGATAGCTCTGGAGGAGAGAGTGAGGTTGGTGATCTTGCACAGCCCTCCCTCACTTAAATCCAATTGAGTACAAGTCATGATATCACTCCAATGTCATAGTCCTCTTTGGGAAGGAAGGATGAACAACAATCCCAGAAAGAGCCACAGTCCAATCTGCTTTACCCCATGTCAACTTCTTCCAGTAAGTTCTTATGAAGAGAATACCACTTCAGTATTGAAATAAAGGTGTAATTTTTTTCTGTTGAAGTTCATAAACACCCTGAAATATACCCATGGATCCCCTGCAGGGTCTGTGGCCCCCATTTTAAGAACCCCTGATCTAGGTAAATGAGTTCCTAACAAAAAGGCTAACCTTTGAAGCCTGGCATATTTGACTTGAGAGAGGAAGAGAAGGAGGACTAGGAGAAGAAGGAAGAAGAGGGAGAGGAGGATTCTGATGATACTGATAGCATTTATATACTGCATTAAGGTTTCTGTAAAACAAGAGATAATAACATTCTAAGGTCTTACTAACCAAAACTGAAGCACTTAATGTGTTACCCAAAATCTAACTCAGAGGCATGTCCACCTATGGGGAGCAAGAAAACTTCTACTCAGGTTTATTCCTGCAAAAGTCTAAATTTGGAACCTTGTGGGGGAGCTAACCCTTCAGCAAAGTTTTCATCCTGAAAACTTTTTAGTTGCCTTTCTGCAGTTGGAGAAAACCCCAGCATACAGTAGCTGTAGCACCAACAGCAGCAACTTGATTTCCTTGCCCAAAACTATTTCATCATCAACAGAGAAATCCCTGACTGCAACCACAAGAAATCAAACCAAGCACTGGACTTACAAGATCAGGTATACATTCTCTCCATGGAAGAACAAATAGATGAATTGGATCTCTGCCACAATGAAGCAAAAGTAGAAAGTTAGGGAGCATGGAGCTAAACTAGGATTTCTAGTGACTAGTATCTGGCATAGAATGAAAGGCAACCCACTATATTCTCTAATGAGGCTAAGCAGTCCATCAGGAAACCCTCAAAGTTCCTCTACTCCCTAAACCCAAAGAACATAGGATGATTTTGTGACCGATCTGCCCTCGTTCTAGTCAAAACTGCATTATAATGGCAGCAACCACTCTCAAAAACAATGGTTCTTCATAGACAAGAAGGCCACCTACTGTGTGATCATTTGAGAAATTTCATACTTTTGGAGGTTACCTCACCTGACAATTTCAAATGGCTATTTCCAGTTTTCTATCCATTTCTGGGGTATACTTTCTGACACTCTAATTTCAAGCAATACCAATCTGATGTATGACTGGTAAAGAATGAAAGGACTTTAGGTATTTGTTACATCTCTCACCAACAGAAAAACTGGCTGCCTCTGCTGCCCACTGTACAGTTTTATCTCATTTAAACACTGGTCTGATATAGTCATTTTTGTCTTGAAGCAAAGGTTGAATGATCATTTGTGAAGTATAGGAAGTAGAGGAAATTCATTTTCAAAAATGAGTAAATAGTCCCCAAGGTACCTTCTAACTCTAATTCTGTGTTTCAAAATATATTACCCCCCCAAAAAAATTATGGGTTCCAATTCCCTAACCCCACTAAAGGAAATAGAAGCTACACAAGCCATCCTGCAACCTGTACTGGATATGGCCAAAGCCATCACCAAACAGGTGCCCCGTCACTGGGGAAACCCGCCTCTCACATAGGTGAGAGATTGGGGATTGATTAGGTAGCTTCAACTGGACTTGTCCTTATGCAAACTAGAGGGCTGGGCCATCAAGACTTTTTCCCAATAGTCCTATTGGAGCTGGAACTTCCGGGACAAATTCAAAACTACAAGCATCAGAATGATCATTCCTTTTTGTTGCCCCTAGGGGAAAAGGAAAGGAATAAGCATTAATTGATACTTACCATGGTGTCAGACACTATGCTAGGTACTTTACAATTATTATCTCATTTTATCCTCACAATAATAATGTGTTAGGTGTTATTATTATCTTCATTTTGCAATTGTAATAAATAGCAAACTGAGGCAGACAGATGTTAAGTGACTTGCCCAGGGTACTACAGTAAATGTGTCTGAGGTCATGTTGAACTTAGGTCTTCCTGATGCTAGGCCAAGCACAAAATCCACTGTACCATCTAGCTGCCTGATAGATAGTCAATAAATCAATGTGTTCTAGGGCATCATGGATACCAGATAAAGACATAGGATTATCCACTATCTTGATAATTTAGAGAGATAAGTGCCAAAATCAAAATCTTGAAAGACTGCCTGGAACCTCAACATCTTTACCTAGTTTAACTTCCAATGCATACAAGATAGAAGAAGCTATAGATGAGAGACCATTTTCAGAAAGCCAAGAGTCAACATAGCAAAGACAATGACAAAGCCCAATAAACCTGAAGCCCCCAAACAAATTGCAGCAAGTCTAAGGTCTAGCTCCTTGTGTATGAGCTGCATAATATCAGCTGTACTGGAGTAGCCTATTTGTGATTCTAACCCACAGTCTTACTCTGTGCTTTCCCATCTAGGATTAATTGTTCCAGTGATTTTTATCAACAATTATCTGCCCCCCATACTTATTTTCTCTCCCTCTCTCCCCTACCCAGTTACCTCTAAAATGTTAAGAATATCTATCTCTTAAATGTTTTCTGAATGATCTCTTTTGCTGTGTTTTTTTTTAATTGATTCCAGGTTATCCTCTGTGAACTTTAAGTTGCTGAATAACCCCAGGCTGTGACAAAAACAACCCAGGCATATACTTCCCCTACCCCATGCCAATCCCTCTAGGGGATCCTAGAAGATGATAAAAGACATACTGACAAAAATAAGCAAATCCATTTCAACTCCCTATGAATCATATTGTGACAAAAAAATCCTGTTTTAGTATTTCAGTTTGCATTTAATTCAATTCAATAAAGGATTGAACACCATAATAAGTGCTTGAAAGAACTACTGTTTTCCCAAATAAGAAGTAAAACTGTAAAAAGTGAGACCTAGATTATTAATTGAAGATTTCCCCACTAAATAACATACTCTAAGTTAATAAAATGGTAAGTTATGTGAACCAGTCAGAGCTACCTTTATTTACTGAGCAGTTGACTTTTGAAAAGTATTTTCTACAACTAAAGAAACCCTTTTCCAATTTGTGACTGGCTTTTGCATCAAGTATTTTATCCATTTGATTCTGCATAGTTTATGAAGATATTAACTAACTTGCTACTATACCTGTTGCTGAAGTTAAGAGTTATAGTTTCCCTCCCATATAATTTCTACATCTGTCTTTAAGTGCTAAAGTTTTTCCATTTTTTGTTTATGTTAACATTTGAGAGTAGTCAATATTTATTTAGAATTTACACCTACTGTAACTAAATTTTCTTAATCCCAGATTGGAAGATATGGTCCAGTTTTTACAAAATCCTATTAAAAGTATAATTTTCTTTCTTAAAATTAAAGGGGGGGGGAAGCTAGATGGTGCAGTGGATAGAGCACCAGCCCTGGAATCAGGAGTACCTGAGCTCAAATCCAGCCTCTGACACTTAACAATTACTAGCTGTGTGACCCTGAGCAAGGCACTTAACCCCAATTGTCTCACTAAAAAAAAAAAATTAAAGGGAGGGGGCAGCTAGGTGGCACAGTGGGTAGAGCACCGGCCCTGGATTCAGGAGGACCTGAGTTCAAATCTGGGCTCTGACACTTAACAATTACTAGCCTGTGTGACCCTGGGCAAGTCACTTAACCCCAATTGCCTCACCAAAAAAAAAAAAATTAAAGGGAGGAGAAAAAGAAAAAGGAAAAAAAAAGAAATTAAAAGCGGGCAGCTAAGTGGCACAGTGGATAAAAAGTGGATAAAGCACTGGCCCTGGATTCAGGAGAACCTGAGCTCAAATCCAGCCTCAGACACTTGACACTAGCTGTGTGACCTTGGAAAAGCCACTTAACCTTCATCATCTAGCAAAAACAAACAAAAAATTTAAAATGTCCCCCAAGATGTGGAACACATGCTGGTCATACTTAAATCATTTAATTCAAAAAATGATTTGAGGTCGGAGCAGCTAGGTAGAGCAGTGGATAAAGCACCAGCCCTAGATTTAGGAGGACCTGAGTTCAAATCCGGCCTCAGACACTTGACGCTTACTAGCTGTGTGACCCTGGGCAAGTCACTTAACCCTCATTGCCCCCCACCCCCCAATGATTTGAGGTGGCAAATTTGTGAGTATATTCATATTAATGAAATTCCCCCTTGCCCTCATTCTCCTTACATCTCTTCCACTTTCTCATCTTAACTTCATTTCAAGGCTTTTTGGTTTTGAAATTCTCTTCACTTTGCTCTCCCCTTGAGGGATCCATATTTTTTTTCAATTCAATATTCCCATGCATTAAGTTAAATATATTAATATATTTGATGAAAGATATAAATGAATTCATATTTTAAGATGATGAGGAACATATTAATTGACATTCAATTATAAGACCATAGGATCCTAGATTTAGAGCTCAATTCAAATATATTAATTTGGCAATATTTAGCAAAAAAAAAAAAAAAGGGTAGTGTAATGATTGGAATGATGCCACCTGCTGGAGACTTATTGTAGCAAAGCTCCACCATGAGGAGCCTCTGAGGGCAAGCCATTTATGTGGTCAAGGTCCTTAGCGTCAGGAAGTGATGTTTGCTCATGGGTACTGTCTATCAAGGTTACCAGCCAACCAACTTGAAGAGCCTCCCATTTCTGGGAAGGAGGACATGAAGTAGGAAGCGGATGCTGGGTGGGTGGGTGGGGGTGGGGGTGGAGAATTCTGTCTCTTTTGGTTCCTGACCTCACCATGGTGGGTCGGAAGATAGGGTCTCTTAGAAAATAGTTAGATTTTTACCTTTCTCTCTGATCCTAATGCTCTGTAATAAATACTTAAACATTTAAATACTCTTGGTAAAGCTTATAATTTATTGGTGACCATTCATTAGATTTTAGATAGTATAGCTAGAATTTTAGCCCCTTACTGTAGGATGCTCTGAAAAACTCTAAACTCTTAAAAGTAAAAGATGTTACTTTTCTTATGAAATTAGTATTTCACTATGAATTCCATAATAAAGAATTTGATATGAACATAGAAAGTGTAGCTGTATATAGAATCTCTGTACACATAAGGAGGTTACACTTGATGGCCTCCAAAATCTCTTCAGCTCTAAATCTGGGATCCTATAACACACAAAGGGTTCATAATACATATATGTAGGAAAGGAGAGAAAAAGTAAAGCAGGTAATTTCAGGAAACAAGACAGATGTTTGCAGTATGGCTCAGTGATACAAACTATATATTCATGGCCCAAGACATGAAACAAATTTGTTATATTTGCTGATAAATTTGTAACCTAAGAAATATATTAGACATTTGGTTATACTTTCTCCCATTTGCATTCCCTTTCTAAACAAAATTGTTCCTGGGTCTTTTTTTTTTTTTTAAATACACAACTACCGGCATATACCTGTAATTCAATGCAACCAAAGCAAAAGCATTTTGTAAAGTGTAAAACTTTAAATGCATGTAGCTATTACTACAAAGCATTTGAAAATTATTTCATTAATTTCAGAATAGGGAATACCGGAATTACATTTTTCCTAGTGGAAGTATTTTTAATCAAAAAAGTAAATTGTATTATATGCATAGCAATAAACAGTAGTAATGGTTCCAAAAATCCAGTAAACCTTTTGAAGATAAAAAATGTATTTTGTCTTTATAACCTGCCTAGCCTGACTAGCACAGTGCTTTGCACATAGTAAGAATTTAATAAATGTTTCTGAATGGAATTTATTTAAATGAAAGAAAAAATGTTTTAGATACATGTACCCAATTTAAATGAGCATTTTTAAAAGAAGTAATTTGTTTTTGTGAAAGAGGCATACTTATTTGACTTATCACCAAGTAGTACCTACCCTCCACCATGAATCTTAAAAAAATAACAACAAAAAACTTAAAACTTCCAAAGTAGTGTGTAATTTAAGATTCTAAATGTGGATTCTAATGTGTTCCCCCAGTTTGGGGGAAACTGACTAAAAATCACTGATAAAACGAGTTTAGGTTTTTAAGGGTTTATTGGAAAATAGAAAGAAAAAGATTGAGAACAGAATTCTAACAGCCTGGCATTCCTATCTTTCCTCAAATTTCCTGTGAAGTCCTCTGCCGCCACCACCATCAAGTCCGGAAGCCAAAAAGGCCAGCGCTCTCTGCGCAGGCTCCCTTTCCTCCTTCCTGTCTCCTCCCAGACCATAGGAGGCTCCTCCAGTTGATTGGTTGGTAGACTTGATAGACAGCACCCATGAGCAAACATCATTTCCTGACGCCAAGGAAAAGCCACAATGCCTCTGAGGCATTTTCCTCATGGTGGAGCTCTCCACAGCAAGTCTCCAGTAGGTGGCGTCATTCCAATCATTACAGTAGAGTATAGGTAAGGAATAAATCCATGTATATTTTCCTTAATTGCCTCAGGTATAACCACATTTCCTTTTCCAAAGCAAATTATACCCTCTGAAGAGAGCATAATCACTTAACGTTCATCAGATACATAAACAATTACATGGGGAAAGTTCAGAATTAACTATGACTTGAAGGACTGTCTAAATTCAGATGTTTGTGTGTATGTGATTTATACTTAATATGCTTAAGCAATTCATCTTAAATATAAAACAATAGGAACAATAACCACTGGTCTAACCATTGGCTTCCTTAAAACAAAACAAAACAAAACAAAACAAAATCTGGTTTCCACCTCCACGCTCCCACCATTATTTTAGTCCCACTTATCATAAAAATATTGCAAAACTTTTTATTTCTGCTGTCATCTTGTATGCTTCTAAGATATTGTGGGAAACATTTTTCTTCTGCTCTGTCACTGACTAACTATCTGACCCTGGGCTATTAGCTTTTCTCAGTCATTTTCATCAAGTGCAAAACAAAGGGTTTTGGTGACCTCCCAATTGACTTCCAGCTCTAAGTTTAGGATTCTGTGATCTTAAAATTGTATGCCAATTAATAAATTCCTCATCATCTTAAAATATGAATTCATCAGTATCCTGATACTTGAGTCATTGGTTTCCAATACTATCACTCTCCAACAAAAATTAAAACATTTCTCCAACTTCTATCTGTTTTTTTGATGTTTCTTTTCCCATTGTGCAAACACACAATTTTTTTTCTTTTAAAGTATCCCTGGCCATTATTTGCTGTTGTAGTTTTTCTGTGGTAAATAAAAATTTCTTGATAAGTTTTGCCAATGAGTTTCTATCCATATAAATTTAATATACTGTGTAGATTTTCACTTGTTCTTGGATTTATATAGTAGTTAAAGACCAAGTACTAGTTTATATCTATAAAAGGAAAAGAACCATAAGTAAATACAGATTATCCTCAAATTATACTTTTGGCTAAAAAGCTAAAATTTCCTTAGCTTATGAATTTTGCCTAGATTACAAAGTATTTGTGGCCATTAATAAATGAAACTGTAGCTGAGATTCCCAAGTATGTCTGAATTTCAAGGTTTATATTTAACAATTGAGAGCCAGTCAGTCAATACTTAGAAATGGAATTTCTGGTAATAGAGATTTAACACTAGCAGAAACAAACTAACATTTAACCCTTTAGTAAATGACTACAAAGAAAAGACAAAGTGTTGTCTTTGTTATTTTTTTCTTTTCTGTTAAGGTGAATATTTGATAGAACAGACTTTCTGTTATGTGTTATACCAAAAAACGGTCTGCTTCTTAAACAAATTAGCTTTTCTTTTTCAGCCTCTTGAGCATAAGAATCATTTTGGTTTTCTGCAATTATATTCCCAAGGTGTAGGACAGTGCATATACATTGTTATTGTTGCTGTAGTTGTTCAGTCCTTTCAGGAGTCTTGACTCTTTATGATGGGGGGGGGGGGGTCATTTTTACTCCAGTAAAAATACTGGAGAAGTTTGGCATTTACTACTCTATATTATTTTATAGATGAGGAAGCTGTGGTAAACAGGGTTAAGTAACTAAAGTAAGGTCATGCTGTTAGAGTCTGAGGCTGGATTTGAACTCAGGAAGATAAGTCTTCTTGACTCCAGGCCTGACATTGATAGTTACTTGTTGCCTGATACCAGTACTTTTTTTTAATAATCTTTGAATGCTAACCACCCACAAATATTTATTTGTTAGATAAACCATTAAAAGATCAATGAAGATAAGCAGGTAACAATCCTCCCAAAATGCTATGCTTAAGGAGTTTCAGCAATGCAAAACCCAGGCTGAAAATTGTTTCCTCGTTTACACAAATATCTAGTATTCTGAAACTCCAAAAGGAATTTTTGAAACTATAAAGGACTGATCTATTTTCTGTCTTAGTTAATATAAAATACAAAGATGCACTTATTTTTTAAAAATTAACAATTTATAATCAATGCTTAGTTGTAACCAAAGTTTAAAAATCAAACCTAGAGTTGAAGTATCATTTCATACAAAAATAGTTTACTAAGCACTCACTATTTCAAAGATTCTATAGACTATATAGAGGTAACTATGCTTACTCTCAGAAAAGGGAGCCCATTAAAAGAAATGAGACACACCTGCACATGACAAACACCTTTTAAATAACAAAAACAATGAAAGAAAATTAAATATTAATCTAAGAGAAAGAAAAGGGGGGATCCCAAAAGAATAAAACAGTTATACCTTTCAAAAGATCTTTTTTTTTCCAATGTGTTACTGTCAAGACATTGTGGGGAAAGCTAATGAGCTGAGTACATGGGGATTAATATCTAAAATAGGGTCAAAAGAGAAAAGAAAAAACATTACCAGGTGCAGAAAGGCACTTAAATGCCCCCAGGCATTCTATGCTGGTGATTTGTCTCTCCAGCCCTACTCGGTTTCCCCCCTAGAGAGAGAATTGTGGGGCCTATAAAGTACAAAGCAGAGCCTCCTATAATCTTGATTTTGGATTGGCAGCCCAATTTGGACTTCCTGTATTCCTGACCAAAATTTTTTACGTTAAATTTCTTCTCCCAAGGTTTTGATCACTGTAATTCTGACCACAACCTGGTAACCTGACCCTAACTCTGACTAATGCTACCAAAGTGACAAAAAACAAAACAAAACAAAACAAAAAACAGGAACCAAGACTTCATTTATCCTAAATTTAGAAACCTCTGATAAATACAATTTTAGTTGAATGTCTCTTATTTTTATTAGCAGACATTATGAACTTCATTGGTCTGAATTTAACCTTTGGTTTTGATTATAGTAATCAGAAGATAACATAAACCATGTGTATGAAAAAATGCAAAGGAGTTTTGGAGATAGCAAATAAAACAAAATATCAACAACCACAAACTAGAAACACAAAGGTAGGTGCCCTTTGATTTGGGGAGAGCTGAACAAAGTGTTGTAATGGAATGTTACTTCACTGTCAAATGAGGAATTCAGAATAGATGGGAAGACTTGTGCTGAATGAAAAAAGCAGAACCAGTGCATTATACACAATCACTATAATAATATAAAAGAAAACAACATTTAAAAAGTAGAAGCACTAAGTTAAATGCAAGAATTAATCTTAGGGGCAGCTAGGTGGTGCAGTGGATAGAGCACCGGCCCTGTATTCAGGAGGACCTGAGTTCAAATCCAGCCTCAGACACTTAACAATTACTAGCTGTGTGACCCTGGGCAAGTCACTTAACCCCAACTGCCTCACAAAACAAAACAAAACAAAACAAAACAAAACAAAACAAAACACCAAGAATTAATCTTAGCCTCAAAGAACAAGTAGGTGGTAAACATATTTCCCTTCCTTTAGAAGTGGAGGGTTGGTAGTGAGGAAGGTACAGCAATGAGTGCAGAATATTGCACATGCTGTTACACACATGACCCACTTTCGACCATGTGTTTTTAAGTTTTGCTTAATTACTTTCCTTTGGAATAAAGAAGGGTGCTATGCAGCTCAGGAGGAAATAACTATGGTGAGAAAAGGGGGCATATATAAAAGCTTTAAAATAATAAGAATAGCAAAAACAAATAAAAGACTCAAAGGTTAGAGCAGATTAACTTTGCATGAGACCCAGGTTTAAGTGCTGCATCCATCATGATCATATGTGAAATTGGTAAAGTCACTTAAATTCTCTCAGCTTTAGTTTCCCATCTGTAAAATGCAAATAATATTATTGCTACTATCTACCTTCATAGAACTGTGGGAAACTCATATGAGATGTTTATAAAATAGTTTGGACACATCATAAAACCCTATATAAATGTGAACTATGAGGGCAGCTAGGTAGTACAATGGATAAAGAGTTGGGTCTGCAGTAAGGAAGACTCATCTTCCCAAGATGAAACCTGGTCTCAGGCACTTATCTCTGTAACCCTGGGCAAGTCACATAACCCAGTTGGCCTCAGTTTCTTCATCTGTAAAAGGAGGGGGAGAAGGAAATGGCAAACCAACTCCACTATCTCTGCTAAGAAAATCCCAAATAGAGTCATGAAGAATTAGAAAGAACTGAACCACCACCACAAAATTATTATTATGCAATAATTTAAATTGCCAACCCCACTATAAAAGTGTTGAAGAGATTAAAACATATGGTAAATGCAGTGTAATGGTAACAAGTCATTTATGCACATGCTTGATCATCAGTTACTATTTACTTTTTAGAACTAATATGGTAGTCACAATTAATACAGTAGTCAAAATAACAAAATATATGATTTTTAAAAGGTTAACATAGATCAACTGGACCAACATTACTTTTATGCAAATCAAACCAGTATTAATCATATCTTTGCCTTCATCCACCATTTCACAAATGTAACATCCAGGCACAATAGTTTAACTGAAGTACAGCTAAATTTAATATAGAAAGTCAAGACTCCAACTTATTTCACTGAGGTAATAAAGAAACCTTATTTGACAAGAGAAAGTAACAAAAACTGTTCTACCTTTCCTAACTCCAAGGAATGAAAGATAAGAAAAAGTGGAAAGGTTAGATCATGGAACCAGCAAACTATACATATGTATAAACCTCAGGGGAAGAGTGCTGTTAGGTACACAACACATGGAAAGGACTACAAAGGTTTATTTCATGATGTAAACTCTGAAGGTTTTTGTGTGAATACAAACTGATTAAGTTACTACTGAAACTACACTATGTTATCTGGTAAGGGGGACACAGGTTTCAAATGAAAAAGCTTACAAGTAAACTTGGCCTGAGGGAATTCTGAGCAAAGAAGTAGACCTGTCTGTCATTCACCCCCTTTTGGGGAGGAGTAGAGTAAAAAGAAACTTTTTTTTTCCAAAAGATAAGGGTGCAGGGCCTCTGCAGAATGATCACAGGTTACTCAAACCACTGCCCCAGGCATCTGAGTCAATCTTCAAATGAATGAACAAGGGGCTGGCAGAGAGAGTGGAGCAAGGATATATTTATACCATTGTTACATTTGCCAGAACCATTTAACAAGCAGGTATTGAATTAGTATAGTACCCCGACAGATAAAAGAGAATGTCTATCTGAGGGAGAGGCCATGAACATAAAGACGACACATTGCCAATCCATTTCTTTCCTCTGACTTGATTCACTTTTTCCATGGGAATGTTTAGCCAGATTTGCCATTTAGTCATATAATATAAATGACTCTTTTGAAGATGGTATTTCTAATCCACTCAGATGACTATCTCCTAGCAGCTCTTGCCTACTCTCCCTGTTAACAGTGGCAGGTATTTGTCATATGACTAGCCAAGATTAGGGGTGCAGTCTAATCTAGGAACATGTTTCTCCTCTATTAATAGCTAATTAGGAAAGTGAAGATCAAAGCCCTAACTTTGTCAGATTAGCACCCCACTCCAACAAACCATCAAGGCTTGATCCAAAAACTAACATATTCATAAATGAACAAATTACTCAATCGGATTTGATCCAATAATTTTAAGATGTTGAGGGGATCTTTGTCACAGGGCCTTCTCTGCTACCACCTGAGATAAGTTTTTAAATCAAGACCATCTAAATATATGAAAATCCATCCTGAAAGAGCATGAACATGAATTTCAGTCCTACCAAATTTATTCACTATAGCTTAATTATTGTATATAATTTTCTATTTTGTCCAATATAATGCTGTAATAAGGACAAAACAGTTTCAATGTGAAAAGAATCTTTACAACATTACACTGGTTATGAGTTTATATTGTTCCAATCTAAAGAAGGTCATAAATTTAGCTTTGGGGGCAGCTCACCTGCATCTACTAAAGGAGATATATTGACTATAAGATCCATGCATAATAATCAAAAGAAAAGTAAATACATAAGGCTTTATAACGTGTGAAATTCTTATTTTGGATTTTGTATTTTCTTAGGCTTTTATATCTTTCATAAATGCTATGATTTAAAAAGATAGGATAGATGTGAATGTGTGGAGTCTGGAAGAAATGTAAATACGTAACTCTCAAGCTAATAAATTCCAGGTATCTCCTTTGAAGAAAAACTGCAGTTAAATATACCATTTGTAATAAAACTCAAAGTCAACATTTAACTATCATCCTTGGAAAAAACATATTAACTTTTGTATTACTGTGCTTATTGCACAGTGCCTGGCACAAAGTAGGCATGTTACTGATGTTTCCTGATTGATCGATGATATATTAAACACATACTAGCTAAGTGACTCTAGGCAAATAACCATCTCTCACCTCTAAATGCCCCAGATAACTCTCTACAACTGTGAATTGCATAACAGATGCCAATCTTCAGTGGTAGGCATTCCCTCAATGGAATTTTCCTATATTAATGAAACCACAGAATTTACAGTACTTATGTATGCATATACAAACATACACACAAATAGATAATACTTAATATATAATACATATTCAAAATAATGTTACTTAAAAGAAACATCCTTTATTCATATTACTATGACTCTAAGAGAGAAGTTATAGATGCAGGAATCTTCAAGGATGTGAATAAAATGGAGAGAAGGTTAATACCAATTCTCCACATATTCCTGTTCTCCACCCCACCACCACCACCATAATTGGCTACTTCCATTTTTTTCATTCATGCACGCAAAATTTATTTTCAGTGTTAACTGTTTTTGTTGCGTGAAGTTTTCACTATCCCATTTAACAATATGTTTGTCTTTCAAAGATGGGGAAAGCCCCAGTTTACAGTACTTTTGAATTGATCAACTTACTATAGTCACCACTGAAATTAGAAATGTAAGAATGCCAAAACAAGGGACTTTTTTTTTTAGTACAATACCATAACATTAAGTCCCCTTTCATCATGTTAAAATGCTCTTGCCAAAATAAGCTTTTCTTCTTGCCACTTTCCCATACTGACACACCTAAATACTACAAAGTACTAATGTTGAAAACTGGTCTGATCTGTCCAAATATTGCTTCATATTAATATGTGAAGTTTAAATAAACATGGGTGTAAACACAATGAACATTTAGTACAATCAATCTGCACATTGTAATATGAGAAATGCTTCAATCATTGAAAACTGGCTATTGACCTACTGAGCCAATAGGATACTATATTTTTAGAAATGAATGAAAGCTAGGCTCAAGTGTCTATGTCTGGCCTATTCTGAGTTGGCAATCATCACTCACTCACATCCAATACAAATGAAGGAATGAACCAGACTGTTCAGTCATGGCATAAGTGATAGAACCTTGCACTTTAATTTTAAACAGATCCTAATTTAGATTATGAGGCTGGAAAGAGTGATAAACTACAGTGAAGAATATTTTTGCCTTTCTTAAGCATCTCCTGATGATTCATAGTTCCATAACAGGGACCAGGTACTTCAATTTCTAAAAAAGGAGAATGTCCAAGTGTTAGCTGGGTCAGGCAAAAGCTCTAAACCTTACTGACCCAGCAAGGAAAGCAAGAGAGAATTTGGTGGTTCTCCAACTCAGTAAAGTGGTTTTTAGAGTCAAATAGCTAGTTTAGAATGTCATACAACTAAAGATTGCAATTTAGCTCCCAGAATAGAACCATGAATCTACTGAACATTTAAACAGCACTCAGCAGTGCTAATTGGGTCAACACCTTAAAAGTTTGTTTAACATGCCATTCAAACATCTTGATCCCAGTCTGCTTAAAAAATATTATGGAAATATTTACTAGGGTTCAGCTAGGGATCCATCTTTTCCAAGAGTTAATCATGGGGTACAGCACTTCAGAAAATACAAGAAGACCAACAACAACAAAAAAATAAAAGCAGTCCTTTCTGAGGAAGAACAAAGCTAGGCAACAAGTCAGATTAAGACAGTTAAGAAGCATTTATTAAGTGTCTACTATGTGCCAGACACAGTGCAAAGCAAAACAACAGAATGCCATAAAAAATTAAGTCAAACTTCTTATAATTTTTATATCTCTCAAAAATACTGCTGCATCCACTTAAGAATTATCAATTTACATGGCAAAATTATAGCTATAATACAGGTTTACATTTCACTTTGCAGAATCACTTTCTGATTTTTTTTTTTTACAGTTTGGCGTTTTTGCCCCAAAGTGTTTGAAATACAATAAGTTTAATATGTGTGTCACCAAATCTACCTCTACTGAATCAAATAAGATTATTAAGACTAAATAATACTCACCAAAAATTATTAAGACAATGTCTATAAAACTTGATGTTAACGCTTTTAAATTACTGCTATTGACAATAAACTATTTATTGTACAATTAACATTTAGGTAACAGCTGATATATTTTATACAGGAAACATTTTGCAAGAGAGAAGACAATCCAGAGACAAAATAGGAAGGGGTAAATGTACTGAAAAATCTTGATTCAGTTTATCCCCAAGACAACTTTATAGAATGTTACACCCACAAAGGAGCTTTTCACAAAATATTAGAGGTGGAAGGGACCTTGGAGATGAAATAATTGAACCTCCTCATTTTATAGCTGAAGAAGCCAAGGCCCATGGAGTTGAGTTGCCTAAGGTCAAACAGATCTTAGATCCCGGAATTGGAATGTAGAAACGTCATCTGATTCCTAAGTGAAGTCCAGTCCTTTTCCTACTATACTTCATTAGGTAATCAGTTCTGGAAGTAATTTGAATAACTGGACAATCCTCATTCAAGCTTTTAAAATCACTTCATTATCACGTTAAACTAGTTTTGACAATACTTTTCAACTTGTTTCCCTATTCTCCCTAAACACTTACTTATTCCCTAGCCTACAAAATGTCTCTCTCTTCTGGCCATCTCAACATACCCCAGTCTCTATTTTGGGCAATCCTGCTCCTCTTAGCCAAAAGTTGGGCAGAAGAAGCCAATATCTAAATTCTTCCCTGCTCCTCAGTCAGAAGGGAGCTTATGCCATAGAGCTTGTGCCAGGTTTGTGTGTTCCTGGGGCATGGGGAGAGGGGGAGCATGAGGAGAGTAGAGAAGAAAAGAAGCAGTCCAATAGTGTCTTGATGTCTAGTCTAAACTAAAACATATTTCAGGGCCAAACCATATCTTTGAAAATAATCAGTGATCACTGATGTGCCTGAAAGGTCCATGCTGCCTGAACTCTTCCTCTGAACTCTTTTCCTAATGTTACCTGACATTTTGTCTTAACTATCTTGGATCAGTTGGAAACCATTTTTGGCTGAGTAGGATTTTGTTTTCAAAGTGTTTTTATTTCTTTCTTTTTAAAGACAGTACAAATTGTATCCATCCTCTTCTATATGGACCCAGTTCCTCTGAAATCCAAAAGCACAGGAAATATTTCAGGGGGAAGGAGTGGTTGAAGATATAGTTTTGGAATTTCTTAAAAGTCCTAACCTGAGACTAGATTTTAGACATTAGCTTTGGGGAAGGTAAAAAAGTCATAAAGTCCCAGTGTTATAGCCTTGTTTAAAAAAAAGAAATAAAGAAGGAAACCTCAGATCTAAGCTCTATGTGAACCAGAAAGATTTCTCACTTAGACTTTAGAAGACTACTCTAATAATGCCCATTACTTATCTAGGCACATATGCACATACCTAAATATTAACTTCTATGAATGAATAAAAATTGAAAGCCAAAATTCTTAATGATTGATTCTTCTTGATATTACAAGCCTTAAGTCTCTCCCCAGTACAACCCATCTTCCACACAGTCACAAAAGTCTCAAGATTTTTCTCTAAACTTTTGAAGCAAAGCATTACTTCAAGTCTTAATCATATTCAAAAAGGCACTTGTAAACATTTATAATACTGATGATTGCAAATAACACCAGTAACAAGCTGTACCTCTCTGCCAAAATCTTACACACTGAAGCAACAAGTTTGAGGCAAATGGTAATACAATGGGAACTCGACTTTTAACAGTAATTCATTACATTGTGGATGATTTGGTTGTGTTGCATGTTTTTTTGAAACATTTTTCCCCACTCTGAGAAATTACTCTTGGGAGTTTCATTTCATTGACATTTTTAGGGACCAAAAACCTATAGGGCCTTTTTTTGTTGTTCATGCATATACATGAAGAGAAAAATTGGTTCTTATCGACCTACAGAAAATAAGTAGTTTGGAATACACAGTTTATGCATATTTGTTATTAATTACTCATATTAATATATTACAATGAATAAGTTGTAATACAAAAGATTTATTTGAATAGGGTAAATTAACTTTAAACTAATAGATTATAATGGAGCACTCTGTTCCATTCAATAACATTCTAAGTTAGGATTTCTTTACAGTAAAACTGAAAAATAAAAAGCTAGCAGGTTGAAATAGCACTCCATATCACAATGCATGGCTTTTAGTCCTCACAAATATATAAAACATGCTTAAAATTCTCATTTTTAAATATTCTCCTTAAATTCACTAGCCCATTTTGAAACATGGGGTTTTTTTTTTCTTCTGAAAACAAGAGAGATTCACTACTAGAATCAGAACTTACCACAGGCTTCAGATGACAGATATAAACCATGCTCTGTATGGAAAGAAAACGGTAAATGTTTTAAGATGGAACTTTTATTATAATCAAAAAAGTTAACAGTCTAGTTAATATATATTCCCTCTGAAAGTACAGGTGATCTAACTATCTAGGGGAATAAGACTCCTCCATACCAATATAGCCCTAAATTATGACATATAACTAATATGAAACAAATGGGAAATTTTTCCAGAACAAGCCATGCAATTTTCTTGATGTGATAAAAATCATATGTTCAAAGTCTCAACAACACTGCCAAGTGAAGTTAATACAATGCATTGGATTATAAAATAATGAAGGCTCCCTTGTATTCATCAGGGATTCAAGATCTGATTATTAGGAAGAGGTCATCAATAAGTGGCATCTGACCTTAGCCCTCCAGCTTAGCTCCAGGAAAATAAGAAACATTGTGGTGTGTGTGTGGGGTGGGGGGAGTATGTGTTGGCTTTATGTGTAACCATCTCCTGAGTTAAAATACACGATACTCTCATGAAGTCCACTCTCAAAACATTATATATATATATATATTTTAAAGCATTATGACTACTTAACAACTAAAAGCAATGCTAAAAAGACAATTCTGCCAGACATACAACTTAGCAGCATAACAGATTTTCATTATAGGACAAAAGCCAGACAATCTGAACAAATTCAACTAAATTTAACAAATATTTGTTAGGCACCAACTATATCCACAAAAAGAAAGTGTAGTACTCTATTTCATTGGACAGTTGTTGATTTTTATCATTCTCTCCAACAAGGTAGAGGCTATGTCTCACCTAAACTTTGTGTGTGTCCCCAAGGCGTTAATAGAGTTCTCTACACAGTAGGCCTTCATAATCATTTGCTGAGTTGACAGGAAAGGGGGATGGAGACGAAAAAAGGTTTTCAACTGGTCAGCTATGCTAAATGCATGTGCAGTACACAATTTTTATACTTATTACTAAAGGTACATTATAAGGTTTGTTAAAAGTCTGGACATTATCAAATTTTCTTTTTAATAAATTCAAATAATCCATTGAAATAAATTCAAAGTGAAACTATCACCCCTTATTTACATATATAGTTTGCTGTGTTCTGCAGGGCACGTTAGTTCCATCCAATATGTTATCTCTAGAGATTTTGTAAAAAGGTGTAGTTGAGTCTCACTGCTTAAATTCTGTCTGTCCCACAATAGAGAATGCAACGCTAGGAGCTTAGAAAACACACAATCCTGAAATTCTAGAACTGAAAATGTTATTTAGCAAGCAATTTCACAGCATAAATGTTTTTAAAACATGCTAATAAATATAACAATTTTTAAAACTAGTATAAAGTCATGTATTTCTATCCCTCCCTTCTTTCTTTTTCCTCCTAATCAAAGGATTACTTAAGCATTAACCTGTAAATCCTTACAATACCTCATTAAGTTAGCAAGTTCATTGGGTGACATGATTATAAACATAAAGAAATCAAGGTTCTGCAAAGCTATATTTAAAAATCACTCAGAATTATTCCATTTGTCTTATGCCTAAATTCCTACCCCATGCTGCCTCTCAATAATCTAGTCATTTCCGCCAGGTCATTTGTTTTTCTTTTTCTGCACTAATACAGGTTCAAACAAAATATTCTCCTTAATCACTGTTTTCATAGCTTACATTACACCATTAGCAATTGGGGCTTTTATATGAGCAGGGCAGTGTTATTACACAGATCAAAGGCCAACATTATAATTGAAAAAAATGTCATCCTGGTGATTTGAAGCTTGTGGGCTAATTTTCCATATTGAAGGAACATATAACTAATTCTGGATGCATAATTTTAAACACATTCTCACTTTTCACTATCATAAAGAAAACAAAGTCTATAAAAATCCAATAGAAAGGAGCTCATAAGCACTTTTAGTTTTAAGTTGAAGGAAAAGGGGGCATTGACCTAAAAGGAAAAAATGAATAAACTGCTTCCTGTGCATAAATTAGTCATTCTCAGGAGGTTTGTGAACTCTTCCACAGAGGTACTATTTAATAAATTAAGGCTCTAGTTCACAAAAGTTAGTGGAAGCCCCTTAAAACACAGATCTCCAGGGTCATGATCCTGCATTTTAACAGAAGCTCCATTCCTATCAGCTAAATGGAGATGAACAAAGGGCTCTAACCACTTATAGCAAAAACCCATTCTCCACCCTTGCTGATGGTAGAGTTAGAATTAGAGCAAAGCAGACTGGCTGTTTAACCCTAAACATCACCAAATTCACAGGGAATCAAATTAGTTCTGTAGTCACTGAGGAAGAAGTTATGGTCACTGTAGTCCAAGTTTGAGAGGCTAATAATGGTGGTAACATGTCCAACATTCCAAGCTCTTGCTCTCATTCAAGGTCTAGGGAAGTCAGACTTCCCTGTTGGGAACAAGCTAAGCACCTAGCACAGGGGCTGATGGTGAGGTGGGGAGAGAAGGAATGGGATCACTCCACCTCCAAGTAACACGTTCTATTAGGACCTTGGCTTTCCATTACCCTGAACATCCAGGTCAATGTATCCTGGTCCTGGACAACCATGGTCAATGGAACATCTGGGTTAATCAATAAGCATTTATTAATAAGTAATGGACCATTACTGTGCCACAGTAATTCTATTATTGTGTAATTTTTATTATTGTGTAATATTACCCAGTCCCACAGAAACTATGACCACGATGAATACAGAGATGCATAAAAATATGTGAATTAATGCAAAACAAAGGAAGCAAAGTCAGAAAGCAATATACACAACAATGTAGGACAACCTCCAAGAACTACAAAACAATGGAAAACAAATACTGAAAAAGTATAAAGAACAAATGCTTCCAAAGAAGAGATATGAGAAAACATCTCCCCTGACTCTTTTGCAGAGATGGGGGGGGTGGTGTCCACAGGTGTGGAACTTCACATATATTGTCACATTTTTTTCAAGGTATTGGTCAGTTTTGCTGATTTGAGGTTTTTTTTTTTTATCTTTTTAGGTAGCACAAAAATACAATTAGATAGATAGATAGATAGATAGATATAGATAGATAGATAGATAGATAGATAGATAGATAGATAGATAGATAGATAGATAGATAGATAGATGAGAGAGAGAGAGAGAGAGAGAGAGAGAGAGAGAGAGAGAGAGAGAGAGAGAAATACATTTTTAAACAAGCATTTATTCAACACTTCCTATGTTCCAGACATTATGCTAACCACTTTGGGCAAAGAATTGGGGACATTCAAAGTTAGTGAGCATATCATGAATGAAGATCTATCAAGAAAGGCTGATGTAATAGGTGAAGCAACAGAGTATAGTGTCATGAAAATGCAGACAGGAGAGAATATCCAGGAGGAAAGAGTGGTCAGCAGTGTCAAATGCTATTGAGCAGTCAAGAAGGATGAAGATTGAGGAAAAGTCATTAATTTGACAATTAAGTAATGTTGGAGCAAGGCATTTCAGTTGAATGATATGGTAGAAAGGCAAGTTGCTGAGTTTGGAGGTCAGTGAGAGGAAAGAAAAAAAGAATAAATTTCTCTATCTTCTTTTTTTGGTTTGTCTATCTTCTTTCATTTGGTGATCTCATTTGTTTGGACAGACTTGAGCTAAGAAAAACCCACAGTCATCCTCCAGAACTCCAATTCCACAGAACTACTTGATACTTCAAACCGGATGTTTTATAGGCATTTCTAACTTAATGTGTTCCAAACCAAACTCATTACCATCTCCCCAGCCCTCTTTTGAATATTCCTATTGCTATAGAGCAGTAATCTTGAACACCATCCTTACACTCACTCAAGTTCAAAACTTTGATGTCATTCTGTCCTTCTTGACTCCTTCTTCACATTCACTCCACATATCCAATCATCTGCCAAATCATGTTGTTTCTATCTTTGGGACATCTCCTGGCTATGTCTCCTCCTTTCTACTCATAGTTACCATCCTGGTCCAGGTCCTGAATTGTTGCCATTGCATCCCCATTGGATTTTGTGCTTTAAGTCTCTCCCCAATACAACCCATCTTCCCCACAGTCACCAAAGTTATTTTTCTAAAGAGCAGACATGGCTGTCACCACCTTACTCCATAAATGCTATTGTTCTCTATGTCTTTCAGAATGCAAGGCTCTTGAGTATAAAGACTATTCCACTTTTGTCTTTCCACACCCCTCTCAGTGCTTAGTATAGTGTACTTACTAATTGTTTAATAAATGCTTGTTGATTGATTGAAGATAACCTATATCTCTACTTCTTTTCCTAGCCAAAGTCTTAGAGTATAGGAATATTGTAGGCACTTTGAATAAATACTTGTTGAATTGGATTGGATTGAAAACTACCAAATGCTTGGCAGGAAGTAAAATACCCTACCCAATCCCCAACCCTCTGAGATGAGATTCTGGGGTCTTTGTCTTCCCTCCCCTCCATTTGAGAGTGCCTTTCCATCTCCTTGCCCCAGGTGCAAAGACAGATATCACATCTCCTCTCAGTTGTCCAGCTAGGGGATAGGGATGATATTAAGGAGAAAAAAATGGTGTATCCACTCCCTTCTATGTCCTTTCAAGCACTACCAAAGGACTTGGGGGAAGATTAATAAGAAACTTCAGAGCCTTCCTCTCTAAGACTTTCAGTTGCATACACAAGATATTGTTAGTCCCATGTCAAAATGGAATCAGAAACATCACGAGCTCGATGGCAGGATACTGTAGCACTCTAGGAACACAAAGTTAATATAAGTCTGAGAAGCACTTAATTGAAATCCACAACACCCAAGGAGCACATGGCTCATCAGAAGCCAGTCAATTAGGTTGTAATCATTTTCAAAAGGAAATTTTTCCCCAAAACCCATGATTTTTAAAGGCAAGAAACAACACAACTTTAAAAAGCTCTGAATATGTTTCAATACCAGAGGAATAACACACAAAGTTATAACATCTTCCTACTTAATTATTAATCATGCGAGGTCCAGGGACCTTGAAGTGAAAAAGTCCTCAATCCAAACCGTCTCAGACATAAACTGACTGTGTGACTGTGGGCAAGTCATTTAACTTCTCAGCACTCACAAACAACTCTGTGAGACTGTAAGTAACACATAAGTTGTTGATGTGTCTTGATGAAAGAAGTTTCCACGCTTGAGAATACTCCATCTGAATCAACTCACAAGTCTGGATTTTTTTAAAAATGAAGCCACAAAACTTAAACAGGTAAATAAACACTCCTTTTGCTTCCTGATTTTTGTATTTCATTCCTTCAGAAAACTATCAAAAATATTTATGGCCTTATTTAATCATGTTTTTAAAAATTATGATTAGGTTACTCTTTTAAAGGAGACAGAAACACTGCTTCTTCCCAATAACTATTTGCAAAGTCAGAAGAAATTGCATGTCAGCACTGGAAAACCCAACGTTTATTTAATATACTCTGTGACAGACAGTTCTTCCTCTTGCAAAGCTTGGCTACTGCCCTCAAGTTCCTACAACAGTCAACATCACAGATGACATAAGTGCAGCCCAAGGCTTAAGCATTTCTGTCAAGCAATCAAAAGAACTGACATTACAGATGGAGTCCAAAGCTCAGACTGTTTATTCTATAAGAAATCATGACCAACAGAAGCAAAAGGAGGCCATTTGGCAAAATAACTGTTCACTCACTGAGAGTGATGGGAAGGGGCAAAGGTTACAGTAAAGCACAAGAGGCCTTAGAAATGTTTTAAAGATAAGGTTCGGTCCTTGGCCCTGTCTTTTCAACATTTTCATTACCAAACAGGACAAAGGTATGCTTATCAACTTAGCATTTAACACAAAGATCGGAGAGATAACTAACAAGTTAGACTCCAAAGAAATTTAATAGATTAAAACCTTGGGCTCAAAACAAGTGATTTTTTTTAAAGGGATAAGCCCTATAGTTAGGTTAAAAATAAATTATAGCAGTACAGGAAGTGGCACCACATGAATGGGAAGCATATGAAAAAAAGATGTGGGAATTTCATGTGACCAAAAACTTAACCAGAGCCAAAAGTGAGGCCAGGCTGCTTAGAATAGCTAATTAAATCTTAGATCATATTAACCAAAATATAGTACCCAGATTAAAGGAGAAAAAAGTATCACTGTACTCTGTGTGGGTCAAGGTACTCCTAGAATCCTGAATTCATTTCTAGGTGCCACACTTTCATATCATCATGGGGGAAAAAAGGAAAGATAAACTGTGAATCCAGAAGGATGTGAACAGAAAAGGGTAAGGAAGGATTGACTGAAGCTTACATACTCTTAGTCAAGAGGACAAAGGACCAGAAAGTTGCTGCAGTATGTATCAAAAAGAGTAATATTCCAACCATCAGGTTTTTTTTTTCCTGTTCCCAACTTTTCATCAAACAGACTTTACACTGTCCCATACCAGTGAATAGACCTTTTAAGGTTTAAATTTACTTCATGGAAACTAAAGTCCAAGATGTCAAACCCTTCAACTCTATAATTGCCATGACCTCTAAAGTTCTTAAGGATATGTAAAGAGAGAGGAAACCACACCATTTCTTGAAAATAAAGCCACAAGTGGATAACTTCCCCAAAAGGCTATAATCATGAAAATATGCACACACCCCATGGCCCACAGACCATAATAAACTTTTTGAAAAGTCAAACATCAATGTGCCAAAAAGTGACAAGAAATACAGTTTCACAGTAAACTATCAACTTAAATTTTCTTGTAAAATATTGTATTGAAGATAGCAATACCATATTTATTCTAATAATTACTCCCATTTAATCAGATTCTGAAGGAGTAAAAATGTGCAAGAAACTAACACAGCTACTGCTATTGAGGGCATTACTCACTGAGGTTTATGACCTAAGAGTCATCTTGGATTCCACCCACCCCACTTCATTATCTCTCATCTTCAATCAGGTGCTAAGTCCTGTCATTCAATGTCTTTAACATCTCCTGCATCTATCCCTTTAGCTCCACTGACACTGATATTACCCTAGTTCAGGTCCTTGTGATCTTTTGCCAGATTATTATTATTATCATTATCATTGTTGTTGTTATTATTATTGCAGTAGCCTCCTACTTGGTTAAGGGCATTTTTTTTTTGGTGAGGCAATTGGGGTTAAGTGACTTGCCCAGGGTCACAGCTTAGTAAGCTGTGAAGTGTCTGAGGCTGGATTTGAGCTCAGGTCCGCCTGACTCCAGGGCCAGTGCTCTCACCAGAGCACCACCTAGTTGCCCCTGGGGCATATGCTTTAATGGCAATTCTCCTAGGAAGCCTTTCCTGATTTCCCTAGATATTAATAAGTCTCCCCCACAAATTATCTTATATTTACAAACCAGTGTACATGTTCTTTCTCCCAACAAGATGTACTATGTTTTAGAGTTGACTGTTTCATTTTTGTCTATGAATCCTTTATTACCTAGCACAATGCTTTACTTACTAGTAAACATGTAATAAATATTTTTTGAGTTTAATTGCATGGAATTCCAACTATTCCAACTGACAATTCATCTCAGTTCTGGCTTACACTGTCCCCATAGCTGCTGCTCCAACCAAGTAATAGCAATAGAGCTGACTTCAAAGTCATTGAGTTCAACTTCTTAACCAAGGAAGAATCTGTTCTACCAGAACATCTTGCAAGAGATGGTCTACCCATTACCAATTCATATATGCTAGACATGAAGTTTGGTCTCTTTGTAGCATCCTCAAAAATTGGAGTGAATCTCAAAAATTACTTTCATCTTTCCATCAAAACTTTGGTGAACAAATAGACAAATAATCAAAGGATATGAAAACACAGTTCTGAGAAGAATTGCAAATTGTTGTTAACCATGAAAGAAGACTCCAAAACACTAATAGCAATAGAATTGCAAATCAAAATAACCCCTAAGTTTTCACCTCATACCAGCAAATTTGCAAAGATGACAAATGATGGAAATAGTGCTGAAGATAGTGCACTGGTGACAAAGCAGAAAATACTACAATCACTCTGGAAAACAATTTGGAATTATACAAAGAAAGTGATTGAAATGTCTGTATTCCTTCCCCAAAGATTCTACTGCTAGGCAGATAGCCCAATGAAGTCATAATGACAAAAAGAGAGACTTTAGACATGCCAAAATATTTAAAGCAGCACAGTGTGTGGTAACAAAGAACTGGAAGCAAAGTAGATACCCATTTATAGTGGTGAATGGCTAAACAAAATGTGATATATAAATGTAATGGAATGTTATTGTCATATAGGAAATGATGAGCATGATAAATACAGAGAAAGAGAGAGACTTCTATGAACTGATGCAAAGTGAAGTAAGCAGAAAAAGGAAAATAAATTAGCAATGACAGTGATATAAATGGAAAGAATATAAAAAACAAAACAATCAAAAATTAATCTTACAAAATCATAAAGACCATGTTTGGTCCAAAAGAAATACAGTATGACACTTAATCCTCTCAGTCCCCTACTCATCTGGAGAGAGGAGAGATCATGGGTGTGAAATACTGATTATAAAGTCAAACTTGTTTTTCTTTCTTCATCCCTTTTTAAGATAAGGGGATGACTCTGAAAGGGAGTTGGGGGAGGAATACAGTAGGAGATGGCATAAAAATAAAACATATAAGTAAAAAAAAACTCTTTACCATTTGGTAAACAGAACTTTGACAACACAAAACCAAGTTAGATCTTGTCAATGGCTGGAGACATTTTGTTATTCCACTTTTCTTGTTGACTATTCATTTTCTAGACTTTTGAAGAACATATCTAAAATAAGAATCCATGCTATATAACTACAGAATGAATTCTGATAAATGAAATTTCATTCATTATTTAAACACTGGCTCATATTTGTTATCAAAGCCTTTTTTGGATCTCTCCAAGAAATTACTTTGTAAAACTTTGTAAATACTTTTTTTGGTACATGCTGTATTCCCTAATAGAACATAAGCACCTTGGGTGCAACAACTATTTCTTTTTCCTGTAACATGTACCTAGCACTGTGCCTTGCACATAATAGGAATTTAATAAATGTTTAATTACATTGAATTATATTATATGAAAAGACAACAGGCCAAAAGGAAAAAGGGGATGATGGTGAGAAAACAATTGGAGCTAACAAGAAATGTCAAAACTCTCAATATACCATGAAAAAAAAAAAAGAATGTTTAATACATTCTTCTACTGCTTATACTGACCTCAGGGATATTTTCCAAAGAAAAGTTACTAAATGTAGGTCTCCACATTTTATAAATTTGCTTTGCATCTCCTCAAAGGGAAAAATAATTCATCACTGGTAAGAGTGGTCCAAGGAAAGTGTAGATATACAGTGACCCAAAGGAAATAGGAAGAGGTCTGTTTCAGTGGCTACTAACAATTAACCCCATGAGCCTTGAAGTAGATCAATGGACAAATGTAAATAATAATGTTTGCCCCTAAAATCAATCACATAAAATGTCTGAACCAGAGTGATTATTTTGAACATCTTTTTAAAATTGTGATTGTTTCTTATTATTAGTCATAATATTGGGTCTATCTTGCCCAGGCTGGAAATGTAGGAGTTATGCATATGTTTGATACCACTACTGACTGCCATGGGAACATCATGCTCCATTTCCAGGTGGAACAAGTTCACCCCTCCATTGGAAACTTATGTCCCCCTCAACTCCTGGGGACTCACCACATTGATGCCCACTTTAGTGCCAACACCCTATCAATTTATTCCATTGCTAGATGGTGCAGTAGATGGAGTGCTGGACCTGGAGTCAGGAAGAACAGAGTTCCAATGCAGTCTCAGACAGTTACTAGCTGTATGAAACTGGGGAATTCACTTAACTCTGTTTGTCTCAATTTCCTCTTTTATAAAATGAACTGGAGAAGGAAATGGCAAACCACTCCAAGTATCTTTGCCCAAAAAACCCCAATGAGGTTACAAAGAGTTAGGCATGACTCAAATGACTGAACCACCAAGCTTATAACTCATGGGCTCAGGATATCTATTAGCTTCAGTCTCCCAAGTAGCAAGGACTACAGCTGTGCATCACCATACCTAGCCTTAGCATATCTTTAATAACTTTACTTCTTTACTTTCTTTACTCATTGAAACTGAAGTACTTCTACATATAGAAGGAAACAAGACAACTACCACAGCATATTTTGCCAGAAAACAAGTTAATTCGACCTACTTGAATTTTCACACTAAAAATATTGGATCCTGGGCGGCTAGGTGGCGCAGTGGATAAAGCATCGGACCTAGATTCAGGAGTTCCTGAGTTCAAATCTGGCCTCAGACACTTGACACTTACTAGCCGTGTGACCCTGGGCAAGTCACTTAACCCCATTGCCCCATAAAAAAAAATACTGGATCCTAACATGGACCCTATTTTAGTAATCTTTCTTCTTCTAACTGAAAATAAGATTCTTAGAATATTTGTTACATTGAAGAAAAAGGGAACAAACATCATTGATTTGCATCAAAATACTGACATCTATTTATTCAGTCTACTATCACCGATGAAGAATTCTAACAGTTTAGTCCAAAGAGTGGTGTATCACTTCTATAGTTGTCCTCTTTTATTCCATTCCCTTAGAATACAATCCATTTTTTATCCAATCAGAACAGGAAGCTGCAGGCAATAAGCAATGATCAGGTCAGAAATTTAGGCCATGAAGAAGGAAACTGGAGAGACAAAATCAGACTGTAATCAGCTTTTGTCTAGGTTATCTCAAGGGTTTGGAGAATAGCATACAGCCTGCAATAAGCTGTTGTACTCCTTGAATAGATGAAAAACTTCACATTACCATTAGATTTTTAATTTAAAAATCTTAGCAATGCTTAATAAATATTATTTTATATACATATATACATATATCTATCCAGGAAAAGTCTTATACCACTAAAGGATTGTATTGAGAGAAGAGGAAAATGTATTTTAATTTAAATTCATGATTGAATCAGGATTGGGGTTTTGGGTTTTTTTTTTTTGGGGGGGGGCAGGGCAATTAGGGTTAAGTGACTTGCCCACAGTTACACAGCTAGTAAATGTCAAGTGTCTGAAGCTGGACTTGAACTCAGGTACTCCTGAATCCATGGCCTGTGTTTTTATCCACTGCACCACCTAGCTGCCCCAGGATTGGTCTTTAAAAGTTGAATCATAGCAGTAATGAATTTTTGGCAAATTCATCAGCAACTGATAATGGTCAGAAATTATGTTCTAATGCTACTCAAGAATGATTACACTTATGAAACTACCCTTTTTTTTACATTGTGCATTTTCAAAGATTCATTTTTTTAAAAAAGATTAAAAAGATAGGGACACTGATAGGCTGCCTAAAAATAAAAGGGACAACTGTGACTGGTGGGGAGAAAGGGGGAAAGACAGCAAGAAGTTAAGGCAAATAAACAATTGCTGAATCAGACAAGTTTGAAAAAAAATCTTCACTCAAAACAGCAAGAGTTTAAAAAGATTTTTCAATTCCCCTCTTCTGTGTGGGGTGGGGAGGAGGTGGTACAAAGACCCTCTCTTGAGATCTTGTAAGCAAAGTCAGAATACAAGCCAGATACTGAGTGCTGACAAATACTGATTCACTGCTCAAGTCACACTTAACTCATGTATGAAATGAGCAATTCAGCCATTTAAGGAGCTTTGGGGAGGGGAAGCTTTAAAAAAAAGTGTCTGTTTTTAAACAGAACTCTATTTAGAGTATCCTTCTGATTCACCACCATCACTTATGACCACTCTTCTTGGCCAATTCTCAATGCCTTTATTTGTCCAGTAGTAAATGAAATGTCATTTTTTTTCCAAGTTAGGAATAACTTTTAAAAAAATTAATGTCACTGAATAGAAATATATTAACATGACTCCTAACTTTTTGGGATTTCAAAACTGCAGAACTTGGCAAAAAGAATTGGGGACAACAGAGTATTTAATGAAAGGAAGACCTCTTACTTTTCAAACAAGCAAAATTGTACAGTAGGCTTCTGACCACACAAATGAAGATACTTAACAAACGCATGGCTAAGAGAGAGGGAGTAACAATAATGATTCTTAAGCTGGCCCATAAAGTAACTCTTTCTATTTTTGTGCTTTTTTTTTCCTCTGAGTTAATCATCAGAAAACTTAAGAATGGTTCATTTTCTTTTCCCTTTTAAGAGACATACATTCTTGCCTTAAAATCATCACATCTTTTGATCTGTTACAGACACCAATACAAACAGAACCAGAGTGACTTCCTCTCTTCCCCCCATTCATACACTTTAATAATAATAATAATAATAATAATAATAATAATAATAATAATAATAATAATAATAAAGCAATGGAGTCCATTAGCAAAGTTTCTGCTCTGTACACAAGAACACTGGGATGGAGAAATTTCAGTTAAAGAACAGAGCTGTGAATCCTGCAAGAATAAGAAAGTGGGTGGGGAAAGTAAATGGTATAAATCCAGACATATGCAATCCTAAGGGATTTATGAAAATCAGAATAGTTTCTCAGTTACAATAAAAATGGAAGTGAATAATATGGGATTTTGTTTTGCCTTACTCTGATTACCATGACACAGAACCCCACTCCTCCCCTTTTTTGTTTTTTGTTTTTGGGTTTGGTTTTTTTTGTGGGGCAGTGGGGGTTAAGTGACTTGCCCAGGGTCACACAGCTACTATGTGTCAAGTGTCTGAGGCCAGATTTGAACTCAGGTACTCCTGAATCCAGGGCTGGTGCTTTATCCACTGCACCACCTAGCTGCCCCCCTCCTCCCCTTTTGGTGTATGAGGAGGAAGTAGAGAAAAAAATGAATGCTTAATAATTGAAAAAATAAAATAATAAAAACTTTAAAAGCAAATAAAACTCTGGAAAATAGTAATTAAAAGGGGAAAGGGGTGACTAATAGGGACAGAGGGAAAACATAACCTGATATACCATGGCTATTTTTTATACATTTTTTTCTTTGTTGTTTAATCTGCACAATCTGATCCAAAGGTAGGAAAATATCTATTTGGCAACAAGTTCAAGAGCAAGGGAGCTAAAATCAGGTGAGAGCCTCCAGAGAAGGAGCCCAATTCTGACAGTTTAGTGAGGGAAACTGGGACCTAACTGAAAGAGCTTCAATCCCTGGAAAAATACAGAAGGCATCTTTTTGTTAGTGATGCTTAGAAGGTTGCCTTAAAATCTAGTTGCAGAGAGATGTCCAATGACCTAGAGAAGGCAAGCCATTGACTAAAGGGATAAGCCTGCAGGAGAGAACAGTGAACAGACAAGGGGGAAGATGCCTTACCAAGGCAGTGTTACTTGCCACACAGTAGGGCTCAGCAAAAGAAAACAACAACAATCCTCTCAAGGTTTATAGAGATGTTGGGATTAGTGAAGATAGGGATAAGGTGTTGTACAGTCAGTAGAAAGCTGACCTTGGGGGCAGCTAGGTGGCACAGTGGATAGAGCACTGGCCCTGGAGTCAGGAGGACCTGAGTTCAAATCTGACCTCAGACACTTAATACTTACTAGCTGTGTGACCCTGGGAAAGTCACTTAACCCCATTGCCTCACCAAAAAAAAAAGAAAAGAAAAAGAAAAAGAAAGCTGGCCTTGAAGCCAGAAAGACCTGAGTTCAAGTCCCATCTCTAACACATATTGTCTGTATGACCCTGGGAAAGTCAATTAACCTCCCCGGGTTCTAAGTAACTTTCAGAGAAAGTGATAGAGACATAGCTAGATGGAACTGTTTCTCATCTGGCAGTTTCCTACTAATGAAATCAGAGACCCAGTCTAGCCCTTTGAAGATGTGGCCTCACATGTGAGGGAGATAGATTGCCATAGAGACGTATGTATACACAGATACTGATTTAGGGAAAGTTGTAATATTAGAAATGTGAGGTGTAGCTGCCACCGAAATCATTAAAGTATCTCTACTACTGCCATTACTATGGCAAATATTTTATATGGAACTTTGTTTTTTGCAAGTACTTTCCATAAATGATCACACTTGATCCTCACAATAATCTGTGAGAGGCACTATTATCACCCCCATTTGGATAAGGAAACTGAGGCCAAGAGAGGTTAATTGACTTGCCCAGAGATTAGTTAAGGCAAGATTCAGAATCAGGTCAGCCTAACAGTAAGTTTGGGACTTCCATTCATTACACCCCATTGTCACCAATAATAGGGAAAGTTTATAATCACACCATGAATTCATCTAGATCCAGATCCATTTATGCACTTACCCTAATTTGTATTATATTCATGTGTACATGTATTTTATATCTTTTACTATATTATAAGCTTTATGAGAGCTGGCATTATTTTCATTTATCTCTGGGGCATCTAGATGGCAGAGTGTATAGAGTTCGGCAGGGCTTGGACCTGAGTTTAAATCTGGTCTCAGACACTTACTAGATATGTGATGCTGGACAAATCACTTATTTTCTATTATCCTCAATTTCCTCATCTGTAAAACCTAGGTTTAGGTCCTCCTTCTGATTGCTGTGTAAAGAGAAGCAAATCACTTACTTTCCCTGAGCCTCAGTTTTCTCATTTGTAAAACAGTTATAACAACACCTCAAGTACTTACCTTACAGGTCCAATGGGCTGTTTTTTAAAAAAAATTCATTTATTTTTTAGTTTTGCTCAACAATACATATTTATTATTATGGAAGGCTTTAAGTTGGAATTGGGAGGATATGACAGCTATGCTTACAATGATCATCAATAAAACAATTTTGAAAATGTGACAAAAGAATAAAAATAAAGTACAGAAGGTAAAACAAATAATAAAACTTTGTTTTACTTTATTAACCTGTCTATCTTGCTCTTAAAAAAAAAAAACTACCCTGGGCAAGTCACTTAACCCTTATTGCCCAGCAAGAGACAAACAAACAAAAAAACAAACAAAAAACCCCAACAAGCAAACAAAACAACAACAAACAAAACAAAAAGAAACCTATATAACAGTTCACAGTTCTGTATATCATTTTCTTTCCTATAATTTGCATCTTGAAATTTTTGTGTTTATAAATAAGTTGACAATAAAAAAGAAAAAAATTAAAAGGAAGATTATTCTCCCAATCCAGGCAGGGGTTGTAGCCAAAGCTTTGCCAATAATCAATTGGATAATACTGAGCAAACCCTGCCTTTCTCTGAGCTAACTCAGTTTTCTCATCTATAAAAAAATGTGACTACTAGTACATTAATTTCAAGGCTTTTTTTCCCTAATTCTAAAGTGCTGTGTTTTTATTTCTCTTAATCAAAAAAGAAAAATAAGGGTTTGGGGAATGTTTCAAATTATGATTAATTTTCAAATTAAGGCAAAACCCCATAAGCAGTTATTCCCTCTCATAGGGAAATATGCCTGACAAATGGAGTCAGCATCTATCTTATATAGAGCCGTATACAAAGAAGCCTGTGTTCTATCTAGTCCAAGTTTTGCCTCTAACTTATGGTGTATCTTTGGGCAAGTCTTTTGTCCTCTCTGGAAGTTGTTCCTCATAAGATTTAGAGTTAGAAGGCCTTAAAGACCACCAACCCACCTCATGTTACAAATAAAGAAACTAAGGCTTAGGGAGGTGAGATCATTAAGTGACATGGCCAGGATTCAAACCCAGAAGCTCTGACTCCAAACCCATTGGTCTTTCCTCATGTGTAAAATCACAGGGTTGAGCTTGAAGTTCTCTAACATCTCATAAAGTTCTAATGCTCTGTTACAGCCTCTTAAAAAGTGAGAAGTTTGGTTGCTGAAAGAGGTAGAAGTACATTAGCATGCCCCTTTCATAGTTGAATAGGTTGGTGACTAAAAGGGACAGAATTTTTGTTTAATAAAAAACTGAAGAACCACAGTTGTCAGAAATGTCATAAGTAGTTTGATTGCAAAAGGAGAAAATGAATTTGTGAATAAAGAAAAAGGCTCAAATCACCTTGTAATGGATGTAAGGTAATTGCCCTTTCATATGTGAATAGATTGGTGGATAAGAGGGGGCAGAAAAAGTACTCTTATATACTAAAAATTTCTAAAAGACGAAAGTGAAGAAAAAGTTTTAAGAGGCACAAAATGTTAAGAGGTTAACTTTGAGAACTGAGAAAGGTTGTGTGTGGGCTACTGTGGTCCCTCAGACAATTTGAATGTAACTGCTTTTTTAAGGCTTAAGAGGCTAAAAGTAAGCAAATGAGGACTCAACAGTTTGGAAACTATAAGGCCTGTTGATTTTATAAATAACAGAAAAGGGTACTTTGTGAGTTTTTACCTAATCAGGGGAAGGGTACCAGAAGTCTGTATGATTTGAGCCATTTGATAGAAGTAATGAAGGAGAGGAAAGAACAATTCAGCAGGGGGTGGAAAAGCTAGCTCTGCCAGAGCTGTGAGAAGAATCTAGCAGCTGGTTGTCAGCAGACTAGAAGGCTTCCGCTGCTCTTTCTTGATTGGCTGGATAAAAGCTGAAGCTCAGTGGAGTATACCATAACTTAGTAATCTGAAGTCTAAGAGGGGGCAGATAGGTGACACAGAGGATAGAACTTTTTTTTAATCTTGTTTTACAGATGAGGAAACTGAGGCAAATAGGATTAAGTGACTTGCCCAGGGTCACACAGATAGTATGTGCCTGAGGCCAGATTTGGACTCAGTTCTCCTGACTCCAGGCTCACACTCTATCCACTGGGCCACCTAGCTAACTGGATAGTGTTGTCTAAATGTCAGTCATCATTATTGTTACTACTACCACTACTGATCAAAATGCCATCAGAGGAATTACTTTGCATCCTCCTTCTCTGAACTAGTTTGTAACAGCTTTCTCTTTATTCCTGCTTCCTGACAGACTCCTGCTAGCCTGTGTCTGCAGATGGCAAAAGTGGCAACCGTGCCACCTTGGCAGCTGACAGCCAGAATTTGAGAAAAGCTTAAACTCGGCTAATAAATCACTCCTTGGCCTTTTAAGTTATTTGTTTGGCCTCCTTGTCTGTACAACCAAAAGGAATTATTCATTAGCACTTGTGGGGAATGTCAATATAACAGCAACATAGCATGTTATATGAATGCCATCTGCAGCAGAGGCCAGATGACCACTAGTATAAATGCTGCATGTCTTCTAAGGTTCTTTTTAATCTAAACAGTCCACAATTTGATGGGTATTTAAGGGAACCATTGTTTTTATTATTAAGGGAACTATTATATTTATCTCCACAGAGGTAAATAGTATCATGTTAAATAGAGCCTTTGCACAAATCTTGAAAGATTGTATAGCTTATGGATTCTGGGAATCCATCAAGCCAATTCATCAAAGCCTCCTAGCAGCCCTCTTTTTGTGTTAGTTGCTGTCTATTTCCATAACATCGTAGTGTATTTTAAGAAGAGAGCCAAGACTTACAGACAGCATGCAGATCTATATTTATACTGACCTCTGCCTTCAGGGCAAGAGTAGCTTGGACAGACACTTTTAATTTAGATATGAAAAGAAACTGGCCTTTGTTGCCAGTGTTTTGGCTTTTAATTAATGACAAACAAACATACAGAGACAATATTCATTTAAATGGGTCAAGTTTGCCAGGAATCATAGCTTGTCTTGGAAACTTAAGTCATTCTGAAAAATATCACCTTTGAAATGCAGAACTCTACAGACTCAGTGCTAGTGAAATAATATAGATATCCCACATCCCTATTGTGCTTTATGGTTTATAAAGAACTTTCCTTACAGAATGTCAAACTTGAATCCTAGTGGGCCCTTGGGTTCGTACCCCACTTCCAACACTTACTAGTTGTGTGATCCTGGACAAGTTACCTAATATCTCTTAACATTATTTTCCCCATCTGAAAATGGGAATAATACCTGTAGTGCCTATCACACAGAGTTGTTTTATGGCAAAAACCAAATAATCTAAACAAATTACTTTACAAATCATAAGACTATATAAATGTCATAGGATCAATAACTAAAAGGGACTTCTGAAGTTATCCAGTCCACCTTCCTCATTTTCAGATGAATAACTGAATATTCATTTTTTCCACATAGGTAAATGGAGGCAGAAATAAATTAAAAGAGTTGCCTATGTTTAGACAGCTAGTATATGTTAGAGGCAGTATTCAAAAAGTGTATCCTAACTCCTAGCTAGTGCTAGTGGTTATACCATCAGGCCAAATCATCTGAGTTTCCATTACAATCAACTGTGGACCCACAACTATGGATTTGGACATCTCTCCTGAAGTTCCTCCTAACTTTGAGCTGATAAACTGATGGGATTTTAAATTTTAAAATGAGAGCAATTTTCATTTGTTAATCACAGAGCTAACTAATGGCAAAAACAGAAGTAGAACAAGGCCTTCCAAACTCCTAGTAGAGCATACTTTCTTGTATACCATGCCTGACCAGGTCACTCTATTCAAAAAGCCTTACCGTTTCCCCATTTCTCCTTGGATAAATTTTAAAACCCTGTGTAGTATTTAAAGCCCTTCACAATCTGGCCTTAGCTTACCTTTCCAGACAGATTGCATATTACTCCCCTTAACACAATGTCCACTGAAGCTAAATTGGCCTTGCTCCCTAAATACAGTATTCCATCTTCAGTCTCCACCTTTGCACAGTCTGTTTCCCCTACATAAAGTATCCTTTTTTCACCTCTACCTGTTAGTAGTCCTGTTGTCATTGCTGTTCAGCTGTTTCAGTCATGTCCAACTCTTTGGATATTGGGGTGGTTTGCCATTTCCTTCTCCAGCTTATTTTACAGATGAGGAAACTGAAGCAAACAGGATTAAGTGGCTTGCCCAGGGTCACACAGCTAAGTGTCTGAGGCCAAATTTGAACTCAGGAAGATAAGTCTTCCTGATTCCGGGCCCAACACTTTATCTACTGTGCCACCTAACTGCCCATTAATATCCCCAGCTTCCTTCAAAGCTCAAGCAACCACCTTTCCTTTCATTTCAAGACCACCCTCCCAAACACAAATTACCTCACAGATACTTCATATTTATTTTATATCTATTTATGCGTTTTCCTCCAAAAACTATAAGCTTCTTGAGAAGGACCTCTGATTTTTGTCTATCTCACGTGTTAATCACAGTGCCTATTAAATGCTTTTCAATGGATTGTTTCCTTATCTATAAAACTACTATTCAGAGAAAAAAAATCCAAATGCTAACCAGAGTGACCACAAAGGCCATCGTACAAAGAGCTCAAGTTGACCATATGGAGAGACTTATTTAAAGGAAGTCAGTATGGAATGGTAGAAAGAGAACTGTTCTGAGAGCTGGGAGAGCTGGGGTAACTCTGTAACCCCAACTAACTCTGCGACCTTGTTTAATAAAATAGCATCATAGACGAAGAACTAGGAGAGTCATCTAGCTCAGTCTCTTCACTCTTTGGATGAGAAAACTGTGATCCAGATCCCCCCAAATGTGAAGTAAATGACTTGTTTAAGATGGTACCCCTTCACCAGGCCTCAGTCTCTTCATCTATAAAAGTAGGCAATTGAACATATAAGATCCTTTACATCTTTAAAATTCCATTTCAGGGGGCAGCTAGGTGGTGCAGTGGATAAAGCACTGGCCCTGGATTCAGGAGGACCTGAGTTCAAATCCGGCCTCTGACACTTAACACTTACTAGCTGTGTGACCCTGGGCAAGTCACTTAACCCCAATTGCCTCAGCAAAAATAGATAGATAGATGATAGATAGATAGAAAGATAGATAGATAAATAAATAAATAAATAAATAAATAAAATTCCATTCCATATTTCATCTCTAGCTCTGATTGTCTATTTTGTGGGTTCTGGTTTGATTTCATCTCCTTTTATTTTGACCCCCAAATGTGTGTTTACCACTGCTTCAGTCAACTGTAGTCCTGCATGTTCTGGACATGTTATTAGTGCATTGTTTCAGTCATGTCTGACTCTCTGTGACTCCATTTGGGGTTTTCTTTGTAAAGATATGGTTTCCCATTTCCTTCTCCAGCTCATTTTACAGATGAGAAACTGAGGTAAACAGGGTTAAGTGACTTGCCCAGGTTCACACAGCTATTAAGTGTCTGAGGCTGGATTTGAACTCAGGGAGATGAGTTTTCTGGACCCCAGGCCCAGTGTTCTTTACACTTTGCTACCTAGTTGCCCTGCAGCTTAAACAAGCACTTGCCAAGTAAAAGGGGAGGAGAGTAGGTGAGGGCTTTATTTTGGAAGGTAAGTCAAGGCCATGACTTTCAATTGAGGGCTGACTTAATTTTGTGGGAAAAAGGAGCTACAACTTTGGGGATGTGCAGATGTAACAGTCCAAAATGAAGTACTCAGGGTGACATGATTTATTTACTTTGGAACTTTATTCAACCTAGACCAGGAAACCAGGCTTGTCATTTTGCTTCTGTTTCTAGGCTTATTTCATTTTCCACTAGCCATGGGCAGGCACTGTTGCTCTAAATAAAGCTCGGTTTAAAACTATACAGAGGAATGTTTAAAAGCAAAACAACTTCACAAAATTTAAAATAAAAATGTCCATTTTAATAAAAAGATCTTATCTTAATTTTTATACCAAAATTTCAACTGTCTTATACAAATATAATACTTTTCATTTTTGAATGTTGTAATGAAACTTGGGTCTTAGCTCTGCAAGTGCTATATGGGATCTCAACAATCAAAGTGCAGACAACCAGTTGAATCATTCCATTTAATTATAACCAACAATCTCATCTTGGCTTTCTTTTGGATGAACCAAAAAAGAAAGGCATTAGGTTGAACAAAGCAGATGGGATCTGAAACCACATAATCCTTAAACTTAAAATTAGACTTTCATGACACTATGCTAGTTAATGGTTTAGGCTTTTGACAAAAAAAAAAAAAAGAAAGAAAGAAAGAAAAAAAAGATAGTTGGCTATCAATTATTCAGAAGTTTTCTAACTGTATAGTTGTGAATTATCCACTAGGCATTTATTACACTTCTCCTCCCCACCCCCAACTTTCTCTTCCATTTAGCAGAAAAAAGAAAAAAAATCAAGCCAATGCACTTGGGGGCTTTTTCTTCATATATCTAGTAAAAGACATGTGGAGGAAAAAGTGGCAAAGACTACTGGCCAGACAGGTTTTATTTTGGATACAAAATAGGATTTTGATCATGAAAGACAAAACTAAGACCCAAAGAGGTTTAAGTGACTTGCCCAAAGATACAATGATAGCAAGTGGCAGGGCTGTTATTTGACCCTGAGGACTGGACTACAAATCCGACCCTTTCCCCATTGCACCACACCTGGGATTGCTTGAATTTGATGTCCTGTGCAGTCTGTTTTTCATTAAAATAATGTTTTAATCATAACTAGCATTTGTATAGTTCTTTAAGGTTTGCAAAGCACTTTACCCAAGTTATCTCATTTGATCTTCACAACAACCCTGGTTAGTAGGTGCTATTATTACCTCAGAGAAGTTAAGCGAATTGTACAGGGTCACCCAGCCAGGAAGTTTTGGAAGCCAAATTTGAACTCGGGGCTTTCTGATTCCAAGTCAAGCACTGCATTCACTATAGTACCAAACTGCCTCACCATCACATTCTTAAAGCCAACTCAGATTGGGCCCTCTTACATATAACTGCATTCCTTTCATTGTTCAGTACATATTAAGAGGTTCCTACACAGTGTATTTTTTTTTTAATTTTGTCTATAAAGAATGAAAAAATCTAGATTTGATGACTTCTTGTTTTGGTCAATAAGTAGTCATTACAAAAGTGACTAAAGAATTAACTGGCTGCTGTAACCTCTTAATTATTTCATTTCCAGACTGCACAGATTTTTCAGATACCACTAGATTTTTGGTAAAGTATTATGGAATAGTTTTTGTTTTACTTTGCAACATTACAATGAGGAGCTGGGTGTACATTTTGGAGTTGAACACCAATCAATGGCTGGCTTGTGCTCATGAAAGATGGATCAGTAACAAAACAGATGTTTGGTTTCTTTATTTTTTGGACAAGTCACGGTTAAGTATTCTGGCTTTCTTTTTCCTTTTACATCTTTAATATTTTGAGATTCCAGAATATTGTATAGTTTCCAAACTCTCTGACTGTTTGTCTCTTTTTGTCTCTCTCTTTCTCTGTCTCTCCCCAGAAATCCTCAATGATATCTAATTTCTCATTATTAGTATATATACTATAAGAATCGCTAAAATAAAGTACACATTACACCTGTGGTAGTTGTGCCATCTATTTTATCCAATAACAAAATTGTATACCAAATAAATTATTTCCTACAGAGATTTTCAAAAATATCAAGGATATAAATGTTAGCAATTAGGATATTTTCCCAAGATTGAATATCAAGTCCTCCAAAAATTTCTTCACACAAACAACAGAAGAAAATCAGAGTCCTGATTTAGAGAATCTTAGAATTATCTTCCAAAGAAATGACAAAATAATGTCTTTAGGCACATGTATGGCCACTCCCCTTCTCAAAAGCCTACATTATTTCCCCTTTTTACTCAGAGGGTAAAAAATAAAAATAAAACCCCTTAGCCTAACATTTACAATACTACATAATTTGGCTCCAAATTATTTTCTAGCCTTATTTTGTATTATCCCTCCTTCATACATTCTTACATTTCATCTCTCTTCTCTATGTATTTGATTAAGCTATCCCTCATTCCTAGAATGTATCTTCCTATCTGATCTCTGCCCAATCAAATACTACTACTACTACTACTACTACTACTACTACTACCACCACAACCACCAATTGTCCAGTCATGATCTAATCTTGGCAAAGATACTGGAGTGGTTTGCCATTTCCTTTTTCAGCTCATTTTATAGATGAACAACTAAGACAAACGGGGTTAAGTCACTTGTCCAGGGTCACACAGCTGGTAAGTCTGAAGTCAGATTTGAAATCAGGAAGAAGTCTTCCTGACTCCAGGCCCAGTGTCCTAGACTCTATTCTTTGTTCCACCTTAGTTGTTGCTAGCATTTCTAAGCACTTTTAACTGTCTGGGACAACTTTAAGGCTTTAAAGGTGCTATACATCTATTATTTCATTTGATCCTCACAACAACCCTAGGAGTATTATGATTATTATCCTCATTTTACAGATAAAGCAACTGAGACTGAAAGAGGTCAGATGATGACTTGCTCAGTGTCACATAGCTACTAAGTGTCTGAGGCTAGATTTGAACTTTCATCTTCCTGACTCTAGTCCAGAACTCTTACCTATTGTCCCACTTTGTTGCCTTCAAGGCTCACTCAGTTCAGAATCTATCTCCTTTGCAAAACTTTTCTTGATCTTCCTGAGTTGTTGAGTTTTTCCTGTCTCTAGATTACCTTATATCTACTTATCCATGTGGCTCTTGTATTTCCTCTATGTAAACTCCTAGAAGACAGAGACTTTGCTTTTGTCTTTGTATTCAATTCAGCCAGGATTTATCAGTCTTCTGTGTGCCAGGCACCAGCTATGCCCTAGGCACAGAGACAAAAAAGAAACAGTATCTCACTCAGGCAGCTTAAATTCCAAGGAGCGGATACAACTTGTCTACAATAAACAGATACAAAGCATATACAAATTATACCCAAAGTCATACTGAATAGTAAGTGATGAGACTAACAAAGGAGTTGAGGGTAGGAATCAGGAATGGCCCTTTTTAGGACCTGGTGAGCCCTGGAGCTGTACATTAATATGTTATTGGTTATAGAAGTTTGACCAGTATTTAGCACAAGAGCATATTACTGGCACCTACTAAATTGCTCTTGGATTGTTTAAACATCAGTTTGGGAGAAGTAGTCATCTGCATACTAGTATAAGTTCCCTCTCACATAACGTTTTAAAATTTCTTTCTCCTACCCCCTTTCTCTTGTTGTTTTCACAAAATCATTTGAGTATATATGTAAACACATAACTGTATACATATATTAATATATATGCACATACATGAATTTATCTAATATATGTATTGTGTACATTAATTTTGCTCTTTTTTAAAAAATCTGGCTATTCTAGATCAATCAATCTTCATTCAATCAATCATTTCTAGAACTGGTGACCCGTTCAGTTTTTTTGTTTGTTTTTTTGGGGGGGGGGTTGCCATTCAGTTTTAAGATCCAAGCAAGAAAAGCTTATAAATCTCTTTAAAGGAATCCTCAAAATAACATCATGACTAAAGTACACACTTTCATTAATTTCCTAAAGCTAGATTTCAAGCCATTGCTGACAGGTATTTTAAATGACTAGGAATCTATTATCTGTGATAGCTTAATCTTGAGTTATAAAAAACTATCCTCTGCTACCATTCCCATAAGCACCAAGCAAAAAACTACAAATTGCTTTGTAGGGCCTTTTATATTAATTAGTGAGCCAGGCATCCTGATTGAATCACTCAAATACTATTTCTAATCACTCTATGAACAACCTCCCACACAAGAACTATGTTCAATATTGCACAGATCATAAAAGTAATGTACCCCAAGTTTGTTAATGTGTACAGATTATTCATAGTGAATCAGCCTATGGCAAAGTCAGAAACATAAGCCAGACTTTCTAACTTGGAAATTCTAGTACTATCTAATAGACAAAAATATTAAAACAGAGCCATAAGAGAAAGAGCCAACCATATGAGTTATTAGTACATTAAATCAAATATATCTAATCATTATATGAACTTCCAAAGTCATAGTGGTAAAGACAGAGAAATGTCAGTACATTTATGCAAGGAAATGCTCATTAGAGTAGAAAAGAAATGAAGGACACCATTAGTTTCAAAAGTAGTCCAAGTAAGAGAAAGGTTTGGTTGTGGCCCCTATTAACTGAAAACTAATAACCAAATCTCAATTAACTAATAATAGAGATTATGAGATAGAAGAAAAGTCAATTAAAGGGTGTTGTTTTTAATTATTGTACAAATCAAAAGGAAATAGAATTTCCTTATATCTATACATCTACTTCAAGTTATCTGACTCCCCCACCCCCAGATAAAAATCAAAATAGATAGGTCAAGTGAAAATAGACCTCCTTAAGTATGAAAAGAAATAATTTATATGTTTTAAAGCTTACAAAAACAATTTCCTCACAATAACTCTCTAGGGTGGATAATCCACGTATTATCACCCACATTTTACAGAAGGAATAGACTTCCAGAGTTAGAGTGAGTGGCTAAAAAAATCTGAGACAGAAAGGAAAGAATCACAACACAGCAGTGTCAAGAACATATAGAAGGGAAAGTATCCTGGAGGAAGTGGTCAACAGTGTCAAACACTAACTAGGAAAAGGTCAAGAAAGATGAAAAAAGATCTTTAAAAAAAAAAGGTTACTGGATTTGACAACAGAGATCATTGGTGACTTTGGAGAGAGTAGTTTCAGTAGAGAAATATGGTCAGAGCCAGATTAAAAAGGTGTTGGAAGTGAGTGAAAGTATAGACAAGGAGTAGATACAGTTGTTGTTGCTGCTGTTTTCTTCTAGAAGTCTGGCTATGAAAAGGAGGACAGATAGGACAGATAGATAGTTACAGAGGGTGGAGATCTAAGCATGTTTATAGGCCAGTGGGGATAAGAAGAGGCTGAATATTAGGGGGAAAAGAGGAATGACCAAAGAGGAAGCTCTGGAAGAGGCAGGAAAGAATTGGGAGCAAGGACACAAGTAGGGGGTTTGGTGCTAGCAAGGAGAAAGGGCACCTCATCATCTGAGCCTGGAGCAGAGGAACATAGAATGGATGCTGTTGAGCACATCTGAAGTGTGGAATTGAGGAAAAGAGGAAACTCACAATGGATGTCCTAAATTTTTCAGTTCATAAGACTGCTTTTCAGCCTGTTTGGGTAGGTGTTGCCTTCCTTAGTCACCACTCCACATGTGTCCCTCCTGTAGTTTCAAAATCAGTTAAAGAAGTTGACTTTCTCCAGCAGAGAAATGTTCTCAGGTCAACCCTTTAAGTGCTATATATAGTTTTGATAACAGTTTGATTTGTGTGTGTGTGTGTGTGTGTGTGTGTGTGTGTGTGTGTGTGATCCTGTCCACAATTTTAAGTCTTTTGAGATAGAAAGCTTATGATTTTTAAAAAGCAGGTTGAAAAAAAATAGTAAAATTAGTAAAATGAAAATGTATATTTATACAGAACTGTTATTAATGTGTTTTGATGTTTCCACTACTAATAATAACTTCAATTGCCCTGTGCCCTGAATTCATTTGAACAAACCAACACCCTTAGTAAAGCCAAAATACAAACCAAAAGTTGGCACTTGAGAAATATTCCAAATTAGGAGAAACAGGAAGAAGGAAATGCACATAAATCCAAATCCAGCATTGGAAAACAGTCCCAAATAAGGGTGCATTACCAGGTTATTTTGCCATGGTGAAATAAATCAAATATTGTCCTTTCTGAAAATCAAATGCATGAAAAAAATGAACAAAGATGTTGTACTGTAAATGTCATGCTCATTTCTAAAGCACTGACTGTAGAATAAGAAAATTCATTTACTAATTAGAATATTATTTAAGAGCTGTAATAATTCATTTCTTCATTAAAAGTCTTTTATTTGGTTAACAATGGGGGACATAAGGGTGAAAATGATCTGATTCTCTGTAGTACCCCTAATTCTTCACATAAAAATCTCCATAATGTTAGTGCTAGGATTAATTCAATAAATTAAACCCAATTACACATTTAACAAAACCTTTGCTATCTTAGGATCCTTGATCTAAACAGCTATTTCCTTTATATTTAAATGTTTGCCTCCTTTGAAACACCAAAAATTTTAATGACTTGACAAGTTTTTCTAAAATGTATTGAAAATATTTTATTAAAAATTAATATATTGAACAAAATTTAATTTTTTCTTGGTTGTGATCATCATTATGCTGATACAGTGTTAAAGGAGAAAGACATTTCATGGATCACCTACTCTACACTTCCTTTACAAATAAAGAAATATTACAATACTAAGTTGACACATAAGAAACATTCTCAGAGCTCACTGTAATATGTAAAGCTCTGTGCCCCTGCACTTGTTTCTTGTTCTGTTCTCTTGTTTCTGTTTCTCCTTGTTTCTATTCTCTGCTATCTGTTCTCTGTTTTCTTTGGTTTTTCCCTCTTCTCATACTTCCAGACAGTTAGTGGTAAGCTTTTTTAGCAGCCTTTAATTTGCTTCTTTTAATCTTCAATAACCTAATGTGTAAATCAGAGTAAAGTAACTTGGAGTGATGCTATAAGATCTCTTCTATAAATTACACATGTGGACACTTAACCGTCTATTTGGGCTGTTTAGTTTTTTTTTTTTTTTGGTTAATTTTTGGTGATGTGATAGAGAATATTATTCTGGTACAAATATGTCTGTAAAGATCTGTATATATATTAGACAAGCATACTTTATATATACTCGACAAGCATGTGTGTATACACCCACAAATCCATATGTTGTATATACATATATGTTGTTCAGTCATTTCAGTCACATCCAACTCTTTGTGACCCCATTTGGAATTGTCTTGGCAAACATACTGAAGTGATCTGTCATTTCTTTCTACAGATCAGGAAACTGAGGGAAATAGAATTAAGTAACTTGTCCTGGATCACACAACTAATAAGTACCTGAGGCCAGATATGAATTCAGGAAGATGAGTTTTCCTGACTCCAGGCCCAGCACCTTATCTACTGCTCTACTTAGCTGTTCAAGATTTGATTTATACCAAACATTTTAGGAACACACCTGTGAAGCACAGTGAAGGAACACTACTCCAGTGAAGCACACATGTCCTTAAATATGGAATAGTAATCACCTCAACAAGCAATAATATGCCCTAAATATTATTTCTGCTACAAAGGGAAATTTAGGCATTTAGCTCACATAGAGCTAAATTTCTTCAAGCCTGTTTAATGTTTGATGCTACTGAAAAGTCTCCCTTTCATTAATCTCATTACAACATGCCTGGGTGTGAGCCTAAGAATGAATGTTCACACCTGTGAGCAGAGTCTTTTCTTATACCTGCAAGGGATTCATTTTAACTTTATAATCATGAGACAGGATCTTGGAAACCTTTAGAAGAATCATGCCAAAAAGCAGCCTGATCTATTCCCCAATCACTCTTAGGAATAATCTTGGCAAAACTCTTTCTTGATTTCTTTACTTCCCTCTTCTCCAACAATACATTCACATTCCCAATTCCACACTATCATTATGAATCAGTTACTACATACACAATATATTTATTGATGAAGCAAGTTACAGGAGAGATGTGAGTCTCTTACCTCTGTTAAGGTAAAGGTAAATATAGTGTAGTTGGGTGTAATAAGAATACTCATGTTGTACAGTAGGCAGATGTAATAAGAGTACTGATCTGATATCCAATCCTTAGCCAGTTTTTGAAGGGTACCATGCCTGGTCTACTTTGATAGGTAAACAACAGAAAAGATCTGTCCTGCATAGCCCAGTTCTATGTGAGAGCTACTCATGACACCACATTTAAATCTCAACCTCTGTATAAACAAGCTATCATATACCCTCTACAATTCAAGACATTTAGGTATATATGAACTGTCATTTTGGCAGGTGCTATTTGTAGTTTAAGATTTGGCCACAGGATCATAGCTTTAAAGCTGGGAAGCATCTCAGAAGCCATCTAAGGAAACTCAGGCCAAGAGAGACGACTTTTTATGCCCCAAATCACCCAGGTAGTAGGTGACATGGCTAGGATTTGATCTCAAGTCTTCTGTTCTAAAATCTTATCACGCTCTCCACTGCATCATGCCTAAAATAGTATTTTTTTAATCCTAAAAGAGTATGAGTTTGTCCTTTGTGGAAATAATGTGCCCTATTTATAAAGAAAAATGGATGGGACTACTGTTAACTTCTGTAATTTTAAAACCTAAAAAAAAAACCCTCTCCAATGACCTGATTATCATAAGATGCCATCACAAACAACTTAAAAGGAAAAATGTTCAACCTTATTACTAACTAGAGAAATGAAAATTAAAAACAACTTTTAGGTACCACACCTTGAGCCCATTATGTGGAGAAAATCATTAAAAACACTGATAGAATGCTGGTAAGGTCATGTGCAAAAAGGCAACTAAAGTGCAAATTTGTACAATATCTTTGGAGAAAAGTTGGTAGTGTACATTAAAAGTTATTTTTAAAATACATCATTAGACCCAATAATTCTATTATTCAGACTATATCATGCTAGTCTTATTAAAATAAACACAATCAATAAATTAAAAGCAACATTAAGAAACTAACATGTGGCAAGCACTATGCCAGGGCTCTAAAGACAAAAATTAAAGTCCTTAACCCATTGCTCATACATACAATCATTCAAAGATGTTCAAAGCACAGTTGTTTGTTATTTTAAAAGAAACTGGAAGTAACATGAGTCCAATAATACAGAAATGACTAAATAAATTAATGTACATTAATCTAATGGAATTTTGTTGTTGTTCAGTAGTGACTGATTCTTAGTGACCCCATCTGGGGTTTTCTTGGCAAAGGCCCAGAAGTGGCTTGCCATTTCCTTCTCTTGCTCATTTTACAGATGAGGAACTGAGGCAAAAAGAGTTAAGTGACTTGTCCAGGGTCACACAGCTAGGGTCTGAGGCCAAATTTGAACTCAGGAAGATAAGTCTTTGTGACTCCAGGACAGACATTCTATCCACTATCACCTAGCTGCCCATATCTAACAATAATAATAATAAATAATGCAATTAAGACTGAAAGTATGGGGAATACAAAGAAGTCTAGAAAGACATTTAGGAAATAATGCAAAGCAAAAAAAAAATTTAACCACAAAACAAGAAAAACAGAGTACATTATGACCTCTTTAAAAAGTAAATGAGGATGGGGCGGCTAGGTGGCGCAGTGGATAGAGCATCGGCCCTGGAGTCAGGAGTACCTGAGTTCAAATCCGGCCTCAGACACATAACACTCACTAGCTGTGTGACCCTGGGCAAGTCACTTAACCCCAATTGCCTCACTAAAAAAAAAAAAAAAAAAAAGTAAATGAGGGGCAGCTCCATGGCACAGTGGATAGAGCACCGGCCCTGAAGTTCAAATAAGGTCCTAGAGGACCTGAATTCAAATCCAACCTCAGACCCTTAACGCTTACTAGCTGTGTGACCCTGGGCAAGTCACTTAACCCCAATTGCCTCACCAAAAAGTAAAAAAGTAAATTTTTAAAAAAAGTAAATGAGAGAAGGGGCAGCTAGGTGGCACAGTGGATAGAGCACCAGCCCTGGAGTCAGGAGTACCTGAGTTCAAATCCGGCCTCAGACACTTGACACTTACTAGCTATGTGGCCCTGGGCAAGTCACTTAACCCCAATTGCCTTACTAAAAAATAAAACAAATAAATGAATGAAAAGTAAATGAGAAAAAAAAAGTGAATGAGAATAAAAGCACAGGGAGAAACTTGATAGGGAACATTGATAGGGAAAGGGAGTGACTGAAAAATTAGAACATTTTTAGGGGTGTTTACTTAAGTATAAATGAGTTGTTTTTATTTTTTTATGAAAAGCTTTTATTCATTTATTTATTTTACTTTTAATCTCATTGACTCTTCCCTCCCCTCCCCCTTTTACCAAGGATCAGGAAAATACCTTTAGGCAGAATACTCATTAGGAAATTGACTCATTAAAATGAATTGATTCTAAGAAGAATAGTCTTTAAAGTCTCTAGGGAATATATAGAGTAACAATATTTTTCTTATTTCCTCCTCTTCTTATCTCCATTTTTCAAGCAGATAAATTGGTGTACAAATATTTGTTCAGTGCTTGGCAAACTGGAATATGACAAAAAATACAAAAGACAACAGTTTTCAATACCCTGAAGCCTTCAGTCTTTGGAGACAAAACAAAGCCTACAACAGATTCTTAATAACAAACTACCTTTAAGGAAAAAGCAAGAATATGTAAAAAGCCCTAAGTATCTGTAATCAGGAAGACAAAGCCTTTGTTACTATTTTATGCTAAATTCTGTAGGCAGTAGCTGGGACTTCATAGGGAGAAGAATTAGATTTGGGAAGGAAGTGTCAATGCAATATATTGGACTAGAAGGTAAGTGTCAATGCAATATATTGGACTAGAAGGTATATATGTCTGCCAGCTAGGGAAAAGTGAGAAATTGTAACCTAAGACATAGAACATTAAGTAGATACACCATGATGATGGAGACAGTAAGAATCAAATATAAATAAGTTTGACTTTAAGTCTCACTTTTATATAGTATCATCAGATTCCAGTTGTATTTATACAATATGGAAATATTTAAACTTTAAAAGTGACAAAAGAAGTAAGGGCCCACATATCTACCATAGAATTCTGTAGACAGAAAACATGCATGTAATAAATGTTGATTTACTTGAATGATGTCTTATGTGAAGAACCATTAAGATACACACTTTCTAATATGCTCTATCAAGGTTAAACAGCATACCCCAGGATGTAACATTATATGAGATAAAAATTATAAACTACTGTTTTAGGGGCTACTCAGTGACACCAACTCAACTTGATTCTAAGTGGAACAGGGACCTACTCCTTCCCTCAGAACAAGGCCAAGCAATTGTTCTCATGTCTCAAGCCACCTTTTCATGTGTACATAAGGAGATGTCAGCAGTCTGGATAAAGATATCCCATAGAGTCCTAGGAGGTAGTATGATTTACCTTATTGCTCAAAAGACAATAGAAAAGCTTTATGTTTGGGCACAGAGAATGTTCTATCCTGAAAAGTCTAGTAAAGCTATGGGGCTCCAGTCTATGTTGTTATCTTCAGCAAGATGGTTTCTCACCATTGGACAGGGCAATTCTTGACTCAGTTGCAACTTTTTACGTAACATGAAGACTTTAATTTTTAGGATGTGCTTTACATATCAACCCTAGGGCATGGGTACTATTACAATACTCATTTTACAGATAGGAATGCTGCTACACACAGAGGTTAAGTGACTTGTCCAGGGTCATACAGCTAATAAGTGTCTAAGGTAGGATCAGAACTCAGGTCTTTCCAACTCTAGGTCAATCACTCTAGTCACTGGAATAAGGTTCTTTTAGCTTGTTTTCTAGACTACAATAGTCCGAGGAATAATTTCCATGCCATGATATCCTTGTTCCTAGACCTTACTCTTGCTCATTGGTAAATCACTGAATCCATGTTTCATCTCCTAGCTCTCTCACCTTCAGCCCAGATTAACCATCTGGCCCATTCTCTCCAAATCCACCTTTATCAGCAAGATATTTTTGCTATCCCTAGTCCAGTGGGACAAGGGTGAGAAGTACAAGTATTCATTTCTGCCCTAAGGGGCAGGAAACAGGACAAGAGATCCAGGAACAAAGGGAAGAATACTCAGCCTGGATCAGTAAACCACACTGCCTGCTTTAAAGGAGTCACAAGGTCTATATATATATATATATATATATTATTTTTCTACCATTTTCACTGCAAACAACATAATTAGTTAGACATATTGTGAATTAAATATGCTCTGGGGTCAAGCCTAGAAATTCCAGAAAAATTTACATTTGTAGTTGCTATGGGGAAATGAGTGGTTCCAAACAATTGGCTTTTGCAAATGATCTTTTTGGGAAATAAATATATAAACTGAGGACACCTAATTTTTCTAAATCCCCACCAGAGGAAATCTCATGTCTAACCAAAATAGGCTGAAAAATCACATCCTTCTGAAAACAACATTTCCTAATCATCTGTAATAAGACAACATGGGAAAAGTCAATTTCATCAATAATACATGGAAAATTCTAAAATGTCACCCATCAAAATAAAAGCTTTGCCAGTCAACAACAAATGGCTGGTTTCCCAAATAAGTCAACAGTAGCTTGGCATAATTAGCTCTTCTGGAAAATAAAGGTTTGCTCTCTCCTCATCTTGCTGTCCCCACTAATGCTATACTCAACACATTGTAATCCAACCCCCTTACCAGTCCAGAAATCTCTTCCTCTTTAACAGGAAATTTGATAGGTACTAGGAAATGTGCTCATTTCTTCTTTCAAAAATGTCTTTGAGACATCAATTTTCTAAAGAAACAAACATTATAGGCTTTCATTTTGAGACATCTATGACATATTAGCAAGAACTGTACTGTCCTAGTTCTACCACTGATATGTGTGACTTTGGACAGGTCAATTAATGTCCCTAAGCCATAGTTTCCCCATCAGTAAAATAAGAATCTGCATCTGCATTATTATCTACCTCACCCATTTGTTAGGAAGATCAAATGATGCCAAGGGAGGGTTATTTCCAGGGTTTCAAAACAATCAGTTCAGTTTAAAGCTTTAAATAGATCTTTTGAGCCACACTGTGTAGAACTATTAGGTGTTCTACATTATGATTACCCTAGAAAATTTGAATTGAAGTATTTCCCCAATACAAGCTAATGTCTAGTAGATTAAAGTAGCTAAGCATATGATTATTTTGAGGGTCAATGCAAAGAAAAAGCATTCAGGAAAAAAAAATAAAAGAAGCTGCTAGTGAAGAAATCTCCTTCTAGAAAATGTAAGACTTTGCCACCTTTTTCTTAAGACCACTACTCCTTGTGTCCCACTACTCTTAGTCTCTTTAGGAAATATAAATATTATTTTTCAGCCTTAAAGTGATAGCAGCATTTCACTGTAACAAGTTGTTTATCCAAAAGGAGTGGAAGATAAAGTGTTTAAAATAAGAGCATTTTTAGATATATCGTTTGCCCCCCTTTTTCAGATACTATTTTCAATAGAAATTTTCTGAAATATACTGCACAATCCTTGTCTTCTTAAAATAGAATACTGACCATCACCTTTTTTCTTGTCATTAACATGAACATCTGCTGCTGTATTGTGAAACAATGTGATTCTCTGTCAAATTTTTAGTTTTTCTTTCTCCTCATTCTATATTAGAGAATCATTTATTACTTCTACTATCACTGTACTTCAAAGTCTTCTGGTATTTTTTAGCTTCTAATCTACTATGGATCAGAAAATCAAAAATTATTAGATAATATCAAATATTAATAATTAAATAATATTGAAATATATTAAATAGCTAGCATTTATATAGTGATTTAAGCTTTTCTAAGAACTTTACATACATTAACTCAATTGATCCTCACAATGGCCATTTAAGGTAGATACAACAGCTGTTCAGTTGTTTCAGTCATGGCCAACTCTTTGTGACCCCATTTGGGCTTTTCTTAACAAAAATACTGAAGTAGCTTGTCATTTCTTTCTCCAGATCATCTTACAGATGAGGAAACTTAGGCAAACTGGGTTAAGTGACTTGCCCAGGGTCACACAGTTAGTAAGTGTCTGAGGCCAGATTTGAACTCAGGAAGATGAGTCTTCCTGATCCTAAGTCCAGTACTCTATCCACACCTAGCTGCTCCAAGTATAATTATTACCCCCATTTTACAATTGAGTAAACTTAAGGCAAAGAAAGGCAAAGGTTCTAACATAGAAAGTATCTGGGGCTAGTCTTCCAGACTCCAAGGCTTGCACTCTATCCCCTGGCATATAGTTATCCCCTTTAAACAAGTCAAAAAGATTTTTAGCAAATGAGCCTAAGGACTAAAGTGCTAGTAATACAAAAGATTAAGCGACAGTGCTTTGGGGGTCCCCAGAGGCTTTGGGAGTGAGGGTTTAATTTTAGATTGGAGGAGTATTTAGGAAGATCAAAATTGCCAATGGATATTAATATACTACAGAAAAGTAACTTTGATTTCAAATATACAGATGGGTTAAGGAATAAATGCAGGCTGACACTTGTGAATAAGAATGTCAAATGCAGACCTACCTTATATAAATATTTTGAAAAGGTGTGTACATGTTGGGGAGGAGGTAGAGAAAGGATTAGATGAAATTCTGTGTCTGTAAGAAATGTAATACACTGATTTCTTACAAACAGGAATCTATCCTTTTTTTTTAATGGATAAAGTCAAAACTAAATGAGAAGATTGGACCAAAGGATCTTTACAGTCTCTTTCAGTTAAAAAAAAAAAAAAGGAAAAAAGTACTAATCTATACCACTACTGATTATTTGAGATCTTAAAAAAAAAAACAGCTTTTTTTTTTTTGCTGTGTAGTTTGAACCTTAAGGAGCAGTGACAGCATATAACCTGATAAAACACAAATGTATGCTCAAACTTATTCTCCATGGCTGTTTATTTGATAGCCTAGAGCAAGAGGTGAGAAAATCTCTGAGTGTTAGTGCATGGTACAGTAAAACAAGCACTGGATTTGTAATCAATGGACAGTTTTAATCCTGATAAATCACTCCCAACCTCTGGTTTCAGTTTCCCTGTCTCTCAAATGAGTGGGTTGCATCAGGGACTTTTAAAATCCACTCTTGCTTTAAAGTTATGACCCTAAAATCCTTGTGAAAAGATGGCCCAATTAGAAATACCATACATACTCTTTTTTTGGATGATAGTGTGTGTGTGTGTGTGTGTGTGTGCGTGCGCACGCGCACGCGCGCATGTGCACGCGCGCATGTATGAGAGAGGGAGGGAGAGGGGGAGAGAAGGGGGAGAGAAGGGGGAGAGAGAGAGAGAGAGAGAGAAAGAGAGTCTTGTCTTAGACTAAATGTCACTCTGTCATTCATAGCAAGATTCACAAGCAAGGTTGAAAATCCCAAACTGAGTTTTTTGTTTTGTTTTGTTGTTGTTGTTGTTGTTGTTGTTATTGTTGTTGTTGTTTTGGTGAGGCAATTGGGGTTAAGTGACTTGCCCAGGGTCACACAGCTAGTAAGTGTTAAGTGTCTGAGGCCGGATTTGAACTCAGGTCCTCCTGACTCCAGGGCCAGTGCTCTATCCACTGCACCACCTAGCTGCCCCCCAAACTGAGTTTTAAGAGAAGGTGTTTTGGAAGAGCCCTTTGGTTTGGTGTTTTTATGGAACTAATGTCATCTCTACTTTGGATGCTGCCATGGCTCTCTGAACCTCCAGACCTGGATGCTATGTGCGCTGTAGAAAAATGTAAAGAACTCTTAAATGAGATATGCTGTGGTCAATTGAGGGCATAATCTCCAAAAAGCCTAACAACAAGCTGACTTCAGTGAAAAAGTGAATTTAAATGAAACCCATAGGTCCTACAGCAGCTCCAAAGAGGAAATCCTTCCCGTAGAGGTAATTGCCAAACAGAGGGATAATTCTAAAGGATTATTAAGTAGGAGGGGTCTAATCACATCAGCATAAATGGCTTAGCTTGAAGAGACAAAATGTGATTCATTCCAGTTCCGACTATTGTGTGAGATTGGTCAGCCTAAACTAATGAGGAAGAAGATCTGGTAAAGGCAGCCCCTCACCCTTTTAATCAGGTAGGTGGAAAATACTTTTGTCCAGCATTTCCTGAAATAATCTCGGGAAAACTGGATCCAGGCTGAGGAGAATCCTTTCTACCCACTGAACTTTCAATTTGACATTCTGCAGGGTTCTAAATCAGCCTCTTCTTGATTGCCAACAGTATGTGGATAAATAGAGCAAAAGAACTTTCTCCTCCTCTGGATAGTCATTTAAGCCAGCAGACCGGTTAGCAAAGCTTTACTAAATTGTAGCAAAGTCTTGTCAGCTGGGTGATGCCACTGAAGTGAAGAAGACACATCTTCATGAGTTCAAATCTGGCTTCAAACACATATTAGCTGTGTAATCCTGGACAAGTCACTTAACTCTGTTTGCCTCAGTTCCTCATCTATAAAATGAGCTGGAGAGGGGCAGCTAGGTGGCGTAGTGGATAAAGCACCAGCCCTGGATTCAGGAGTACCTGAGTTCAAATCCAGCCTCAGACACTTGACAGTTAACTAGCTGTGTGACCCAGGGCAAGTCACTTAACCCTCATTGCCCAGCCAAAAAAACCAAAATGAGCTGGAGAAGGAAATGGCAAATCACTCCAGTATCTTTGTCAAGAAAATCCCAAATTGGAGCAGCTAGGTATCACAAAGGATAGATCACTGGCCCTAGAGTTACGAGGACCTGAGTTCAAATCCAGCTTCAAGCACTTGACACGACCCCCATTGCCCAGCAAAAAAACAAAGAAAAAAAAATGAAAACCCCAAATGAGGTCATGAAGAATCAGATACGACTGGACAAGCAAACTCTGGCTCTGACTTGAAAGAGATACCCCTTTTAGCAGCCAATCTGTATGAGAAACAATGTCCTGTCCCCGCCCCTCCACACACCCTGTAAAAATTCCCCTCAGTCTGATAAAACCCTTTTCTTAGATATTATTTAGTAAATTATTAACATCACATTTTTTTCCAGTTTCCTAACAACTTCCATTGATGTAAAGGTAGCAAAGTGATCTGTGCACCTATATTGTAGTAAGAATTATATTCAGATGACTCAGGTTCAAAGTTGGGTCTAAGATCTCAGTATGATAATGGTTATGAAAGTGTGTTTCTTTAGAATAAAAATAGTGACCCAGATATTTCCTTTTATCATTAGCATTGCCTTTGCCACTAAGTTAACAAAGTAAGGTTTCAGAAAGATGCCTGCCAGCCACCGTCACTACTAAGATAATGTTTCAGTAAAAGTAATCTATGAGCAGAAATACTTTGTACTAGTAATGTGTTAATAGAGTTAAAAACAACAGTAACAATTTGGGAATGTTCTGTGGGAACTGGCAAACTCACTTGTTAATTTCCTTTAAAACTATCTACTGCAACAGGACAAGAGATTGTGGGAAATTAATAGATATATTATGATTATTGTATGCTCTAAATATTTCTGAATAAAATAATCAAATATAATCACAATATACTGGTAAATACAAGTTCGTACAAATACAAAGACATGATTTTCTTTTTCTTTTTTTTTTAAAGTATACTAGTAGAAGCCTACAATCTATTATTAAACCCATCTTTTGGGAGAGTGGTAATTTTTTTTTTGTTGTATTTGCAAATTGTACAAGTATCCAAGTGGCCTTTGGTCATTTATGCAATGTAAATTGTGAAAAGCAGTTTAAAAAAATTCACCACACACAGCCAGAACTGACTCCTTGAAAAAAAGAATCCCCATTCTAAATTATGTGACATAAACCACACCAGTTGCATGTAGGTCAGCAGCCCAAAGCAAGCAAAAGATTTTTTAAAATTTAAAGTAGCAGAAATATTCTATATTGTAAAAGTGTAACTGTAGCATGGTTGATCACAGCTTTCAGGAGTGGAAATATGTTGTCATGTATCCTAATTGAATCATTTAACAATTCTTTAGCCTACATACAAGGACCCCTCATTATGTTAGTTTTGACATACAAAATGTTTGAGAAGTAAATATGAGGGCAGACTAGAAATGACCTGATGTATCCTGCACCTATTAAACTTCAGGGTAACTTTCAGAAAAATCTCAAGAGCAAAATGCAAAAGTCTAAATTAGTGATCAAAAGTCAATCATAATTTTTTTTTTTTTTGGTAAAAGTCAGTCATGCCCATCAACCAGGGAGTGGCTAAACAAAGTGTGGTACAAGAATAGAGTGGAATATTTTTCTGCTCTCAAAAATGACAATTATGAAGAATTCAGGGAAGAATAGCAAGACTCATGAATGGATGAAAAATTATGTAAGCAGAAGGTGGGGGTTGGGGGAGAGAAATGCTATAATTACAATAATGTAAGTGGTAAGACCAGAAAAAGAAAAAGAAAACAGAAAAAAACAACATGAAATGAAACATTATAAAGTATTAATGACTAATGTTTGACCCCAGAAAGAATATAGAAAATGCTTGGCAGACATGAATGGACTGACTGGGTGTGGAATGCTGCACAGCAGACATGTATGATGTTCCCTTTTTTTCTTTTAAAAGTCTTTGCTTCAAGAGAGAGGAGAGACCAGTATATTTGGAAATAAAGGTGATTTAAAACTAAAATATATCTACAAAATAAGATTTTAAAATGGAAAAAACATGACTAAATCCTTTCCAGTTCTATGGTATAATGCTGCTATACGTTTCCCTGTGCCAGCAGAGAGGAAAAGTTTTGAATCTGTGTGTCAAATAAAACTGCAAATAAAAAGTAACAACAGAAACCACATCTGGGCTATAAAGGGAGAGTTCAAAAGGCTATTCTAAAATTCTTTGGATATTTCCCTTTCCCTATCAGCATGACATTTTATCAATATACAAGTGGGACATGTAACATTTTAAATCATACTATGTGTGGACTCTACTTTATTTACAGGCAAGAGTAATTGTATGCACTTATCACACTAGATAAGAACAGAGAGTTTATAATACTTAAAGAAGAATGCAAACTACAGCGGCTAGGAGAGTGTTAAATTACAAGCCATCTGTTCTGATAATTTACAATGTGGCTTCTCCAATCTCCGCCAACACTACATAATATCTCTATGGCAACATACTAACATCAAATTAGGTCGGATCTTCAGTCTATTCACATACCAGGAAGCCAGATTGGGTAGCAAGTTCTTGAGTGAACTGGGATCCTTTCTGCTTCAAAGATCTTCTTGCCATAAATGTGTTGTCTTTTTTTTTTTAAATCCAACTACCTTTATCATACCTTAGAGATATGTTTTGGATTCACTCAAATCAACCTATCACTAAATAATTTACAGATTTGAAGGTCACTGTAAGCACAAACATGGATCTAGCATGCACATATGGCATCTTTCAGTACAAAATCAAATAAGAAGTAATAAGGATGGGAGAATCCTAGATGAGTTTCCACCTCTATAGTTGACTTGACTTTTTCTTAATTTCACTTCTCCTTTTCCTGAAATGTTTTTTTCTTTGAATTAACACTAGATTTAGAGTTAAGTTTAAGTTAGACTAATTACCTGGTATTTAAAGTATATTTAATATTAATATTTTATATCAAGTATAGTAACTGTTGAATACATTTAATATTCTATATATGAAATATTTAGTCTATTTAAACACAGTATTTTACATACTTAGACTTAAGTCAAAATTTCAGCTCTTCTACTAACTAACTACCTTTGTGAATCAGTGAGTTGGGCTAAATTATTTTGAAGCTTTCTTCAGTTCTCAATCTATGATACTCTGCTCTTAAGTACCAGTTTCTAAATTAACCCAAATTCTATCAATTCAAGCATTTATTAAGAATTTACTAAGTTCCAGGCCCTGTACAGAAAGCAAGATGGCCTGTCCTCAAGGACCTTCCCTTCTACAAGAATTTTAACAACAGATCTGGTCAAATACTATCTTCATATGTGAATATTTAGCTTTCCACACTCCACTCCCATCCCATACACTTTTTAAGAGGCTTAAGTAGAGAATATATTTATTTATTTTGTTTCTTTGGAAAATAAACTCCTAAAGAGAAGAAATATATATATATATATACATGTATGTACACACATAGATACACATACACATGTGTATATATGTATAATCTCACAGTAAATAAGAATAGAGAGTTTAGTTATGATATTTAAGAAGAATGGAAACTACAGTGGCTAGGAGAGTGTTAAATTACAAGCCATCTGTTCTGATAATTTAAAATGTGTTTGTGTGTATAAAATCTCCTGCCCTTTAGCAGTTTTGTATTGTGTATGTATGTATATACATATATGTTGTATACAAATATACACATATAATTTATTTGTATCATGTGTATAATATGAAATATAACATATACTATATTATTGTGTGTTACATATATGCAGACGTGTGCAGGCATATAACATGTGTGTGTTCATATCTATTTTGTATTCCTGCATCTGTCATATTGATGGGCTTAAAAGGATAAACAACCTACTCATTACATACCATTATGTAGATTAAATAATGCCTATAAAGTGCTTTGAAGATGAAAACCACGTCAAGTGCTAAGCAATTTGGGGCTAGTCATTTGAAACAGAGAAACAAAGAAGACAGACCAAACATAATAAAAAAAGGTCACTACCCAGCATGAGATGCATTCTATTTCACAGGGCCTCTTTGGTTCCTTTTGAGGAATTCTACACATTAGTCAAAATGTGAACCTACTTTAAATAATAGTTTTGATAATCACAGGAAAGGATTCAGAACATTGAAAAGAACATCTCTTTGGTAGTTCATTTATTTCAGAGGCAACTGCTTGAATCAACTCCCAGAGCCAATCAAATTTTCTTTATTTCTGAGCTGTTTCCTTTTAAGTTTAGTTTAAATAATTCCATATCATGTGTCAACTCAATTCTAAAGCAAATACAATGAAAATTTCAGCAAGGAAGCACCTGCGATTTTATGCAAATTGAATAAAATTCTCATTTGGATTCTATGCTTCATGTGCTCCCTTTCTCTGTTCAAATCTTTCATGATAGTCTACAGAGTTGGCCTCCCTGCTCAAGAATAGAAAGAAGCTACTAGTATAAAAAACTTGGTTAAAATGAAAGAAAAAAGTGAGATAAAGCTTTTAGTTAACAACCAAGCATAGAAAGTTGGGACCCCCCTAGAATGGTATGAACTAAAGAATCCTCATCTCACTTGCCACAAACCACATTACAAACTATGGGGGAATGTCAATTCTTTTCTTATTTAATATCAAAACCTTCCTTTTGAATTTCCAGAAGAGTCTGCAGTAACTCTTTGTACAAAATTAACCAATGTCCATGCACAGGCACCTTTTTTTTTTTTCAAAGTCAAATACGTTCTTTTTCTCTGACACCAGAAAAAGAAAAAATTGGTTTGAGTCTAAACCTACAGACAATTTGTGAGAACCATTGATGATAAGTGGGGGAGGAGAAATTACTTCACTAGCAAGTCATTGGTTTCTTCCAACAGCACTATGCTTCCAGAATTGAATGATTCAGCTTTGCAGGGACTGAGATGTGTTACCTATTCAGTTCAGCTCCCCTCTGCTTTCTAAACAATGAAAAATTCCAAGGCAAGAAAACCTGACATTTAGCAAACTAATTGTAAATATTTTTCCTCACCAAAATGCCCAGTTTTAGAAAGGCATAGTACAGGGAAAAGATGAAAAAGTAAATGACCTTTTGGCCTAAATTATCAGAACTACATCTTATTCTCTCAAAGGAAAAATGCATTATTTTAGTGCATTACTGGTGAGTCTATAGTTTGGGGAATTAAACACCCACAGAGACACTTCCCAGAAATCCAAAAGAGCAATGAAGTAAAAATGAAGTAACATTAAATCTACCTGATGGGGTTCCAGATGAAGCAACAACTAGTCATGCAAAAACTGTTTTTTAGAGGCACTGGGAACTGACATATACAGTTTGTCTCCTACACTAAACTTGAACTTTAATGGACTCCTAAATAAAGATAAATTATAAATGACCCCCCTTCATACCCATTCTACATTCATTATGTGTATGTATATTCATGTATTTATACACACACATAGATAGATGATATAGATACGTTACAAATTATTAATCACTGAACCTTTTGCAAGTAATTAATATAGAAGATGATATTATGCCTTTTCTCATAACAAGTGTTACCTTTACAAAAGTCATGAGTAGATCATCATTTGTCATGCCTTTTGAAAAGACTATAAATTCCTTGAGGGCAGCAACCATATCTTTTTTTTTCCTTCCATTTTCCCATCCCCAGTGCCTCAGACATAGTGGGCACTTAATAAATGCTTTTTAAATTGACTGGCATTTTTTCTAGGTTAATTTCTCCTCGGATATATCAATAGAAAGTAAGACACTAATGTGGCCTAGCAGTTCTTGTGTTAAATATACCTCTGGGAAGTCCCACAGCATGATTTCATCTATTTTGTTTTGGTAACTGATGGGCAATATAATGATCCAAAGAGTAGTTGAGAACACTGACTACAGATCTGAATTTCAATTTGACATTAAATTCAATAGTAACCAACAATAATGATAATTTGCTAGAGTGTTAGGACATTTTCAAATTGTCACCAACTAGCTAACCAAACAAATAAACCCATACAGCCAAATTACAACTAAACAGTATGGAGTGTGCTAATGTCACCTGGTTACTCGCTGGAGTTTAAGATCAAAGATATGTTATTAATATTATTAAAAACATCTGGGCATTTCTCACAACAAGGAGCAGAACAATGATATTCTCTTAATTCTATCAAACTTCAAAACCTTAAGTCAAAAAAGAAAAAGGCAACATTTGAGAAGAGTAAAGTTTAGGAAAAAAAATTATACAAGCCAAGTAAAATTGATATTTGCATGTTCTTAAATCAAAATAATACTTCGTGCTTATATAATGACCACCTCTCAAAATATCACCAGTATTATAGTGATACAATAATGGTTAGCCTTCTTCTTCCTCTCCTCAAAATGGCAAAACCTCAGTGTAAGTGTAAAAATCAACCTTGTACAGAGAAACTGATATTAAAGAGAAAACAGCAAAGAAAAGATGAGATTGCACCCCTGTCAATAATGGTCACATGAAGGTCTGGATAAGAAAGTGAGATCAAAGAAAATCCATCACCTCTACTAGAAAAACTGTTTAAAAGGCAAGCCATACAGACCACATATAAGAGTTTATATCATAGTTGGTATGTTTACATAGTGCTCTGAAATATGTTTTACATAAATCAAATCACTTATCTTTCTAAAAGAGAGCAACAGGTTTCCTTTTTTTCCAGTGTAGAAGAAATACAAAATGGGAAATAACCTTTCTTACAACCACAGCATTGCATCAAATACAGGAGCATTGCAATGAATAACAGCTAGGAAATGAGCAGATGCAATGACATAGCTATATAGTAGCTAAGAGCCACTCCACCCTCTGTGTTAAACCGTCCTAAAAACAAGACTTGGCAGACTTTCCCCACTTGATTTCTTTCTCTCTTTCCGATGTAATCCCTTTCAAAAATATCTCATTCACTTTTTTAGGTTTTTTAAAGATTTTAGGATGGAAATTCATGATTTCCCTACCTTTCTAAAATGAACTAACTATTCGTCACAACCAAAAATCCGCCTTCCCCCACCACCACCCCTTTTTCTTTTGTAAATTTTAAGAAAAAAAAAATTCAGGATATTTTACTGTTTGTGATAGCCTCCCCGTTTGGCCCTCCAACTCCCAATTACAACAAAGGAAATTGCCTTTACAATACTAAAGTCCAAGTTAAGGCAGCCAAAAAAGAGAAGGCTGACATTTCAACCAGCAAATTTTCATCAAGAGTTTGAGGCAGGTGAGAGCAAGCCAGTGAAAATTCAACATGCCTCAATTTGAAAGAGATGTCTATGGTTAAGTTAAAAGTAGCATAATTCTTAATGAGGTAAGAAGAGAGAAGACATAAAACAAGAAATTATAAGACTCTTAATATGAGCAGAAATGTTTGCTGTACCTTGGAATCTTAGGCGGTGGTGAGGAAATAGAGCTTCATCTCACCCAGCATACTTTTCCTTGTAATAGCATGAGATTCATAACCAGGGTGATGGAGTATGAATTCACTTTTCAACCATTATATAACATCACTCTATAACCTTAATATATTATTTTTGTACACCAATGTATAAATAGATAACACAATATCATATACTGCTGTCAGAAGTATTAAACAATCATATAGCATCTTAATTAATTGGCTTAATTAATTGGAGGCATCAACACCTAGAAAGAGTTGCTTATACTTACTACCTCCACCTCCTTTTCTTTCACTTATTTCTCAATCCATTACAAACTCCCCACCTTATCATTCAACCAGTTCTCCAAGTCAGCAATGGTCTTAGAAGGCATCGTAGTATTCTGGAAAGGACCCCAGATTGGAGTCTGAAAACTTTGATTCTAATATTGGCCTTGGGTAAATTGCCTAATCTCTTCACAGCCTCAATTTCCTCATCTGCAAAAGTAGAGGGCTAGATTAGATGTCCTTAAAAGTTCCTTGAAACTTTATATCTAATATCCAATAATCTTACCTGTATCTGTGTCTTTGCATACACAGTCTCCCAGGCCTGAATATCCATTCCTTACCCTAAACTTCTTGGGATGCCTACCTTTCTTAAGAGTTCAGACCAATCAATGCCTCCTACCAAAGGCTTTCCCTGATCCCACCAGTCACCAAATTGTCCCCTTCTCAAAAAAAATTACTTTATTGATCTTATGCCTGTACTCAGAAGCACAGTGTCTAGCACATAGTAGGTGCTTAAGAAATGTTTATTGACACCAATGTATCTATGTGTATATACATACACACATACATATACATACATATATGTATATGTGTGTATATGCATATGTGTATAGAGAAAGAAAGAGCTTCCTAGATAGAATAAAAGGTCCTTGAGAGTAGGTACTTCTTTCTTTTTGTCTTTGTATAGTGAGAAGAGTGTTGGGAGCATAGATAATGCTTCATAAATGTTTCTTGGCTGATTGATTAGATTGTATGTGCCTGGATGTGGGAAGGAAGCATGCTTAGACAATACAATGTTAATGTCCCTTTCCAGGAAAACTTTCCCCTCCATTAGTAAGGGAAATAATTTATTAGTTTAGCGATAAGGGAAAATATAAATTAAGGCATGTAAGGGAAAGGGAGAAAATGTGGATTTAACATTAGGAGTAAGGTATAATGGAAAGAGTGCTAGATTTTAAGTCAAGGTACTTAGATTCAAAATCTTATGCTACATCTCACTAGTGACGTTGATCAAGTCATTTTACCCATTTAGGCCTTAGTTTCCTTATCTGTAAAATTAGGAGGGCAAACTATCTTATTTCTAAGGTCCTTTCCAACTGTAGATCCTTGGTAAATCAGTTATCCCAGAGCTTTAGAAATATTAGGGGCTTGGGGGGCAGCTAGGTGGTGCAGTAGATAGAGCACTGGCCCTGGATTCAGGAGGACCTGAGTTCAAATCCGGCCTCAGACACTTAACACTAGCTGTGTGACCCTGGACAAGTCACTTAACCCCCAATTGCCTCACTTAAAAAAAAAGAGAGATTAGGGGTTTCCCCCCCCCCTATATTTATATTCCTCTTCATTATGGTCTTTTTTTTTTTTTTGAACAGCTCATTTGACAAATAAGATCTGGTTCCTAGTACACGACCCTAGTTTTTACCATGCCTTACAAACCCAGAAGTAGACCTTGTGGAAATATTTTTTGGCTACTCCCCAAAAAGGTTTAATTACATCAAAAAAGTAAAGGATAGGAATGAGGGAGAAGAAGAAAGTTCCAGGCACAAAACACTATGATCCTTAACAAATTCAATAATATTTGTAAAGAGCTTAGTATGGTACCTAGAACATAATAGGTACTTAATAAATGCGCATTCCCTTCTCTCCCTTTTCCCTTCCCACTTGGTTTCCCTGGTAATAGAACAACTACCATGTTGCAGTATGTCATATGAAATATCTGATAATTTGATTTTATTTCTCCAGAAATATTAGTAAGGACAAGTCCCTATCTGCTTAGCCAATTATAATATATACACATATGCACACATATTACATAAAGTTTTCAAGGACACTGCTCTTGAATTTATATAAAATAGCATGGCATTCTAATGTCAACTCAACAATGAACGGTATTTAGCGATTACTCAACTAATATTAATACTAATACCAAACAATTGTTTGTATTTATATAGTGATGTGTAATTAAGAAGTTCTTCACATATAATCATCTCATTTGATTCTCATAACAATCCTGGGAGATAACTAATGCAAGCATTAAGCCCATTTTACTGATGAGGTAACTGATGCTCTGAAAGATTAAATGATTAGCCCTAGGTCGCATAGCTAGTGAATGATAGACACGAATGTCTCATGCAATATCCAATTTTCTTTCCACTGTACCTGAATGCCTTACAAAATTATCATCACTGAGAGATTAGAAAATGATGTATACCTGGGAAAAACAAAACAAAACATATAGGCTACTTTTATACAGAGAAAGCAAAGAATAACTAGGCTCTTTGAAATGTCAAGAGGTCTAGAGGAAGTTCATTAAATGTTTTTCTTGAGTTTTTGTTTGTTTGGTTAGTTGGTTTTTATAGGATGACCTGGTCAAAAATCATACAAAGTGAAATGCCAAGTGTGGTGTGTGATTTGACCATTGAGAAGAACACTCACCATCTTGTCCACAACATCTTGTATCTGTCCCCTTCCCTCCACCCACACAAGCTCTGGCCCTCATCACTATCCTCACCTGAGTAACTAGGTGGTAAAATGAATAGAGTAGATGAGTTCAAAACTGACCTCAGATACTTATTAGCTGTGTGACCTTATTAGCTGTTACCTCTGCTTGCCTCCATTTCTTCATCTGTAAAAGGAGGGTGATAACAGCATCTACCTCCCAGGGTTGCTGTGAGGGCCAAATGAGATAATAATTGTAAAACACGTAACAATGTGCCTGGCACATAGTAAGTGCTATATAAATGTTAGCTGCTATTTTTATTTTTATTCTTATTATTAATTGTCAGCAGCTTCATTGCTTATCACCTCCTAAACTACTGAACTAGTCTATTTGACTTCAGTGCTTCAAGTCTTTCCCCACTCTAATACATGCTCTGAACAGCTGTCAGGCTGATTTTCCAAAAGTGAAAGTCTAACCATATCTTTCTCCTTCTCAATAAAATATTTACTCTAGAATTGAATGTAAACTCCTGAGTTTGGCATTTAAAACCCTCCATAATTTGACCCTAAACCACACTGCCAGCTTAATTATATATTACTCTCCTTCACACACTCTACATCCAGTGACACTTGGTCTTCCAGTTACTTAAATATGGCACTCAACTTGCCATGTCTCTCGGTTTTTGCACTAGCTGTCCCTATGCCTAGAATGCACTCCTTAGATTCTTTAGCATGCTTCAAGATTCAACTCAAGGGCTATATTGTACAAGAGGACTTTCCTGGTTCTGGTAGCTTACAGTGCTTCTTACACCAATCGTCTTGTATCTCTTTCATATATACCTATATATGCCTGTATGAGTGTGTGTGTGTGTGTGTGGGGGTCTCTATACACACACATATATACACACCTATATATACACATGGATAGATAGATAGACACGTAGATAGTATCATACGTTTTAGAGTAGTTTTAAGCTATTAAATCTCAAAACTCTCTACAACTTTTGGGAATACACATACACACAGGTGTGTGTATGTATATATACATCTACATACATTCACACACACACACACACACACACACACACACATTATGTGTAGATGTGAGTATGTGCCAATAGAAAGTGAGCTCTTTGAAAAAGAAGGGTCAGGGGGGCAGCTAGATGGCGCAGTGGTAAAGCACCGGCCCTGGATTCAGGAGTACCTGAGTTCAAATCCGGCCTCAGACACTTGACACTTACTAGCTGTGTGACCCTGGGCAAGTCACTTAACCCTCATTGCCCAACAAAAAACAAAAAACAAAAAAAAAAAAAAAGAAAAAGAAGGGTCAGGTTCACTTTTGTCTCTGTATCCCCAAGTTCTAGCATAATAACTGGCAGCTAGTGGCACTTAATAAATATTTGTTGATTGATTGATACCAGTAGATCACAGAGCCATCAAAGTAAAGAAATTACTTCAACAAATTCTATGCAATTACTTTGAAACCAGATGATTGTTATAAGTATTCTGGAGAAAAAGAACTAAGTTAATGCTAGTATTTTAGAAATCCTTCACTTGAACCACTCACCATAAGGAAATTGTCCTTGTTAAGGATAACAGTGCAATTTGGTTAAGTGAAGTGGTATACAGAGGAAAAGAATTGCAAAAAAGCTATCATATTGGGGCAGCTAGGTGGCGCAGTAGATAGAGCACTGGCCCTGGATTCAGGAGTACCTGAGTTCAAATCTGGCCTCAGATACTTAACACTTACTAGCTGTGTGACCCTGGGCAAGTCACTTAACCCCAATTGCCTTACTAAAAAAAAAAAAAAAAAAAAAAAAAAAAAAAAAAAGCTATCATATTAACCCAGTCTTAATCTCTAGGACACACAAGAAATTAGGACAAGTTCAAATAAGATTGAATACAAGGAAGCAATTCTTAAATAAAAATCATTAATTTCATTCTGCCACCATGATGCCCTATTTATTTAAAGCAGTCATATTCCTTTTTATAATGTACATGAACAACAGTGAGGGTTGGTGAAAATTCTTCATACCCTTTTTTAGTGAAATTGCTATTAGTGGCCATTTTACAAGTGAAAAAAATTTTTAACTCTATTAGAAAATATCGATTATTTAGTTGCAAATATGCTAAACGCAACTTCAACCTTAAAGTTTCTTATTAAGAATGTTTGTTGATACATGCATGTTTATGCCACTATTCCAGTCAAGCAAAACCTTGTTTCTAAACAGTTGCATACAATTTCAAAATAACTGCCAGAGCTATTATACATTTTACCTTAAACATCTGAAAATTTAAGTAAACTGACCTAAAGGAAAATAAACTTTCTTTTAAAAAGTATATCTTCAAAGTTTTACACATCCAGCAATTAAAGTACAAACTAAGTATATAAGAGAGCTGGCCAATGAGAACAATTTAAACTTCCCAAAGTAAATATCACTTCTTTACTGAATACATCTCTCTTTCCATAGTTTGTGACTATTAAACTGAGGACTAACTATAAACAACTGGATAACAATTTGATATATATACACTGAACATTTCATGATCAATCTCTATTCCACCTTCCTTCACAAAAATGTACATAAATGTGCAATGACACTCAATATTTTAAGCACAGCATGTGATCATCATGCATATGAATTCAATGATATAAAAAAAAGATTTTAAATGAGGCTCCCACATTACTAACCTTTTTCTGCATTTAGACTCAAATCATATCTTCAATAGAATCTCATAATTTTGTGATTCTTGTCAACTTTTTTTGAGATACAAATATTCCTCCAAGAAAAAAAAATACATATATATATAGAAAACTTCTCCAAAGTCCAAATGATTACATTTGTGTTTATGGTGGGTCACATTGCTTTAAGTCAAGCTTTAAAAAGCATATTTTAAGGCTTAAGCATTAATCCTCAAAATAGGAGACAAACTACGCACCCAGAAAAATCAATTTTGTTCCCTTGGAAGATAAAGAAACCAAAAAAGAGAAAAGATCTAGTGAGTATTTGATCTCTGCCTACCTATAGCCAAAGGGTCATCATCACCTGACAAAAGGAAAAATTGTATTCTGCTTAAGTACAAAGGGCAAAAATTAGCACTAAAGGATGGAAATTTGTGTTAAAAGGAGAGAAGTTGGGGAGGGGTGGGGTGCAGCTAGGTGGTGAAGTGGATAAAGCACCGACACTGGATTCTGGAAGACCTGAGTACAAATCTGGCCTCAGACATTTGACACTAGCTGTGTGTCCCTGGGCAAGTCACTTAACCTCTGTTGCCCAGCAAAAACAAAACAAAACAAAAAAAAAAAAACACCCTAAATAAACAAACAAATAGATAGACAAATAAATAAATACTTTTTTAAAAAATGAGAGGTTTCAATTCTACATAAAGAACTTTCTAGCCATAAATTCAATGATTTAATTTAAAAATAATTGATTAAGCTCCTCCAATATGCTATCACATCCTCTGTGCTAGGCACTAGGGAGACAATGAATAAAACAGTGAAATAGACTCCCATCTAAGGGAGCTTATATCCTACTGGGGAGGAAGGGATGGGACAGGTAATGAGTCCACAGCTAAATACAAAGAATATGGGAAGTAGAGGAATTGAGCACAAACATTTGGAGTTAGCTACACAAAGGCTTCCTAGAGGAGGTGTCACCTGATCTTAGCCAATAAGGGAGCTATCCAACAATGAAACAGGTTCTTTTTAAATAATAAATTCCCAGCTTCCAAAAATATACAGACTGAAAATACATTAATTTTCAGAATATCTGTAGATGGAATTTTTGCAATCTATAAGTGATTGAAAGGACTTCTGAAGGCCCTTCCAACTCTAAATTCTAGGACAAAATGACCACATATCACACTGCTAGTACAAGACCTATGATCAAAATTTATCTATTGCTTTAGCCACACTTGAGGCTATCAGATTCAGTATTATTTTGCTCTGCAATCCATTTACAATAAATAGAAAAACAAAAAAAGAAGATACTTTGCACACATTTTTTTAATCTAAAAAAAATGCTAAAATGTTTACAAACAACAAAAAAGGGCAGCAAAGGTGCACTACCTTTCCCAAGCTACATAGCCAAAGTGTCTCTTTTTCAACCCTGTAGCAAGAGTAAATCAGGGTTCCTTAGAACAGATCTATAAGGTCTATCAGAATGCATGCCCCACATGGACAGATGCTCTTTCCAAGAAGAAAATGCTTACTGGGAAAAATTACATGAATTTCCTAACTGTATTTGATGGAAATATATGCTGCCAGGAAAAATAAAGCATGGTTCATCCACCTAGTCACAACCAACACAAAGCAATCTGAACCTAGAAACCATTCTTGCAAACCTAAATCTTCATGGCTAAGGATATTTATCACAATGTAGCTTACAGAAATTACTCATTTACAATCAAACAAGGCAGAACTTTGCTCAACACAGATCTTTCTTCTAATATACACTCTCTACTTTCCTTATTAATTGTAGGGATGTGTGGGCATGAATAATCAAAACAACTTGTTAACCAAAACTAATTTATGCTATATTAAGAGTCATAGAACCATTTAGTCAGCAGGGTAGACTTTGAAATGTGTATTTATACATCAATTTGAATAAGTTTATCTCATCTCAAAATCACTTCTATTCAAATTATTTGTGAAGACCACACTGATGTTGAGAAACTGTCCATTTTCCCTATCTTGTCCACTCTAACTCTTCTCCAAATCTATTCTATGAAAATGTTTTTTTCTTTTTAAATCTTAAGACTAATATAGAGTTTACATTTTTTCAAACCTTCCTAAAGGGATGGTGGTTATGAGTTTAGGTTTCGGGGAACTCAGCATGCACATTTTGGAGGCAGTAATGCTATGAAATTAGAAAGAAATACAAAAAGTATTTTTAGCAGATATTAAATTCAGAATAAACTAAAGAATAAGATTATTAATAATCAAGAATGAACCATACTGAGGCAGCTAGGTGGCACAGTGGATAAAACACCAGCCTTGGATTCAGGAGGACCTGAGTTCAAATCCGGCCTCAGACACTTGACACTTACTAGCTGTGTGACCCTGGGCAAGTCACTTAACCCTCATTGCCCTGCAAAAAAAAAAAAAAGAATTGAACCATACTTAAGACTTCTTCAAGACTGCTTTAAGACTACTTCAAAAACTGGAAAACTCCACCAGAAAACTTTTTCTGTTACTTTAGTTTCTATTTAACTTTATGAAATAAAATCTATAGCTGTCAGATGCTGTGTTGAATGGAAGTTGGTGGTGGAGGAAGTGTTATTAAAAAAGCAGAGTGAATTGTTGGGCCTGAGTAGCTAGCATTTATAAGCACTTATAAGTTCATAAAGCACTTTGCAAATATTATCTTATTTAATCCCCAAAACAATCCTGGGAGGTGGGTGCTAAGCTCTTTCCACTGTGTCCTCTAGCTGAGTTAAGAGTCAAGATGGGGGCAGCTAGGTGATGCAGTAGATAGAGCACTGGCCCTGTATTCAGGAGGACCTGAGTTCAAATCTGGCCTCAGACATTTAACACTTGCTAGCTGTGTGACCCTGGGCAAGTCAGTTAACCCTCATTGCCCTGAAAAAAAAAAGGTTATGGGATAGAAGCAAGGCAAGCAGTAGGAAATTAAGTCCTAGAATTAGGCAACAAGCATTCATTGTTAATAAAAATACTGGGCTGATTCTTTGACAATGATACTACTAGCTTATTTATCACTGCTAGGATATGAACCCTGTTTTAGTCATACAAAAATGACTGGCATGTTAAGCCCTACCATCTTCAAAAACTAGAAAATTCACTGGATTTGGACTGAGAGAGATTGAGTTCAAATGCTGACTCTACCCCCTACTACCATGTGACCTTCAGTAACTAACCAGATTTATATATCTAAGCCTCAATTTCCACATGCATAAGATGAAGGGGTTGTAGTAGACATGGTCTCTCATCCCTTCATACAATTTTCTAACTTTGCAGTATTCTAATTAAAGCATTTATCCATCCCAGTCAGCTTAGCTTATCAAGGTTCAGTCTGATAGGAGATAAAAAATGCAGCCCCAAAGAATGCTCTTTTTGGTCAAACCTAGAAAGGGTGGAATATCTTTCAAATTGATTTGTGTCTATTATATAGAAAATCACTTCTTATACTTAATGGCTGATTCTAAAGAGTGTTTCATAAAAACAATTAAAATAAATAAAAAACTAATTCATTATATCACCTCTTAAGGAAGGATGTTTATTTTAGTATTTTAATTTTGGGGGAAAAAAGCTTTGTTCCCAGAGGCAGCTAGGTGGTGCAGTAGATTCAGGAGTACCTGAGTTCAAATCCAGCCTCAGACACTTGACACTTACTAGCTGTGTGACCCTGAGCAAGTCATTTAACCCCCATTTCCTTGCAAAAACAAAAACAAAACAAAAAAGGTTTATTCCCATTAAAAGAAGGGACTGTACTAGGCAATAAAGTGTGGCTACTGATTAGGAATTTTATTATTTTCTGGAGTTCTGCCAATGATAAATAAAATCCCATTTTCTAAGTGTAAAACATGTAAATATAGCACAACAAGAGAAATGATAAGTTCAGATATGAAATTAAAATATATAGCAAAAGTAATTCACTACTAAGTTTGAAAGCATCTTCTGACTTACACTGAATTTTAATGGATGATACAGAACATATTTTGTTTTCTACCACATACTCTTTGTCACCACTATCACATCAAATCATTTACTTTATTTTGTACCTATTGGCATCAAAAGTTTTCATTTTAATATCTGTGGGTAGTTAAATTTTACGATGGGGGCAGGGAAGGAATAAGCTTTATATAGGTCCCACTATGTGCCAGGCACTTTGCTAAGTGTTTTACAAATATTCTCTCATCTGGTCAAGGAAAAACAATGTCTCACATCAATGGAACAGTTTAAAGGGTCTCAGTTAAGTCTCTAAGTCACTCTAGTTTGATTTCTCAAAAGTCATTTATAGAATTATTTTGGAGATTTCCCTTTTTTTTAAATTGAGTGTAATTGTGCCACCTCAGTAAAAGAAGTCAGCTTGTCCTATCAAAATAATTTCCTTTAACTTCTTCATACTCTTCTTAAAATATTGAGGTTAACAAAGAAATGCTTACTATTTTTTCCATAAAATACATAGTTAGGTCATTCATAATGACAGTTCAATGGAAGAAAAGAAATCATCTTCCTAACAAAAGAGGATAGTTTAAACATATTCATAAGTTTGGCAAGTTTAGGATTGGCTCCATAAGTGATATTAAAAGCATAAATATGAATAAAAGTGTCATTCTCACAATAAGTTATGAAGAAAAGCACAAAATTAAATATTTTTTAAAAGTCCACGTAACTTCCCAATAAGAATTCTGTGAGACTTTGCCAAATTTTATTCTTGTTTGGAAGGATAGGGACCATAACCCAGTGACTAGACCATGAACCAATGGGGAGAGAAATGTACTGCAGTGACCCAGTGACATTTCAGGACTGACACAAAACCTTTCTCTGTTCTCTCTTTTGATGCCAACCTAAAAACATATTAGCAGGTTAAAAATAATGCATTTACGTAAGCACACCACCCTTTTAAAGTCCTGTATGCTTAAATAGTAGGTCATGAAAAACTGATTTATTACCACAAGAATAAATCACAAAAATAGATTGGCAATAAAAATTATGAGTCCCAATAGAGTTCAGAACTAATGGAAGCAAATTATTGGACACAAGAGGAAGTGTAGTATAGTGGGAATAGCACTAGCCTATAGGAGTCTTTAGATTTGGGTTCTAATATTGGTTCTAGTACCAACCAGCAGCCTAACTTTGGGCAAATCAATTAACCTTTATGGGATACTAGTTTTTTCATCTAAAAAAATGAGATTAGACTAAAAGTATGTTTCAGCTATAACATTCTATGGCCTACTTATATCATTGATTTATTTGTTTACTTTGTTCTTTGTGTGATTAAATTTTTTCCCTTAATATTCAATGCCACATATATAGACATATATATGTCTCAAAAATAATTCCTAAGTGATTTTTGGGATTGCTGGTAAAGTTCAATTGTTCCTTGATCTTCAATCATAAAATATTTCCCTATACATTTGGCATACTAAAATGAAAGGATAGGAACAAGTGCCAAAAAAAGAAAAGTTCTTAAGTGGTGGCATAAATCCTGACCTAACTCAAGTAAAGAAATCATCATTTTTTTGAATTCTCATCTATTTTTTTTAACTTTTTTTTTTTAGTGAGGCAATTGGGGTTAAGTGACTTGCCCAAGGTCACACAGCTAGTATGTGTTAAGTGTCTGAGGCCAGATTTGAACTCAGGTACTCCTGACTCCAGGGACAGTGCTCTATCCACTGCACTACCTAGCTGCCCCTCATCTATTTTTTTTTTAAGTCTAGATTATCGCCTGGAGTTCAAGAACCAAGGTGAAAAGATGATGGAGAAAATATTACAAGGAGAAAGAAAGGGCATAAAAAGTATGGATGAGTGTGAGGCAGAGATCACTAAGCAGGTAAAATCCCCTGTGCTAAAAGGTGGAGCACAACCTTAAAATTATTATTTCAAGCCTATGTGTTTTCATAGCTAGTAAAAAATCTATTCTCCCCAATCAACTGTTTGTATCTCAGAAAGGCACTTCAGAAACCGGTTGACAATTCATTGCTCAATATACCTAGAATGCAAGACAATTTGCTTAGATAACCTTGAATCTCCTGCTTACCTGCCTCCATCATATTTGATCTTTAAGACACCATCCAATTATAAATCCTATGAGCCTATGCTCTCCATGGCAGACTAGATTAACCTCATTTGCCCCCCCCAAAAAAAACAACAACAGCAGCACCCTTCCTTCTAATTTCCCCCTAGTCATCCTCACACTGACTGGATCCTTCTGACCCTGCCAGATATCACTCGTGTAGATACTAGATCAAGAGATCTAGGTCACTGGTTCAGAGTTAAGACATCTTTACTAAGAAAGAAGAGTTAAGAAGCTTCAATGATGTAGAATCAGACTGGAACAAGGCAACAGCTTCCTACTTGTAACCAAACCTACTTTGGCTCCTGGATCCAAGTCAGACACCTAGTCCCCAGAGGAATGCAGGAAACATGCAAATGTATTGTGTATCTGGTTCAGCTCAGGGATTGGATTGAACAACAACAACAACAACAACAAAAGGCAGAACTGCAAAGGAAGAGGCAGAACAAGAAGCCCTAATATGAATCATATTGTCTTTGGGTCGCCTAGACACACAGCTTTTATGGATTACTCAGACCAAATCAATTAGTCTCTACAGTGTCTAGAGTGTCTATCTACAGTAGTTGTAATGAAACCTCTTCTTGGTAGAACCAACATTTCATCTTTGGGGCATAAAAGAATTTCTAATGGAGAACAATTAAATACTACACATGTAGTCTGTTCTGTGACAGGTGGCAGTGGTCGGGTAAGAAAGAGTAGAATTTAGCTTATTTAGGGGGTGGAGAGAAATGAAACATTTTCTGCTCGACAGGAAAATGTTATATTAGCTGTATAAACACAATAATAATTCTTCTGTACATTTGCCCCTATCTGCAGCAGGCAAGACCCTTCTTTCAACTCAACCTCTATGGTCAGAAGGGATAATCAGAGAAGAAATCAAACCCAATTTGACAGTGAAAAGTCAGCATATAATCTTAAAAACTGACCTATTGGAGTAAGTCAAACAATCCAGCATTTTAAAGACTGAAAAAAAAGACAGACTTGTAATATATCTTCGGCATCTGTATCTTTTACAGTGGATATAACTTCTGTCTCTGATTATCTTTCTGGAACTACAGAAGAAACGAATAAATTGCTCCCTGTGACCCAGATTACTAAATGATTTCACCAAATCTCTTGAAATTTGCTTTTAAAAGGCAACTGAGAAATATCAGTCAATTCCTTTTTTCCCTCCTGAACCCATCTGCCTCCAAGAGTCCCTTTCCGGCTCAAAGCAAAGCCCCTAGTTCTTGCCTCCTGCCATTTGGCCGCTGGCATCCAAGGGGTTCCCCCCTCTCTACGTCTGATGAGCTCAGTCCCACACCAGCATCAAGCCACCATCCCTTCTCCATCAAACCTCACCTCTTTACCAACCTTTCCTTGAAAAGGCACCCCTTGTATAACTGCCCTTCCCTTCTTTCCTATGGTCTGTTGGGACCAATTCAATCATCACCTCTAGCCACCGGCGGCGATTTCTTCCTTAAACCCAAGTCGTCATCAGAATCCCTCCCCCTACTTCCCCCCCCCCCCCCAGATTGAAGAGATTGAGGCAGGAGCCTGGTGATACGGACATAGCGATACCGACCTAGCCCGCCCGGTTCTCCTTCTTCGGATTTCCAGCGGTGAGTCTGCATTTTCCTGGCCTCCTCTCCGCTTTGAAACAACGCATCCAGAGCGAGAGCAGACGAGCAGAGCTTCTGCTGCCTCCGCTGCCGCTACCCTCGCGGTCCCCTCCTCCTCCTCCCCTTCTTCCTCCTCCTCCTCTTCCTCCTCTTTGGGAGAGTGCGTGAGCGGCTGGGGGATTGAGAGGGAGTGGAGCCGCTGGGAGCAACGGGAGGAGGAGAAGGAGGGGCTGCCAGGGCCAGGCTCGCGCGGGATCTGGGGAGGAGTGGGAAGGAGGAGGAGCGGGGTGCAGAGGGAGGGGGGCGGTAGTCACATAGAGCGCCTCAGCCCCTGTTGCTTGCTTGCTGCTGCTGCGGCGGCGGCGGCGGCGGCGGCGGCGGCGGCGGCGGCAGCGGAGATGGGGGGGACCCCCCTACCCACCGCAGCGCTCGCTGCGCAGAGCGTTCCAGGGCGTTGGGGGCACTAGAAAATCCACCCCCTCTGCTCCTTAGTGTCTCTGCAAGCAACATGCACTCTTCCCGGTCTTCCACCGCCCCCCACCCCCTACATCAAGCAAGGGGAGGATCCATTCTCAAGCAGTCTGTCCCACTCTCAGGTCAGCCTGCCTCCCCACAGCAAGCGGTCTAGTGCCTAGGGGATCCAGGCAGCCCTCGCCCGCTCGAGGTGAGCAGCTGTTCCCTCTCTCCCTCCTGTCACCAGGACAAGGCGAGTCTCAAGAGAAGGGCCTGATTTAAGAGGGAGGGTTCCATTTTCATGCCGGCAGAAGGAGCCTGTCAAATGTTCCCCTTCTAAAAATCTACCGAGATTATACTCGACTCAGTAGCAACATCGGCCTCTCCGTCGATTCCCAGGAAAAAAACACGGAAGAATGTTCCCACCGTTAGGTTGACATTTTAAATGCTAACTCATTTTTCAGTCCCTCCCTTTCCCCCCTACCCTTAAAGATATTCAGTAGGCCTGCAGTAATATTAGCAACCCTTGCCGCTAGTCCCAGGTTCTATCCTGAACTAGTCCATACACCTCTTTCCTCTGTCCAATCCATTTAAAAAATAACAACAAAAACTACAAGTACGGGAGAGTTCTAGTGCACAGTTTGATTCCTCCATTTTGACTGCTAAAAGTCATATAAAGGGACTGAAGAAAGCACACTTCCCTGAAAGCTATCTAAATGTCAAGACGGTAAAATGTAATGCCACCACCACAAAGGTTCCTTGCACACACCCATGATTTATATAGAATATAATCATAATAGTATGTGCAAAGTAATATAATGCATGTTGAATATGCAAATATTTTAAGGGATTTTAAAAAGCACAGAACTTGGAATTATATGGAAAGGACTTCATTTTTAATCCAGTTTAGCTACTTTATGTATGATCTTAGGCAAATCACTTAACCTCTCTGGGCCTCAATTTCCTCATCTGTAAAATCGGAGCAGATGATTTACCAGATGACCTCTAAAATCCCTTCCAGTTCTACTGGCTTGATCCTTAAATCCCAGTTTGACTTTTAGATATGATTTGTCCTCCCCACCCCCTTCCCAATAGTAAGAAATGATAGCCCATGATAAGATGGAAAAAGGACTTAACTGGGAACCAGGAAACCTGAATTTTAATACTAGCTCTGTCAATAACTTTCAGTGGGGCTTTTTTTTTTAGTCACTTAAAGTCTCTGAGTCTTCACTGCCTCATTGATAACAATAGGGATTGGACAAAAGGATCTCTAAGGTCTCTTCTAGTTGTATCAACTGTTTATTCATCATGTTTACTCATAGAGGAGCTTCTTTGGACTCTTCATATTAAAAATGGGGCTTGGGTAGGATTTAGAATCAACCTCAGGACTCACTCAGATCCTTGCCCTTCCTTGGACCATTTCTGACTCCATACCAGATTACTACTTCTCTTAGTTCCCTCCCCTTCCTATCAACTTTGCCCTAGTCCAGACCTACTCAGTATGGAGGCCTCTGGGAGGATGTGGGGTTAGGGAAAAATTCTCTCACATATTGGCCTGAGAGCTGTTCTAGCTTCCAGTGACATGTGTGTCCACAGCCTGCCAAGTGAGCCATCAGTGTTCCACTAGATAATCTGTGGAGTCACTACTTCCTCTAGATGACACATGCTAGATGTCTAAAATCATCCCCTTTTCTTTAGTAAGAAGGAAGCAAGATGAAAATATTCCAAATGTCAGCTTTGTGCTATCTCTCTTTAAAAATGCATTATTACCCTATTTTGATGAATGGATTCACATTAGGAAAGAAGGTGACAAAGTGAAAGTTGGAAACCTCCTAAACCTAATAAAAGGATCCCTTACAACAGTGGTGACTGTAGCCATTCCACCTTTAGTTAATTAGGGAACGTGGAAGAAAAAAAAAAGATTTTTTAAAAAATTGCTTAGCAATGATCAAAGAGATTTACAAAGAGTAATGACGGCTTTGCCCCCTACTTACTCCATACCAGGCATGCTTGATAGACCTTATTCTTCTTCAAAATACCCCCTCAAACCTTATTGCAACAGACAGGCAAAATATACAAATGGCCCCTTTTATATGACAGAAAAAGAAGAGAAACCGAGGAGGAGGAGTGGAGAGAGAGGTAGAGATACAGAGACAGAGAAAGAGACACACAGTGACAGAGAAAGACGAGAGAGAAGAGACGGAGAAAGACGACAGAGAGAGAGAGAGAGAGAGAGAGAGAGAGAGAGAGAGAGAGAGAGAGAGAGAGAGAATGAGAATCTTGTAGATGGCTGGAAGCCGGCATGTTTCCCTACCCTCGCTACCAGAAAACGGGGGGGGGGGGGTGGTGGGGGGGGGGTGGAGCTCGTTTAAGGAAAGATCACATCATCGCCTTGGGGGAGGAGGGGGTGGCTTCTAGAGTGGCAACGTGTGTGTTGCACATCAATGCATTCTACTAGAGGAGAGCCACTCGGAGGACACCTACACCCATCCAAAGAGAGAGTGGGAGGGGAGAAAAGAATGGGGGCCGCCTCTTAGGCACCGGGAAGATAAGAAATCTTCCATTCAGGTTTCTCACTCCAGCCAGTCCCAAAGCTGCCAATCACGACCTCCGCTTCTTCCAAGATTTTGATCCGCCCCCGCCCCCCCCCCCCGCCAGACACATATACATCTGGCCACTTCATACCTTTTTCTCTGCTCCTCTGGGCAACCTCCCCACATAAAAGCACCCCCTCCCTTCCCCTCCCCACAATCGGCTGCACTCCAGTTGTTCAGGTTCCTTTGGTGGCCTAGGATTCCCCCGATACTCAATCCCTGGGTGGCAAGTTCACTCACCAGATCTGAAAAACGCGGTGATGTCGGCCAAGTCCTTGGCTGCCTCCTCTGCCCCTTCACCTGCATTGCCTCCGCCGCCCGCGCTCGTGCTGGTGCTGGTGGTGGCAGCGGCCGAGGAAGAGGAGGAGGTGGCGGAGGCGGCGGCGGCAGGGTTAGTGCTGCTGCCGCTGCCGCTGCTGCTCATGGCTGCGGTGGCGGCTCCTCCGGGCAAGACCCCTCCTTCCCTACCGCCCCTCTCCACCTCCTCCTCCTCCTCCTCCTCCTCCACCTCCACCTCCTCCTCCTTCCTCCTCCTCCCCCCCAGCGAGCTCGTCTCGGGGTCCGGGGAGGAAGGTCCGCCCGCGCGAGGTCTGTTCTTCCAGTCCCTGCTTTGGCTCCCGGCTTCCCCTGGCCGAAGCCGCAGCGGCAGGGACAGCGGCGATCCGCGGCAACTCAGCGCTGCTCTCCCGGGGCCGGAGGAGGAGGAGGAGAGCGCAGGGAAGCGGTGGCCGGCTGGCCAGCAGGCAGCAAAGAGAAGCAGAAGCCCGGGCTGGTGCTGGCGGCTGCTGCTGTTCTCCACAATGAACACAGGGGCATATAAGTGTATTCCGATGGAGGGCACGTAGTTCGCTGGAAGGAGAAGCCAGCAAAGCGCTGCCCGCCCGCCTGCCTGACTGCCTGCGTCCCTCGGAAGGGCCGGCTGGGGACCGGCAGGGGCTCAGCGGCGACCGCGGGGAGGAGGCGGCAGATCCAGACACACAATTGCGGAGGGGGAGGGGAAAAGGGGGTGGGGAAAGGTGCACAGGGAGAGGGGAGGGGAGGGGTGGGGAAGGGAAGGGGTGCAAACCGTGTAGCAAAAAGGGGGAAAGGGGGAGGGAAGGAGAAATTTGCCGCTTCTTCAGGAATCAGGAACCCCAGTGGTGGCTGCTATCCTCCATCTTGATTTCAAATAGGGGAAGAAGGAGGGGGAGGGGGAAATCACAGTCGAGAGAACAAGGGTAAAAGGAAAAGGGAGAGAAGGGAAAGGAAAAGGAAAAAAAAAAAAGGTGGGGAGGGAGGGCTTCGGGAATTTCCGGCGAAGATCGTCTAGGAAGCCGAGCTTGGACTCGGCTGGTGGGAGGAGCTGAGCCGAGTCCAGGGGGAGGAGGTGGAGCCTGACTCCAGAGAGGTGGGGCGCTGCTCTAGCTCTAGCTGCAGTCTTTAGCGGGGGTCAGAGGCTGGCAGCTGAGCTGCCCGGCGGCTCCGAGCGGGAAGCCAGGGAGACACGCGCAAGCCCAGCGGGTGTCGAAGTTAGGGACTGGGATCAACTTCCTCATCCAGTGGGAGATGGAGTGTTGGGGTGTCAAGTTCAGGGGGCTGAGGGCCACAGATGGCAGAGAGTAAGTACTAGTACGGAATTCGGGAGGGGGGGGGTCGTCTAGTCCTAGGGCAGACCACTCCTGCCCCCGTGAGGACTGATGAAAAGTGGCTTTTTTCTAACGGGTGGGACCCTGCAGAGTAGATCCCCTTTTCCTCTAACCACCCTACCACTACCACCAACACCCTTTTACAGCCAGAGGTGGAGTCAGATCACAGCCTTCCCACCCTCTCATATTCCCCCTTCACATACACCCCCATTTGCTAAGTGGATGAGAACCTAATAGGGAAGAAGGTTCTCGAGAAGGGAGGGGGTGGGCCGTCTGTCTCCCAGTAAAAGAGGTCTTTCTCTGGTGGCTTCAGTGTCAATCAACAAATATTATTATGCTAGGTAACAGCAGGAGGGGAAAGAGTAAAGTAATGGGGGAGGGCAGGGATAGTTTCAAGTTGCAGAGAAGAATGATGAGGAGTATAAACTTTAATTAGGTGAACAATAATTTAGAAACAGACAAAAACGCAGCGATTGGAAGTCAAAAATTGGGGAAATGGTGGTAGCATTATTAACTGGGGCCAAGGTTCAGTAATAAAAATAGGTGGCAACCAGTGTTCTGAGGTGTTAGTGAGTGTGCACATGAATCAACTAATCCAAACCCTTCATTTTACAGGTGTGATGACTTTGAGTGACAATGCTTGATCCAAGTAGGAAAGTCCCCTAAGTAGCAGGAGATAGCTAGAGAACTAGGTGCTCTGACAAAGGTCAGGAATGGAAATATAAATTTGATAATCAGCAGCATATGGATGAAATATGAGGCTACAAGACAAAATTGATGTATGAAGGGGATGCAGAGAGAGAACATGAGAAAAAGGGCTAAAGTTTGTTTACCCCAATATGATATTTTTTAAGTTCAGAATTCCAGAAATACTTGTTGAATTGAAAAATTGGATTGAATTGAATTTTGCATGTGAATCCTACTGAAGAAATAAAGAGAAGGGGAGAAAGGCCCAAACCATGGTGTTCCAAATCAAACTCAGATAGAAGTGGGGCCACTACTCCATAAGGCTCCCTTAGACAGCACATTGACATAGTTTCGAATTTTAATGTCATCTGTGTTTTATTGTATTTTTATTTTGTTAAATATTTCCCAGTTACATTTTTCACCTGATCTGAGAGGCACTTGGGAGCATTGTGGGATTCATGCCACTTGTGGGTTTAGTAACTAGATCTTGTCCAGAGAACCTGACTCATTGCACTCAAGAAGGGGACATTAAGACCCTGATAAAAAAACAAACAAAAAAAACTCTGTGAGGCAGTTTTCTGATGAAGAAATCAAAGCCATCTATTGCCATATGAAAAAATGCTCAAAATCACTATTGATTAGAGAGATGCAAATTAAAATAACTCTAAGGTACCACCTGACACCTATCAGATTGGCTAATATGACAAAAAAGGAAAATAATAAATGTTGAAGAAGCTGTAGAAAAATTGGAACACTAATGCATTGTTGGTGGAGCTGTGAACTGATCCAACCATTCTGGAGAGCAATTTGGAATTATGCCCAAAGGGCTATAAAGCTGTGCATACCCTTTGACCCAGCAATACCACTTTTGGGTCTTTTTCCTAAAGAGATCATAAAATATGTACAAAAATAGCTGCTCTTTTTGTGGTGGTAAGGAATTGGAAATTGAGGGGATGTCCATCAATTGGGGAATGGCTGAACAAGTTGTGGTATATGAATGTAATGGAATGCTATTTTGCTGTAAGAAATGATGAGCAGAAGAAGTTCAGAGAAACCTGGAAGGACTTCCATGAACTGATGAGTGAGATGAGCAGAACCAGAACATTATACACAGTATCATCAACATTATGTGTTGATCAACTGTGATAGACTAGATTCTTCTCACCAATCCAATGGTACAAGAAAGTTCCAAAGGACTCATGGTGGAAAAGGCTCTCCAAATCTAGGAAAAAAAAACAAAAAGGAACTGTGGAATATGGATGCTGATTGGACCATACTATTTCTTTTATTTTTGGTGCTGTTGTTTTTCTGTTTTTGAGATTTTTCCTTTTTGCTCTGATTCTTCTCTTATAACATGACTAATGCAGAAATATGTTTAATGTTATTATGTGTATGTAACCTATATCAGATTACCTGCTGTCTAGGGGAGGAGGGGAGGGAGGGAGAAAAATTTGAAATTGGAAATCTTATATAAACAAATGTTGAAAACTATTTGCGTGCGGCTGGAAAATAACAAAATAATTTTATTAAAAAAAAAAACCTTCTGTGAGAGGTCTTGTCCAGAACTGGTCCAAGGATGTACCTAATAAGATAGGTATCTCAGAGAACCATGCCTCTGAGCCATGCCTTCTCCCCATGAGAAGTCCAAGGACTTCCCGGTTTCCTTTCCCTAGTGCCTAAATAAAATATTATTTTTTCTGGAAAAAAAAAAAGGATGTACCTAATGTCATATGGCTTCCATAGTCCAGGTGACTTTACACTTGAACCATACTCTCCACAGGGCCTTCTGAGAACCCAAGCCATGGGGGTGTCTGTTCAGGGTTAGATTTGTGGGAATTCAGAGTAGTGTGTCATAGCACCTAAAATTTCCCTCATTTCTATCTTTGGCAATTATGTTGTTTTGTTTTTTGTTTTTTAACAATTTCAGACTGAATTGCAAATAAAAGAATACCTATGGTAATGCATTATTATTGTCATCATTTTAAAATTCATTTGTGCAGAGCTTTAAGTTTTAAAAAGTATTTTTCTAACAATAGCCCTATGAAGCAAGAAGAAGAAGCCTACCAAATAAGTGGTTGGTGAACCTATCTGAAGGCCTTCAAGAAGGAACCCACTACCTCTCCAGGCAGCACATTCTACTTCTGAAGAGTTCTAATTTTTAGGAAGCCTTCCCCATTGCCCCCCCCCCGCAATTGAATTTGTGTGTAGTTTGTATCCTCTGTTCCTTGTTCTGTTTATGGGACCAAATGAAACAAATATAGAACCTCTTCCACATAATAACCCTCTAAATTCTTGGAGTATGTGGATATTTTGAAGTTAAAGATGTGTTGCATGATACTTGAAAAAATGTTGTGACTCTCTTGGGTACCACTTAAATTAGGTATCTAAATGATCTAAGATCATTTAGAAAAATGTTATGCCAACCTTGCAAGAAACCAGTGTCATAGCTGAGAACCAAACAGTTTCTATGAAGTATCTCATAATATACGTTGGGGTTATATATCTATGACTTAGATAAAGGTTGCGACTTGTTCATTTCCTACAAAAATATATATATATATCTTTAGTTGGGTGCCAAAACTTCTGTTGATTAATTTTTCTTTTAGAGACAAGTAGGTAAGGATTTTTCATCAGAAGATTATATTTAATGCAATATTTACTTTATTTTGCAGGTAATGTTTAGATATAATCACAACATAAATTAATTCTTAAAATAAATAATAAACTATCAAGGAGAAGAAGCATAGAATCAGAAAGAAATTATTCTCCTGGATGCTTGAAAATAAAATGTTATAAACACTGGAGAATAAAAGTAATTACAATGGTCTTACAAGTAGCCCTCTATAGAGTTCTATTATGAAAGGTGCATTCTGAGGTATTTCCCCCTAGAATGAATATTCTGAGTAAATAAGTATCTATCAAGACAAAGAAACAATTCTAGTGATGCAGAATGTAAAACTAAAAATAATTAAAATGGGAAGGTAGGTGGTCAATCCAGTGGCCCAATTTTATCAGTAATACTGTGTCTTACTGCTACTTATTTCCATTATGTAGCTTTATTCATTATTCCCCTGCAGCTCCTAGCTGTCTATAATCCTAGTAGGAAACACATTCTCAGACCATCATTTCTACTTCCAATATAGAGCATTCTAGTGGGCCCTTCTTGTGACTTGCAGTATGGAATGAAGGCATAAAACCAAATGACCTGTCATATAAAATTAAACAATTGCTCAGATTGAACCAATAAGTTACATCTGGCTGTAGTCATTATCTTTGCTCATTTTTTTTTGTTTTGTTTTTTGGTTTTGGTTTTGGTTTGGTTTTGGTTTTGGTAAGGCAATTGGGGTTAAGTGACTTTCCCAGGGTCACACAGCTAGTAAGTGTTAAGTGTCTGAGGCGGGATTTGAACTCAGGTCCTCCTGAATCCAGGGCCAGTGCTCTATCCACTGCGCCACCTAGCTGTCTCTTTGCTCACTTTTTAAAGGAAAGATTCCTTGATTATAAGTTTTTCCAGAGGGCAAGTATCATATATCCAACTTGTCTGCATCCTTCAGGGTACCTAGCATAGTACTATTCAAGTGTGTGTTTTTTAAAATAAATGAATGAGTGATGATGGACATTCACAGGAAAGAATCCCCCCCACACACACCCCGTGATGCTATGTAGTAATAAAATTAATCTCCAAAATGTGACATTTGATTGCTCACATCAAAACACATGCTACTTTTGACATATTTAAAAATAACCTTTTTTCCTTTTAATTATAGATGCAAAAAGTGAGGAAATGTCCTTTTGCTACAGCTAATGCTACAGTCTAATTACTATGGTCAGAAATGTCTGACCAACACCTATCATAGTGCTTGACACATAGTAGGCGCTTAAGAATTTTTTTGGTTAAATTGTAAAAAATATTTTTCTCTTCTCCTCTAATACATGCATCAAATATGATTCATTAGTCTCGTGTTCCAAAATAGAGCATGAGAAAAGTATGAACATTTTCACTAAGCTCTTCATATGACTCTTTATAGTAAATTGGTTCAGGCTCAGGAGACTTTTGTTCCATCTTTGTCTTATTCCATGATTTCTAGTGAGTTGATTCAACTTTCTGTACATTAGGTTTTTCTTCTTACAATATGAATAATATTGTAATGGTTTCCTCTTGGTAACTAATTTTTGGAAGTCTTAAAATATATATGAAATATTACTTCAAAAAGTACTTCTATCTAACTATTTCTCATCTCTTTTCAATGCTAAGTATCTTCTAATATTATAGCTGACTATTTTATGGAGAACTAGGACTCCGTTTCATAGAAAATTGCAGAGAAAGTCTCAGAACCATTCACATTGCCAAAAAAATACACAATAGTGTTTCAGGGAAAATCTACAACAATGCTTATTTAAATTATGGTGAAGAAAACATAGGAAAGTAGGAGGAAACAGTACAGTGCAGTTCTCTCCTGCTACTGCTCCACCCCCACCCCACCCCACCTCCAAAAAGACGGATAAATGGTGCCAGACAGAGTGATTGGGAAATACAAGTTGAACTTGAGTGAGTAATTTTTTTAGCCCAAGTTAGCATAGGGAGATGGCCAAAGGCCTACAAATACTTGCAACACAGGGACTGGCCTGGGTCTGTTATACTGGCTATGTACCAGGGTAAGGAACAGTTATGGACGAAGCCTGAGGCAGTATTTTGTTTAGGGAGTAGGAACAGAAGCCAGTCACAGTTGTATCTTTCTGACCCTATATGAATTTATGGATTTAGTCCACAGAATCCAAATGAGCCCCACAGTTGAGTAACAAAAACAAGTAACTCAGACCATGAGAAAGCCCATGATTCTGTCACTCTGAATTTACAAAGGTTGTCAGCTGGTTAATAGAGACTGTAGCTAGCAGAAGTCTTCTGGAGCTCCAATCAGAGGCAAGCTTGCTGTTGTGTCACCCAATCCAAATTGGAGATTAGGAACTTGAAAAGCTCAGACCCAGAGCACAGCAGTCATATTTTGCTATAGATCAAGCCATGTAGAATGTGCTCATTGTTTGCACATCCTTGATCTGAAAAAATCCTAGTATCTTTGAAGAACATAACACTTGTTTTCTGGAAAAAGCAGCAACAGGAACCCAGAGGATGTAGATCAGGACTAAGCAAGGCCCAATTATTAACTCCAGAACAAAAAGCTAGACTGTACAATGAAATTCCAACTCAGGAATTAAGGTTGGGAGAGTGAGTGAAACAAATAAAAAACAAAAGATATACATGATAAAGAGTTGTTATAGTGCAAGAGATGCTCAAGACCCAAATGTGCAAGAATAAAATAACTCCAGAACATAAAAAAAGCCTCAAAGAAAAAATAAATTTTGACCACAAGGTCAAATAGAATTCCTGGAAGAAAAAAGAAAAAATAATAATATTATAGATAAAATGGTAAGGAGAAATCTGGAGGGAAGATGTGGAAGGAGACAACAATTTGATAATATTGGGCATGACAAAACATTACACAAGTAGCAGAGTCCTTGAAAATTTGAATGGACCCAAAAAAAATAGTTAATGAATCTACAAGACAATAATAAATATTAAAACAAAGTCAAAAGACTGAAAAAATAGAAGAAAATAATAAGAGCAGATGTTTGAGATACTGAAAAGGACTATATAAAGATGAACTATTTAAACTTTTAGGGTGGGAGAAGAAATGTGTCCCCTCAGAACTCTAATATAATCAAGGTCATAGAGGGATTTCAATAAGACAAATATCCTTGGAATGTTTTTTTGAAAATATTTGTATTATCTTAAAGGAAGAAAGAAAGGGAGGTGGAAGTGGAAGGAATATCCTAGAGAATAAAGATGTACCAGGGATGTGGGGGCTTGCTGTCTCACACAATTTGAGTGTTCAAGTCAAAGAATATACAAAGGGGAAAGGGTGAATGGTCATTCACTTTCATCTGAATTGGTCAAGAGTGTAAAACTCACTCACTCACACACTCTCTCTCTCTCCTGCCCCCCACCCTCATGTAGAAGAATCTGGAACAGAAATCCATTTATCTCAACAAGGAAACAGAAGGGAGCTTGGGGAGAAGGAAATGGAAAAATAAGAAAGAAGGTAGACTCAGGAGGGATTATTCATAAGCAAAACAAACTCCACAATCAGATGATGAATCTTCAAGTGGGGATTAGAAGAAAAGAAAATCTAAGAACTTGTGATCTATGTTTGAGTGAAGAGAGAAGATGGGGAAGGAAGTACTAATAGGTTACCTCAAGTATAATTCACCAGTGCTAAGCACAATGTTCACTCAACTAATGCTTCTTTTTATAAAGGGAGTGAGGTACGGCCAAATATGGTGGCATACACATATAATCCTAACTATTTCAGAAATTGAGGCTAATAGAGCTCTTGAGCTCAGGGTTTGAGCTACTGTGGACTATGCGGTTTGGGTGTCTACACAAAGTCTGGCCTTAACATAGTAAGGTCCAGGGAGTTGGAAGGTATCAGGTCTCCTAAGGAGAGGCAAAATAATTTAGGTTGGTAACAGAGCATTTAGAATCTCCCATGCCCATCAATAGTAGGATCAGCCCATATATTTCCAGCTTTGGTGAGAAACCAAGTCTTGAAAATTAAGATGGATGGAGAGAAATGGAGGAAAAAGTATAAGACACTAGGATCGAGGGAAATTCACACTTCATCATCATAACTATGAACATGAATGGAATGAACTCACCCAGTAAAACAGAAAAAGACAGCAAAATAATTAGAAAGCTGACTCTAATAGTACCTTGAAACATAAATGTTCATATAGAGTTTAAAAAAGGAACTAGAGCAGAATCTATCATTCTTCAACTGAACTCTGAAAAGCGAGGGGAGCAGGCATGATCTCAGATAAGGCAAGAGCAATAATAAACTTAGGCTTCTTGAAAGCAAAGTTGTTTTATGCTTAAAGGCGCCAAAGATAATAAATTAATATCAGTAACATATGCATTGAATGGCATAAATATTTAAAAGAAAAGACAAATGACTTTCTAGAAGAAATAGACATAAAACTATAATATTGAGGACCTCAATGTACCCCTTTTAGACCTATACAAAGTTGTTTCTGTTTTGGGTTTTTTTTTTTTGGTGAGGCAATTGGGGTTAAGTGACTTGCCCAGGGTCACACAGCTAGTAAGTGTTAAGTGTCTGAGGCCAGATTTGAACTCAGGTCCTCCTGAATCCAGGGCCGGTGCTCTATCCACTGCACCACCTATAGAAATCTTACCTCCAAAAATTCTATCTGGGTCCTATCTGAATAGAGTTTTAGTGAATTTAGCTATGTTAAGTCTTTGTTAAATAATGAATTAGAGCACAGGAAATGCTGCAGTAAATTACTATAGTAATCTAGTGTTTGATAAACCCAAAGACTCCAGCTTCTGGGATGGAACTCACTATTTCACCAAAATTGCTGGGAAAAGTGGAAGATAGTATGGCAGAAACTAGGCATAGATCAACATCTTACACTGTATACCAAAATAAGTTCAAAATGGGTACACGATTTAGACATAAAGGGTGATATAACAGATCAATTAGGAGAGGAAGGAATAGTTTACCTTTCAGATCTATGTAGAGAAGAATTTATGACCAAACAAGAGATAGAGAATATCATGAAATGCAAATATTATGTTTACATTAAATTAATAAGTTTTGTACAAACAGAAGCTATGCAGCCAAGATCAGAAGGGAAGCAGAAATCTGGGAAACAATTTTTGCAGTCAGTATTTCTGATAAAGGCCTCATTTCTAAAATATATAGGGCACTAAATAAAATCTATAAGAATGAAAGTCATTGAGAAATGGTCAAAAGATAAGAACAGGCAGTTTTCAAATGAAGATATCAAAGCTTTCTATTGTCCTATGAAAAAATTATCTAAATCACTATTGATAAGAGAAATGAAAATTAAAACAACTCTGAGGTACCACTTCACACCTGTCAGATTGTCTAATATGACCAAAAAGGAAAATAATAAATATTGGAGAAGTTGTGGAAAAATGGGAACACTATGCATTGTTGGTGGATTTGTGAACTGATCCACAATTTTGGAGAACATTTTGGAACTGTGTCTAAAGGACTATGGGGCTGTGCATACCCTTTAACCCAGTAATACCACTACAAGGTCTATATCTGAAAGACATCATAAAAAAAGGAAAAAGGACCCACATGTACAAAATATTTATAACAGCTCTCTTTGTGGTGGCAAAGAAACTGGGAAATTAAGGGGATACCCATCAATTGGGAAATGGCTGAACAAGTTGTAGTATATGAATGTAATGCAATACTATTGTGCTATAAGAAATGATGAGCAGATATATTTCAGAAAAACCTGGAAAAGACTTAAGTGGACTGATGCTGAGTGAGAGGAACACAACCAGGAGAACATTGTACACAGTATCAGCAAACACTGTGGTTATGATCAACTGTGATAGACTTAGTTCTTTTCAGCAAGACAGTTCCAGAGGACTCATAATGGAAAATGTTCTTTACATCCCAGAAAAAGAACTATGGAATCTGAATGCATATCGAACCCATACTGTTTCTCACACTTTTTTTTTTAGTTTTTTCCCCTTTGTTCTGATTCTTCTTTCACAACATGACTAATACAGAAAATAGTTTAGTGTGATTATACAAACATAACCTATAATCAGATTGCTTTCTGTGTTGGGGAGTGGCAAGGGAAGGGAGGGAGAAAAATTTGGAACTGAAAATCTTTTTAAAAACAAATGTTGAAAAACTATCTTAAATATAACTGGAAAATAGTAAAAATGCTTTTATATTTAAAAATAAATAACTTAAGAAAATTTTAAAAATAATGAATTAGAATATAAAGCAGTATGTGTATGTATATATGTATGTGTATTTTGAGGCATAAAGACCTCAAAAAGAAATCAAGAAAAGCAAAAAATATTTAAGCAGTCATTCACTGATTATAATGCAATAAAAATTAATATTCAGTAAAGGGTCAATGAAGAAAAACTTATTCAAGCAACAAACTCCCTGAAATTAGAATGGACCAAATGGAAATCAATGACTCCATGAAGAAGAAATATTAAAATAAATAGAAAGAGGCCATCTGAGGAAATAAAATTGGAAAAGAACAAGATCTATGGAAGAAAGAACTGGAAAGGGAATCAGTATCTTAGCACAAGTGGTACAAAACATTATTCAAGCAACAAACTCCCTGAAAATTAAAGTGGATCAAATAGAAGCCAATGATTCAACAAGAAATATTAAAAACAGTCAAGAGACTGAAAAAAATAAGATGAAATGTAAGGTAACATAGAGCAAAAACAACCTGGAAAACAAATCCCAGGAGAAAAAAATTAAGAATCATTGCACTATCTGAATGCTGTAACCAAAAAATAATAATTTAGACATCCTAGAAAATCTTAAAACAGATCTCTTCGAAATCAGAGAGAAAAGTGAAAATAGAAAGACTTCACTGATCACCTCTCAGACGAAGCTTCAAAAATGACAATGACTAGGATTGCTACAGCTAAAATTCAGAGCTCTGAAGTCCAAAGAGGAAATACTCCAAGCACCAAAAAGAAAGAAGATTTAGCAACTGCCACTATAAGGATGTGGAGAATATGATATTCTAGGAGAAAAAAAGGATATGTATTGGGGCAGCTAGATGGCTAAATGGATAGAAGTACCTGCCTGGAGTGAGGAAGACCCATCTCCTTAGTTCACATATAGCAGTAGATATTTATTACCTGTGTGACCCTAGGTAAGTCACCTAACCCTGTTTGTCTTAGTTCCTCATCTGTCAAATGAGCTGATTGAAGGAAATGGAAAATCACTCCATCATCTTTGCCAAGAAAACCCCAAATGGGGTCACAAACAGACACAACTGAAAGAACAGCAACAACAACAAAAGGATATGTATGGGCTTGTAGCCAAGAATAACTTGCCCAGAAAAACTGTGTATAATGGTACAGGGGGGAAATGGATTTTTAAATGAAGTAGAGGATTTCCAAAAGACCAGAGCTGCATAGAAACTGATTTTCAAACACAGGAGTGCAGAGAAACATAAAAAGGTAAACATGAACGAACACCAATAAAAGACTAAAGAAGGAAAAAACTGCTTAACATTAATAATAAAAAGTTGTTACATGTGTCCATCTCAGAACCCTATCATTATCAAGAGTCTAGAAAGAATCCAATTAGAACCTGAGAATGGTTCTATTATGTCTTGATGATCTTAAGGGAAGATGGAAGGAGAGGGGAAATGTAATATACAAGTGGAGTGAAGGGAAAGGAAGGAAAGTTAGGGAAAATTATCTCATAATTGTGGTACAGAAATATACATCTATATATATAAAAGGAGAAAGTGGGTGGAGCAGCTAACACTTGAATGTCACTCATTCTGGGAATGGTCAAAAGAAGAAAGAATATATAAATATGTAGAGTTGGAAACATATATACATTTCACTTAACAAGGAAGTAGGAAGAAAAAGAGGAGGAGAGGAAGAATTTGAGAAACGATAGATTAGGGGAGGGATTAGTCCTAAGGAAAAGCAAACCATAGGGATTTACAAAAATGCTTATAGCTCTTTTCCAAGGTGTCCAAAGAATGAGAATCTGAATTAGTGTCTATATATAAGTTGGGATGAATGAGTTATGGCATATATTAGCATAACGACTAACCATGATTCTAAAGGACTAACAACAAAACATGATTTCTACCTCATGATGGAAGATGGGGGACTCAGAATGTGGAATGAGATAATTTCTTTTTGAAAGTGACCTTTGAGGAAATTAATTTTAATTGACTATATGTTTTTGTAATGTTTTTTGCCCATTGTGTTTTCAATGGGAGAGGAATTGGGGTAGGTAGGTGAGAATGCAGATCTTGGCTGATTAAAACAAATAAAATATTTTTTAAAATAAATCAATCATTGGGACAGATTGAGTACACAACATTCAGAAGTAAACAAACCTTTAGCCTCATTTCAATGAATCCAAAGACCCCACTACTGCATTAAAGACTCACTATTGAAGAAAACTGCTGGGACAATTAGAAAATAGTCTGGCAAAAAATTAAGCTTAGAATAAAACCTTATACATATTCCCAGATAAGCTCCTAATGGATATATGACTGAGACATATAAGGTCACATAATAAACAAATTAGAGAACCAAGAAGAAATTCCCTTTAAAATTATAGATATGGAGGAATTCATGAACCAACAAGCAATAGAGAGGTTTACAGAAAATAAAAGAGAGAATTTTATTTATATAAAATTTAAAAAAACACTTTTGCACAAACAAAACAAATCTAGTTAAAATTAGATGGGAAAAATTTACTGGGGAAGTGAATTTTTAGTAAATTTTCCTAAAAAAAGGTCTCATTTTCAGAATTTACCTAGTTTGATTCAAAATTTATAAGGATAAGAGCAATTCCCAAATAGATAAATAATCAAAGGATAGGAATATGCAGTTTTCACAGGAAAAAAACTTTATCAGTATGGGGAAATCCTAAAATCACTAAAAATTAGAAAAATGCAATCTAAAGTTAACTCAGCCTCTACCCTATACCCCATCACATTGGCAAATATATGACAGAGGAAAATGACAAATGTTGGAGGGACTGTGGATAAAAACAGCTATACTATGAATTGGGTCAGTCATCTAGAAAGCAATTTGGAACTATGCCCCCAAAGTTATTCAACTTTGTGTAGCCTTTGATTCAGTGATAATATTAGGGGAATGAAAGGGGAAGGGGAACAATACTACTGTAATGATTGGAATGAATGCCACCTGCTGGAGACTTATTGTAGAAAAGCTCCACCATGAAAGGAAGGTCTTTGAGGCAAGACCATGCGTCTTTTCTTTGGCGTCAGGAAGTGACGTTGGCTGGTGGGAGGAGGAAGGAGGAGCCAGGAGCTCTGTCTCTCTCTCTTTCCTTTGGACTCTTGATGGACAGCGGAGCTAGAAATGTGCTCTCCCCTTTAATAGATAGATGAATGTAGGCCTTTCTTTCTCTCTTACCAAATCCTTATCTCCTTAATAAATGCTGAAAAAGCCTAACTCTTGCTAAAGCTTATAATTTATTGGCGACCACTCATTAGATATTTTAGACAGACTAGCTAGAATTTAGCCCTTAACACTATTGTGCCAGTCACTATGCTAAGTGCTTTTTACAACTATCATGTCATTTGATTAATACTTGTAGGCCATACCCAAGGAGATAAGAGAAAAAGGAAAAGGATACACACATACCCACACACACTACACACACACACACACACACACACACACACACAGATCAATTATTTTGGTAGTGGGTAAAATATTGGTGAACTACAGAGGTAGCTATCAATTGGGAAATTACTGAAGAAATTATGTATATGAATATAATGGAATATTATTGCATTATAAGAAATAACAGAAGGATCAGTTTTAGAGAAATATTTGAAGACTTCTATGAATTGATGCAAAGTGAACAGATCCAGGAGAGCTATTTATCCAATAACAATAGCGTATGGCCAAACAACTTTAAAAGACTTAAGAACTCTGATCTAAGCCATGACCAGCCACAAATTCTGACAAACCAATGATGAAGCATGCTTCATATCTCCTGAAAGAAAGACAGAGTGAGACATACATTTTCTTGACATGGATAATGCAAGAATTTGTTTTGCTTAACTATACATATTTTAAAAGAATTTTATTTTTCCTTCTCCTTTTTTGGCAAATTGCTAAAGAAATACTACTACGCTGTCATCTCTCCCCCATTTCAGGAAACTGATTGATTTCTCAAGGTCATTATAGTAGAGCACTCCCTCTGGCTTACTTCCTCCATGTAGTCTGGAATATATAGAATCAGTCTCTGGGGAGCGCTGCTACTGCTACTCTGGGATCAAGGAGTATCATGTGGAAAGCCATTCATAGCACTATAGCTCACAAACTTCCATCACTGGGCTTCCCCCTGTAGTTAAAATTAGTTCACTGCAAAAATATTTACTAAGTTGGCAAACTAAAAATAGGTAGTTAAAAAACATTACCCCCAGAAACCTGGGGTGTGAATTTCCCACAAAATATCCATCTTTGTGAAGAGTAGGAAAAAATTTAGAGTGCTCCAGTAGTGAAGCACACATGTAGGGAACACCTATGACCAAGACAATTCACACATCTGGTATGAAAGGGTCTAATGGCCTTTCTCTCCTATGAAGTCCTTTTCCTTTGGGAAAAGTATCTCTTCTGGGTTGGTGGCTCAGTAATGGGCTTCTAGGGTCTTCTCTTCTCTGTTTGACTCTTGATTGACAAGGTTACCTGTTTTCTTGAATCCATAGCTCCCAGAGGTTCCATTCCTTAAGGCTGCTTTCAGCCTCAGGTGATGGCATATGTGTATCTATTAGAACTGTGTGTTTTGCTCTCTCCATTGTGCCTTGAATTCTTTCAAACTTTCTAATTCTGGTTGGAGTATTTCCCTCTGGTGAATAGCTTCACTAAAGAACTTCATGTCTGATGTTTGAAAGGGGTGGAAAAGAAGGAAGAGAAAATCCCCTTCTCCCCTCCCCAAAAGGTAAAAAAACCCCCCAAAACTGGGTTCTTCTGATTGCTGGCTCCTGCCTCAAGAAACTTGAACTAAGGATACTGGTGTCTTTTTTTTTAATTTTATTTTATTCAGGTTCTTTAAATTTATTTTATTTTATTTTTATTTTTGTGAGGCAATTGGGGTTAAGTGACTTGCCCAGAGTCACACAGCTAGTAAGTGTTAAGTGTCTGAGGCCGGATTTGAACCCAGGTACTCTGACCTCCAGGGCCGGTGCTCTATCCACTGCGCCATCTAGCTGCCCCGATACTGTGTCTTTTTAAGATCACAGGTGTGACAGAAACACAGAATCAGAGACAGACACACAGAATGAGAGAGACAGGAGAGAGAGAGACAAAGTCAGAGAGACAGAGACAAAGACAGACAGAGACTGAGAGAGACACAGACAGAGATAGAGAATTTGGAAAATTATATACATTCCTGTGGCAAGTGGGCAGTGGGCTATCTGAAAGGCTAAGTTTTTGCTTTGATTTATTACAGTTTAAAAGGAGCACAAGGACTCATGGGATTGGGGCATACAATACATGCCAACTCTTGGACAGCAAAGTGATCCACAGACAGCCAATGACCACATTGTTCATTCTCTTTACATAGTCTGCCTACATCTAGGGCGAAAGCCCTGACCAGACACAGAGCCTTGGCTATTGGCAGCTCACTCCCTCAGCTGTTTCATCAAGCCTCTGACAGTCTTTGGCAGCAGGACACAGGAACTCTGTGTCCCTTCATTGCCTGAGCCCAGCAGTGACCAAGTGACTGACCCTGGAATCAGCAGCAACTTTCAACTTAAGGCTTTTGTAACTAAACAATAGTCAACTGTGGCTTTAAAAGGAACACAGAAACAGCTTCTCACTCAGTGGGATTTCCTTCCTTGTGGGTTTTCCCGAGCTGCCTTTGTCCCAGGTCATGTCTAGCAGATGTCTGTAGCTTGGGGGATCCTTCTGAGAAACCACCAACAGCTAGATCCTATTGGACCTTCTGTGGGAGTTAAAGCTGCAGGGCACTTTCAAGGGTCATCTTAAGTCTTTACAGGAACAACATTAGCAAATTATAAGAGAGATTCTCCCTGTTCCTTCTCTTGATATAGCTTTTAGGGTGAATTTGGAAGATTATTTCAATATGTTTTGCATGACTTCATATGTACAATGAGTATTATACTCTTGCCTTCTCAATGGGTATGGGAGGGGTTGGAGGAAAGGAGAAAAATTGGATCTGAAAATTAGAATAAAAATTTTTTAAAAGATCAATTTAATGCTTTGGGTTTCTGAGATAATCTTCCAATCCTTAGAATTATGTGTTTGTAGATTTAGAGTCTGAAGGTGTACTCAACACCCAACTCTAACCCAACTTTCTCATTTTACAAAGAAGTAAACTGAGCCACAGAGAGGTGAAAGATCTGCCCAAGGTCACACAGAGAATAAGTAGCAAAGCCAGGGTTTGAAGTTATATGCTCTGACTTCAAATCCAAATCCAAAGTCCTTTTCCATTATATTATATTGCATCTCAAGATACTTAGTGTAGGAAAAGAGATGAGGTATGGCTTTATGCAAGTACTTTAGGAATGGTATTTGTATCCATTTTGATATTTATAATACATCTTTGGAGAGTCCACTTAGCAAATCCCTAAGAACTCCTGAAATATTTGAGTTATAAGTTAGATAGGAAAATGAATTCTTAAGAGGAATACTCTGGGAATAGATACAAATGAATGTTGTCCTTCAAAATTATAACATTGGGACTACCCACTTTTACTTAGTCCTTTGATGCTTCCATTTCTCAGTACATTGTTGGAACTGTTCTTTTGAAATTCTAAATGAGGACACAAAAATGGACAAAGGATGGAAGTAGTCAGTGTTGGAGATACTGTGGGAAAACAGGCACTGATACATAGTGGGAGTAGCTATGAATTGTTCCCACCATTTTGGAAAACAGTTTGGATTTTTTTTTTAATGGACTCAGAAAAAGTACTGCTCACCCTCTTTCCCCAGGTTTAGATTTAGATAACTTTGCCATCATTTCAGATAAATTTAGATTTCCAACCTTTCACTGTGGTCTCATAGAAAAGCTCCATTCATTTATATCCTTGATCTTTTTGATAATCTGACCATTATGATAATTCTAAATTCTGAGAAATTTGAAGGCTGCAGAAAAATGGTGAATACCATTGCCGATAACTATCTTCTTCATATTTTCTACTCCGTGGCAGGATTATTATACCAAAGGCAGAATAATAGACTCTTAGAGTTGGAAGGCACCTCAGAGATTATCTAGTCCAACCCCATGAATCCTCTTTTGTAACATCCTTGAAAAATGCCCATTGCAAGTTGTTGGCTGCCAGAGATTAGGCTAGTCCCTGAACTAGCCCATTATTTTGAGGGATAGAATGCTAGTTCACAAGTTTTGCCCTCTGTTGAGACAAAATCTGCTTTACTCTAACATGGTAGACATGAGAATTATATAGAATGAATTTATCTAAGAGAGTTATAAGGTTATGGAATATAGAGAAGAAAAGAATAATAGAGATTCTCTTGTCTAATTCTACCATTTTACAAAGTACTGTGAAAGAGTAGTAGCTCTAGAGATAGAAGATCTGGGTTCAGATCCCTTCTTTTATTGCTTATTATGTGATTTGGGGCAAGTTACCCTCTCTAGGGTTTCAGTTTCTGAAACTGTAAAATTAGGGTGGGTGGGGGAAGGTTGGATTAGTTTATCTTTAAGGTTCTCTTCCAGGTCTAGATCCTATCATCAGAGAAATTAAATGACTTACCAAAGGTCACACAGGTAGTAACTGAGCTTTGACCTGAATTCAAGTCCTCCAAAATCTAGTGTTCTTTCTACTATGACCAACTGATAGTTTTTGAGAAGTCTTTGAATATCCTCTATTAGAAGAGTCTTCAGAGACTTACTTTGTTTGTTTGGGAGTAGGTCCTTTTTGATTTACCCAAGGCAGAAAATGCAGAGGCCACTCACAGGCTTGATATCATTACTGACCATCCTGGAAGGTTTGACCAGCTCCATTTCTTTTCTTTCTTTCTTTTTTTTTTTTTTAGTGAGGCAATTGGGGTTAAGTCACTTGCCCAGGCTCACACAACTAGTAAATGTTAAGTGTTCTGAGGCCGGATTTGAACTCAGCTTACTCCTGACTCCAGGGCCGGGTGCTCTATCCACTGCACCACCTAGCCACCCCTACCAGCTCCATTTCTAACCTGAGCTAGTTTGTCCCTTCTTGGGCAGCCTGGTGGCTCCCCACTCTCAGGGGCTTACCATATTGGTGCAGGACTCAGTACAGAGACCAGATGGGCTTAGAAACAGTGCAGTTTAGAACTCCTGAGCTCAAGCAATTCACCAGCCATGGCCTCTCCAGTAGTAGTAGTAGTAGGATACACTACCATGTCTGGTTTGGAGACACATTTTAAAGTAATTAAAATACCTATGGTAGGGGAAGGTGAGGAAAACAACCTTTTAATGACACATTTAAAAAAAATGAGTAATCCTCCTCCCCCCCACTTCCTGCCTCTAATTCTCCCATTCCACCCACACCCTCCCATGCTATTTTAGTGATTTTTAAAGCTAAAGATCAGCTGAATTTCTGAATTCCTAGGATTTTTTAGTTCTGTTACATTCTAAAGTGGATTATGTCACTCTTAATTTGGGGTCCACCCATTGAATTTCAGATGATATTTGAGAGAAACTCAGTGTGTTATCTTTAAGCAACTGTAAGCCAAAGTGCACTGTTTCCTAGTAGTGAGCTCAGGAACTTGGCATTCTAGTCCTGGATATTTAGGATGAACACTCTACCTACTCCCAAAAGGATATGAGATGATTTCCAAAATTAAACATAATGTAAAATAGGACAATAGTGATAAAAACAGAACAGATGTTGGCAACATGTTGAGTAGTTTTTGCAAAGTCAGTTGGAAGATTTGAATGAACTGTTGCAAAAGAACAATTGAGATAATGACTACCATGAATAACGGAAAACATTGCTAAAGGGAAACCCAATAGTGAGTGGTCAGAAAACCAGTAATGTTCCCAAAGAACCATCTAGATATTGAAACATGACCTCCTCTCCTCATCCCTTCATGGTGGGGAAGAGGGTAATACAAGAACAGATATTGCATACATTATTATGTATGGGTAAACTATCAGTTGTTTTTGCTTAACTGCTTATAAAGGAGAGTTCAGTTCTGTTTGGTGGGTGGGGAATGGTGGGTGGGATGTATCCAGAAATTGACCTATTGATATAACAATAAAGTCACCAATGAAACTTTTTTTTTAAAGTTGGTAATCAATTTTTCTGTAGTTTGTAAAGTTGGAATAATAATGGCATACTTTCTGGTAGTTATTGTGAAATATAATGAATATTTATAAAGTGCTTCGAGAGCTACTGTGAAAGGGTGTTTACAAGCAAGTGGCCAAGTGTGTTTCTTAGGTAGTATTATTTTAACGTAGCTCTTAGCATTTAAATTCTACCTCTGATGCAATCTGAAATGTAAGCATAATCTTTAGATCCATGGACAAATAGCTTCCTAATATAATAACACACTCTAGCAGGCTTACTCCACCCAAAGAATAATTACAGGAGAAATGACTAGGATATGTGCTGATGCATGCAGTAGTTTCTGTTGATAGATTTCTCTTTCTTCCTTGATGATTTTTTCTCTCTGGTACTGTCTGTGAAAGGTGCCAAAGTGACTGTTCTGAGGAACTGAAGCCTGATGTCATTCATAAAAGAGGCCCATATGCCAACTCTCCTCATCTTCTCTGGAGATCTTCAAAGGACCAATCAATCACCAGGGACTAGCTCAGACTCTACCACATTCTTTTTGAGACTGAAAGTCAATAAACTGGATTTGTGGCCAAGTTCTGCTTAGATTATTACCTACTTCTTTCCCATAAAGCAGCAACCAGTCTCAAGGCTTTAAGGGAGTAATACGGTATAGTGGAAAGAGCAATGCTGTGGATGTCAGAGAACTTGGAATCAAATTCTGCCTTGGATACTTTTGTGACTTTGGACAACTCACTATTCCTCTCTGGGCCTTAGTTTCCCTCCTCTGTAAAACAATACAGTTGAACTAGATGGCCTCTGAATTCTCTTCCATCTCTAAATTAATAATATTATAGCCCCCTTTCCTTATTCAGAAAAGATTCCTCAACCAGTATGACCAGGAAGAAGCGGGAAGAATAATGGATTTGGACTCAGTGAATGAAAGGCTTCGCTCAAATCCTTGCCTGGCTACTTACCAACATTTTGTTACTTTCCTTTTCTGGCCTTGGTTTCCTCACCTCTAAAATGGGGAGATTGGACCAATGAACTTTAAGGTCCCTTCAGCTCTAAATCTGTGATTTAACTTGAAATTCTTGTTTCAAGTAGCTTTCAAAGCTGGTATCTTTTAAAGTTTTCTGCTCTGATCTGAGAGAGAGGGAAGAAAGTCCCCGAGGTTTCAATGGGATAATAGAGAAGTAGCACCATGAATTACATACTTTTAAAATCAATCTCCTGCTAATGATGAAAGGAAAGATTTTCCAGTTTCCATCCCTAAAAAAAGCTGATTCACTTTTTCCTTTGTGATGAGTTTTCTCCACAGTAGGAAAGTTCTTCCCATTTTTATCCCTATGCTATGATAGTACTGTTATTTCCTTTTCCCTTTTCTTTTTTTTTAAATTTTTTTTTAGTGAGGCAATTGGGGTTAAGTGACTTTCCCAGGGTCACACAGCCAGTAAGTGTTAAGTGTCTGAGGCCGGATTTGAACTCAGGTACTCCTGATTCCAGGGCCGGTGCTCTATCCACTGCACCACCTAGCTGCCCCCCTTTTCCCTTTTTCTTAAATAATGGAGTAAAAATGGGTAAGGTAGGGAGCTAGTGATGTAAAAAGGTATCAGCTGATCCCATTTTAGAGACAACAAATGAGATAATCATTAAGTGATCAATCTATTTTTACACTTTGGGCTTGTGTTGATGATACTATGTTTTGTTGGTGAACTCTACCAAGAGTTTGCCTATAATTCATAGAAAGTAACAACTAAACTGCTTAATCCATAAGAGTTTATTAATCCTGTTTGTTATAACAATGTATGTGGCTTCTCTGAAATTACTCGGAGCAGGATGGTGAAAACAAAACAAAACAAAAAAAACAACCATTGGGTTGAACTGGGAGTGTATGTTAACACTTCCCTCTACTGGGTACAAATAGAACTACTCAATTAGCAAGTTTCTACTGTGTACAGTTGAATGATTTATTTGTCTCGAGGGGTATAAATATAGACATCTTGAGAATACTTGTATGTATCTGTTGTGCATGAATATACTTGTATGTTATCCACATAACTAGAAGGACATATAATTGAAAATTGTTTGTTGACAGACTTGCTTCCATCTGAAATCTTTTTTTCCCCCATTCATTTTATTCTGGCTCTCATGACACGGCCCTGACTTCCTTCTCATGACACAGCCTCCTTGGCCACACTTTCTAGTGCTGGTTGCATTTTATTTATTCCTCTCAACTGAATGGTCCAGGTGGGGGAACTAGATACTCCTGCTTCTGATTGTCACTTCTAGCTCTCCCTCTACTTCAATCACTCAAGAAACATCTTGATCTTTGAGGATTTCACTCAGGTCCATATCTCCAACCCCCCCAAAATTCTGGTAGATGTCTATCAACCGCTAAGACACACCTTTGTGTGTTTCTTTCTTTTTTTTGGTGAGGAAATTGGGGTTAAGTGACTTGCCCAGGGTCACACAGCTAGTAAGTGTCAAGTGTTATGTCTGAGGCTGGATTTGAACTCAGGTCCTCCTGAATCCAGGGCTGGTGCTCTATCCACTGCACCACCTAGCTGCCTTTTATTTGTTTGTTTGTTTATATTATTATTTTTTGCAGGCCAAATGAGGGTTAAGTGACTTGCCAAGGACCACACAGCTAGTAAATGTCAAGTGTCTGAAGCCAGATTTGAACTCTGGTCTCCTGAATCCAGGGCTGGTGCTTTATCCACTGTGCCACCTAGCTGCCCCGCAACACACCTTTTGTTTCTTCAATGAGTTCAGGGCCTGGTTCACAATATTTTTCTCTTCTTCAGTTCCTGCCCTCATACTAGGAGATTTTATCATATGTATTGATACTTCCTTCAAACACTCGTACCTCCCCAGTTCTGAACTTGTTTATCACCCACAATGTTCCACTTCATATTTATGAACTCTCAACTTCCTTTACCTAGTTACAATCATTGTTATTGTTCATCTCCCACTGCTTGCAAATCTAAACCCTATCTTCATCTTTACCATGATCTCCAAATCTCTTACTTCTTTCCTAGGCTGTCATCCATGTACTAGCTATACTATACTCCTTGCCCATTTTTGACCCTTAGTGAATCAGTCCAACTCCATGCTTTCCTTTTCCCTTGAATCACTTGCCCATTTATCCTTTTACTGATATTGCCTTGCCAAGTTCAGTCCTGGATTACTCCCATCATCCTCTGCTTTCACTACTACTTATATGGTATAAAATCAAACTCATGAAAGTCATGAAACTATGTTGACAAAGTCTACTCCAAATTTATGTTACATATCTCATCTGGGCCCTCAATACTCTTCCCTTCACAACAGCACCTTTTCTAAAAATGTTTAGCCATCTTCAAACCTTCTATAGCTCTCCACTCCCTACTTTCTTATTGAGAATCTTAAATATTGAAGTCATTTCAACAAAAGCTTACTATTCTCTCCCCTCCTTCTCAGTGTACATCTTTCAAATACTACTATCTCTGCTTTCATATAATGAGGTGCCCCTTCTTGCCAAGGCCAACACCTCTACCAGCATAAGTAATCCCATTCCAACTCAACTTCTCTAGCACATGTTACACCTATCAATCCCATCCTTTCACTTATCCTCAACCTCTCCTTGTTTATTGACTACTGCCTACAAGCATGCCCATGTCTCTCTTATCCTCAAATAATTCTTTTTTTTTTTTTGCAGGCAATGGGGTTAAGTGACTTGCCCAGGGTCACACAGCTAGTAAGTGGTCAAGTGTCTGAGGCCAGATTTGAACTCCAGGTACTCCTGATTCCAGGGCTGGTGCTTTAACCACTGCGCCATCTTTCTGCCCCCAAAGAATTTCTTAATTACTCCATTCCTCACCCCTAGTTATTGTCTCATTTCACCTACATTTTGTGGTTAAACTCTTTGAGAAAAGCTGTCTATGATAGACATCTCCACTACCTTCCATCTCACTCTGTTCATAATTCTCTATAGTCTGGCTCCTGACTTCATCATTTAATTGAAATTATTCTCTCCAAAGTTACTATCTCTTAATTGTCAAATCTAATGTTGACCCCTGTGCAGTTTTCCACACTCTCTCCTCCCTGATATTCCCTTCACTCTACATTTTTGTGATACTCCTTTCTCCTAGTTCTCCTATCTGTTTGACTTCTTCTGAGACTTCCTTGCTGGATCTTTATGCAGGTTGTATCCACTTGGTGTCTCCTGAGGCTCTGTCCTGTTCCCTCTTCTTTTTTTCTACCTCTATACTGTTTCGCTTGGAGACCCCATCAGTTACCATGGATTAGATGATCATCTCTATGGTGATGATTCTCAAATCTACTTATTTTGTCCCACCTTCTTTGCTGACCTCCAATCTCACATCTCCACTTGTCTAGTGGATATCTCAAACTGGGTACTGCATAGATATCTTAAACTAAATGAGTCCAAAACTGAACTCATTTTCCTTAGACTTAAGACTATTTGTTTTGTATTTCTACTTTCCTATCCCTCTAATCAACATCACCTTATGATTTCCAAAAAATAAAAGCTCTAACTAGAGACCAGAGGCTTCTTCCATTTACTAATCTGGGAGATAAATAAGGGAAAGGATTCAAAGGGGAGGTTAATGCTCTAGTATCCAATTTCAAATCTCACAGTTTCCTTCTCTCTTTTCCTTCTCTCTTTCCAACTTTCCTATTACTGCCAAGGATACCACCATACTCCCACTCACCTAGGCTTGCAAATCAAGTGTCATCGTAAACTCACTCTCTTATCTGTCATATACAATCTGTTGCCAAGTCCAGTCAATTATACCTTCATGACAGCTTTCCTATATGTCCCCTTCTCTCTTCTGATCCTGTCACTACTTTGCTATAGGTCTTTATTTCATCAACACCTAGACTAATGTGATAGCTTGCTGTTTGGCTTCCCTGTCTTGAGTCTTTCTCTACTATTATCCATCCTCCTAAAGCATAAGTTTGATCATATCACTACCCACCCACCCCCACCCCACCCCCAATTCAATTAACTCCAGTAGCTCCTTATAACCTATAGGATAAAACAGAAAAAAACTGTTCATAGCCTGGGCACCCCCCTCTACCTTTCTTTTTCTTTTTAGAATTGCTGATTTTAGTTTCCTCTCTCTCTCTCTCTCTCTCTCTCTCTCTCTCTCTCTCTCTCTCTCTCTCTCTCTCTCTGTTGATTTTTAAAAAAAGAGTAATCTAGGGGCGACTAGGTGGTGAAGTGGATAAAGCACTGGCCTTGGATTCAGGAGGACCTGAGAGTTCAAATCTGGCCTCAGACACTTGACACTAGCTGTGTGACCCTGGGAAAGTCACTTAACCCTTATTCTCCCCCTCCCCAAATAAATAAAAAGAGTAAGCTATAAAACTTCACACTGTAAATACTTTACATAAATATAGACATGCATATTTTTACCCCATAGAAAAGCACCTATGAAAATAAACTCTAAGCACAAGATTTTGAAATATTTGCAATTACAGAGCCAGAAAACTTGAAGTTAACTCAGGATGAAAATGATGATGGGGAAATGGCAATGGAAAATTATGATCATCATTCTACTGGTCTCTTACATCAACCTACTTTCCGGTCTTTTTACATATTATACTCCTCAAACTCTGCACTTCACCGATACTGGTATCCTTACTATTGTTTACACAAGATACTCTATTTCTTGACTTGATGCATTTTCACTGGTTTTGCACCATGCCTGGAAATCTCTCCCTTCTCATCTCTTATCTCCTGCCTTTCCCTTTCTTTCTTTAAGTCTCAGCTAAAATCCCAGTTTATGCAGGCAGCTTTCTCAGAAGACCTGTAGTGCCTTCCCTCTGTTAATCTTATTCTGTACTGTTGTGTGTTTATAAGTAGTTGTTTGATGTTGTCTCCTTCATTGGATTGGAAGCTCCTTGTAAGCAAAGATTGTCTTACTTTTCTTTGCCTCCCTAGTGTTTCGTGCCCTGTATGGCACTTATTAGGTGCTTAATAAGCGTTTGTTGACTTGACTTTGATAGCTGAATTATTTTGTTCTTTAAATGCTACTTCATTGATTCATTGATTTATCCATCCAACAAAAATCTAATATTTAACATATATATATATATATAATATGTTTTGAATCCCCAATGTAGAGTACAAAGCACTTCAACCAAAAAGTTCCTGACTTCAAAATTGTATTTGAGAAGACATATATGCAAAACAATTAGATTGTAACAATAATAACCAATCTTTAAATAGAGCTTTAAAGTTTGCAAAGTGCTTTTCCATATATTATTTCATTTGAGCCTCACAGTGTTGTAGGAATAGGCATTATAGGCATTAAAGGTATTCTCAAGCTTATTTTATACACAGCTAGATCATCCAGTTGATACAATGCTGGGCCTGAAGCCAGGAAGCTCACCTTCTTGAGTTCAAATCTGGCCTCAGGCACTTAGTATGTTGAAAATTAAAGTTGGAGGGGGGCAGGTAGGTGGCACAGTGGATAAAGCACTGGCCTTGGATTCAGGAGGACCTGAGTTCAAATCCAGCCTCAGACATTTGACACTTACTAGCTGTGTGGCTCTGGGCAAGTCACTTAACTCTCATTGTCCTGCAAAAAAAAAATAAGGTTTGGGATAGTGAAATGAAAGAGGTCAAAAGTTTGCAAAGAATTCATATACTTCAAGGCTATGTATCATAAATATTTTCCTCAAGAAAAAAAGTTAGAAGATAGAAGTTGAAGGAACACCAAATATTTTAAAATGAAATTCATTATATTTTAACAGACAAGAAATGACATTGAATCAGCTGTCTTTGTATAGTCAAATTATTAATTAAATGAGTAAAACATAGATCAAATAATATACTAAAATAGAAGAAAAAATAAAGGTGGAGATGTTTACAATTTTAGAAACTCTAAAGTGCTCCATTATTTTCCCCCCATTGGCCCTGGAGGCCTGAGTTCAAATTTGGCCTCCAACACTTACTAGCTATATGAATCTGGGAAAGTTACTTAACCTTGATTGCCCCAAAAAACCTCCCAACAAACAAAAAAGAATTAATCACCTCCAAAATGCAAGAGATTAACAAAGTAGTCATAGATTTCATCTATTATTATTTCTTAATGTTTAACTAGTGACAAGCAGTTACCAATAGGAAGAAGATGAAAGAGACTGTAGAGAGACCTGGCAACATAAGCTTATTGGTAGAATTTTTTAGTGGAGGTAATAAAAAACTTTGAGGAGGAGAGCCTCACAAAACATTGAAGAGAATTTGAGGAAAAAGTGAGCCTAACTCAAAATCTCAAAGTTTTAGATCATCATAAGAGCATGCTCTTACGTATATAAATATGAATATGCATATATATGTGAAACTGGGTAGAGAACAGTTAGCAAACTGAAAATATAGCAGACATTCCAGCATTTGTATAGTGAAGTAATTTCATTCGTGAACTTCTATTGGAGTCCATAACTTCTGAGTGCAATCACTGATCACATAATTTTAATGTCTGAATGACATCAGTGGTTATTTAGTCCAGCTCGTATCTGAATAAAAAATCCCTTTTATAACACATTAAACTATTTAGTCTTCCCTAAATAACATTTCCTGAAGGAAAATCTATTGTTTCCCTAGTAAATCTCTTATTTTGTGATACCCTAATTATTGTTTTTTTGGTTTTGTTTTTTGTTTTGTTTTTTGCTGGGCACTTGGGGTTAAGTGACTTGCCCAGGGTCACACAGCTAGTAAGTGTCAAGTGTCTGAGGCCGGATTTGAACTCAGGTGCTCCTGAATCCAGGACCGGTGCTTTATCCACTGTGCCACCTAGCTGCCCCACTGTGATACCCTAATTATTAGGAAGCTTTACTAATATCAAGCTGAAATTTTCCTCTTTGAAACTTTTATACATTGTTTCTATTTCCAACATCTGGGTTCAAGCAAAAAAAAAATTATCTTTCTTCCACATTACAATCCTTTAACTATGTGAAGACAGTTATTGTGTCCCTTCTCAGTCTTATTTCTCTTCTTTCAGGGTAAACATCCCTAGTTTCTTCAAATGAACCTCCTATAGCATGATCTCTAGGCTTTTCCCCACCCTGATTGTCCTTCTCTAAATATTCTGTAGCTTATAAATATCCTTCTTTAAAAGTAATGCCCCGAACTGAACACAGTAACTCAGATGTGGTTTGACTAGAGCAGAGTACATTAGGACATCACATCCTTATTTATAGGTATGATGCTTTCTTTTATTTTTGCTTTTAGGACAAGCTTAATAGTGCTAAAATGTCACATAGGTATGAGGTCTAAAGTCTTTCTATATGTAAAAGTTAATGCATACGATTGAGAGAGAAAAAATACACAGTACATTTTATTCATCCATGAAGTCGCTTTTCTAGGAAAAGAATGAGGAATGATTCAGTTCCCTACCAGGAGACTATATCAACAGCTATGTCACAATGTCTCAGCTAAAATTGAGTCCTTTCATTTTAAATCACCATGAAGACATTGGCCTTCTCTTTTTCTTTACATCAAAATGGCAAACTTGATCTGGAACCACAGGAGAATTGAATAGAAAACAACTCACTTATATCTAGAGAAATATTTCTTCTGCCTCTGGACGTCAAGCTTGATCATGTTATTTCTAAGTTTCTAGCCAGCTGGGTATACCAGAGTATACTGTTTCTTTATCAAATCAAAGACCTGGAATCATCACAGTGCCTCATTCACAGAGTGGGCAACAGAAAGATTGTTCATATAACCAATGAAAAACTTTGAATAAAAGAAGTAAGATGTTTAGTGAGGGATGACAGATTGGAGAGCTAGAGTACTTGACAAGCATATTCAAGATGTTGAGAAAATGAGTAGAGCCACCAGTATACTGGGTATGGTGACCTTATGCAGGGTATTTACAAAAGTCTCTCAAGATGCATGGTCTTGGATAAGTTGTGATATGTACCACTGGAAGAAACAACTAATATGATCACAAATGTGATCACAGATCTATTTGGGTATTTTAGGATATCATACAATTTGTGGTTTTTGGTCCTTCTCTCAAATTCTAGGACTGTATATTCACTTCCCTTCAAAATTTCTATAATTCCCACTCATCAGAACTAGAACAGAAGTTACCTTTGTTGATTTCTCCACTTTTTGAAAGACTAAATCATCAAAGTTAGCTATGAGTGACCAGAAAAGAAATAGGGAAGACTGAGAAACAGATGGAAAACAATGAAAAAAAAGGATCTTCAGAGACAAAAGGGAATCCTGACCCTTCAGAGGGTTTGAAGGTTCAAAGAATAAGACAAAAATGAAGAGAGGGAAGAAAAAGATCTCGTAATGTTAGAACAAAGTAATAGATGTGAGACTCTTCCCCAAAAGGACACAATGTGGCTCTCTGATGCTATTAGATTGTTAGGTGCTTTCAGAAAAATAAGAGTTAAATAGTGGAATTGATAATCTCTTAGGGGAGGGTGTTAATGCAGTTTATTTGTCCATCTGGTAATAAAATTAGAGATCTCTTGCCATTCTAGGGAATATATCTAGGATGTGATAAAGAGAATCCTCCAAGACTTGTTAAATCAGATTAGGTAGTTCTCAGTTAGGTCAATATCAATAAACATTTAAAGTGCCTGTATGTGCCAGGCACAGTGCTAAACTATAGGATACAAATGCAGAAAAAGGAAACAGTCCCTGCCCTAGAGATTATAATCTAATGAAGAAAGACAATCCACAAAAAGAAACTAAAGAGATTGATTGGTCTAGGGCAACATGGAAGTTTTGGGAGAAGCTTTTCATTTCCACCTTCCAATTCACAAGGACAGAGGGTGCTAATAAAGTGTGATTGGTAATACTAGTCCCCACTTCTAGTGATTCATATGGACACCATTTTAAGTGTAAGAAGGAATCCAGACAACATATTGAAGAAGTTATGAATACAGATGGTGATTAGAAAAAACAAACATTACTGCTGATTTAAAGGCAAGGTCTTCAGAAGTGAAAGGCAGATTTTGAAAGTGAACAGCTGTTTAAGAAGATGTTACTTAGGGGCAGCCTAGGTGGCACAGTGGATAGAGCATGGGCCCTGGAGTCAGGAGGACCTGAGTTCAAATCTGGCCTCAGACACTTAACACTTACTAGCTAGTGTGACCCTCGGGCAAGTCACTCAACCCAATTGCCTCACCAAAAAAAATAAAAAGATGTGCTAAGAAAAAAAAAATCATGTATTTCTGGACTAGCAAGGTTTGAAGTAGAGATATTTGTTAAAAGACATATTTAACACGAGGCATCACTGAGAATTAACTAGAATGAAAAACAATAACTGAAATTTATCCACATACCTGGAAGATTTTATCTAGGAATAGGGTAGGTAAAACATCTGAGAAAAGTCAGGATCTGGAGAGGGAAAGCATAATTGAGTCATTTGGGTAAATAAAGGAGGCAAAAACATAAGTTATATTGGATACTGCAGTCAGAAAGATAGTGGAAATAGGCAAATAATTCAATAAATGAAGAAATAGCATTTACTAACTGTACACTATGTAAAAACATTGGGGATAAATAGAAAAGTAATATATTTAAGAAACTGATCACAAGCCCTGGCACAAGATGCATGATATAGTGATGATGCAGGCTTTGATTATCTGTACATCTGCAAGAGCTCTCTTTTTGCCAAAACCAAAAGAAATTAATAATTTATTCCCTTGTCATATGGTTAATTTCATAGTTCAAAAGGTGGAGGAATCAACAAGAATAACTTTATTCTAGACCAGTTCTCAACACAAGGAGGCATTGTTTGCTGCAATGGAAATAATGGTAACCGCTAGGAGAAGTGATTACCCTGTTAGAGAAACTTGTGTAGAGGAGAAAAAAGCTGGGCATAGATTTCAGTAAGACAATTTTTCCAAAGGAAGAATAGAAGAAGTCCATGGTCTTAGGGAAAGTCAGCCCAGGAAGAATGGGATGTTCTCAAAGGATGAAACTTTTGAAGACACAAAGAGAAATATTTCTGATGGAGAAGAAAAGGGAGAGTGGTCTAAAAGCTTGATGTGGATGCACAAGGAGCAATCAACTAAATTTTTTCCTTCTTTTCATTGTTTTTTTTGTTATTCGGTGCTTGACATACATTATTATAGTTTGAACATTTTTATATACATGGAACATAAAGAGGATTGCACCTGAAACCACAATCTCTATATTATATAGCTTGCATTAAAAATACATCAGTTCTATGTCTCTTCAACTTCTGTTCTCTTCTGTGAGTTTTTAAAAAAATTCTACAATGGTCCTGTTTTTTTTTTTTCTTCTTTTTTTGGTATCTCTGTGTCTAGTACTCCAAAATAAAATCTCTTGTGTGACAAATAAGTACAATAAAGAAAAAATTACCTATACATTGGCTATCCCAAAAATGATTTTTTTTTTCCTTTTGTCTCTTTGAGGCCCCCACCTCTTTGTTATGACAGCTGAATAAAGTGTTATCATTGGCCTTTGTAGTAGTGATTGATTATATCATTGATCAGAAATCTTAATAATGCTATTGTAATGGTTGGAATGATGCCCACCTACTGGAGACTTGCTGTGGGGAAAGCTCTGCTATGAGGAAAATACCTCAGAGGGCAAGGCCATGTGGCTTTTCCTTGGTGTCAGGAAATGACGTTTGCTCATGGGTGCTGTCTATCAAGGCTACCAGCCAATCAAATTGAGGAGCCTCCTATTTTCTGGGAGGAGACAGGAAGGAGGAAAGAGAGCCCTGCACAGAGAGCTCTCGCTCTTTTTGGGTTCCTGACTTGATGGTGGTGGTGGCGGCAGAGGACTTCACAGGAAATTTGAGGAAAGATAGGAATGCCAGGCTGTTGGAATTCTGTTCTCAATCTTTTTCTATTTTTCAATAAACCCTTAAAAATCTAAATTCATTTTTATCAGGATTTTAGTCAGTTTCCCTCAAAATTGGGGGAACAGACTAGAATACACATTTAGAATCTTAAATTACACAATATCAATGATTTTTTTAAAAAAAACATGGGAAAACTCATATGAAATATGAAGAGCAAAATGAGCAGAACCAAGAGAACACTGTAGATAGTAACAGTCACATTGTTTTTTAAGATGACTGAGTCCCCAATTTATGAGTTACTTCCTCAGATTCCCATTCTTTTGCCATCTCAAAAAGAGCTAGAAATATTTTTATAAATCGTTAGGTTTTTGTTTGTTTGTTTGTTTTTTTGCTTGGGACTAATCCCTCCCATAATCGATCAAATTCCCCCTTCTCATTCTCCCTCTACTTTTCCCTTTTCCTCCTACTTCCCTGATGAATGAAATGTATTTCTCTGCCTAACACTGTAGTCTTCCTTCTTTTGACTGGTTCAGATGAAAGTGAGGTTCAAATATCAGTTACACCTCCATCCCTCCTCTTTGATTGTATAGATGTATACTTGTGTACCATATTCAGGTGACATAATTTGGCCTAACTTTCCTTTCCCTACCCCCACTCCTAGCATGTTCATCTTTCCCTCTATTTTATTCTTTTATTGAGATCATCAAGTCATAACAGAATCACTTTCAGGCCTTTTCTAATTGAACTCCCTCTATGACCTCTGATGACAATAGGGTTTTGAGATGACACATGATTCACATCCTTTATTTGAATGTAAGTGGTTTATTCTTTAGTCCTTTATAAATTTTTCATTCATGTTTATCTTTTTATGTTTTTCTTCACTCTTTTTTTTCAAACCAAAGTTTCTGTTACAGCTTTGGTATTTTTCATCAGAAATATTTGGAAGTTCTCTATTTCATTAAAGATCCAATACTCGGGGGCAGCTAGGTGGTGCAGTGGTTAGGGCTCTGGCCCTGGATTCAGGAGGACCCTGAGTCCAAATCTGGTCTCAGACACTTAATACTTACTAGCTGTGTGACCCTGGGCAAGTCACTTAACCCTCACTGCCCTGAAGGGAAAAAAAATCAATAAAAAAAGATCCAATACTCACCCTCACCCCAACCCTGTAACATTATAGCCCATGTCCTTTGTTTCCTAGAGTATTGTATTCTAACTTCTCTGATTCTTTAAGATTGTCTTTCAGTTTTCGTTTTTCAATTCTTGGTGATTCCCATTTGGGGTTTTCTTGATAAAGATACTAGTGGTTTGCCATTTCTTTCTTTCTTCTTCTTCCCCTTCTTCCTCCTCCTCCTTCTTCCTCCTCCTCCTTCTTCCTCTCTTCTTTCTTCCTCCTCTTCTTCTTCCTCCTCTTCTTCTTCTTCCTCCTCTTCTTCTTCTTCCATCTCTTCTTCTTCTTCCTCTCTTCTTCTTCTTCCTCCTCTTCTTCTTCTTCCTCCTCTTCTTCTCTTCCTCCTCTCTTCTTCTTTCATCCTCTTCTTCTTCTTCCTCCTCTTCTTCTTCTTCCTCTTCCTCTTCTTCCTCTTCTTCCTCTTCCTCTTCCTCTTCCTCTTCCTCTTCCTCTTCTTCCTCCTCTTCTTCCTCTTCTTCTTCCTCTTCTTCCTCTTCTTCTTCCTCTTCTTCTTCTTCCTCTTCTTCTTCTTCCTTCTTCTTGTTTGCAGGGCAATGAGGGTTAAGTGACTTGCCCGGGGTCACACAGCTAGTTAAGTGTCAAGTGTCTGAGGCTGGATTTGAAACTCAGGTCCTCCTGACCCCAGGGCCAGTGCTTTATCCATTGCACCACTATTCTGCCCCCTTACCATTTCCTTTTCTAATCTGTGGCCAAATTTGAATTCAGGTCTTCCTGACTCCAGGCCAGTGCTCTATCCATGAGCCACCTGGCTGCCTTCATTGCCTCACAAGTAATTAGTGGTCAACATCTAAAAAAAGGAGCTAAAAAGGCCAAATAGTTACATCAAGAACTGGTTCCTCAATTCAGCAAGGCAATCATTTTATTCCTTCCTAATGATTATCTATTATACCTCTACAGTAAATTCTTCCAAATCTTTTCTTCTCTACTCGACTTCTTCACAATAGACTACCTTCTCATCACAATAACTCACATTATACCTAATAAAAAAAATAGAGGACATTTACCATGAGCTCCACCTTTTCCCCTATTCTATACCTTAAAACTATATGGCAGTATCTTCCATTGCAACCTCCTTTACTCCAATGTTTGTGAGAAAGAGTAGCCCTTCTCTACACAAAAACATCCTTTCTACTTGTACCTTTGAACCCCATCCCTTTAGTACCTTCTGGCAGACTGCCCTTCCTCATACCCTTTTCTATTTTTCAGTTTCTCTCTAAACTACTGACTCCATTCCTACTACCAAAAAATAAGACCAGGCCTTCCTCATGCTCCCAAACTCCTCATTTGATTTTATGATTCCCTAAATCTATTGTTTCTATATATCTCCTTTTTAGAATCAAACTCTTAAACATAACCATCTATCCTTGTTGTTTCACTTCACTTACTCTTCTCTCATTCAGTCTCAAATTTGGCTTCAGTCTCCTTGCTTAACCAAAATTATTCTCTCCAAAATATAGATAGCACTTAGAGTACTATAAAAATGTTGCAAATAATAATTTATTCTGGATGTTTTATTTTGAATTTATGGAATAAAATAAGCATTTCCATAGCATAGTACAATGCAAAAAGATAATTGCACATGAACTGCAAATCTACTATGCATAACTTGCTATTCTATTCAAATATACCACAAAATTATCATGTAAATTTCTCTTTTTTTCCCACTCTCCTTCTCCCCCCCCCCTAGCATTAGACACAAATAGGCTATTTGTGAATTTCCCTCTATCTTATTTCACTCATTATTTTCCTCCTCAGCCTCTCTTTTTACCCTATTCCTATTACCTTATCTTCCCTTACCTTTTTTATTACTTATTTATTCACCCCTCTAAAATTCCCTTCCTTATCTTTTCTCCCTACCTTCTTAATCCTATTCTACATATATTTTAAAAAGTCTCTATTTACCCTAGCCTCAGTTTTTCTCGCTTCTCTAGAAGTTCAGAAGATTCTAAACCTCTTTAGTTGTACACTTTGTTCCCTCTTCAACCCAGATGAGAGTAATATTCCAACAAAATTGCCCTCCACCTTAACCTACTTCTTCTGATTAGTTCTTCTTTTAACCCTCTGTTTTTATGAGACAAATGCTCCTTTTAACTTTCCTACCCAATTTGTTTTTTAGAATCATCCCATCATATACAACTCAGCCACAACCTTCTTTAAATTGCCTTAGTGTGAGAGAATGGGTAGTTTGTCTCCTCTCAATGAGGATATAACTGTCAATCATACTCCTCCCTGACCTATTTTTAAGACAAAGGTCTCAGATCCCCTCCTCCCCTTAGCTAACAAAACACTGAGTTCAAGGAGCCCTGGTCTCAATAAGCTCTGCTTCTCATTTGTGTTCCTATAAGGAAGAATAAGGTCCACTCCTGAGTTATGCCCATATAAGGAAGGGGGTGGGAATAATATGTGCTGATTAGCTAGTTTTTTGTGAGTGGGATTCGAGCCCCTGAGTAATCAGACCAATGATGAAAAGGGGGAGGGTCCATTGTGTTAGGGACTAGGTTTAAAGCAGGGCCTATGAGCCCCTTTCTTTGCACCTACTAGCTGTATACTAGGGTGCTTCCTTCTCACGAGAAGAAATAAAAGAGCCTTTGTCACATCTCTACTGAGTTCCTGAGAATTATTGAGAAGAGGATTGTTTTCCCTCACACTTAGCAATGATAACATTTATTACTACTACTATTATTACTAATACTATTTTAATACTATTTAATTATACTACTTATTCAAGAACATTACTACATCTAATAACAACTAATAATTACTAATAGTAATAACATTTTCATATATCATAAGTAAACAATTTTACCTTAACAGTACCTTATAATTATCCTTTAATTGATTTTCCTTTATATTTCTTCTGGATCTTCTATGTCAAATGTTTCATTAAGTTCTGGTCTTTTTGTTACAAATATTTGAAAGTCTTTCAGTTCATCAACTTATTTTTTCCCCATTCAGATTATACTGTGATAAAATAATGAAAAATGGCAGATGGCCAGTGGAATCACACCCAAATGATCTAGTAGTGTTTGAGAAATCGCCTAAGTACCTACTTGGGATGATTAGATATGGGCCACACCTGGCCTGCCCTGAATGTCTTATTACTGCTGATTGTCATCAGGGGGACCACTCTCTCGGCCATCCATCTAAGGATCTCCTTTTGGGGGAAGGAGAGAAAAAGTAGAAAAGGAGAAAGCTGAGATTGGGGAGCTCTCTTTCCTGTCAGTGAGCTTCCAAGAGTGGAATGGAGAGGGGCTGCACAGCAGTCTCCTATTGAAACTATGGACCCCAGGTGGTGAGTTAATAGAAACGAAGCCAACTCTTTGAATTAGCTGAGCTGGAAGCAAGTTTGGGGATTCTGTCAGTTTTGCTAGAGCCAGGGAGCTTATCCATTTTTCTCTTTATCTATTCTCTTGTCCTTTACTTTATTAATTTCAACCTTGGTTATATATTTTATTCCCATTATAGAACCTGATTTGGTTGTGGAAAAGAGGCTGTTAATCTCCTTTCTTATTAGCCTTGAAAGAAATAACTAAAAAAGGCAGTTTGGAAGGGAGGAAACTTTGGACCTAGATGTTCCCTCACTTATTTTCTGAACCCAATGTTATGGCGAGCCATCCAATTAACTCTCCCCATATTAAATTTGGCCCCATACAATACTCTTGGATGCACATCCCAGCTCCTTTGCTATTAGAAATATGTTCCAAGATTTATAATCTTTAATTTAGGTTCTTATGAAATCCTGAATGTTTTTCTGCAGTATTTGTTTTTCTTGTTGCTTGTAATATTTTTTCTTTAACCTGGGAAATTAAAAAATTTGGCTATGACAATCCTATACATTTTCTTCCTAGGATCTCTTTCAGGTGGCAATCAGTGGATTCCTTCTGTTTCAACTTTACCCTTCTTGTTCTAGAACTTCAGGGCAATTTTCCTTAATAATATAATATTGTATCAGATTCTTTTTTTTTTATTGCAACTTTTAAGTAGTCTGACAATTCTTAAATCTCCTCTTCTCAATCTGTTCTCCATATCAGTTGTTTTTCTAATGAGATGTTTTAGATTCCTTTCTATTTTTTCTAATGTTATTATATTCTTGGTGTTCTTATAATGTCATTCAATTGTACTTCTCCAATTCTAGTTTTCAAAATTTCTTCCTTAAGATTTTATATCTCCTTTTCTAATTGGTAACTTTCCTTTCATAATTTTCTTGCATTGCTTTTATTTTTTTTCCTAATTTTTCCTCATTCTCTCTCTCTCTCTCTCCTCTCTCTCTCTCTCTCTCTCTCCAGGGCAATAATGGTTAAGTGACTTGCCCAGGGTCACACACGCTAGCAAGTGTCAAGTGTCTGAGGTTGGATTTGAACTCCGGTCTTCCTGGTTCCTGGGCCGGTGCTTTATCCACTACACCACCTAGCTGCCCCACCTCATTCTCTCTTATTTTGATTTTTGAATTCCTCTTTATTTTCTTCCTTATAATTTTGTATTTCTTTTTTCCTATTGGTTAACTTTCTTTTCATAATGTTCTTAAATTGCCCCCCCCCTTTCTCCTTTTTTTTCTCTCATTGATTTTAAATTCCTTTTTAAGTTCTTTCCAAGATCTCTTTTTGGATTTGTAACTATCTGAACATCACTCTTTAGAGCTCGGAGTGGCTTTTTTAACCTCACCTATATTCCTTTGAATATGATCCAGATTTTCTTTTACACCAAAGTAGCTATCAATTGTCATGTTTTTTCTTTTGCTTACTATCATTTTTTATTCTTAATTTGTCTGTGTTTTTTTTTTTTTACAGCTTAGTATTATTAATTACTATGAAGTTTTTAATCTTGAGTTGGTGGGTAATATGGTCCTAGTCATCAGGTTCTTCTGTTTTTGTTTGTTTGTTTGTTTGTTTGTTTTTCTGAATTCTGTCTGAGGGCCCCAACCTCAGGGACTCCTCTCTTCCTCCCTTAAGTCCCAGTTGTACTTTCCTGAAAATGTTCTTGCTCCCTGTGATACCCTATTCACCATGCTTGTGCTCACTCTTCCTTCCCTCCAGCCATAGCCTGGATCAGTCCTGGTCAGCAACCACTAGGCCTGACTTCCAGAAGCAGCAGGGGGTCTGTCAATCTTCCTCTCACTCAGTAGTTTGCTGTTCTTAAATGAAAGTTTGTGAGGTAAAAGTTCCTAGTCTGTTTCCCTCAGAATCTACTGTTTGTTGATTCAGTGGATTTGGCCTGAAGGTGTTTACACTTCACTCAGACCAAACCTTAGCCCCTGGGGTCTTCTCTGAGAATCTTCTAAATTGTTCCAGGAGGACAACTGCTTTACCCCTTTGTTTTTTTTTTTTTGTTTTTTTTTTTTAGTGAGGCAATTGGGGTTAAGTGACTTGCCAAGGGTCCACACAGCTAGTAAGTGTTAAGTGTCTGAGGCCGGATTTGAACTCAGGTACTCCTGACTCCTGGGCTGGTGCTCTATCCACTGCACCACCTAGCTGCCCCTACCCCTTTGTTTTTGCTGTCTATGTTTATTTCATGGTGATTTTCATTCTGTTTATGGAGGAAATCTGGAGAGCCTAAAAATTTCTGACCTACTCTGCATCTTCCAGAATGCAGTGTTTTCTTAATTGCTAATTCTGATGGCCTTTTCAACCTCTTTGTATCATTAACCTGGTAGATCACCCTATCTTCCTCTCTGGTTTTTTTAACACTGTCCTCTCTCTTGTTCTCTTGTCTGATTGCTTCTTCCCAATGTCCTTTGTTGGATCATCATATATAATGTGCCTACTAATGTGGACATTCCCTAAGACTTTCTCCTGGACTCTTTTCTCTTCTCCCTCTAAAAATACTCTCTTTTAGTGACTCTAGTTCCCATGGATTAGTTGATTTTCACTATGTAGATGTCTCCCAGATATACTTCCCCTAAGCTCTCATATGTAAGCTGCCTGTTATACATTTTGAATTGGATGTCCTGCATGTCAAATTCAACATATTCAAAAAACCCCTCCCGTTATTCTCCCACCCCCAAACTTAACCTTCCTACTGTGATAAAAATTATTTGCGGTAAAGATTAATATTCCCATTTTTAGCTAGCTCATTTGGGAGGGGCCCACACCTGGCCCACCCCAAGGTTATGTATGCTACTGAGCTCAGAAAGGCAGCTTTGAAGGACCTCCCCCTTTGTGGGGAGGAGAGATTTAACACTCCCTGAAGAGGCAGGCTGCTTCTCGAATGCTAGGTGCCTTCTGGAACTCAGTCTTTTCAGTCTGGGCCCTTGTGCTGGTGGCGTGTTCGCTTCTCTTTCTGGCGACTCCCCTTGTGGTGGCATGTTAGCTGTTCTGGTGGTACGAGCAACTGTAGACTTCAGGTTTGGTGAGCTAATTATGGAAAACCCTAAATTCCTTTGAAGTAGCTTAATTGGGAATGGTCTGGGCAGTGAATAGGTTAAGCTTCGAGTTAAGAATATTTATCTGTATTTCTATTTTCCTATTTCCTTATCTTTGATTTTTTATTAGTTTCACCTTTGTTGTTTAAATTAATTCCCAAGTAATAAAATCTGATCCTTTTGTGAACTATAGCTTAGAGGCCTCCTTTCTTATTGGCCTGGGAGAAATATCTAAAAAGGGCAGTTCATAGCAGAGGAAAACCTAAAAGGTCCCTCATATTTCCGGGACCCCAATATTAAGGCGAGTCACCCAAATAATGCTCCATATATCAAATTTTGGCCCTTACACTACTAACTTCCTTATATCTGTCAAGGGCATTATCATCTTTCTAGTCATTCTCAGCTTTTTTACTCTCTTTGATCTAACACACTAAAACAGTTGCCAGATCTTATTGATTTTACCTCCAGAGCACATCTTGCATCTGTCTCCCCTTCACTCACACACCCACTGCCCTATTGTCAGGCAAATATTACCTCCTGACTGCAACAGTTTCATAATTGGTTTCCCAGCCTGAAATCTCTCCTGTCTTCAATCTATCCTCTGCATAGCTGCCAATGTGATGTTTCTAAGTGGCAACTTAATCATGCCTTTCCACTGCCCAATAAACTTCAATGACTTTCTGTTACCTCTAGGATTGAAGAGAAACTCCTCTTTTTGGTATCAAAGTTAGGGAAACACTGCCTCTAATCTACTTTTTCAGCCTTTTTATACATTACTCTCCTTCACACACAATGACCCTGTCAAACTTCCCTGGTTGCTTTTCCTTCTGTTTGCTATTGTATCTCCCATCTCAATGTCTATTATAGGTGTCTCTCATGCCTGAAAGGCATTACTCCCTTCTCATCACTATCTCTTTGAAGGGGGGAGGGAATAAGCATTTATATTGTGCCTACTACATGCCAGGCACTATGTTAAGTGCTTTACAAATATCTTATTTGATCTCATTTGAATTGTTTTTGGTAGGGCAATGAGGGTTAAGTGACTTGCCCAGGGTCATACAGCTAGTAAGTGTCAAGTGTCTGAGGCTGGATTTGAACTCAGGTCCTTTTGAATCCAGAGCTGGTGCTCTTATCCATTGCACTACCTAGCTGCCCTGATCTCATTTGATTTTAGAATACTTCAAAGTTCTACTCATAAGTCATCTTCTACATGAGGTATCTCCTGAACTCCCCTTCAAATTACTTTGTATTTATTACATATACACATGTCACAAGTGCTTATTTTGTATATAATTATTTGTGTACATGTTGTCTTCTATAGAATTTAAGCTCTTTGCATTCTAGCATAGTGCCTGGAAACATAGTACATGTTTAATAAAGAATGTTGATTGACTGAGTAAATAAAAGGTCATGCTGGGCAGGGTGGTGCATACCTGCAATCCCTATTCCTGGAGAGGCCAAGAGGCTAGTAGATTGCTTGAGCTCAGGAGTTTTGAGCTGCAGTAAAGGTATAGCTTGTTGAGTGTCACCACTAAGTCCAGAAACAAGATGGTGAGCCAGCTGCAGTAATGGGCTACCAGACTACCTAAGAATGGGCAAAAGTGACCCAGGTTGAAAAAGAGCAAGTCAAAGTTTCTGTACTGATTGGAAGTGGATAAGGATGTGTGTGGCCACTATACTTAGCAGCTTGAGTGAGATAGGGAAGCCCAGTCTCCAAAAAAGTCATGTCAATCAATCAATAAACACTTATTAAGTGCCTACTATATTTCAGGTATAGTACTAAGTGCTGGGGATTGTTGTCCTTTATACTCAAAGAGGAACAAAATGACATCACTAAGTTGGAGTCAATGTACAGTGTATACAACTGTGGCTGATCAGACCAATCTGAGCTGGAAGTCCCTACCATAGGTCAGGCACAAATAGTCCATATGAGCATTTGGAATGGAGATGTCTCTAAATTTGGGATCTTAGATTCTTTTGAGCTACTGTAATTCTGTTTCCTCATGGAGCACAGTGCCTTCTTTGATGCAGGCACATCATGATGGATGGTTTCTTTGTCAGTGTCTCCTATGTCACACAATCTATCCCAGAGTTCTTCAGAGACCTTGAGAGCGTCCTTGTATTGCTTCTTCTGATGACCATGTGACTGCTTGCTTGTGTGAGTTCTCCATAAAATTGACTTTTAGGAAAATTTACATTTAGCATTTGAACAACATGGCAGGTCCATTATACTTGTGTTCTCTGTAGTAGGGTTTGAATGCTTGGTGGCTTAGTTCAAGAAATGACCTCAGTGTTAGGTAGCTTAGATTGGCAGATGATCTTCAGAATCTTCTTAAGATAATTAAAAATGGAAGCAGTTCAGTTCCTGGCATGGTGCTGGTAGATTGTCCAGGTTTCACAGGCATACAACAAAGAGGTCAGCAGCAACAAAGAGGCTTCAGGTTGGTACACAGCATAATATCTCTTCTCTCCCTCCTTTCCCTCAGAGCTTCCCAAACACTGAGCTAAGCATGGTGATGTAGCATCAACCTCATCATCTATTTGTAGATCCCTAGAAATTTTACTGTAAGTGAACTTATCCATAGCATTCAAAACTCATCCATTTGATGTAACCAGCTATTACCATGTATGGATGATGTGGTGCTGTCTGGTGGAGAAATCATGTTTTCTTGATGTAATTGTTAGGCCAAAATGAGCACATGTAGCAAAGAACTGACCCATAATTTGCTTCCTCTCAGCTTCACAGGCTGCATTGAATGCGCAATCATCTTTGAATAAAAAATGATGCATCCAGCTCTCTCTCCACTTTAGTCTTGGCTTGTAGCTTTTTCAAGTTAGTTTACCATCATTGCAGTAGCTTGACCTTGATGGAATTTTCATCCTTATTGAAGGATTCTGATAACATTGCAGAAAACATCATGTTAAAAAGCATAGGAGTGGGGCAGCTAGGTGCACAGTGGATAAAGCACCAGCCTTGGAGTCAGGAGGACCCGAGTTCAATCCGGCCTCAGACACTTAACACTTACTAGCTGTGTGACCTTGGGCAAGTCACTTAACCCCAATTGACTCACTAAAAAAAAGCATAGGAGTAAGCACACAGCCCTGCTTCACTCCATGGTGACTGGGAAAACATGAGGGCATTGTCCATTATCCGGAACCCTAGCAAGCATGCCATCATGAAATTGATTGATACTGATGAACTTCTCTGGGCAACCAAATTTTGACAACTGACAGTATCAAAGGACTTGGTCAAATCGACAAGCATTATGTATAGATCTCTGTTCTGAGTTGTTAGTCAGCAAAAGTAATATCGACCATTCCTTGGGTCCTTTCTGATGTTACATTGGCTCTCAGGTAGATTACCATCTTCCAGGTGAAGAATCAGCTTATTAAGGAGGACTCTGGAAAGAATCCAGCAAGAAGTGCTGGGGGTACAAAGAGAGACAAAATACAGCCTTTCATCTTAAGGAGCTCACAATCTAATGAGGGAGAAAACAGGTAAACAAATATATTCAAAACAATCTACAAACAGAATAAAAAGAGAAATAGTGGAAGAAAGGCACTAGAATAAGAAGGGTTGGGAAATTGACAGTGGTTACTAGAGTGATAGTTTTGTAGATAGTTTACCTAGATTTAATAATGAATTTGATTGAGTCTCTTTTGCTACTCTCAGAGAAAGGATGGAGACAATATAGGTTAGATGAGAGTTCAGGTAGGTGAATTTAGAAGGGTTTTACTATTTAGCAAGTTCTTATCCATGGTTTGACATCAGCTTGGGAGGAAGGAAGCTTCCAATAAAATTCTCAGGAGGTCCTGTGCTTTTGAATGTTATTTAACAATTAACAATTTGGATAAAAAGAAATGTAATGCCCAATTTAAAGATTACAAAAATATGGGAGGGCTAGCTAATACTTTGGATGAAAAAATACATTCTGACAAGTTAGAATGTTGGTTTGGATCTAATGAAATGAAATGTAATAAGGATAAATTTAAAATCTTAAGTGTGGATTAAAAAACATCAACTTCATAAGTACCAGATGGTGGGGGTGGGGGGATTGTTCAGGGATGGTTAGACAAGCATTTGTCTGAAAATTATCTGGGGGTTTTTAGTGGGTTGAATGCTTATTATGACTCAATAGTGTGATATAGCACAAAAAGTTAATTCTGTCTTAGGCTACATTAAGAAATTGTATTCTCAAATCACCAGTAACCTCATAATTGCCAAGTACAATGGCATTTTAATTCAATTTTTATACTTCTTTACCTTTGTGAAGTACTTAATACTATTGATGACCCTTTCTTTTAAAAACTTTCTCTCTTGCCTTAAGAGACACTACTGCTCTCTTGATTAATAACTTAAATAGGACATTAAATTTTGTCAAATACTTTCTTCCAACAACTCTCTGAGGTGGGTAGAACAAATATCATTTTCCTGTTTTATAGATGAGGAAACTGAGGCTTAGGGGGATCAGTAACGTGCACATGGTCCAATAATTAGCAACTGATAATGGGCCTCAAACTAAGTCTCCTAACCAGTCCATCACTTTTCCACTACATCATTCTAGTTACCTTCTTTATCTTTAATTGCTCTTTCTTTGTCTTCTTAGCTGGCTCTTTGTCCTCTCAACCTCTCAAGTTGCCTTTGACTTTCTCATCTTCTCTCCATAATCTCATTGGGCATCTGAGTTATTCACAAGGGTCAATGTATCACCTCCAAGGGGTAAGATGATCATTTTTATCCATCTCTTACTTTGGAATTAAATTTTGGCATCACCATTTCTATCAGTGGCATCATTATTTACTCAGTTTCCCCCATATTCAAGGTAGCCATCTTTAAAGCTCTTAAATTGCTTTTAATTGGAAAAAGAGATTAAATTTGTTCTGCTTAGATTCAGAAAATAGAATCACTTGAAATGTATAGAGGTTATAAAGACATGAATTTAAGCTTGATGTGAGGAAAAGTTTTTAAAAATCTAGAGTTATTCCAAAGTAAGTTGGGTTACCTTGGGTGCCTTTTTATGAGAAGTTTGCAAGCAATGACTGGATGATTACCCAGGTGTGATATTGAAGGATTTTTTTAATCAATAACTTGTACTAGATAGCCTCCAAAGTACTTTTCAACTCTGACAAACTGATTCTGTGAAGGAAGTCACAGTGCCTAGGACTGGGGAAGCAAGGATTCCAATGTATTCTCTCCTGATTCAGTCCCACCAGAGTACTTTGTTCAGTTATGGCTGCCACATTTTAGGAAGGACATTGATAATAAGCTGAAGGGTATCAAGAATAGTGTGACAATGGTGAATCTTCAAAGGAACCTCAGGGGCATGCCATGTGAGCATCAGTCAAACTTACTGAGGGTGTTTAGCTTGGAGAAGACATTTAAGTGGGCTAATTGTTCTCTAATTATTTGAAGGAATAGAATAATAACTGGCATGCATGTATGTTCCATTATGTTGTCAGGCACTGTGCTAAGCACTTTACAAATAGTATCTCATTTTATCCTCACAACAATCTTTGGAGGTAGGTTCTATCATTTCCCCCATTTTACAGTTAAGGAAACTGAGGATAAGTGAGGCAAGTGTCTAAGGCTGGATTTGAACTCAGGTTCTTCCTAACTCCGATTCCATGCTCTTATCTACTGTGCCACCTAGCTGCATCTAATATCACATGGAAAAGGGATTAGATTTGTTTTTCTTTGCCTCAGAAGGTAGAATTAGATGATGTATACCCCCCCAACATTATCTGATAGGTTACCTTGAGAGTCAGTATTTTTCCTCCACTGGCCATACATGTTATAAAGTGCCTTCTTGCTCAGATACAGCTTGAGTGAGATGATCTCTGAGGTTCCGTGTAAACTCCAGGATTCTGTGATTTATATGTCCAATGTGATGTAAGTTACTTGAAAGGAACAACTGTTTCATTTTTGACCTTGTTATATCCAGTGCCTAACACAGTGCCTGACACATATTAAATGCCTTATAAATGTGTATTATATTGAGTTTAATTGATAGAAGGCAGCATATAATAAAAAAGAGGGGCAGCTAGGTCAGGCAGTGGATAAAGCACTGGCCCTGGATTCAGGAGGACTTGAGTTCAAATCCAGCCTCAGACACTTGACACTTACTAGCTGTGTGACCTTGGGCAAGTCACTTAACCCTCATTACCCTGACCAAAAAAAAAAAAGGATATGATGAAAAGAACACTGGCTCTGGGTTCAACTCTTTGCCACCTGAAGATGTTTACAAATATATGATAAAACCCTAGGGCAAGTCACTTACATTTCAGTTTCCACATCTGTAAATTGAAAGAATTGGACTAACTGACTTCTAAACTCCCTTCTAGCTCTAGAGTTATGCTCCTATGAATCCCCTGAAGTGAGAATAGAATAGAGAACCTCAGAGAAATGTGTCATCCCTTATCTGTTCACCTAACCCTTGCTACTTGCCTACTCATTCTCTTGCTTTGGAACACACAAGCCTGGCCTCATTTCCAGTGAAACCTCCCTCTTTGGTCACTGGCTTTAATCTCAACAATCAGCCTGGTGCCACCAGTTGTCCTGATTTCTACAGAGACCAGCTGGCCCCAGCCCCTCCCTATCCTCAGCTGGCAGCATATTTCTACCCATCTAACTAGATCTGGTAATCTTCTTGTCCCTTATACTAGAAGCTTTTTTTTTTCTTATGGCTACATGTGGCAGAGCCCTTTCTCAGAGCTTGTCTGTTCGAGTACTCTCCGGAAGGGAAGGAGAAAAAGGGCTGCCCCAAGTCACTCCATATTGTTGGGGATCATTTTGGCACAAATCCATGTGCATGCTCACTATATATCTTTTAATGCCCCAGAGTTAATATTTTGCTAAGATATTATTTTAATAACTGAGTGAATTAACTGAGTAAATTAAATAAACTTTACTACCAAGTTAAATATCTGTTATTCCCTCCCACAATGCAGAATGCAACCTGTACATACCCGTTTATGAAAGCTTACTGTGTATATGTATGTATATGTGTCTGTATATTATATGTATATATAATATGTATATATCTTCTCTGATGCTGATTTCATAGTGATAATTCTGGTACTATGAAAAATAATGGAAAATAAAAGTATTCATCATAAGTTATACTTTCTTTCCATATTTATAATGCCATACTTGTTTGAAATGATCCTACTGTGGGAAATATTTCATGGCTCTATATTTAGTTAATACAGGTACTCCTTCCACTAACATAGGTAACTTTTCTGTGTTTAAGTGTATGCTTAGGTATATGCTATAAGATGTGAACCTGAATTTACTCTTTTTTCTTATTGCCACCCAGCTTTCCCATTGCACTTATTGAATAAGGATTCCTCTGCCCATTATTAATAATTATTAATAATATGCATCCTCTGTATGTATTTGATTATTTTTTGGTAATTGTCTGTTCTGTTACTCTAGGTTTTTAAAAAAAATCATCTGGTACTACAAAGTTTTTTTAACTGCTACTTTATAAAAATGATTTAATGTCTGGAAACACAAGCATCCAGCATTAAAAAGTGTTTACATATATATGTATATATATGTGCATATATATACATACATGCACATATACGTGTCTATGTATATATGTATATTAAAAAAACCTTTTGCACCACTAAAAGCAATGCATCCAAACTAAGAAGGAAATAGACTAAGAAAAAAATTCTGATAAAAACCTAGAATACAAAATTGATAATGATGCAAATTTATAAAAGTCATAGCTATTATTGAATTGATAAGCAGTGAAAGTATGAAATCAGAGGTTTTCCATGAAAGAAGAAACACTAATTTTGGTAACCATTTGGAAAAGTATTCCAAGTGATTAAGAGAAGAAATACAAATGAAAACATCAAGGCACTGTTTGTATGAGACAAGTAATATTCTGAAGATTTTATACATAAAAACAAGTTGCACAAAAGGTCTCTTTGGATTGCAGACATGTGGTGACCTGTGCCTGAACACCACTAGCATATTCCCTTATTTATCTTCATGTACTTTCTAACACTCAAGTGCTAAACCATTGGTTATGATTTGTGAGAGATTTAATTTCTAAGTTGTTTCCCAGACAAAGACCCCCAGTTTCTTTTAAAATGTACTGTTCTGGCCCAAGTCAGTGAAGTTTTTATCCAATTCTACACCTTGATTCTGGGAGTTCTTCCATCCATCTAGTCATTCTACAAAGCTCTGAGAGGTCTTCCCTTGCTATTGGAAATGTAAGCTCCCTCTTGTTATCTTTTCTATGGATTTGATAAAGTCCTTTTTGTTACCATGTAGTACTCTCATTACCATCATCTTTCCTGTGATCTCCAGCCTTATAGTCTCCAAAATCAACTTCCATCAAATTAGCAAAGACAATAAAAGATAACAAAATTCAATACTGATATGGCATACTAATAAATTGCTGGCAGAATGGTGAATTGACTTGATCTTTCAGAAAATACTATGGAATTGTACAACAAGAGTTAGAAAAATTTTCATACTCCCCGACCTGGTCATTTCATTAGATTAGTTGACTTAAAAATGCCAAGGGCATAAATGCTAGGAAATAGCTGTAAAAAAAAATCTTCGTAATGGCACTGACTATATTGGCAAAATTCTCAAAATAAACTTTGTGTACAATTATTATAGAATGCCTGGGTATATTATAGTCTGTGAACACATGGTATAGGAGAGATAAAATGGTGTGGTGCACAGAGGTCTGTCAGGAAGATTCAACTTTAAATCTTGCCTCTTACACATAGTAGTTGTGTAACCCAGGGCAAGTCACTTAACTTTCAATATCACAGGCAGCTTTTTAAGACTATATAAGTTGCAAATTGTTGTAGATGCTGCATTGGTGAAAGCGGTTTCCTTTACTACAATATAATCATTATGAACCCCCCAAAATTATAATGGAATGCTATTATGCCATAAGAAATCATGATTATTTAAAAGAAGTATTGAAATATCATTTATCATAACACTTGAAAAAGAAAAAGAATGAGTAAAATAGCATATATTCAAAGCCAAAAAACCTCTTAAAGACAGTGTATACATCTTTTAGAGCAGTTTTGTAGAAATATACATGTATGTTTTCTTCATCATCATCATCATCATCATCACCATCTTCCTTCTCCTCCTCCTCCTTTCCCCCCCCCCCCCCCCCCCCCGGTCTAACCTGGAACACTGAGAGGTTGTGATTTTCCCAGTGTAATGGTCAGAATGTGTCAAAATTCACTGTTTGAACTTAAGTTATCTGGAGTCTTTTTATTTTCTTATTTACATATTTTAAACTATATATTTGTTAATTGAAAATAACATTTATTATTTTTGATAATTTCTTATAGCTATTTATTACTGGCATATAAATTATTTTTTGTGTTTATTCTTCCTCTGAGGGGAAGAGGGAGGATCAATGTTAATGTTAATACTTACTCCAAGGTATTCTGGAATACTCAGACACAATCCAGCATAGCTGGCTGATTTTTTGCCTACATTTTGGCTACTTTGCTGAATTCAGTACTTCTAGAGAGTTGTTATTTTATCAGTATGGTGCTCTTTCCAATGGTGCAATTCATCCAGGAACTTATTTATCGTCTCTTTTTTTTTGTATTCATTGAATCCTTTGCATACTCTAGGTCAGTGGTGTCTAAGTCAAATAGAAATGGGGCTATTATACAATACATAAAGATCTTTGTGGGCTGCATGTTGATTTAGAAAACCAGTTATTAACATTATATATATTTTATTGTATTTTTATCAATTTTGTTAAATATTTCCCACTAACATTTTAATCTAGTTCCTTCTGTACTGGGGAGTGCTGGGCTATATATGGACTGTAGGCCCCATATTTGACATTTCTACTCTAGGTATAGAATAATCACATATGCCAAATTAATATTCTTCCATTGCATTCCATTGCCTATTGCTTTAACTAGATTTTCATGTCCTATTGCAATCACTAGAATTTCTAATATTACCCAACACAGAAGTGATCACAGTTGTTATTTTAGTCTTTCTTCAATGCAAATAATGTTGACTCTTTTGGGCTTTGAGTATACACTATCTTATTAAGTTTAAAAAATATACCATTGGGGCAGCTAGGTGGCACAGTGGATGGAGCACTGGCCCTGGATTCAGGAGGACCTGAGTTCAAATCTAGCCTCAGACACTTGGTACACTGGCTGTGTGACCCTGGGCAAATCACTTAACCCCAATTGCCTCACCAATATATATATATATATATATATATATATATATATATATATATATATATATATATATATATATATATATATATATAGAGAGAGAGAGAGAGAGAGAGAGAGAGAGAGAGAGAGAGAGAGAGAGAGAGAGAGAGATTTTAAAAATATAGATATGATTATGCCATTATATATTATTGGACTGTTCATATATCTTGGGATAAATTTTTTTTATGCTGATTAATTCTTTTGCTGCATTGTTGGGTTCTATTAGACAAAATTTTATTTGAGATTTTTGTATTTATATTCACATTTGAGATAGGCCTATATTTTTTCATGTTGTTTTTGGTTTTAGAATAACATGATCAGTACTATGTTTACCTCATAAAAAGCTTTGGGCAGGGGCAGCTAGGTGGCTCAGTGGATAGAGCACTGGCCCTGGAGTCAGGAGTACCTGAGTTCAATCCGGCCTCAGACACTTAACACTTACTAGCTGTGTGACCCTGGGCAAGTCACTTAACCCCAATTGCCTCACTAAAAAAAAAAAAAAAAAAAAAAAAAAAAAAAGCTTTGGGCAGTATAACTTTTCTTCCTACATGTAGATACAATCTGAAACATACAGATTTAGCTGCGAAAAAATATGGACCAGGTTCTTTGGTGGGGACAGCAATATAGGGGATTTGTTTAATAACTTTCTCCATTTCTTTTCTGAAAATTGTACTATTTTCTATTGTGGTAATTTGGACATTTTATAAATAAGCACTCATTGCATCTAGATTTCCTGATTTATTGTCATATGCCAATATACTATATTACTTGATTTTTGAAAAATGTATTATCATTACTCTTTTTTCCTTTCTAATTTTGTTAATTGGTGTTTTCTTCTCCTTTGGCAAAAGTAGATAGGCCTGTCAAGATATTATCTATTTTTTAATTTAGAACAATTAACTTGGTTAACTAATAGTGGTATTGCTGGGTCAAAGGGTATGCATAACTTCATAGTCTTTTGGACATAGTTCCATATTGCTCACCAGAATGGTTGGATCAGTTCACAGCTCCACCAACAATGCATTAGTGCTCCAATTTTTCCACAGCTTCTCCAACATTTATTATTTTCCTTTTTTGTCATATTAGCCAATCTGATAGATGTCAGGTGGTACCTCAGAGTTGTTTTAATTTGCATCTCTCTAATCAATAGTGATTTAGAGCATTTTTTTCATATGACAATAGATAGCTTTGATTTCTTCATCAGAAAACTGCCTGTTCATATCCTTTGACCATTTCTCAATTGGGGAATGACTTGGATTCTTACAAATTTCATTTAGTTCCCTATATATAGTTATTTTTTTGCATTTGTTTCTCTAGAACTATCTGTTTATTTCATCTTGTTAAGTAATTTGTTCTGGTTTGTAACTTTTTTTTTTTTGGTTTTTGTTTAATCACTTTATTACATTCTGATAACTATTGGAGATAACCCCTCCCACTATTAGATGTCTACTTATTTTATTTTCAAGTCAATAAGCATTTATCAAGTGCTTACTATGTGGCAGGCACTATGCTTAGTGCTAGAAATACAAAACAGAAAAGACTCTGTGAGATTTTGGGTTTCAGGTTTTTATCCCTCCCTCCCTTCCTTACCCACTCCTGAAGTCAGCAAACAATCTGATATACGTTATGCACTACAATAATGTTAAACATATTTCCATATTAGTCATGTTGTGAAAACAGAATCAGAACAAAAGGGAAAAATAACAAGAAAGAAGAAACAACTGCCCCCTCTAAAGTGAAAACAGTATGCTTCAATCTGCTTTCAAACTCTGTAGTTCTTTTTTTGGATGTGGAGAGCACTTTCCATCATGAGGCATTTGGAATTGTCTGGGATCATTGCATTGCTGAGAAGAGCTAAGTCTATAATAGTTGATCATCACACAATGTTGCTGTTACTATGTATAATGTTCTCCTAGTTCTGCTCATTTCAGTAACATTGGTTCATATAAGTCTTTCCAGGTTTTTCTGAAATCTACCTGCCCATCATTTCTTATAGCACAATAATATTCCATTACATTGATATGCCACAACTTGTTCAGTCATTCCCCAATTGATTGGCATACTCCCAATTTCCAATTTTTTGCTATAAATATTTTTGTACATGTGAGTCCTTTTTCCCTTTTGATGAGCTCTTTGGGATAAGGATTTAGTAGTGGTATGTCTGGGTCAAAGGGTATGCCCAGTTTTATAGCCCTTTGGACATAGTTCCAAATTGCTCTCTCTAGAATGGTTTGATCACTTCACAGCTCCACCAGCAATGCATTAGTGTTCCAATTTTCCCACATTTATCATATTCCTTTTTTGTCTTATTAACCAATCTGATAGGTGTAAGGTAGTAGCTCAAAGTATTTTAATTTGCATTTCTCTAATCAATTGTGATTGAGAACATTTTCTCATATGATTATAGATAAACTTTAAATTATTCATCTGAAAACTGCCTATTCATATCCTCTTACTATTTCTCAGTTGGGGAATGTCTTATATTATTATGAATTTGATTCATTTCTTTATACATTTGAGAGATGAGACCTTTATCAGAAATACTGGCTGTAAAAATTTTCCCACATTTCTGCTTTCTTTCTATTCTTAGTTGCATTGGTTTTGTTTGTGTGAAAACTTTCAAATTCAATGTCATCAAAATGATCCATTTTGCCTTTCATAATGTTCTCTATCTTATCTTTGATCATAAATTCTTCTCTTCTCCATAGATCTGACAGATAAATTATTCTTTACTCTTCTAATTTGCCTATGATATCACCCTATATGTCTAAATCATGTATCATTTTGACCTTATTTTGGTATATAGTGTAAATGTTGGTTTATGCCTAGTTTCTGCCATATTCTTTTCCAGTTTCGCCAGCAGTTTTTGAAAAATAGTGAGTTCTTATCCCAGAAGCAGGAGTCTTTGCATTTATCAAATAGTAGTCACTTACTACTGTTCTTTGTATACCTAACCTATTCCACTGATCCACCACTCTATTTTTTAGCCAGTACCAAAGAGTTTTGATGGTTGCTGCTTTATGATATAGTTTTAGATCTGAAGTGGCTAGGTCATCTTCCTTTGCATTTTTCCCATTAATTCCCTTGATATTCTTGGCCTTTTGTTCTTCCAGATGAATTTTGTTATTTTTTTCTAGTTCCATAAAAAATTTAACAGAATAAGTTTAAAAGAGGATTTGCTATCTTAAGACATCACTATTATTCTCATCTGCTGGGGGACTGATACTTAAATCTTAACATAACATGAAACATTCTGAAAGTATTGCTCATTAGACATTTTTCATTTTACTCAGTTCTTCATTGTTTAAACAACTCCAGGTGAGTTTTGTTGGTTAAATGGACAGACTTGAGAAAATGCTGTACTTGGTGGTCATACCTATCAAAACAATATCTTATTCTACCACCCAGTTACTTTAACCTGAGGGAATCCAGGTTAAGACCTCTTAAACTCACAAGGTTACCTCCAAACCTCAACAAGTTCACTCTAAGAACCATTTGATCACCCTGTCAAGAAAGGAAACAAAGTGGAAAAGACACCAAAGGCTCAGGCTCAAGTTTGCCTAGGTGAGTACATATGTCATGTAGAAAGAGTTGGGTTTTTTTAAAAGGCTCATTCATATTTAATTTTAGATGCAATATTTGCCATTCTTTATTATTTTATCATTTTATTCTTATGATTAATATTATTATTAAGGATACATTTATATCTTAGTATGTTAAAATGTTTGTGAATTCTTTGGAGTTTAATATTCCCTTTGCAAATTCAGACTACAACCCCATTGTGTCTCAGTAGACCATCTTCACAAATTGCTCTGAGTAAAGAATGCTGTGGCATCATTTACTTTCTAACCCCTCTTCTAATTAGTGCTTTCAAGATTAAGTAGATGTTCAAATTTTCTTATTATACTAAATACCTTAATCACCTATCTCTTATATGAAACCATTTAAAAAAAGGTATGGGCTTTTACCAATTAATTCTCTAAAAGGGTGTTGATTGCTAAATATTTTCTTTTACGTTTAAAAAAGAGACTCAGATAATTAACATATAATCATTGGGTACATGCCCAAAGCCTACCAGCTTGGTAGGAAGTGCCAGAGCTTTGCATATACTGCAGAAAACTCTGACAGCTTAGGGGCTTTCATACAATGGTGAGACAGTAGAGGAGAGCTTAATAGAGACTGATGTTATCTACCTCTATCTATCTATCTATCTATCTATCTATCTATCTATCTATCTATCTATCTATCTATCTATCTATCTATCATGTATCTGTCTACCTTCCTACCTACCTACCCAATTACCTACCTAGCTAGCTATCTAGCTATCATTTAGCTACCTATTATCTGTTTGTCTAGCTAATTTGTTCATTCACTCATTTATATTCATTTATTTATATTTCTGATGTAAATTCTGAAAATTTTAAAAATAATTAAAAGGGAATTAACTTTTTTCTTTTATTAATCCTATAACTTTTTTGTTTTGTTTTGTTTTTGTGGGGCAATGGGGCTTAAGTGACTTGCCCAGGGTCACACAGCTAGTATGTGTCAAGTGTCTGAGGCCAGATTTGAACTCAGATACTCCTGAATCCAGGGCCAGTGCTCTATCCACTGTGCCACCTAGCTGCTCCCAATCCTATAACTTTTACTAAATCTACTTTATTTAAATTAATTTGTCTTGCTTTCAAACCCTGCTCACCTCTACCAATTTGGCAATTTCAGATACACCTTGGCATTCACATATCCCTTCATCATTTCTACCTTTCCATTATTTTCATAAATTAATCTTTAGAACCACTTGTTATTTATATATGGATATATTTTTGTATTATCCATTTTATATACATAGGTTTTCATTCTTTCTTACCTCTTTTTGTTAAAACATCTTATATTATCTTATCCAATGCTGTGTTTTTATTACTCTTTTTGTAATTTATCAAACTCAAAATCTGATTCTGAATTTTGTATTTTTTTAGCAGGCATAGTTCAGTTTATTCATTGTTTATTAAAAACATCTGACATGGTTTCCACAGCAGCTTCCTGGGTCCTCTGGACAGACAGTGAGTGTCAAATTGCCAAATTGGTAGAGGTGAGCAGGGTTTGAAAGCAAGACAACTTAATTTAAATAAAGTAGATTTAGTAAAAGTTATAAGATTAATAAAAGAAAAAAGATATTTTCCCTTTTAATAAGTTTTAAAATTTTCAGAAGTTACATCAGAAATAGAATTCCCCAGCAGTTTTTGTCAAATAATGAGTTTTTGTCTCCAAAGCTTGGATTCTTAATCTGTTTTTGATGTCTTTTTTTTGCAATTAAATAATTTATCTTTTTAATCATGAGATCATTCTTCTAATGTCATCTTATTTGTTCTGGATCTATTCTATTTTTGCTTCCATTGGCAATGATTTAGTGTCTCCATGGGTTTTGTCTTCCCCTCATTTTCTTTATCTTTTCTTGGGTTTATGTCTTTCATGTCTTTCAAGGTACATATTGACCATTGAAGTTCATCCTTTGGTATTCTCAAGTTGTTTCCATGACTTCCTCTTGATCATGTTGTTTAGTTCTCTTATAGTACAGAATTATTAATTATACCATTTTTTCCTCTGAGAGTTTGCTCACTTTTCATGTTTGTTTTAATTTATCTTATTGTTAAAGGTTTTGTTTCTTTTGATCATTTTTATGATTGTTACTGTGGAATTAATTGAATCTGACACTCACTCCACTACTCAGTGGCAATTCTCTCCATCCCTTATTTGTATACTCGTGGACAAATCTAAATGCTTAGGTTTGTTCAGGCATACCTAGGAGATCTTAACTACTAATTTTTTGTGAAATATTTATAACCATTGCTACCAAATAATGTTTGAAAATAATTTTGCATTTAAAGATTGTCATAGAATGATTTCTGGACTTAATGAAAAATCCATGGATTTGGAGCCCATAAGTCCCTGTTTAAATCTGGGCTCTGGAAATACTTCTGTGCCCTTTGCCAAGATATTCTTTCTGGGCCTCAGTTTCACCATCTAAAAATAAGAGTTGGAATAAGAAATCTCTCAGGTGTAGAAGTATGCTTGTAAAATTTAAACAACTGGTGTTTTTTTTTTTTTGAGAAAAAAAGCAATGTGTGTGTGACACTTTAAAATTTCACCTGAATTATTAACTTTTCCTCTATCAATTAAGTATAGACAATCAACAAAACAATAAATGAAGCCCTGATTTGGAACATTTGCTGATTTCTGAGATTGATACTATTTGAGCTAGCTCCATCACACTTCTGCTTCTAGTTCTAGATTTTTTAACCTGAGTTCAACAGTTTTGTTTGAAGTTTTGCCCATAGGAGGGGGATAGGAATTTCTATGGATTTTGTAGAGACAATATATAGATTACTGAGTAGTAATTAGAGGTGTACAAAAATGGGCCAAGAATTCCTACAGTTCCATGCTTTAAAAAAATACAACTTTCCCCTTATAACTCCTACAATTTCATTTAGTATTTGGATTTGGATTATGTGTGCATGTTTTCTCTGATCTCTAATGGATCTCTTATCTGAATGATGTTAGCATGAATAAGTTTTCTGCAGTTTTATATGGGAAATTTATTAGGTGATTCTGTAGGACATTTTTTTTTTTGCAGGGCAATGAGGATTAAGTGACTTACCCAGGGTCGCACAGCTATTAAGTGTCAAGTGTTGGAGGTCAGATTTGAACTCAGGTTCTCCTGAATCCAGGGCTGGTGGTTTATTCACTGTGCCACCTAGCTGCCCCCTGTAGGACATTCTAATATGCTATTATTCAATAGTAATGATAATTGAAGAAAATTTCCTTGATAGGTAAAAATTTTCTTATAGAAATGTGTAAAGTGAAAGCTTTTTTCTCTCTATAGATAAGATAAGCCACCTACAAAGCAGAAAAGAATCTTGTAGGAAAAAATTGAGGAAACTGAAGTAAAGAACTACATAAAAATTTTAAAGTTGTAAAATGAAATTGTGAATCTACCTAAAGTAAGATGGAAATGAAAGCCTTTCATCTTAGCACCTGACTTTAATACTTTCAAATTATTGCCAAAGTTATGCAACGTCATGCAATTTTTTGCTTGCATTTAGATGTCATAATTTTTATTCTGACCTTTAAAAAGACAAGAAAAATGATGGGAAAAAATAGGAGATAGATATGTATGAGGAAAGAGAATATGGAAGAATGTTCACTTCTCTAAGTATAGACCTTAAGCATGGGAAGAGGGGATATTTCAGAAAATATTAGCTTAGTAACACTGTGTCATCATGGCTTCTGGGTAAGAGGATTGCAGACACCTCTATCTCACCCTCAGGTTTCATCTTTGCCCACAGATGCATCCATACTTGACTAAGAAGATTCTACCTTGTAGGGGTACATTATAGATGGAAGAAAGCCTGACATATGGACAGGACCAGAAGAATAGACTAACAGGAAGATAAACTGAACTCATAAATGACTTGAGAGGAAAGGGACTTCCCCAAACCACAGGTTAACAGGACTCTATGAGGCCACAGTTTTGAGAAACTTTGACACCTGCCATTCACAGTGCTAATAACTCCCTTGATAGGCCAGGGAAGTGGCCTAGTGATTGCTGCAAAATAATTCTCTATTTTTCTAGCTTTCAATCCTTCATATGTAATTGGGCACAAGGGAGTAAAATGATTTCAGCAGCATTGGAATTGCCTGTACTGCAAATTCTCTTGTTCTCTTTTTCTGTTATCTATAATGATTTAGCAAACAAGGGTCCTGATGCTCTGTTTATGCCTTTCTCCTCTTCTGGGCCTGGTCCTTCAGCATACTAGTTGTGTCAGAATAAATGATAAGGGCAAGGAAAAGGTATCTTTCTTTCTTGCTTGTATCTGGAAACTTGTCACTCTTTCTTTCATCTATTACATAGGGAAACTTGAATTTGTAGATTTAGATATTAAACATATTTCAAACTGGAGATTGTCATTAGGGATTTTATTCTATATCTAATTTTGGGGAATGTATGGAAAATTCTCAAAAAGTAGTTGTAAGAATAAAATACTTATTGAGGATATTTGTTTTAAATATGAAAAATTCTGCTAGTCAAATAATACTCTTGGCCAACTATTTCATTTGTCTTTATTTTTACACTTTTTATTTTCTTTTAAAATTCTGAATTTGAGAAAATTAACAAGCATAAACATTTCCATATGCAAAGAACAGAAAAAGGTTATATATGAAACCATGATTCTTTATTATATATACATACATATTCTTAAGTATGAATTAAATTTAATGTAGTAGTACTTACTATTACTGTACTACTTATCTAGGTCCCCTTCTGAACTTCATTTTACTCTCTTCTGTAAATTTGAAAAATATTTCATTAATATTTTTTTCTTGGGGCAGCTAGGTGGCGAAGTGGATAGAGCACCGGCTCTGGAATCAGGAGTACCTGAGTTCAAATCCGGCCTCAGACACTTAACACTTACTAGCTGTGTGACCTTGGGCAAGTCACTTAACCCCAATTGCCTCACTAAGAAAAAAAAAAGCAAAAAAAATTTTTTTTCTTTTCTCCTCCCCCTTTTTACATTTCTATCACTTCTCCCCACTTCCAACTCTCTTCTCCAAAATTATAAACCTTCCCTTGAAGCATATATGTTTCATTTAGTCAAGTAAAACAAATTCACACCTTGGTCATTTCTGAAAATTATTGTCTTAGTCTGAAGCTAGAGTCCATTACCTCTCAGCCAAGAGGTAGGAAGTATGTTCTTACACTGAAAATCAATTTTTTCATGTCTGATAAAGCATACATACTTTCTTTTGTGTTTGATGATTTTTCATTACTAACTTCACAGTTGTACTTGTACTGAAGTATGTCTCCCCATGCCTAGCAATTTTTCAGTACATTACAGACATCAACATATCAAAAAATCAAAATGAATTGACATCTGAATTAACATGATTAACATAAGGTACATAAGACACATTAGTGCTATCTCACAATGGTGAGGCTTATATTATATTTCATAAGATAATTTAATATTCAATCAAGTGAGAAAGCATATGCAAAGTGCTTTGTAAAATGCTACAGCAATTCCAGTTAGTATGAGTCTAGTACATATAATTTCTTGACTCATCTCCAAATTTCCCACTTACACTGGCATATCAGGTCCCCAGAGCTAGGCCACTTCTTTAATCTTAGGGTTCAAAGAATAACCCTGAAGAGCTATTGGGTGGTTCTACTACTACTGTCACTCACATACCCCGCCCCCCCCATCTAGCATATTTCCTCAAATATCATTGGTAGTGATCAATATCATTTTGTACTTGATATCTTCTGGATATCACTGATAACCATGTAGAATCAATAATCTTTTACCAAGAGATCTATACTAAGAAGATATGGCAAAATCTGAAGGATGGAAGGAGGCAAGACTTTATGAAACATTTATGCATCAGTCATTGGGGGATTATACAAAAGTCAGTCTCTGGCCATAAGGAATTTATATTCTACTGGGGGATAGAAACAGACAGAAGTGATGGTGAGAATGATATTCCTGGCACAAGAGTAGGTTTCAAAGTCTAGGAAACTGGGATAGGGTTGGGAGGAAAACAAAGGTAGCTCAGACCTATCCACAAATTGGGAGTTTCAGGAAGAACTCAGCACTGGGAGAAGGGGTCATGCCTCGCAGAGGGACATTCCAGGTTAGTAAGGTTGCAGGAACAATTGGATATTCCAAGACAAGGAGACAACAGGTGCTGAGGAAAATTTCAGGATGAGATAGCATGGTTTGGAAGTCTAGGAGACAACAACACAGCTGAGAGGGGAATGAAGAACCTCCCAAATCAGGGGCCTGTTGTTGTCAACCACATCAGTTCCTGGGGATAGTGATTCAAATTAAAGTTTTTGCTACAAACATTGCTCCTGAGAAGATCACTTTTGGGTGCAGTATAGCTGATGGATGAATTGCTTCCTTTCTTGGCTGGGCTATGTCAAGCAGTTTGCTTCTCAGAACTGGTTCCAAATGGGGCAATTATGGGCAAACTATATGGTCAGAAAATTGGACCTTGAGTGGCTCTTCAAATGTTTCAAAGCTCATGAGATTTTAAATTGGCCCTTTGTCTCCAGTAATCCTTAAGATAAGATCAGAAAAGAATTGTTACAACTGAGAAGAAACAGCAAGTATTAGTGTCCGCATGGCAGCCCAGTCGAGATTAGACACCTGAAGCAAGAATGCATATTGTCTGCTGCTTTTGAAATTACTTCTTCCTTGATGTGTGTAGTTCCATAGCATTTCTTGTTTTTCACTTTAAAATCTCCAGGGAGGGAGACAGAGTTTTCATTTGTCTATCCATTTTGGATTCATATTTGGTTCTTGTTCACCAGTCAATTAAAAGGTATTTAACATCATCAAGCAGTAAACTGACAGGAAGCAGAACAGAAATTACAGAATACCTGCATGTGCTCTGAAGTGGAAATAGGGCTCGCCATTACATATTTCTAAAAGGAAGCTTGCCAAGCTTCCTGGGTTGGCTGCAGGAAGAGCTCACTGAAATGCTCTAAGGAATAGGGCTCCCTTAGTTAGTTGCCTATTAGATTATTTTCATGGTTATTTACATTCATAGATTTTTTGCTTATTTTCTAGTTGTAGGAATATGAAACAGGCTAATGAAGAAAGATGGTTAGACATGTTATTGATGAAAAGACCTTGGAAACTTCATTTTTTATTTGTCCGTTTTCATAAAATCCCCGGATAAAATGCTCTTTGGTGGTAAAAATTGTGGAATTGTTCCCAGATTCCAGAAAGGATTAGTCAGAAACAATCAGCAATTGTTTTGTGGGCATTTTACATATGAAACTATGCTTATCTATTATGTACACCTTGTATTTTAATACATATAGCAAAATTAAAATAGTAGTTCCAAAACTGTCATGCTTATTTATCTCTCCTTCTGAAATCACTTCTGCTCTTTTTGTGTATTTTAAAAATGTTTCATTGTTGTGCTTTTCTTTCTTTTCTTCTATAGTTTTGCATCACTGTTACCACTCTCCTCCCTCCTACTTCTCTACCCCCACAATAAAAGCAATTTCTTATAACAGATACTCATATGAAAGCAAAAAAAAAAAATCTAACAACAACAAAAACCAAAACAACCCTACACATTTGTCTCGTCGGAAATTTTATGTTTTATTTTCTACCTACAGTCAGTCCATCACCTCACAGTCAAGAGGTGGGAAACAATTCATCCCCTGTCTTTTATAGTCATAGTTAATTATTTGCCTTGATCAGGCTTCTTAAGTGTCTCAAAGTAATTTTCTTTTAAAATGAGATAGTTGAAATTTTCTGCCAAGATACCTGGCAGAAAGGAGGCAGATTTTCCCCCTTCTATATGCCTGCTCTACCAAACTCCTGAAGTTTGCACCAGACTAAATAAAAATAAAGAAATCTAATGAGAGACTACAGTATGTGGCATCTTCTATACCAGAACAGAACAAAATCATCCAGAAGTCCATGAGCAATAGGAAAGTGAGTGCCATTGTTACCAGAGAAGACATGTAGCATGCAAATCTCTTTACACAGAGGATGAAAGAGTAGAGGGCTCCCCTGAGAGAGCTCCAGGATGCTCAGAAAACTGAAGGGTAAGGACCTTGAAAACCACAGGGATTGCAGCAGGAAGTAAGCAGTGCAGACTAAGCAAGAGGCAGCTTAGTGGTGCAGTTCATTGAACACTGTGCCTGGTGTAAGGAAGACCTGAGTTTAAATCCTGTCTCAGACCTATACTAGTTGTATAAACTGGGCAAACCACTTAATAATAGTTTTCTCAATCATAAAATCAGGATAATAATGGTTTAAGATCAAATGATATAGTATTTGTAAAGTGTTAGAGCCTGGCACAGAGTAGGTGCATAATAAATGTTTATTCTATTTATCTATTCAAAGTGGGTGCCTCAGACTCAAACCAGGACCACCCAGAGTCAAGGGCTCTAATACTTTTATTTTAGTGAGGCAATTGAGGTTAAGTGACTTGCCCAGGGTCACACAGCTAGTAAGTGTTAAGTGTCTGAGGCCGGATTTGAACTCAGGTACTCCTGACTCCAGGGCCAGTGCTCTATCCACTGTGCCACCTAGCTGCCCCCCCCCAATACTTTGTTTTGAAACACAGGAGAGGAACCTGAAGATACAGCTCTTTGAGCCTTAAAGATACAGAGAAATTAAAGTGAGCACAAGAAGAAAGGGGACCTATGGTGAGACTACTTGGGACTGTCTGAAATCCTAGAATGTGACAGAGCCTGATTGAGTTACAAAGCCCCAATTCAAGAAATAAAATTGGAAATGAGCAAGTCAAAGAAAACACCAAGTAGTATAAATATTATTGCAAATTTAACTTCATAACAACTACAAAGCAGAGACCCAAAAGGGAAAAATTGATTTTCCTCCTGGAATACATGACTACTAGGAAGAAATGAAGCAAGATATTAAAAAAAAAAAGATTTTTAGAAAAAATTGGAAGGAGAATAAATAGTTTAGAAAAGAAAATAATAAGCCTTACCCAGGAAATGGAAAGTCTAATAACTAGAATAGATTAAGCAGAAAATTGGTAATGCCAAAAATCTTTAAGAAAAAATAGGAGAAAATTTAAAAAGATTGAAAAAGTAGAAGAAAATTTAAGATATTTTATTTTTTAAAAAGCTGAGCAGGAAAAGAGGTTAAGAAAGGGTAATGTAAGGATCAATCAACCCTCATGAAAAAGCAGGATTTAAAAAAAACAACAACCCAGAACACAATGTTTTATTTTATTTTATTTATATTATTATTATTTTTGTGGGGCTATGGGGGTTAAGTGACTTGCCCAGGGTCACACAGCTAGTCAAGTGTCTGAGGCCGGATTTGAACTCAGGTACTCCTGAATCCAGGGCCGGTGCTTTATCCACTGCGCTACCTAGCTGCCCCTGAGAACACAATATTTTAAAAACAAATAGCTCATTATTTTTAAATTTTCAAGTAAGCAGTTTATTCCAAAATTAATATGTTCTTCCTATTACCTTTTCTCTCAGTGAGAAATATTTTTAAAATTCCAAATTCATATATAACAAAGTGTGAGTGTGTGTATGTATGTGTGTGTTGTCCATGTAGGTTATATGTATCTACATGAGCTTGTTTAGATGCCCTTTCAGGGAGTCTTGAACAGATATCTCTGGAGTCTCCATGAACCTCCTCTCCCTAAATATTGTTAATCCAGGAGAAATACTTTTTTAGTTTTAAGCTGCACTCCAAATCACAGGTGAAGTGCCTCAAGTTATATATTCAAGATTTTAATTCCCCTTTCCAGCCAACTACCAGTTCCACAAATTCTACATGTGGTAAATAGCAAATATATTAATTTAATCCAAGGTAACAGCAAACAGAAATCAGAAGGTATACAGGTAATATGACAGAAGGAGTTCTCTTACTGCAAGTGAAATATCTCAGCTTGGTAAAAAGAGAGTCCAGATTTCATGTAAAGAGAAAATTGTCCTAAATTTCTAACGGAGTATGCTGGAAATTAGGTCTTGTTTGAAGTATTCTGCTCCTCTACACATTAGTTTCTTCCCAGCATCTTTATCTCCTTTCAAGGACCTTTCCTTGAATAAAACTGGAATGATGGGTCTTCTTTCTTGAAGCTGGAGACTAGAAGACCAAGATTTCTCTTTTCCCAAAGTTTTGACACCCCTGTCCCCCATGCATATATGGAGCATAGAATAAGCAACTTGTAATCATCATTTATAATCTTTCAAATATGTTGTAGTCTAATTGTTAACATTTTATTTTACATGTTTACAACAGTTTTTTAAAAGGATATTGGTCTGTAGTTTACTTTTTCTCTCTAGATATTGAGAAAATATTTTCATTGTTGAAGGAAATTAGAAGTCTACCTTTTTATTTTTGAAAATATTTTGTTATTGAAATTAACTTTTCTTTGTATATTTGATAGAATCCAATTGTGAATTTTTCTGCTTCTCAATTTTTTTCTTTGACAGTTCATTTACAGATTGTTCAATTTCTCATTCTGATATTGGAATTTTAAACAGTCTATTTTTTTGTTAATCTGGATATTTTATATTTTCATAAATATTCATCTCTCTCTAAGTTTTATTTACATATAATTGCTAGCATATAGTTTCCAGTAATTATTTTAATTTATTCTTCCATTTTTGTAAGTTCTTTTAAATTTTTGATATAAACCAATCTTCCTCAAGTTCCTCACTTTAATTATATGTAAATCTTTGTGTTTCAAGTATGTTTCTTGTAAGCAACATATTGCTAAATTCTGTTTTCTAATCCATTCTGGTATTCTTTTCCACTTTATGGGAGAGATCATTCCATTTACATTAATAGCTATGATTGTCATTTAAAAAAATTTCTTTCCAGTCTGTCCACTTGTATTTTTCCTATTATTTTTCTCCTACCACCTCCTTACATATAACAGAAGGACTTTGCCTAACACTTGTGATCTTACAAATGAAAGTCTCTTTCATTTCTGTTGCAGCTTTTCTTTTCTCCTTGTCCAGCCTCTGATCCCAGGTTTTGATTCCTTCCCTGCAACCTTAGATACTATTAGATTTATGATTATTTCCTTTGATTATTGCCTTACCTATTTTTTCCCTCTTAGATTTTTCTCTACCCCTAATTTGCTCCTCTTATTTCCCCTTCAACTTTAATGTCTTTGTCTGTCTTTCTGTCGGTCTCATTCTGATTTAGATTAATTTCAAGTTTGTGGGATGTTTTTATTGATGTCTTCTGTTGCTTTTCTTTTTCTTTTTTTTTTCAGATTGCAAGATGATTTTATTCAGTTTATAAAACCAATTAGAGAAATGCATGGTCCTCTCAATATCCTGTGTTTTCTTTTTTTTCTGATATAGGTTATTCATGTACAATCACATTAAACATATTTCTGCATTAGTCATGCTGTGAAAGAAGAACTAGAGAAAAAGGGAAAAACCTCAAAAAATAAAAAAATTTAAAAAGTATGGTTCAATCTTCATCCAGATGCTACAGCTCCCTTTTTCTGGGTTTGGAGAGCATTTTCCAGCACGAGTCCTTTAGAACTATCTTGGACCATTGTATTGCTGAGAAGAGTCAAGTCTATCATAGTTGATCAACACACAATGTTGTTTACACTTTGTACAGTTTTCTCTTGGTTCTGTTCATTTCATTCAGCATCAGTTCATGTAAGTCCTGCCAGGTTTCTCGGAAATCTGCCTGCTCATCATTTCTTACAGCACAATAGTATTCCATTACATTCATATACCACAACTTGTTCAGCCATTCCCCAATTGATGGGAATCCCCTCAATTTCCAATTCCTTGCCACCACAAAAAGAGCAGCTATAAATATGTTTGTACATGTGGGTCCTTTTCCCTTTTTATGATTTCTTTGGGAAAAAGATCTAATAGTGGTATTGCTGGGTCAAAGGGTATGCACAGTTTTATAGCCCTTTGGGCATAGTTCCAAATTGCTCCCCAGAATGGTTGGATCAGTTCACAACTCCACCAACAATGCATTAGTGTTCCAATTTTTCCATAGCTTCTCCAACATGTATTATTTTCCTTTTTTGTCATATTAGCCAATCTGATAGGTGTGAAGTGGTAACTCAGAGTTGTTTTAATTTGCATTTCTCTAATAAATAGTGATTTAGAGCATTTTTTATATGGCAATAGATAATTTTGATTTCTTCATCAGAAAATTGCCTGTTCATATCCTTTGACTATTTCTCAATTGGGGAATGACTTGGATTCTTATAAATTTGATTTAGTTCCCTATATATTTTAGAAATGAGGCCTTTACCAGAAATACTGGCTATAAAAATTGTTTCCCAGATTTCTGCCTCCCTTCTTATTTTGGATGCATTGCTTCTGTTTGTACAAAACCTTTTTAATTTAATGTAATCAAAGTTATCCATTTTGCATTTCATACTTCTGTTGTTTTTCACATCACCTCAATCCCTACCATTATCCCTACCAGTGTCTAATTTATATCCTTTATCTTCTGCCCCTTTATTGCAATATTTGATAAGTAATACTGATTTCCTTCCTCTTCTTCCTTCTATTTTTGTTTTTAAGATAATTAAAACAAAATGCAATCACCCACAGACTCTCAGTCATTTTATTATTATTTTTTTGATGATCCTTAAAGATATTAGGGTTCTGAAAAGGCATTTATTTCTTATCTTCCATGTAAACAATTAATCCTCCTGTATTCCCTTTCCAATATACAAATATTTGTACCTTTCTATGTTTCTCTTGGCAGTTGCTTTTCCATTTTCAAACTTAGTCTTTTCAATAGGAATGATTGGAAATCCCCTATTACATTAAAAGTCTATTTTCATCCCTACCCCCACTTACTTTTATCTCATGTGCTTTGGGATATCATTTTCCAGGCTCTCCCCTTCTTCAAGGTTATAGCTGCTAAGTCTTGTGTAATCTTTATTACAATCCTTTCATTTCTGAGCTAATTTTTGATTTCTTGGAAGCTCTGGATTTTGGTTCCAGTGTTTCAGGAAATTTTCATTTTAGGTTTTCTTTTTCAAAGTAATGTAAATTTTTTCTATTTTAATTTTCCTTTTGGTTCTTTTTTTGTTTTTTTTGTTTTTTTTGGTTTTTTTTGTAGGCAATGGGGGTTAAGTGACTTGCCCAGGGTCACACAGCTAGTAAGTGTCAAGTGTCTGAGGCCGGATTTGAACCCAGGTACTCCTGAATCCAGGGCCGGTGCTTTAACCACTGCGCCATCTAGCTGCCCCCTTCCTTTTGGTTCTAATAGTTGTGGGTAGTTTTTGCTTATAATCACACATTAAATCTGAAATATCACATTCAGATTTTTCTTCTGAGTATATTTTTCAGAGTCCTCTAATTCTTAGAATTTCTCTCCTTGATCTGTTTTTTAGGTCAGTTGTTTTTGATATTATATTTCTTAGATTTTCTTTTGTTCTCTTTTCATTTTTTGGGGGGGGTTGTTTTGATTTTTCATTGTTGTATTACTTACTCATTGTTTTCTGTCTGGCTCATTCTAATTTTCAATATATTAATTCTTGACTGAAGTTTGGCATCATTTGTTCTAATATGTCAATTTTCCTTTTCAACTTTTCCTTTCTTTCTCTTTCATTTCCTTTCCTCCAAGTATTCCTGCAGTCCTTGTTTTTTTCTGAGGCTTTACATGGACTTGTAGGACTGCTATCCTATTTGGGGTTTAACTCCTAGGCAACTCTCAAACCAAGATATTTCCTAATGGTTGAAATTTTCTTGTTTTATTCATGGGATGGAGTAGGGTTATGCTTGGGTCAAGCACCACTGTTGTATGATATGGGCAGAGTCTATTTAACTACTATAAGGGACTCCAATGCTACTCTGGTTCTGGACTTCACCTCAGGGCTCCCTCTTATCACTAAACTCTAAGACCTTTCCCTGTTATAGTATCTTCCTGAGATTCTTCCTTATGCTAGGTTTACCAGTTATTCTTATCCTGAACCTAGACCATGGGCTTCAAGTATTGTTTGGACTGGATTTTACTTAAGGCCTTTCTCTCATGGTTTGGATCAAGGCCAGCTGAAGCTTGCCTGAAATTCCCTGAGGCTACTCTTTTTGTTAGATTAAGACCTTGTTGGAGGCCATTGGGACAGCAATGACCTCTGTTTTCTGAAAACCTGCATTAGGCCACCTGGGAGACTGCACCCCTTTCCTCTAGCTTGCTTTGATTTAGGAAAGGCTTGGGCTGAGCTTCTTGCTGCTGGAATACCATTTGGCCCAACATAGTTGACAGTTACTCTTTTTCAGCTACAGCCTCAGGGAAGGTTCAGGCTTGGGTTGCTTGGAAGCATATTAACTGAGCTAGGCAATGTTGTAACTGATCAACTGGTTTCAGGGATGGCTGTTTGATCTGTCCCAGGTTGTGTATTCCTAGATCTATGAAGGATTTTTAAGATCCTTCTCAGTATTTGCAAGTTGGGTAGGGAATCTAAAGGTGATTCTTTCTATTTCCTGGTAAAGTAAGGCATTTCTATGTCCTAATGGAATGTTTGAAGGAGATTTTAGATCCTCTTTATCCTGACATCTTCCCACCTGGAATTATTTCAAAAAATAAATGAAAACTCCCCAGATCTATTAGAACCAGAGGGTAAAGTGAGGATAGAAAGAATCTATCAATCACCTCCTGAAGGGAACACTGAAAGGAAATGTCCTAAGAGTATCATAGACAAAATCCAAGGGAAAAATACTGCAAGCATCCAGAAAGAAGCAGAAATTAACTGCAATCAAGATGTCATGAGACCTAGAAACTTCTATTAAAAGTCAGAAAAGCTTGAAATGTAATATTCCAGAATGCAAAAAATATAGTCTTATGGTAAGAATAATTTACTCTGCAAACATGAATGTTATGTTACATGAGAAAAGATGGTCCTTGATTGAATAGAGGACTTTTACCCATTTCTGATGAAAAGACCAGAGTGGGGTAGAAATTTGGAAATACAACAGAAACCTAGAAAGGTAAATTTGTTTAAGCAATTTGAAGACACAGAATATAATGATATAATTTTATCTTTTGTGGAACCTCAGACTCCCTCTCACTAAAAGAGCTGACAATCTGGCAAAATAACTTACATAAGTTTAGCATAGTAATAGTTATACCCTCTAGACATAAGTTTCACAAAGATAAGCTTAGGTTGCCTCAAGGCACTGCTTGAGCTCACCATGTGTATACCCCAAAATTGTTTATATAAAAACCATGGTTTTGTCCACTGGCTAGCCAGCCTTATGTAGAGCAGACAAGCCAGCTTCATCATGGAGGCTGACTCCTTAATGTGATGGGGGAGCCCACCTGACTGCCCAAGAGGAGCCAATGGGAGGCTTTTCGGGAATCTTCCTGGACCTTTATAAGCATGGACAGCTCCAGGCAGATAGCAACCATCAGTCTTGCCCAACACCATACTTGGTCCTAGACAAATACACCTGCCTTTACATCATGCATTGTGTATCACTCCTTACTGGACCCAAGTAATTCATAGCACAAGCACTTCATGTCACATTTTTTATAAATTGGTGTCAGACACTGTAACAGAGGGAGAAGAAACATTTATCCTTTTAGAACATCAATGTATCCAAAGGATAGAAGTTTAATTGAAAAAAAAAACCTCACCATAGAGGTCCTCAGTTTTGCTTGCTCCCATTTGGGGAATTTGCAGAGAAGAAAAGTAAGAGCAGATAAAGGGAAGAATACACTATTATAGAAAAGAAGGGGTTAGATTTACTGTTTTTCATAGATGACTTGTCTAAGAATAAACATGCAGAAGAAGGTTGTGGGAGAAGTGTGCATCAAATCAACTTCACTCATCTGAAATGGATGGCAGAGGGCTGAACACACACAGATAAGCACAGTTTGGTGTGAAATATGATAAATTCAACAGAGAAATCAAGGGGTGGGAGTCTGGGGTGAAGAGGGAGGAGAAAAGGGTGTGATGGCAATTGTTTAACAACCAGCTCTCTAAAAAAAGGGCAAATCTGCATTATTAACATTTTCTTCATTACTTTCTTAAGTCTAGACAATTAAAGAAATACAAACAAATAATAAATCAAGCCCTGGTCTGTCACATTTGACAGGAGATAACTTTTCAGTGAACTAATTTAACTTTAGCCTCTTCTGTAAGAGCAGGCTCCACTATACCTTGGCCTGTTACCTACCTCCTAAAATAGTTGAGGGACACAGTTGTACACATAAATTGTTGGGCATGGCTATTGTGTGGATTTGTTTTGTTTGACTATGCTTACTGGTTACAAGGTTTTTATTGACTCTCTTGGTTAACTGAGGGGGTGTGGCAGAGTTTTAGGGAAGAGGGGAGAGAAGTCAGCAATTGTGATACTAAGAGAAAAGAGGGCCATTGTAACATTTTACAAAATACACATAAGAGAAGATAAGGAAGTTCAGAGGAATGCACAAAAAATGGAGAATTTTGAAAGTAAGATGTAGAATTTATTATGTACATTTTTTAAAAAGCTAGCAGAGTGAAATGGAGATTGACAATTTTATATAGAATCCTCTTTTTGTGATATACTGTGTCTTTGGAAATGCTCTTTTTTGTGTATTGGTGTTCAGAATGAAAAATAAAAATAATTTAAAAAATATTATATAAGTATTTTTTCTGGTGCTGCTCACTACAAACTGGAACAATTCATACATGCCATCCCAGCTTTCTCAGAATCTATTCCTTTCATAATTTCTTATGACCCAATAATATTCCATCACAATCATATTCCATATAATAACCCCTGGCAAGAGGCTGGCTGTTCACAACAACCCCATGGTCTTAAAGAAGGGAATTGCAGATGTGATACTCACTTCCCCACCTCCCCCCACCATTTATAGTTTTTTCCCATTTGGTAAGAGAGGAACTAATGTAAAATGTGATGGTTTGGCAACTTTCAAGAACAATGAGGAGAAAAAGAAGTGAGATGTGGTGTTCCCATGGCAGCAGTGTGACTGGGACAACTAGTGTCTACCACATCTAAAATACCTTTAATATCTTTAAGACCATGAGAGATGAACTCCATAGAAATGGAAGAACTAGGAGGGAGGTGTGTGTGTGTGTGTGTGTTTTGTGCTCATACCAGTGGTAGGAGAGTGAGAGGAACTAGAAGGCCCTATTTTCAATTAGCATCTCTATGCAGATGATTCCCCAATCCATATACCCATGCATAGTATGCTCCATTCTGCATTGCCAATTGTCTGCTGGAAATCTCCACCTGCAAGTAATATAGTCATCTCAAAATCAACAAGTCTAACATGAAACACTATTTTCCCCTCTAAAACCATTCATTCCTGTTCCAAACCTTCCATTTTCTACTAAGAATAAGACAATCCTAGGCTCACCTAGGTTTGCAAACTTTAGGTCAATCTTGACTCTTCCCTATTTCTCATTCATCATATTTGATCAGATGCCTAGCCTTATTGTTTCAACATCACTGGTATCTATTTCTTCTATACTTGCAGTAACCAGTTCAGCTCATCATCTCCCACTGACTGCAATAACATTTTAATCGGTCTCCTAATTTTTCATTCTTCCTTTAATTTATCCAACACAGCTAACAAATTAACAACCCTAGATCATAGTTTACCCATGCCACTCTCCCTCTCAAAAATCTTCATTGGCTCGTTACTGCCTTTACACTACAACAAAAACTCTTTAGCTTTGTATTTTAATCTTGCCAAATCTAGCTTTCACCTACCTTCCCGGATTTGTTTCACATTTCCCGCATTTGTGTGCTTGATCTATGTTCCAAATCTCCTGTCTGTACTTTTGCTCAGGCTGCCTGCTTTCCCTAGAATACACTCACTCCTTGCCTCTGTCTCTTAGAATCAGTATTTTCTTTCAAGGGTCAGTTCAGGTGCTGCTTCCTACAATAAACCCTCCATTTGTTAATACTCTCCCTCCTAAAATTATTTTATTTCTACTTACCAGTATGAATGCTATCTTACTCCAGGATAACAGAAGCTCCCTGAAGTCAAGGATTTTTTTTTTTATTCTTCTGTTTGTTACACACATTTCTAACTAACTAGGGATCTTTGATATTCTCCCTACCACTAAATTCTAAAACTAAAAGAATACAAACTATTTTTTCTATAAAAATTGGGAATAAGGATGAGTAAGTAGCTTCCAAAAATAGTGTGTTAATAGAAATGAAAATAATATGCAAAGTTTACAGCTGGGGGCAAATTCATTTATATAATCTCCTTTCCAGGTACATATTTCTCAGGGTTGCCCCAATTGTCAAGCAGGCCTTGATCTTGTATTACATAGATGACTCTTGTTTCATATTTTGTTGTTAATCAACCATATCAGATTCTAGCCACTGAAAAGATTTATTCACAATACCAATTGATTTGTGACTGAAAAATCTGTATCCCAGATGGTATAACATATTCTTCCTTTTGGACATGTTTTTCATGGCTTCTTTGATGTTAAAGGACTCTGAAATTAATCTGCATAACATTAGTTACACCAGTCTGTTTGTAAGCTTTCTCTATTAAATTTTACACAATTGTGGGATCATTTATGTAGTTTCTGGGTTTTTAATGAGGTCCTTGCCTTGCTTCATGCTGATATCTGCAGATGTACATCTGCTACTTTGCCACTTTTGATACAGTTAATATATCATTTAAAGTTTCATCATTTAATAAATATTATTCTACCACAATGGTTTTAAAATAGAGTATGAATTTCCAATTTTATTACATTAATTTTGTATCTTGCTATGGAATAGAGAAACTAGACTGTAAAACAGAAAGTAGAAATTCATAATGAAGTAGAAATTAAGGTCAACATGCAGTGTTTTGCCCCTTTTCTAGTATACATGCACATGCAAAGCTACAAATGAAAATCCAGGGCATAGTGGAACACTCTTCTTGGATTTCCTGTCTCTTCCCCTTTGCCTGATTCAGTATCTCACTTAAATTTAAGAGAGCATTGTGGGGACAGCTAGGTGGTGAAGTGGATACAGCACCAGCCCTGGATTCAGGAGTACCTGAGTTCAAATCCGGCCTCAGACACTTAACACTTACTAGCTGTGTGACCCTGGGCAAGTCACTTAACCCCAATTGCCTCACTAAAAAAAAAAAAAAAGAGCATTGTGGTACATTTTACTCCCACTAAAATGGCAGGTAAATATTTTTTTCATAGCAAATGCTATTTAGAAAAAGGAAGATGACCTGACCACCCAGAAGAAAGATTTTACATTTTCTTATTTTCAAAAGCTTCATTCTATATGCTCTATGGACTACATTTATTGTTTCTTTAGGGAAAAAAAAAGAATCTCATAAAATGTCCCTCGATACTTGATTTTATTTACTTTTAGATAAGTTCATAAGATATCTTTTTGCATTCTGCTCTCTTATAGGGTGTTTGTTTTCTCACCATTTCTTTCACACTCCATTTTCCTTTTAAAGAGAGTCTGAAGCAAAAAAGGAAAGCATTTTCAGCTTCACAGACAACATCACAACAAGAGCTATCTTTAGCCTGAATTTCCTGTCTGTCAAAGTGGCGTATTCCCTTTTCTTGCAGGAAGACAAAGCTCAGTCTTTAATTTTAAAAAGAAGGTAGTGTTTTTAGGGAATTTTTGATTGAAAGTTTTAAAGGCATCAGGAAATACCAAAAACTGAATTCTTAAAGCATTAACTCCCCCCCTCCATACTAAATGTATATATGAGTATATTATTGAGATAACTTTGGTATTTTTTCCCTTTTGATTTTAATGTTTATATTTCTTTTTCATGTCAATGAATATTGACTCCAAGGTCTGAGTTAATAGCAAATTTCTCCTGCCTCCACATTTGCAACTTCACTTACTTCAGAAAAGCTCTGTTGAATGTTAGATGCACTGTTGCATATCTGAAAAGCCAATTACAATGTCACAGTTGCAACCATCACTCTATGGTTGAAGAAGCTTTTTCATAATTAGATTCTATTTTCAAATACATGAAACTTTTGAACAAAAAAAAACCCAACTCCTTGGCTACAATTTTATTTTCATAAGAGAAAAAAGTTTTCCATATTTCAGAAAAAAATTTAGACTATTTTAAATGATTGGAAAAATTACCATCTAGTTTTAGAACCCAATTGGAATCAAACCTTTCTGTGATTCTAAAATGTAAGAATCAAAACTTTAAAGTGTATTTAAATTTTGGGTTCTGGCCAGAGCTAGAAAAAGAATCAATATCCCACCCCGTATGTTGTCCCAAATTCATTCTCTTTGTATTTCTTATGACAGATGAGTAAGAACTCTGGCAAGAAAATCCATTCCCATTTTTTACAGGATTGATTTTCCCATTGGACTTTAGAGATAGGATTATTCAATCCATTCCTTTACTATGGATTTGGAAATCCATATAAAATAACCTTTCTTTTTTTTGGCATAGTTGATTAATAAGGTATTCTACTTAACAAAAGATCTGTTTTAAAGAGATAATTAATAAATACAAAGCACTAATTAGCAATTTCCTAAGCAATAAAATTTTAAAATGAAAACTAGATTGAATTCAGTTATCTTTATTGGATGATTCAGGAAGCATTTTATGGTGCCTCAAGATCATAATTTTAAATACCAAAGATCACTATGTACATGGGTAGAAATTCCACTAGATAGGACATTGCAAATTCTTACAGAGAGTTTTCTTTATTGAGTGTGCACATGTAGAAACATTTTTTCCATAACTAATTTTATTCCATTCTACTGGCTATGTGGTTCCCTGGAGTTTAAGGAGCTGAGCACATCACAAAGAATATTATAGGTTTATGGAATAATAAGATTGAAGGGAACTCAAGAGATCATCTAATATATATCCTTTTGCCTCAGGCAGAACCTCACATGTCAGTTGAAACTGTATTCTATTTTAAAAGCCTAAGTAACCAATTTCAGTGTTTAGTAGCATTATCATGGAACACAGTGAGGAACAATAAATTTAAACATGATCTATTTACTGTTGCTTAAATAAAAATTCCAGGTTGATGATGCTGTAAAAAATACAATAATTCACCAAGGTGAATTTGGCTTAGAAATGAAACTATTGGGGGCAGCTAGGTGGCACAATGGATAAGGCACTAGCCTTGGATTCAGGAGGACCTGAGTTCAAACCCAGCCTCAGACACTTACTAGCTGTGTGACCCTGGGCAAGTCACTTAAACCCCATTGCCCTGCAAAAAAAAAACACAAACAAACAAAAAGAAATGATATTATTCACTAACTGATCACTCCAAATGAAGATAAAATTAAACACTGTAACAGGCACTTTTATTTTTGTGATTTTAACTGGACAAAGTAGGTATACACACAGGTGCTGAAAATAGATTTAACACAAAATTTTTTCCCCTTCCATGAATAAATCTGTATATTCCCTCCAAGGAAGGGAATACACTGCTTTGAGGCCAGAATATTCCACACTTTGTCAGATGAGGTCTGTATCAGTTGTTTTTCCTTAATCACTTCTTTGTCACACAAAAGGATTCAATTCTCTGGGTGGTAGATGTGAATATATGCAAAAATAAACTTAAAATGCATCAAAATTTTAAAAGGAATAAATCTATATAGAAGAAAACTAGAAAAAGCACAATACACAGGTCAGTTACCATATTCCATAAAGGGATCCAAATAGGGATATTTTATACTCTGTTCACAGAAAAAAATTCTAAGCCCATGTGGTGAGTAAAACTATATGTGGTCACCTTATTTTTGTCACAAGTTTGGGGAAAAATTAGCTGGGGTTTCTAATATATTGCTACTTATAAATTAGAAGCTTTAGTACCAGTTTTGGGGCATTAAGCATTTATTAAAGCATACCAAATATTAGTAAAGAGAGAACACTTGGCTCAGAAAGTTAAGAAGTCTATCTAGTCACCATAAGCATTTCTGAGAGCCTGTCTGAGAGTGAAAGCTTCCTCTGGCTATGGAGGAGAGGCAGTCCTTACACACTGCTTCAAGCTAATTGGCTAGCATCACCCAAATCCATTGGTTCACTGGACTTGAGGGTGAACAGAATGTGCAGAACATGTATGAGCAGAACATGCCCTAGGTCAGAGTTCAGAGAACCCACCCCCTGAGGACCAGGTTCTCAGGTGGGTGTGGTTTCAATCAAGTCAACTTTAAATGAGTTAATCAGTAAAGTCAATCCAATCAATCCCAATATTATTCTCTTGAGCAGCATCCTCTGGGTGTCCCCAAATCCATTATTTTCTTACACCCAAGGCAATGGCCTTCTCACTTTGAACAATATTCAACATGATGAAATCCTAATAAAATGAATTAATTTGGACATTCATTTGAATTACATTAAAAAAAGATTTAACCTATATACATACATGAAAATATGTATATTTCAATGAATATTTTAATAGAATATTTTAAGAAGGTATCACTAATCAAGAAAACAGAACATATTATTTCTATTTAGACTTCTTTATTCCTGTCTTATTTAAAGAAAATGGTCTTCACGTTATTTAAACTATGTAACAATTTTTATGAATTAAATCTAACTCTTTTCTCCCTCCAACAATGCAACTCTTTCTAAATTCCCATTGTCAAGTGTGGCACACCCTTTCTATTTCCCTTAACTCAGAATCACTGATCTTTTACTTTTTCATTCCTTGAATAAAGTGTTAAGGGTTTTTATTTTATTTATTTTATTTTATTTTATTTTATTTTATTTATTTTATTCTAGCTAAACTGTCTAAAATATCTAATGAGTGGTCGCCAATAAATTATAAGCTTTAGCAAGAGTTAGACTTTTAAGCATTTATTAAGGAGAATAAGAATTTGGTAAAGAGAGAGAAAAAGGCCTAGATTCCTATCTATTAAAGGGAGAGCACATTTCTAGCTCCCTTCTCCGCCAGAGTCCAGAGGAAAGAGGGTGAGACTGAGCGCCAGTCTCTTCCTTCCTCCTCCCACTAGTCCGCGTCACTTCCTGACTCCTGGTCTTGCCCTCAAAGACGTTCCCTTCATGGGCAGAACTCCTCTACAGTAAGTATCCAGCAGGTGGCGTTATTCCAATCGTTACAGTCCCCCCTGTTGTTCCTCAAGAAACAAAATGTTTCCTTGACGGAACAGTAAAAACAATATGATAACTATTGCTAACTAATAATATGTGAACAACAATATAGAAAAGGAAGAGAGGAAAGTTTTGTCCAGAGGGGCGATTTTTTTTGTCCTCATGAACCGACGCTTTGACATTAGTCTTGCAAAGGGAGGGCCTCTGCAGAGAATACATGTTACAGATGGTGCATATTATAACAGAAAGAGAAAAAAACCAACAAAAAGAACAAATCAAAACTGTTCATTTAAAGTCTCTGAAAGTCTTTTCTCAGATGTCCTCTAGGTGTAGTCGTGGAATGGAAGTCTTTTCAGGGGTTGATGTGTGGATGCTGGTAATCAGCCAGGAAAATTTCCTACAAAATTGAGCTTAACAGAACTTTAAAATAGCTTTGTCAATAATCAAATCAAACAATGAAAGTTCTCAAAAACATGTCTAAGGGAATTCAGAATCTTAGTTGTTACACATGAAACATATAATAAAACAAAAATTGAACCATTCTTTAAAATTATAATATTACTATAGTCCCCCCCTTATGGAGGGTAATTGAGAAGACAATTGCTGCAATATTAATTAATAAAAATAATTTTTATCTTTGTTTCATCACTTTTTGCATCATCTGCCTAATTATCCTCATGCCATTATGAGAAATTTTAAAATCTAATATAATTGGTAACAGGTGTCAAGGCCAAATTCAACACTGTATTTATCATGACACCTGAGATAATTATGGGGGTTACCATAAAAGAACAGAGAAATGATGGGATATGAGCATTCCCACACTTGAGCAATATGTACTGCCCATACAGTATGCCAGGCTTAAAATAGGTGGATGGAATATACGTCCATGCCACCGAACATATTGGAGGAAACTGAGTCAGACTTAATCAGATCCATGGGATTAAGATGGTCCATGGCATCAGGCATATAGGAGGGAGCATAGAAGCCAGGTGTAGAAGTGAGATGGGTGGGATCAATACTTCCAGCCATCTGTACAATATTGTGGGGAAAAACAAAATAAAATATTAAACCAAGAGAATCCAACCTCAACATTTGTCAAAAGCCGTTCCCTTGGCCATACCTTGACTTCATGCATGTCTCCCCTCATGTGACAGTTCAGTGTCTGCTCTTGCATGTATTCCTCTTGTGATTGGATGGCATCTTGGCCAACTGGCATCTGATAACTCAGAATAAAGGCAATTAATGTCTTAAATGATAAGTTCCCATAATCCAAGTCTCATATAGATTTAAAAATTGAGGATAATAAATGATTGCAAAAAATGTGAATACATCTTGACTCAGAATATAATATATAATTATGCAACAATTTCAAATAATACCTTTTTTTTACTTAGTATACAATTACTTTTGTGAAAAATCAGAACATATTTAAATACAAGTTAAAGCACAACAGAATCTCAAAGAAAACTTTTTTTTTAAAAAGAAAACTTTTACAAATGTTCCCCTCTTTTTTTTTTTTTTTGGAATATGCTTATCAAAAATAATACTTCTAGAATCAATTTACACTTGCCATGGCAAACAATTTGCTAGGGAAATGCTTTAAAGAGTTTGATCAAATAATCAGTTGAGAAAAAATAACAAAAACAAATAACTCAGAATATGGGAGCACAATACTCCTAGAATTAACATTGTATTATGAAATCAAAACCATGTTTCAAAATTAGATAGATGAATGAATAGAAGAAGATACACGTGGAACAATAAAAGACAATGAAATTCAAACTAGGGAAATCTAAATGAATATGAACTTAATATTAATAAGAGTATTATAAAATATAAACTTGATCACATGACTATAAAAAGCTTTTACAAATATTCTCCTTGTTTTAAAAACTAAGTATAAAACACAATCTCAAAAGCATGAAAATCTCTATGCCAGGTCTAAAATATCTAATGAGTGGTCGCCAATAAATTATAAGCTTTAGCAAGAGTTAGACTTTTAAGCATTTATTAAGGAGAATAAGAATTTGGTAAAGAGAGAGAAAAAGGCCTAGATTCCTATCTATTAAAGGGAGAGCACATTTCTAGCTCCCTTCTCCGCCAGAGTCCAGAGGAAAGAGGGTGAGACTGAGCGCCAGTCTCTTCCTTCCTCCTCCCACTAGTCCGCGTCACTTCCTGACTCCTGGTCTTGCCCTCAAAGACGTTCCCTTCATGGGCAGAACTCCTCTACAGTAAGTATCCAGCAGGTGGCGTTATTCCAATCGTTACAAAAGTCACCAAGTTCTGCTGAGTCTACATCTGAATTATCTCTTGGAGCTGATCCCTTTTCTCTATTTCAACAATTAGCACATTCTGTTTTGTTTTTTTCTATCCTAACCCATCCCATCCCATCCCATCCCATTTTATTCTATTCACATTAAGTAGTCACTATTTGCAAAGTGTTGAGGATATGAAATTAAAAACAACAACAACAACAACAAAATAAAATTGTCCTTGTCTTCAAGGAATTGACATTCTACTGGGAGGATACTAGATTTGCAAAGTAAATAAATACAAAGTATATACTGAATAATGCAAAATAATTTCAGTGAGAGAATGTGTTAAAACTTGGGGAATCAGGAAGGGCCTCTTTTGACCAGTGGTTCTTATACTCTGGTTTTGAGGAAGCTACAGATAGGATGAAATGGAAGTGAAAGAGACTATTATAGACATGTGTACAAGCAATGAAACACTTGTGGTAAGTAAAACTATAGAGTCACCCTATAATTGTTCCAAGTGTTAGGGAATTTAGCTAGGATTTATAATATATTTGTTACTTAGAAATTAGAGGCTACTGTACCAGTTTGGGGGCATTAAGAATTTATTAAAGTATATTAAATATTAGTTAAGGGATAGAGCACATGGCTCAGAAAATTAAGAAGCCCTACATACCTAGGATAGAGCAGAAAGAGAGAGCCGTGTAGGAGAGAGAAGAGTGTGCCAAGAGAGCAAGAGTCCCCTCTCCAGAGTTATTAATCTGTCTCAGGTAGAGGTGGGTCACTCCACCTTAATCCAAGCTAATTAGCTGGTAACATTCAAATCCAGTGATTGACATGACTTAAAGGTGGTCTTAAGTTAGTTAACTTCCTTTAGTTAATTAGGAAGGTCAATCTACATTTCCTTTGAAATTCTCCTGACTCTGGGCTGGCCCTGCAAAACCAGCCAGAGTTCCTCTGTGTGTGTGTGTGTGGGGGGGGGGTGTGGGGGGGGTCTCTGAGTCCCTCAAACACCCTATTATTAATAATTTTCTCACACACTAATCAAGGCCTTCATCCCTTCATATTTGGTTTGCTACAATAGCTCCCCAATTAGTACTTATGTTTTCAGTTTCTTTGTGTTCCAGTTCTTCTTGAATATAGATTCCAGGACATTTTTTAGGACAATATTTTATCCTATCATTTTTCTGTTTGATAATTTATTGTGGTTATCTATTGCTTGTCATTCTAGGAGCAAGCTCCTTCATTAATGAAACCTCAAAAATACATCAATTCTCATTTCTTATTGTACTCATTGGCCCAGAATGGAAGTCCTGTGTTTAAATGGCTGTGTTTAGTCTTGGAGACTCTTCAAATGAAGCACTTTTTGGTTCATGACCCTTATACAGTTTTTCTCTGGTGAAAATAAAAATGTGGCTAATGTCTAGGTCTCCACAACAGAGGGAAAAGGAACCTTAGACCCATGCAAGTATTCAGGCTAACAAAACATAAAGCACAGGACAGGTTTTACTTACCTCAGCAAATGTAGAAAAGATCTGTATTTGAGTCCATAAAAAGTCCAGAAAACTTCAATTTCCTTTTCCAAGAAGTCTCGACATCTCAGAGACCTATATAGACAACAGTTTTCCTGACTAATAGTACTACCTTGACTAAAGCAAGAAACATACCCTCTTGGTGAGACCTAATTCCCAAGAATTTAGATGATTCGGATTAATAATACTCTAGAGAAGCTTCTCTTATCTGACATAAAACTTCCTCTCCAAGTAAATTAGCCTCTTGGAGTAAGCTTTTACTTTCATACTTTCATATGTATTTTATATTTTTGTTTGTACATTGATAATTTTTCATAATTTTCCCAACTCCTCTTAATTCCAGTGCCTCCCCTATGTTAATAATTTCCCATTTGTCCAGTATATAGTTTGCTCCATGTATATTTGTTTGCATATTATCCCTCCCTCCATTAGATTGTATTCTCCTTCAGGGCAGAGACTGTTTATTGCCTTTTAAAAAAATATTCCCAGTTCTTAGAAGAGTGATTATGCTGTAGTAGGTATTCAATAAATGTTTGTTGATTAATTACTTAGTACCAGTTTTCTAACCACTCTGCCTTTCTCCAAATCAATTCCTATTCTCCTATCTCCAGCTCAATTTTCATTATTTCTATGAATTATTCCCATTATACTTTTCCCCATTATACTTTATCAACAAAGATTTCACTTGCTTTTGAACTTAAAAGCTCCCCACACCCAATTAACTTGGTTATACCCTTAATTTTCCAATGAATCACAGATCTTCTATATTGTTTTCTTATTTAATTATTATAACATTATTTATTTTTTCTTATCACAAGTCAAAGCATCAAGAATTTATTAAATGCTAGCTCTTGTGCTAAGTGCTTGAAATACAAACAGAAGCAGAAAGACAGTCCCCTCCTTAAGGAGCTTACATTTTAATTGAGGAAGACAACCCCTCCCCCACCAAGAAGATGAAATGGTGATGGGGGGAGGGAAATACTCATATAAGGACACAGAAGAGAAAAGTCTGGAGAGTAAGGAGTTGAACTCATTGAGGAATGAAGACATGCTTGGACTTGGGACATTCCTTGAAATGGAGCCTCAAGGAAGAATCAATTGATCAGAAGAAGGGACTTCAGAGGGTATAACATACTTTCAGCATGGCATGGTGGAGAATGTTTGCAGAGTAAGGAGTAGAAAGTAAGAAAGAATGAAAATTACACTACAAGTTCCTTGGCTCCTGAGTATAGTAATACCACTACAACTAGTACAATAATTTGCGTATAGTAGGAACCAATACTATTTGTTGATTGATTTTATCATGAACTACAAACATCCTTTATCCTTTCCTAAGCTTTAGAAGCCATTGAATGATTTTATTGAAAAAAATTGTTAGTGTGTTGATTATTAATAGTTTGAAAGTTGGCATTCCAGTCAGGAAGTAAGGAACCTTGGAGTAAGGAAAACATTAGTTCAAATGTGGTCGGAGATACTAATTTGTTATACAGCCTCGAGCAAGTCAATTAACCTTTGGTTATCTCAGTTTCTTGATCTGTAAAATGATTAATAGCCCCTACATCCCAAGGCTGTTGTGTAAGACACATTGAAAATCTTAAAGCACTCTAATAAATGTGAGATATTATTATTAACTTACTGGAAAAAAAGCCTGATTTCCTTGAATAGAAATTATGGATTTGAGTTTTATCTGGGGTAGTATATCTGTAGCAGCAGGATTCATGCCCTCTTTTTAATGAAGGAAGAGTGAGAAGACTTGGATTTGAGTCCTATCTCCATTACTTTACTACTTGTGTGACTTGGGGTGTCACTAAACTCTCATTTTGTTCTTCTGTAAAATCAGGAGTTTGGACTAGACCAATTTTAAAGTCTCTTAGATATTTGTCACTGGCCTCAGGCTAAATTCAGAGAGGCCTAGCATCCAGGAGCAAAGAGGTGATACTCTGCCCTGTGTAGATCATATCTACAGTACTGTATTCCTTTGTGATTATTTACATTTTAGGAAGGAAAAACATTGATAAACTAGACAGTGTTCAAAGGATGGCAACCAGGATGGTGAGGATCCTGGAAATCATGTCATAAGAAATTCAATTGTGCTCCACTTGAGGAAGAGAAAATTTAAGCAGTATCTGGTAATTGCTTTCAAATATTTGAAGGGCTGTCATGTAGAAGGGGAATCAAACTTGTTCTGCTTGGTCCCAAAGAGATGAACTAGTAGTAATGGGTGAAAATTGAAAAGAGAAAGATTTAGATTTGAAATAGGAAAAAAAAAACCCTCTCAAATAATTAGAATATCTAAGAGTGGAGTGGGCTGCCTTGGGAAATAGTGTGTCTCCCCATGTTAGAAGCTACTGAGCAAAGCACAGATGACCACTAATGGATATGTTTTAGAGGAGAGTACTTTATAGCTATGGCTTTGACTAGATGGCCACTGAAGTGACTTCTAAATCCAAAATTCTATGGTTTTCTCCCCGATCTAAATCCTGAGAACCAATCTCATCTAAAGGGTATGACCTATATATAATGATGACTTGTATACAGATCAGAATAGTATTTCCTTGTCTTTTTCCCTCAAAAGCTTACTAAATTCTTGGGGCATTCTAAATTGTGTAAAGACCTATGTACCATATGCTTTTATTTCTGAACTGTGTAAGCAATGCTTCAATTTTAAAGCTCTATTCAATCAGACAAATTACATTTCTTGAATGCCTATATTATGTAGAGTCCTTTCTATTAATAGGTATATTGCTCAAGGTCATTCATATACATAGGCAGAGGAGACAGCTGCTGAGGGACACTAAAAGCTTGGTTGACCACAAAAAATATCTCCCCCCACCTGCTCTGAAACACGTAGTTTAAAATGAATCAGTTTGTGTGTTTGTGTGTGCATGCCTGCGTGTGAGTGACAAATTAGCTAATACAGTCAATATGGAATTGTCTCATCTGATTAACCCTTTATCATCATCCTGTTCTAAAGAGAGCAATGTCCTAAAGAAGTGCAAGACAAGAGAGTACATTTTGTTCTTGTGAAAAGTGAGAGAGAGAGAGAGAGAGAGAGAGAGAGAGAGAGAGAGAGAGAGAGAGAGAATGGTGAATGGGAGTGATGCCAGTGGTAATGATGGAATACAGTGTTTTGGCTTGGGTTTGTATGCCTTAATAGGAAACATTAGGCTGTGGAAAGTCAAGACGAAGAATCTGGGTATTGGGCTGGGAGGTGGGGAGCCAGTAGTCAGAGGTGAAGTATCATAGGGACACTTTCAAAAGGCAGTGGAAGCTGTCAGAAGAAGGGAAAAGTACTAACAGAAACCTTGCTAACTTAATTTTAATCACTGTTGGTCTTAATTCTAATAGTACATACATTTGTCTCTTTTTACCCCATAATTCCCTAGCAGCTATAAAAATGAAATCTAATGAAACTGCAAAAATAATATAGTGAGTAGGCACCATTCTCTCTCTCTCTTTTTTTTTCTTTTGTGGGGCAATGGGGGTTAAGTAACTTGCCCAAGGTCACACAGCTAGTTGCCACCTAGCTGCCCCCAGCACCATTCTCTCTTAGTAGAAGAACATAGTTATATGTCCATGAGTATGTAATGAGAGTAGGATTCTTTCTTAGAAAGTCTAAGCAAGAGGCAGCTAGGTGGTGCAGTGGATAGAGCACTGGCCCTGGAGTCAGGAGTACCTGAGTTCAAATCCAGCCTCAGACACTTAACACTTACTAGCTGTGTGACACTGGGCAAGTCACTTAACCCCAATTGCCTCACTAAAAGAAAAAAAAAGGGAAAAAAGAAAGTCTAAGCAGCTCTTTATTGCTAATTCTCTGTTCTTTGAGATGGGTGAAGTTTCTCAATAGGTTGTGAATATCATCTCTCTTTTTTTAAATTCTGAATAGAATTTTATTTTCCAAAATATATGTAAAAACAAAATTTTAACATCAATTTTTAAAAATACTTTGTGTTTCAACTTCTCTTCCCCCCTCCATTCCCACCCCCCACCCACAAGAGCTCAATCAATTCAAAATAAGTTATACATGAGTAGTCATGGAAAAATTCCCATATTAGCTAGTTGTGAGAGAAAACAGTCAAAAAACCCAAAACTTCAGATTAAGGAATTGTCAAAGAGGAAATGAAAATATTTTTTTTAATGTGTTTCCATCTGTTTTCAGATACTATCAGTTCTTTCTCTGCAGATGGGCTGCAATCTTCACAAGTCCCTCAGGATTACATTGGATCATTGCCTTGCTGAAAACAACCACATGCTTCCCAGCAGATCCTCCCCCACTATTGCTGTTATTTTGTATACAGTACATTTCACTTTGCTTCAGCTCATGTAGGTCTCTCCAGGTTTTCCCAACAGCATTCTGTTCATCACAACCTCTATATAGTACCTTAAGCTTGACAGAGAATCTTCTTCACAAAAGCCCAGCAAAGTAGGTACCATACATTTTGCCATTATAATCAATCATCTTAACTATTTCTCTCCATCCCACTCCCTTCCCATGGCATTTACTCTCTCTTCTTTTACCTATTCCTCCTCAGAGGTGCCTTACTTCTGACTATCCTCTCCCTCACTCTGCACTCCCTTTTTTCACCCTTCCTTCCTTCCTTCTCCTCTTCCCCTTCTATTTTCCTGCAGGGTTAAATAGATTGCTCCTCCCAATTGTGTATGAAAGCTATTCCCTCCATGAGCCCATTCTAATGAGATCAGGGTCCCTGAGCTAATTCTGTGTTCTAAATTTTTCTTCCTCCCTCCCTCCTCAGTGTTCCCTATGAGATCAAGCAATTCAGTGTCATACTGGTGCAGTAATGCAGAACATATTCATCTTCCTTGAAAGTGTTTTGCTTTATACTGCTCTCTCCCCCAATCTGCCCTTTCCTCCTTCCCTTCTCTCCCCCACTTTTCTCCCTCCCCCCCCCAGAGCAAAGGTATATTACTATACCTACTTGAGTATGTATGTTAATTCTTCTTTGAGCAAATTCTGATATTAAGGTTCACTCACTCCCCAACTCCTTCCCCCTCTTCTACTCTCCTCCATAAGCTTTCTTCTTGTTTCCTTCATGTGAAATACCTCTCCCTAGATGATCTCTCCCCTTCTCCCTCCCCCAGTTTATTCCTCCTACACCTCAACCCTATCTTAATGATGCCATCATGGATTAGTTAGGTGGCACAGTGGACAAAGCACCAGCCCTGGACCCAGGAGGCCCCCCAAGCCCAAGTCCAGCCCCAGACATAAGACACCCTTCCCCATCTGCCCTACAAAGAATAAAACATAAATGCTTTACAGATATCATACCTTCATATTCAGTTCAGTCCTGTCTTCTGTGAATTTCTTGTGAAGAATTTTTGTTTTGTTTTGTTTTGTTTTTTGGTGAGGCAACCTGGGCCAAGCAACTTGCCCAGGGTCACACAGCCATCAATTGTCAAGTGTCTAAGGTCACACCTGAACCCAGGTTCTCCTGAGTCCAGGGCCGGCGCTCCATCCACTGCACCACCCAGCTGCCCCTGAATTTCTTACTGAGATAGTTCTTATGATTTCAAAGTATTACCTTCCCATGTAGGAATGTAAACAATTTGATCTTTTAATATACCTCATGAAGTCTTTTTCCTGTTTACCTTTTTATGCTTCTCCAGGATCTTGTATTTGAAAGTCAAATTTTCTATTCAGTTCAGGTCTTTTCATCACAAATGATTGAAAGACCTCTTTCTCATTGAAATCCCATTTTTGCCTCTGAAATATTATAGTCAGTTTTGCTGGGTACATGATTTTTGGCTGAAGTTCCAGTTCCTTTGCCCTCTGGAATATCATATTCCATGCCCTTCGGTCCTTTACTGTAGAAGCTGCTAGATCTTGCTTTATCCTTATTGGAGCTCCACAGTATTTGAATTCCTTTTTTCTAGCTGTTTGCAGTATTTTTTCCTTCACCTGGACGTTCTGGAATTTGGCTATAATATTCCTGGAGGGTTTCCTTTTGTGATCTCTTTCAGGAGGTGATCGGTAGATTCTTTCAATTTCTATTTTAGCTTCTGCTTCTAGAATATCAAGGCAATTTTCCCTCACAATCTCTTGGAGGATGGTGTCTAAGCTTTTGTTTTGCTCATGGTTTTCAGGTAGTCCAATGATTTTCAAATGATCTCTCCTAGATTTATTTTCTAGGTCAGCTGTTTTTCCAAGGAGATATTTCACACTGCCCTCTATTTTTTCATTCAATTGGATTTGCTTTACTGTGTCTTGGTTTCTCATAAAGTCACTAGCTTCCATTTGTTCACTCCTAATTCTTAGGCAGTTATTTTCATCAGACAGTTTTTTAATCTCCTTTTCCATTTGGCTTTTCAAACTGTTGACTTTTTTCTCATGACTCTCCTGCATTGCTCTCATTTCACTTTCCATTCTTTCCTCCTTTTCTCTACATCTTCTTTCTATTTCTCCTACTTTCTCTTCAAAGTCCCTTTTGAGAGCTTCCATGGCCTGAGACCAGCTCATATTTTTCTTGGAAGCTTTGGATGTTGGAGCTTTGACTCTGTTATTATCTTCTTCTTCTGAGGTTGTATTGTGGTCTACCTTACCCCCAAAGAAGTTTTTGATGGTCTTCTGCTTTCTCTGCCTGCTCATCCTGGCTTACTATTTCCTGTCTTTTAACTCCTTCTTTAAGTGTGGCGCTGCTTCCAGGACACACTGTTCAAGCTATAGCGTGGCCTGGAGCATGATTGGGCTTCTTCTCAGCCTGCCTGGCCTCGCTTTCATTTGATTTTAAACTCTCCACTGTGGTGTGTGTTGGGGGGGGGGGCTGCTTCTCAGCTCCACGCCTGTTCTCAGCTTCAGAGGGTCTCAGGTGTTTTGGGTTGGGGGGGGGCAGGTTTTAATCTCACCTGGCCTGTTCTCAGGTCTGGAGATAACCTCAGGCCTATTTACTAAGAAACCAACCTGTAAAGCTTTCTGTGGTGTGGTTCTCAGCTTCTAATGAGACTGCTCCCCTGTTCTCCTCCCCCACCTGGGTCTCCCACCACTCAGGATTTCTTCCTGGTTGCCCGCTGGGGTGGGACAGTCGTATCCTTCCCCCCAATCCACTGGTACCCCTGCACTTACCCCGCCCCCCTCCCCAGTCTGACCGCGTGATGCCGGTGCTGCAGCTGATTCAGAGGCACTGGGGCCAATTCCTCTAGCCGGTGTCTGGTGTGTCGGCCTGACTGCGGGGATAGGCTTTATTCGTGGCCCGGCACGGCCCCCTGAAATCTATCTATAGCTGGAGAAAACTCTCAGCCCATCTTTTTGTGTGTTTTTCTGCCCCAAGGGTTCTTTTATTGCTATTTTTGGGGTTATTGTATCAGGAGCCCTGTGAGCTTAATGTCTTTCCTCTGTCATCTTGGCTCCACCCCTCAATATCATCTCTCTTTTTTTTTTTTGTTTTTTTTTGTTTTTGTTTTTTTGCAGGGCAATGAGGGTTAAGTGACTTGCCCAGGGTCACACAGCTAATAAGTGTCAAGTGTCTGAGGCCAGATTTGAACTCAGGTACTCCTGAATCCAGGGCCGGTGCTTTACCACTGAATATCATCTCTCTTAATGGAAATTTCTCCCTCATTTTTATCAGAGTTGAACTGCTCGGTTATGTCTACCAGCAATTTCAGCTTTCTTTTCCCAAGTTCTCATTCCCCAATAAATAATGTTGTACATGTGTGCAAATGGGTACCTAAAGAGTGAATGAAGGTAAACCTATATTTTTCTTTTTTTTGTTGTTGTTGCAGGGCAATGAGGGTTAAGTGACTTGCCCAGGGTCACACAGCTAGTAAGTGCCAAATGTCTGAGGCCAGATTTGAACTCAGGTCCTCCTGAATCTAGGGCTGGTGCTTTATCCACTGTGCCACCTAGCTGCCCCCAACCTATATTTTTCTAAATAAGAAACAAAGTAATCCAGACAGACAAATATGAAAAATACATAAATATCTGGAAAGACTTTTTTAAAATCAAATAATACAAAGCAAAAAAAAAAAAGTAGTACCAGAAGAATAGAGTGAGATAGACTAACTATATTTATTTAAAGAAAAGTAAATGGCGATTAAAAGATAGAGAATTCCAATGGGGATTTAGAAGGAGTAATTGAAATGCTATTATGATACTTCATGCATTGAAATGAACTAATTGACGTTTAAGTGCTTACTAAGCAAAAGCTTAGTTGTATTGATGTTCAATGTGAAATTTCTAATAAATTTTTAAAAAATAGTAATCAACTATTAAACAAGTGATGTGTCTATCTTTGGTTTCCCCAGCCTTTGAATCTGATGATGTTCATGCCTAGAGTTTTCTGAAGCCCAAGGTTATATTGTACTTGTGCACAATCTCACAACAGTCTGAATTTAGGAGCATTTGGGCATAATTCTGTTGTTTCCAGGGTTGGATTAGTCCTTCTCCTAAGACTTAAAAATATCTAAGGTATTCAATGGTAATTGAGATGGGGAATAGACAAAATTAGCCTTTGGGAGCTTGGAAATGTTTCTGGATGAAGGTTGCAGAAGTAAGCTCCTCCTGCTGTGCTCCCAACTCTCCTGGGGCTATTGAAATAGGCCAGCTGTGGCCTTGGGAGCCAGCAGGTAACCTACAAAGAGGAAATTCAACTGAGGTGAACTTTGGTGAGAGGGAAAATGGGGACTCATGAAGAAGAAAGCTGTAAGAGAAGAACAGTAGGACAGAGAGGGAATATAGTCACAAGAGGACATCAGACACATAGACCAAGTCAGAAAAACATACAAGATTATGATTAGTCAGTGCTTGTAAGTATGCAGGTTTCTGGGGGTATATTACTTAAGGGCAAAGATGCACAGAGATGTAAAGTTTCTTTTACGGGACCTTTCCCATCTAGTAATATCATTGTAACCTCACCTTTGAGAATCATGTGACATTTTGTCATTTGTTGTGTGTGGGGCAGTTGAAATTCTTTTAAAATGTAGGCTTGCTCACAGCAGTCTCTTGGCAACTAAGCATCATGAATTGAAACTCAAACTAAAGGACCATGAAAGAGATCCCAGGCATATAGTAGAGTCAATGTTCTGGGTTGCCAGTGACCTGCTAGTGGCTACCTTCAGCTAGTCCAGTTTTCTTACTTGATAAGCCATAGAGTTGTGGTTCGACAATGTGGCCTGGAGAAATTGAGTGACTTGCCGTATAGATAGACTCAGAGGAGAGGCTGAGCTAATTTGAGAACAAAGGTCCAATGTTATTGCTCGTTTAAGCTACTCCATTCCTCCACTTCAATTTAACAAGGATTTGTTAAGCAGTTCCTCAATCAAGGTTTCTTAACTATGTGTGTGTCAGGGTCCCTTTGGTGAAGACTGTTTGTTTTTTTGTTCTCAGAATAATATTTTTTAAATACTGAAAATACAATATATGTGACTATAAAGGAAACCAATTCTATGTAAATGTAGTTATCAACATGTAGTATTTATGATCTGGTCTTGTCTCCTAGAGCCAGGCCCGATAAGTCACCTCTCAGGTTTTAGGATATGCTGAAGGTTTAGCGGAGGGGAGAGAGTCCCTCCTCTCTTCTATCATCAGCTTGGCAACCCAGTGGATAGAGCACTGGCCCTGATTTTGGGAGGACTTGAGTTCAAATTACACCTCAGACACTTACTGGCTGTGTGATCCTGGGCAAGTCATTAAATCCCAATTTCCTTAAACATCCAGGGCCATTGCTAGTCATCCTGATATATCTTGCCACTGGATCTAGATGACTCTGAGGGAGAAAGTAAGGTTGGTAACCTTGAATTTAAATCCAATTTACTACAAGTCATGACATCACCTCCTGATGTCATGGTCTTTTTGAGGTCCTAGGACAAACAACATCAGCTCCAACATCTATATATCTCCCATTTATTAGGGACCAGAGACTAGTACCCCAGTTCCATTTAACATTGAGTAGCTTTTATAATGGGATATTCACTTTAAAGATACAGTAAAAGTATACTCTCCCTTCCACCACCTCTGTTTCTGAGAATGGGCGACTGACTCAGTTCTGACACAGTGTTGATCCCACCAAATTCACATTCAGAGGCAATGACACTACAGGATGAGTCTTTGTCTCAGTTTCCATTGGCTGGTGTTCTCTTCCAAATGTTACCTATTGCTTTTTTTTTTTTTTTTTTTTTAGTGAGGCAATTGGGGTTAAGTGACTTGCCCAGGGTCACACAGCTAGTAAGTATCAATTGTCTGAGGCCGGATTTGAACTCAGGTACTCCTGACTCCAGGGCCAGTGCTCTATCCACTTCGCCACCTAGCTGCCCCTACTCATTGCTTCTTTATGTATGAATGCAGCATTTTCTGTAAATCTGTAAGGACCAAATTTAATATGGGATCTCTTCCACACTGCCCTCTCCCCAATCATTTCTCCCAGACTGATAAGAAACGAGATTAAAAATCCTCCTTTCAGATAAGCAGAAAAACAAGATTTATTGATGTGGGAACAAATTTAGAAATAAGAACAAAGAAAAGTAGGATATAAGACCTGTAAACTTGCCGGCCAGACTCAGCTGCTCCTTAGTTAATTCTCTCTATCCCCCTGAGAGTCCGCGTTTAGCTTTCTCGAGTGCTGCTATGAACTCTCTCTCTTCTCGTCTCCTCATCTCTACTCTCCACATCTCCTTCTCTCTACTCTCTATCCCCCAGAATAAAAACCCTTCTCTCACAGGAAACCCGGGCCGACCACCCACACACCTGAAACCAATTCACTGGCACTCGTAGGGGCAGTGTCCAAGGCTGGCTGGGGCATGGGGTTTCCTTGCATATCCCTGCTGGCTGGGGCGTGCCCAGGGCTGAGGGAGCCGTGTGGGATGTGCCTGAGGCTTTCTAATTTTAGTCAAGATGGGGTCCCCAAATCACAATAATTATTACAAATCAAAACTTTGGAATGAAGGGACATTGAAGAGAACCTCAGGAGCTGTAGAACTCATAAAAGTTGTAGACTCTACTCTCTTTATTAGGCACCAAACTCCCTCAGGAGCACTGATGCAAAGAGGAGGAGGAGGCCAAAGCTGATGATAGGCCTTTTTGAATGACTTTTAAGCCAAAGAAACTTCTCTTCATCTTATGGTTAGCTAAGTGGAACCAGTTACTGAATAGCTACATATGCTCCAGTCTCTGCAAGGCATTATCATGATTCTTCTGCAAACAGTTTTTCCACATTCTCCTTGTGGAAAGATAGTGGTCCATGCCAGACCCCTGTAAAAAAAAGGTTAAAAAAAACTTTACAGACTCCAGACTGTCCTAAATGTAAGGCAAGATATTTTAAGTGTAAGGAATGTTGGGTTGGGAGTAGGAATAAAAAGACTAAAATGAAACTGTCCCTAATCCTCAAGAAACTCTCAATCTTATAGGGGTGGGAAACACAGCATACATATAGATAAGTACAATGTGTAGTACTTTGAGGAAAGAGAGAATTTTAACAACTGAGGAGTTCAGAGAAGGCTTCACTAAGGAGGTAGCATCTAACTGAAAACTTGAAGGCAGAGAATGATTTTGATCCATAGAGGTGAGGAGGACTTAGGGGATAGAATTTCAGCCATGGAAGATAGGCCATGTGGCGGCACAGAGGTGGGAGATAAGAATATTGAATTCTGGAAATAACCAAAAAACCAGTGGGGTATTGGGAAATAAGAGTGGAAAGGTAGTTTAGAGTCAACTTATTCAGGGTCTTGAATGTCAGGCTAACAAATTTATATTTTATTCTCATGTAATATGTTTTTGGCTCTCCTTTTTATGTATTTATTTTAGTATATTGTTTTTTATTTCATCAAATATTTCCCAATTACATATAAAATATTTTTGACAACCATTTAAAAAAATTTGAGTTCTAAATTCTCTCCCTCCTTTTTGCCCCTTCAACTCATTGAGAAAGCAACCAATATAATGTAGATTATGTATGTGAAATCATGCAAAATATATTTTCATATTAGCCATGTTACAATAGAAAACAGACACAAAAGAAGAAAAATAGAGAATGTTAAAAAAAAGCATGCTTCAATCTACATTTAGAGTTCAAAACTTCCCTCTTCATAGGTGGATAGCATTTTTCATCATGGATCCTTTAGAATTGTCTTGGGTCATTGTCTTGGTCAGAGTAGCTAAATCTTTCATGGTTGATCATCCTTACTATTGCTGTTACTGTGCACAGTGTTCTGGTTCTGCTCACTTCCCTTTCCATGAGTTCATATAAGTCTTTCCTGTTTTTTCTGAAAGCAACCTGTTCATCATTTCTTACAGCACAATAGTATTCCATCACAATCATATACCACAACCTGTTCAGACATTGCCCAAATGATGGCCATTCCCTTGATTTCTAATTCTTTGCCACCACAAAAAGAGTGGCTAGAAATATTTTTGTACAAATAAGTCCTTTTCTCTTTTTTTTTCTGGTCTTTTTGGGATACAGACCCAGTAATGTTATTGCTGGGTCAAAGTTTTATAGCTCTTTGGGTCTAATTCCAAATTATTCTCCAGAATGGTTGGACTAGTTCACAATTCCACCTATAGTGCATTAGTGTCCCAATGTTTCCACATCCCCTCCCACATTTGTAATTTTCTTTTTGTCATGTTAGCCAGTATGATAGGTGTGAATTGGCATCTCAGAGCTGTTTTGATTTGCATTTCTCCAGTCAATAGTGATTTAGAACATTTTTTCATTGACTGCTGATAGCTTTGATGTTTTCAAAAACTACCTATTCATATCCTTTGACCATTTGTCAACTGGAAAATGACTCTTGTTTTTATAAATTTGCCTCAGTTCCCTATGTAATATGTCAAGAAGGAAAGTGACAAGGCTCAGATTTGTGTTTTAGGAAATTAATGTTGGCAGTTAGTGGACAATGAACAGGAAGGAGGAAGACTTCAGAAAGGTTGTATATGTTTAGTGAGTCAACAAGTATTTATTAAGTGCTTGCTATGTGCCAGGGGAGAAGAAAGGCAAGGACATAGTAGTCTATCACTTCAATTGCATGTGTATGTATACTGGGGCAGAAGGTGGTCTTGTGACTGGAATAAACATATATTATGTACCTACTTTGTGCCAGGAACTTTATAAATATTATCTCATTTGATCTTTATTAGAATTCTAGGATGTAGGTGTTATTATTACCCCCATTTCCCTGTTGAGAAAACTGAGGCAGAGATTTAGTGACTTGTCTAGGGCCATGCACCTAGGAAGTGTTTGAGGCTAGATTTGAACTCAGATTTTCCAGACCGCAGTCTCAGGCTCTATCCACTGTGCCAGTTAGCCACCTCTAAAATGAGAACCTATTTTAGCCAAAAATCTCCAATGACCATATTTTCTGAGTCCAAAATTGAGGGACATGGTCTAACAAAGGATAGACCTTTTGCATATGCCAAAATATATAGTTTCTTTTCTTTAAACTGGAATTTTCTTCAGTAATCTAAGACTTATAGTTGCTAATCCTACCATAGCGCAAAGAGTTTGCTCTCTGCACGTGTGCCCAAAATGTCAAAAGAACCCTAGAGGATATGGTAGTAGTGGAAGGCATGAGTAGAAATCTCTGAGAAGTATGAGTGACATGAGTCATGTTTTGTCTTAATTTGTGTTTTCATGTTCATTTTTATAATTTGTGAGGGCCAAAATTTGATATACTAAGCATTATTTGGGTGACTCGCCTTAATATTGGGGTCCTGGAAATATGAGGGACATTTAAGGTTTAATCCTCCCGTCCAAACAGCCCTTTTTTAGATATTTCTCCCAGGCCAATAAGAAAGGAGCCTCTAAGCTTTAGTTCATAAAAGGATCAGATTTTATTACTTGGGAATTAATTAAACAACAAAGGTGAAACTAATAAAAAAAAGAAAGATAAGGAAACAGGAAAATGGAAATACAGATGAATATTATTAACTCTAAACTTAACCTGTGCAACCCCAGACTGATTTCCAATTAAGCTAGTTCAAAGGAATTTAGGGTTTTCCATCATTAACTCACCCAAGCCTGAACAGGCCGCCAGACTGAGAACCACCAGCATGTCACCACCTCAAGGGCCCCAGCTGCCAGAGCAAGCATCAGCTCGCATACCCGAAGTAGCCTGCCTCCCTTCCAGGAGCGTTAAATCTCCCCTCCCCCAAAAAAGGAGGTCCTTCAAAAAGCTGCCTTTGTAACCTCGGGGTGGGCCAGGTGTAGCCCCTCCCAAATGAGTTACCTAAAAACGGGAATATTAATCTTTACCCACAATAATTTTTACCACATTCCACCCCCTTTGTTTCTTTGGAAAACTCATATGGGTTTGTTCAATGAAACAGCTTCTATTCATTCATCTATCTAATTTTGAAACAATGCAAGATGGTTTTGATTTCATAATACAATGTTAATTCTGGGACTATTGTGCTCCCATATTCTGAGTTGTTTGCTTTTGTTATTTTTTTCTCTCAATTGATTATTTGATCAAACTCCATAAAGCATTTTCCTGGCAAATTGGTTTTCATGGCAAGTGTAAATTGATTCTAGAAGTATTGTTTTTGATCAACATATTCAAAAAAAAAAAAGAGGGGAACGTTCGTAAAAGTTTTCTTTTTTCAAAAAAAAGTTTTCTTTAAGATTATGTTGTGTTAAACTCATATTTGTATGTTCTGATTTTTCACAAAAGTAATTGTATACTTAATAAAAAGGTATTATTTGAAATTATTGCATAATTGTATATTATATTCTGAGTCAATGTACATTCATATTTTTTGTGATCATATTATCCTCAATTTTTAAATCCATATGAGACTTGGATTATGGGAATTTATCATTTAAGACATTAATTGCCTTCATTCTGAGTTATCAGATGCCAGTTGGCCAGAATGCCATCCAATTGAAAGAGGAATACATGCAAGAGCAGACATTGAACTGTCACATGAGGGAAGACATGCATGAAGTCCAGGTATGGCCGAGGGAATGGCTTTTGACAAATGTTGAGGTTGGTTTCTCTTGGTATAATTTTTTCCCCCACAATATTGTACAGATGGCTGGAAGTTTTCATCCAACCCATCTCATTTTACACCTGGCTTCTATGCCCCCTCCTATATGCCTGATGCCATGGCCATCTCAATCCCATGCATCTGATTAAGTCTGGCTCAGTTTCCTCCAATATGTTCGGTGACATGGACATATATCCCATCTGCCTATTTTAAGCATGGCATACTGCATGGGCAGTATATATTGCTCAAGTGTGAGAATGCTCATATTCCATCATTTCTCTGTTCTTTTATGGTAACCCCCATAATTATCTCAGGTGTCATGATAAATACAGTGTTGGATTTGGCCTTGACATCTGTTACCAATTATATTAGATTTTAAAATTTCTCCTAATGGCATGAGGATAATTAGGCAGATGATGCAAAAAGTGCTGAAACAAAGATAAAAAATTATTTAAAAAAATTAATATCACAGCAATTGTTTTCTCAATTTACCTTCCACAAGGGGGGACTATAGTCAAATTAAGTTTTAGAGAATGTTTCAATTTTTGTTTTATTATATGTTTCATGTATAACAACTAAGATTCTGAATTCTCTTAGACATGTCTTTAAGAACTCTCACTGTTTAATTTGATCATAGACAATGCTATGCTAAGGTTTGGTAAAAATCCAGCAGTTCAACAGCTAAAGAAGTGAATCCAGCTTTCCAGACCAGAGTCCAGACCAGAGTCCAGCTTTCCTGATGAGTCCAGACCAGAGTCCAGTTCTCCTGATGACATCTTACCATTCCAAGGAGACAAGAGCTCAGAGACTTTAAATGGACAGTTTTGTTTTGTTGGGTTTTTTTTCCTTCTGTTATTATATATACCATCTGTAACATGTACTCTCTGCAGAGGCCCTCCCTCTGCAGGCTAGTGTCAAAGTGTCAGTTCATGAGGGACTGCCCCTCTGGACAAAACTTTTCTCTCTCCCTTTTCTATATTATTATTAACACATTATTTGCTAGCATAGGGTATCATATTCTATTATGTTTGACTGTTTCATACAGGAAACACCCCGTGTTTCTTGAAGAAACAAAGGGGGGACTGTAATGATTGGAATGATGCCACCTGCTGGAGACTTACTGTAGGAAAGCTCCGCCATGAGGAGAAGGCCTTTAAGGGGAAGGCCATGTAGCTTTTCTTTGGCATCAGAAAGTGACATTTGCTGGTGGGAGGAAGAGGGGGCGAGGTTGGAGCTCTTGCTCTCTTTCCTCAGGGTGCTGGTGGAGAGTGGAGCTAGAAATGTGCTCTCCCTTTAATAGATAGATGAATCCAGGCCTTTCTCTTTCTCTTCACCAAATTCTTATTCTCCTTAATAAATGCTTAAAAGTCTAAGCTCTTGATAAAGCTTATAATTTATTGGCAACCACTCATTAGATATTTTAGACAGGCTAGCTAGAATTTTAGCCCCTTATATATTGTTTATTTACCTTTAACCTATGATTCTTTGATTAATGTTTACTATACTTATGGTTCTTCCATGATTTGAACCCTCAGTACACAAATCATTTACCCCAAATATTTCTTTTGCTGTGTAAGATAAAAGATACATATATCTATTATTGAGAAAATTATTGCCATACTAACCTTGATACTACCTGAATTTAAGCATTGTTATCTCCTTCAGATCATGTGCTTAAGGAATGAAATGATAGATTTCTAATTCTATTACAAATATGTGGAAAGTATTTGGATTATATAATGGCAAATTGTTAAAATGGTGTAGCATTTGAATGAATTATTTTTACTAATGCAAAATGAAAATCCCCATGAGGAATTGCTTTTCATAATTCTGTTTGATTTTCTATGAGTAGATATCATTATTCAAAGTAGAAATGAAACCATGCATTGGTTTTAAGATCTGAAATTGAAGCCTTTATAGGACTAAGCTTGAAAAAAGTTCAGGGAAATTACATTTATCTATTTCCAACCACAATGACCCTGAAAAAAAATAGTCTGACCCTACCTTTTATCATAAAGATTTGTAGGATTTTTATAGTGGAATTAGATTTTCTTAAATTAGTTCTTGAATTAAAAAATAGAATTTAAATAAACATAATGGAAAGAGCAGCTTTTAGTTATTAATTTCTAAGTTGAAAAAATGTCTCTCTTTTTAGTTACAAATAGTCAGAGATAACATCTGCTACTGCTACAGCTTTGAAAACAATTCTTTTATATGATTGAAACATCCAAGATTTCTATATTTTCTATTTTGTTATTATATATACTATTTATTTTATTAGCATGGTATAGTGGAAAGGTTGATTATGTAAGATCAGGAAATCAGATTAAAAATCCAACTTTTACATTTATTAGTTATAAAACCATGGGCAAGCCCCTTAAACTTTCTGAGCCTCAGTTTTCTAATCTGTAAATGGAGATAATACTACTTCACAAGTTGTTGTGGGAAAAGGGTTATAATAAATGACTTGATATTCTTATTATCCATATTCTCCTCTATGCATTTATGTTTTTAGGGAGGCAACTGTAGTGTAATGGAAAGAGCAATGGATTTTGAATCAGAATACCTAGGCTCAAACCTTTGTTCTACCTTTTAAAAGCTGTATGACCTTGGACAGGTCATTTAACCTGAGCTTCAATTTCTTCATCTATAAAATGGCATTAATAATACAGACACTTCTCATTTTGTGGGATTATTTTAAGGTTTAAGAGGCAGTGTTGTATTATTATTGTTATTCTCTTTGATGAAATTGTTGATTGTTTCTATGATTTGACCCACTCCTTCTTTAGGATGAGATTATTTAGTTTCCAATTAATTTTTAGTCTATCTTTCCATGAACTTTTATTACACATAATTTTTATTGCATCATGACCTGAAAAGGATGTATTTACTATTTCTGACTTTCTGCATTTGACTGTGAGATTTTTATGCCCTAAAATATTGTCAATTTTTCTGTATGTCCCATGTGCCACTGAGAAAAGAATTATATTTCTTTCTTTCCACTTTTAGTTTTCTCCAGAGGTCTATCATATCTGAAATTCTATTCATCTCCTGAACTTCTTTATTATTTTTTTTGTGGTTAGATTTATCTAGTTCTGAGAGGGGGAAGTTGAGGTGACTCACTAGTATAGCTTTGCTATCAATTTCTTCCTGTAACTCACTTAATTTATCTGCTAAAAATTTGGATGCTATTTGGATGCATATATGTTTAATGTTGATATTACTTTATTATCTATGGTACCTTTTAGCAAGATGTAATTTCCTCCCTTATCTCCTTTAATTAGGTCTATTTTTGCTTTTGCTTTGTTTGAGATCAGGATTGCTACCCTTGCTTTTTTTTTTTTTTGCTTCAACTCAAGTTTAATATATTATGCTCCAGCCTTTTACCTTTATACTGTGTATATCTCTCTGCTTCAAATGTGTTTCTTGTAAACAACATATTGTAGGATTCTCCTTTTTAATTCACTTTGTTATCCATTTATGTTTTATGGGAGAGTTTGCCCCATGCACAGTTATGATGATGATGATGATGATGATAATGATGTCAAATCTTTATTTTGTAATTGGGGAAAGGCAGGGAGGGTCCAGTTTTGTCCTTCTTGGCAGCAGCCTTCCTCATGGCAGCCAGGACATTGCTGAGCTCCTCTCTCTTCCTCTTGGCTCAGATGTGATGAACTTTAGGCCTCACTTATCCTTGTAGACCTTTAACAATTCCATGGCCCCCCTCTCATAAGGGGCAACCCACACACCTCCCGGATCATCTCTCTCACAAACTTGGTGGGTTTGGTCAGGCATCCATGGTGGCAGTAGCGTTGCGGCTTCAAAACATTTTTGGTAACTTTGTGGCCCTTGTTGAGGTCAATGGCCATGGGGTAGCAGATGGCTGTGGTGTGATTGTAGCCTCAATGGCAGCCACAACAGAAGCAACATTTATGATTATTAATTGTATTTCCTTCCATCCTATTTTTCCCATTTTGTATAATTTTCTCTCTCCTTTCACCCTGTCCCTTTTCACCAGTCTTTCTTCTGACCACCACCTCCCTCAATCTACCCTCCCTACTTTGCCCCTCCTCCCTTTTCTTTCCTCTTTTTCCTCCTACTTCTTCCCTCTCTTCTATCAGTACCCCTCTTTTCCCTTTCCCCTTCTACTTTCCTATAGGGTAAGATAAATTTCTATACCCAAATGAATCTCATTTACTCTGATGACTTCAGTTATCACCTACATGTAGCTGACTCACACATCTGTATCTCCAACCCTGTCTTCTCCTCTGAACTCTACACCAGCATTTTCAGCTGCCTATAAAATATCACCACCTGGATTGTCCAATTGCATTTCAAATCTAACATGGGCCAAACCCTCTTTTAAATCTTTGCTTTTAAACCTACTCTTCTTTTTGACTATTTCTGTTGGTGGCATAAATGTTTATTTAGTCTTACATAATAGGAATCTTTTTTGTGTGTGTTTTGTTTTTGTGGGGCAATGAGGGTTAAGCGACTTGCTCAGGGTCACACAGTTAGTGTCTGAGTGTCTGAGGCTGGATTTGAACTCAAGTGCTCCTGAATCCAGGCCAGTGCTTTATCCACTGTGCCACCTAGCTACCCCCCAGAATCTTGGTTTTATATTTGACTTTTATCTTTTCCTTGCATTTTATGTACTCTCATTGAGTCTTGTGTCTCACTTACAAAAGTTGTCCACATCTGTTTCCTCCTCTCCATTCATACTGTCATGATTTTAGCCCAGGTTCCCATAACCAAATGGGATTCCATTCTCTCTCTTTTTCAATCAGACCAATAAATGGTTGCAAGACTAATACTCCTTCTTCATAAATTTAATTAATCCTCTCCTCAAAATTTGTCAATGACTCCCTAATGCTGTTGTGAAGTTCAAACACCTTAGTTTAGTATTCAAGGCCTACCACAGTGCTGCCTCCCTAGCCTTATTTTTTCCTACTCTGTGCTCTAATCAAATTATTCAATTCAAAAGGAAATATTTGCCCATGTTCCCTTTGCTTTTCTGACTTTGCCTTTTCTTACACTATTTCCTATGCCTGGCATAACATTATAAGGGCTAAAGATATATAAATAGATGAACTGCTAGTCTAAGTCCTTCATTTCACAGATGAGGAAATAGAAGCCCAGGGAACTCAAGGTCAGAGAGGTAGTTGGCATCATGAGTAGAATTTTAATCCAGGTCCTCTTACTCCATTTCTTTTCCCATTGTATTATGTTCCTTACCAATCATGTCCTCCCCCGACATGTGCCCATCTTTTCTACCCATTCTTTAAATCCCAAATCAAATGCAGCTTCCTCTAGAAAGCCTTCTATCATCCAACCAAATACATGACCTTCACCTTCTCAGGTCCCACATAAGTGTTTATAGCTCTCTTAGCCATTTTTTCATGTGTTATTTATATTACAATGTTTTTGTATATGTTCTCTCTCTTTATGTACTCTAAAAGCCATGACCATAGTGACCACTACTCATCCCAACTTCATGTTTCATGGCACCAAGCAATGTTGGATACATACTAAGTACTCCATACAGATTAGGAAATTTGAAAAGACTTCCTGAAAAATGGGGGGGGGGAGGGTATAGAGTGTTATTTTAAAATTGTTTTCATTTGCATGGGTTTGATGGTGATAGAGTTTGAATAATTATGTATTTAGAATTTGTGGGGTTTTTTTGCAAATTTTTCATATCTTTTGATAATTTATTCCTTGGTGACTGGTCATTCTCTCTTATAATTCATATTAATTCATTATATCTGAATGTTAGACCTTCATTAAATAGAGAAATATATCCTGAAGGCCATTACTGTGAAATAAGTTATTAGGTAATCTCAAAATTATGATTTTATTTGAATTTTCATGAGAAAAATGTAGTTAAATTAGACATGTTGAATGAGAAATATTAAATTATATTCACTGCAATTATTAGTAATTTTAGCAATCATCAATGACAGCTGGTGACTTGTGGATTCCTAAAACTGAGATGAAAAGTAACAATATCTCTTACATACTATACATAGAGAATAGCCCCTTGAACTCAAATATGGCACTATTTCTAGTGTTCCATTGATCTATTTATATAGAGAGCTTCAATCAGTAGGATTTAAATGGAAGAAAAACTAGGATCCCTCTTTCTCCTGTGGAGCAAGAATATATGCTTCTTCTCTCTCCATATCCAGGGAAAAAAAATTGAAACTAGAACATTAAGAAACCCTGAAATCCTGAGAAAATTTTTCTAATAGAAATTTTAACAAGGCTTTCTTTCTATATGCTTTGTTGATAAAAGTGGCCTGTATGATACCAGTTTGCAAATAACTCTTGCCTTATGACAAATAATTGATTTAATCTTAGTGAGTTACAAAAATTCTAATTTTAGAACACAGAATTTTAGAGCTAGAAGGGGCTATAGTCTAAGAATCGGATTTTATGTTTTTAAATAATGTTAAATTATTTTTGTTTTATAACAAACACATTTCTCTTTAACCTATACTCTATAGTACCCATTCTTGTTTAAAAAAATGAAAAGAAGTACATTTAAACAAGACTAGCTGGTATAGTGACTCCTTCTGACAGTAAAGGCTCTATTCTGCTTCCATAGCCACACACTGAGAGGATGGAGGAGTGTTTTACTGTCAGTTCTCTAGGAACAAAATTAGTCATTGCAACTAATCAGAGTTCAACTGCATTAAACATTTTATGTTTACATCACAATATTTATGTGTAAATTGGTCCCCTAAATATTCTTGTTTCTCTGACTTCCTCATATTTATGGTTTCTTATGATACAACATTCGATTGTATCCTTTTATCAAAATTTGTTGTCATTCCCTAATTGATGGACATTCACTTATATCCAGTTTTTTGCTACCCCCAAAAGTTTTGCGTAAATACTTTGGTGTAGATGAGACCTCTTTCTCTGTCTTTTACCTCCTTGGGGTCCAAGTCCTGGGATTCCTGGGACAAATGGTGTAATATACTCTAGACAGTTCTATAAGTGAATTCAGTTGTTCACGAGCATATAAGTGATATTCAGGGGAGTCAAGACTAGACAATGCTACATTGTCTCTGTTTAATTGCCTATGAATTACATTCTAGAAGGGGCTAGTAAATTTTAGTACTTATTTTCAAGGATATGTCTTATACTACATACTTTTTGGTCCATTGGGATGAAACGCAAGCAGATAACTAGTTCATAAGGAAAAAGGCAGTCTTGGCCATTAATAGAATTGTCTCAAAAGTGGTTGATGAGGGGCAGATAGGTGGCACAGTGGATAGAGTGCCGGCCCTGGAGTCAGGAGGACCTGAGTTCAAATCCAGCCTCAGACACTTAACACTTAGTAGCTGTGTGACACTGGGCAAGTCACTTAACCCCAATTGCCTCACCAAAAAGAAAAAAAGTGGTCGATGGTGTTTTAAAATGATCAAGCAGTAAGTCTTAAATGCCCAAATTTAACATGGCAAAGTATAAATATCCCTTCTAGAGCAATGCTAGTGAGAATGGAAGATTCTGTTCAGTCCAAGTTTTAGGGTTTGCTATCCACTGACTGCAGGGCAAGCAATAGTCCAAGTTCTTCTTATTAATCAACAAGCATTTTAAGAACATAGTCAGTCAATGAAAAATTATCAAGCATCAACAACAAAGGTATAAAATTTGTGGTCAACTACATTGCCCTGAAATACCCCCAGTGTAGCCAGAACCAGATTAAAATGTAATTGGAAAATATTTACAATATAAATAAAAATAAAATAGAATATAGATAAGGCTAATATGTGGTATTCTAAGTGCAAGGATCCTTATCTATGGTTTAGTGGCTCTCATTTCTATTTGAGCTTGATACCATTGATCTACAATGTGGCAGATACTGTGTTAAGCACTGGAAAACAAATAAATGGAAGAGAAGCTCTCAAGGAGCTCACAGTTCAATGAGGGAGACATTGCACAATTATGTACAAACAAAATATATACAGGATAAATTGGAGATAACATAATGAAGGCTTTAGCATTAAGGGAGATAGGGAAAGACTTCTTGTAGAAGGTAGGATTTTTAGCTGGAATTTGAAGAAACATCAGAAAGAAGAGATGAAAAAGTATTGGGATCAACCAGTGAAAATGTCCATAATTGGGAGAGGATGTGTCTTATTTTAGGATGAATAAGGAGACTTATTATGATCTAAGCACTGTGTTAGGCAATGGAAATGCAGAGACAAAAATAAAAGTCTCTGCAAAATTAATACAGAGAACATTAACTTTCGGTGTGGGGGAGAACAAGAGAGCTGAAGGGATCAGGAAAGGCTTAATGTAAAAGATGTTACCTGAGGGGAGTTTTAAAGGAAACAATTTACTCAGAGAGATAAAAGTGAGCTAAGAGTGCATTTCAAACATGGGCCTAGCCAATGAAAAGATGTAGAGAAGGGAAATGGGATATCATGATTGAGGAAAAGCAAGGAGGGGAATTTATATAAACTATAGTGTATAAAGGAGTGTATATATCAAGCAGAAACTTTGGAGTTGAGCTTACCTAGGGGTAAATTGGCTCTGTTTTTTTCTACATGGGGTGTTTACAGTACTTTATTGTGCTTTATTTGGGTGGGGCAATGAGGGTTAAATGACTTGCCCAGGGTCACACAGCTAGTGTCAAATGTCTGAGGCTGGATTTGAACTCAGGTCCTCCTGAATCCAGGGCCAGTGCTTTATCCACTGTGCCACCTAACTGCCCCCTTTGGCTCTGAGATAGGTTATTATAACCATCTAAATTTGCAAAAAACTGATTTGGAACAAATTTCAATTAATTTACAAATGGGGGGAAGAAAACCTTTTCATTGAATGAATATTTGATTGATGAGCATAAAATTGCAGATAGAAGAAATTCCTTGCACTCTAAAGGGTATGTTGTACAAGCTCTTAACACTATTTTTTCCTTCTTTACTTCTGATTAAAGGGAAAGAAATGCTCAGGCTCTTGACAACCAGTCAAGAACATACAAATTCTTAGTATCAGGATCAATTATCCTTATAGACAACTTCTTATGGTGACTTAACTGACCAAGACTGAATGCTAAACTTGCTTCCATAATCCTTCAGTTTTACATAGATAAGTAGTCTCCAAAGACATTCAGTTTTCCAGAGATCCTATAAGTAGAATTAATCCCAACCTCAAATTGTGATGGTTACAGATCACATGAAATCCACATAAAACTGATGTGAAGTACAAACAGGTATCACCAACACAGAGTCTTACCACCTTGCAACTTCAAAATCAACTCTGAAATATACACCTTCTTAGTAGCCCCTGACCCTCAAGGCTATCTTCCTCTCTCTGACTGGAGAGGGTGGAGGGTGGACAATTGAGAACTATCAGATCCTCTATTTCACGAAGGCACCCAGGGAAGCCATCTCATCATTTCTACCTGATTATATTTCCATAGACTTCATCATGTTTGTCTTGGTACCCTTCCCATTTTTCAGCTTCATTTTCATGTGTTGTCTTCCCCATTAGATTGTGAGCTCCTTAAAAATCAGAGGTTGGCTGAGGCAGCTAGGTGGCGCAGTGGATAAAGCACTGGCCCTGGATTCAGAAGGACCTGAGTTCAAATCCAACCTCAGATGCTTGATACTTACTGTGTGACCTTGGGGAAGTCACTTAACCCCAATTGCCCTGCAAAACAAAACAAAACAAAAAGCAGAGGTTGTATCCATGTTTAGCATACTGCCTCATGCACAATGGGTACTTCATAAATGTTTATTAACTAAATCTCTTTTTCTGTTTGTCTGTTTGACTCTGACTGACTATACATTTTCTTAATCCTTGGTACTCAGCTATTAAGTTATCAGGATGATATAACAAGTATTCCTAACCCAGACTCAATGCTTATCTCTGTATTTGTGCTTGCTGACTCCTCTCCTCTTTATTTCAAAATGTATGTCAGTGGCTCTATGATCTAACTAATATGAGTTCTTCCTACATCCATACAGATTACAGCTCATTCATGCCTTCTAATTCTATTTAATTCTTGCCCATGCCCTTCTATAAATCTTCCATAGTACATTCTTACATTTTATTCCTTCCTTCCCTCCCTACCTTCTTCCTCTCTTTGTTTCTTTGTTCTTCCCTTCCTCTCTTCTTTCTTTCTTCCTCCTTTTCCATTCCTTTCTTTCTTTCTTTTTTTAAAAAATTCAAAACTTGGTCAGGCAATCTGTTTTTCTTCACTCTCACTATGTGGCTGGCCAATGTCCTTTTATAATCACATATTTCCTGGATGTTATTTCTTATGATTCTTCTTACATGTGACATTCATGGTAAGTGTAGCAATTCACTTATGTCCACTATATGTCTATGTTGCCCTTTGGGTCACCTTCAATTTTGATTCTTTGGAAATAATCTTCTTCCATTCATATGTAATCATTGGGAAAATTTTGGGATTAAGAAATTGAGGTTGACTTCCAGCCAGGATAGCTGCTTGAATGGGAGACAATTCTCTCAGCTACCACATGCTTACACCAGCAAAACCCTGAAGTTCATATCAGATGGAATGATGATCATGAAATTCACCCTATAACTGCATAAAAATCAAGCAGAAGACCATGGAAATGGGAATGAGATACCCCAAGGCAAAGTAAGCATCATTGGGACTAGAGATAGAACACATAGCCTATAGTGCTCTGTGTTGGGAGGCCTCAAGAGTGGAGGGCTCCCATTGACCCTCAGAATCTTTGAGTTAGGAGGACTTCAGAGGCCATCCATTCTCAGTGGCAATTGAACAAGAATGCTCTCTATAGCATCCCTGCCAATTGCTCATTAAACCTTTGCTTGAAGACATCTAGTGAGAAGGAAACAACTAATTCTTGAAGTAATCCATTTTACTTTTGGATAGCTCTAATTGTTATGAATATTTTTGCCTTTTTGCAGATTCTACTCCTGTCTTGAGACCTATCTTCTATAGTAAGTTTAATTCTTCTCCCACAAGACAAATCTTCAAGTACTTGAAGATGCTTGTAGGTGTTTTCCAGCTCATTGATGTCCTTTCTAATAGGTGGCATCCAGAGAACAGTGACACTATCATCACTTTAATGTGGAGAATGATATCTCTTTTAGTATAATTTAATATTGATTATATTATTTTTATGGGCATATCTTACTATTGATAGTGTACAGATATTTTATAGATTAAATGTTATCCACCCATGTCTTAACTATTTTGTACCTGTGAATCTGTTTTTTTTTTAATTTTTTTTTTTGGCAGGGCAATGAGGGTTAAGTGACTTGCCCAAAGTCACACAGCTAGTTAAGTGTCAAGGGTCTGAGACTGGATTTGAACTCAGGTCCTCCCGAATCCAGGGCCAGTGCTTTATCCACTGAGCTACCTAGCTGCCCCTGTTTTTTTTTTTTTAACTCAAGTGTAAACTTTTACATTCATGTCAAATTTCAGCTTATGAAATTTGGCACAATGTTTTATCTTGTTAAGATCAGAGTTAATGTCTTTACTGTTATATGTTTTCTATGTTTGTCATTAACATCTGTTTGAATAGGACAGGTTGGTAATTTGGAATTGCATGAAGTTCCCTTAAATCATTGTCCTATTTTTAAACTTGTAATTGATTTTGACTTTTGCTCTACCTAGTTGATGGGCTAAATATAACATAACCAGTTGAATTTGTAATAACTCCCATAGTGGTGGTTTCCTTTCTGATAATATATAGTCAAATTTCCTTTTTGGTGTGTGGTATTTTGGGAGCTTTTTTTTAGTGCTTTCCAAATATTTTTTGGAAAAATATTTATGATATGTAGGTGAGGGGTTGCTGAGAAGTCTTCAAATGTTTGACCTTTTTTATTTCTTAATGCTGTATCATATTTTCTAATGTTTCTCATTATCTTCCTTTGCAGCCATATTTTCTTTGATGTTCAATAATTTTAATGCATATGGTGACTTGCTTTGTAGGAACTTGTCATCTTAGAATTTCTCCACTTATGTCTCCTTTGTAACAGAAATTGACAATAAGCTATAACTATCTTGATGGTGGCCTTTTGTTTATGCTGATCTTGAGCATAGGAAGGCAAGAAGTCCAAATGTTCCATTAAATGTTTTTTTTTTTTTCTTATTGCCTTTGGTCACATGTTCAAACCATCTTTTCATATCAAAGAAACACCCTTCCATCTAACTGCAGCTCCATCATATCTTCTAATTTTGTTTAAAGTGAAAATAACAATAAAGATGTGTTTCAATTATTTCAGTTGAATACCAGCTTTTTGTCACTTGACAAAAATATCACATTTATAGTATCAACATTTAAATGAATATGCCTAGGAAATTGAAATATGGTTTGATTATTAGCATACCCTACATGCTTTTGGCACCACACTTTCCCACTCTCATTGCAAAAGCAGAATGGGGCTACACAGGGCTGAGCATAGTTTTAGATTTTTTGTTTGTTTTATGTGTTGCCATAGTTAAAGAATTAATCATCTAGTGACTTCTTAAATACTTAGATTTTGGCCTCAGTCTGTTGCTAGGATGATAACTGAAACCTTCCTACTTTTTAAAATCTGATAAAGCTTATATTCTGCTCTAAGCTTTGAGAATTCAGGTTCTAACTCCACAAGGAGAAGATGGTAGATTGTCTTCTATATTGTAGGATGTAGAATTTCTAGTGACCAAATATTAGTCTCTCATACATAGTAGCCCTCTTTCCCAGATAGTATGGAAAATCACCCATTGGCAAATGGTTATACTCTAATTCTCATTTTTCTAGCTGTTTTTAATATTGAAAGACTGGCAGGTGGGAGAAGGCTTAGATGTGTCTTTCTTGATCTGAGAGGGTATAACTACAAACAATTGGTGGAAATTGCAAGGAAGAGCTTCTTAATAATTAGAGCTATTGAAATGTGGAATAGGCTGTCCATAGAAGTAGTAAACTCCCTAATTACATGTGTTCAAGCAAAGCCTGTATGGCAAGTACTTGTTAAATATATTGTAGAAAGGATTTTTGCTCAGACAAAAGTTGGAATAGATTTGGGCTTTTTAACCATTTTTGTGTCATGGGTCCTTTTGTTAGTTTTATAAAAATCTATGGGCCCCTTCTTAAAATAATATTTTTTAAATAATGGAAATAATTGCTTGATTTTACAGATTAGGGATATATAATACACACACATATACATGTACATACATACATATGTTTTCCCTATTCAAGTTCATAGACCCCATTAAATTTATTCATGGATTTTTTGGGGCATGTGCGGCACTCAGGTTATTAATCCTTGGACTAGATACTCTCAGGTACCCTCCAGCTCTGGAAATTATGTGATTCTGTGAAATCAACTCAGATAAATTTAATTTTGGTAGTTTTTGACTTTGTCACTTCTGTCATCTGATGTATTAGGTATTCCAAAATACCTAAGCCTCTGAGGTGACAATCTAAACTCTTAATTGCAATGATGAGTTGAGTCCCCAGAATGTAGTTATTATGATTTATCAGGCCTCTAGGAATTGGGGAAAGGTTTTGTTTTTCTAGGACTATATCAATAAATTAGTCAATATACATTTATTATATACTTACTATGTTCTGGGAACTGTGTTGAGTGCTGGGGATACAAAGAAAGGAAAAAGACAGTCATTGCCCTTTGAGTAGTTTACAATATAATGGGAGAGACAGCAAACAAAGAAGTATTCATAAACAAGCTATATAAAGGAAACAGTTAACAGAGGGAAATCACTAGAATTAAGAGGGATTGGGAAAGGCTTCCTATAGAAGATGGGATTTTAGCTGGGACTTAAAGGAAAGCAAAAAAAAAAATCAGGAGGCATAGATGAGGAGGGAGAGCATTTCAGGCATGGGAGACATCTAGAAAAAGTGCTCAGAGCTAAGCAATGAAATGTTTTGTTCATGGAATGTTGAAGAAACCAATGTTACTGGATCAAAGAGTATATGTGGGAAGCGTAAGAAGACTAGAGAGATATGTATGGGGCTAGGTTATGAAGGACTTTGGATTCCAAATAGAGAATTTGGGGTTTCATCCTGGAGGTGACAGGGAGCCACTGGAGATTATTGAGTATGGGGGTGATATAGCACTTTAGGAAAGTCATTTTTTTTTTGGTGGAATGTAGACTGTATTTGAGTGGGGAGAGACTTACAATAGGCAGACCAATCAGCAGACTATTGATATTGTCTAGGAATGAAATAGGAGGGCCTATACCAATATGGTGGCAGTATAAGAGGATAGAAAGGGGCACACTGGAAAGACACTGAAAGGATGAAATCAATAGGCTTTGGAAACAGATGGAATATGGGAAATATGGGATAGTGAGGATTTGAGGATGACACCCAAGTTGCAAATCTCAGGTCTTAGAAAGATGGTCACACCCTTGACACCATCATTGAAAGTATCAACAATAGGGACATTTGGAAGGGAAAGAGTTTAGGGGGAATGATATTGAGTTCAATTTTGGGCATGTTAAATTCAAGATGTTTACTGTACATGCAGTTCAAGATATCTGAAAGGCAGTTGGAGATGTGAGACTGGAAATCAGAAGAAAGGTTAGGGCTAGATAAGTAGATTTGATAATCATCAGCAGAGAGAGGATAATTAAACCAATGGGAACTGATGAGATCACCAAATGAAGTAGTACAGACGGAGATGAGAAGAGAGGCCAGGACACAGCCCTGTGGGACACTCATAATTAGTGGGCAAGATCTTGATGAGGATCCAAAAAAGGAGACTAAGAAGGAGTGGTCAGATAGGTAGAAGGAGAACCTGGAGAAATGAGTTCCCTGAAAACCTAGAGAGAGAAAAGTACCGAGAAGAAGGTGATCAACAGTGTTAGAGGTTGCAGAGTGGTAAAGAATGAGGTTTGAGAGGCCATTAGATTTGGTGATTAAGAGATTACTGTTTATTGCAGAGAGAGCAGTTTCTGATAATTCATGAGGTTGGAAGGTGCACTGTAGGTAAGAAGAGAGTTTATGAACCTCAACCAGTGTACTTCATGCAATGATTATATTGGATATAAATTAGTTAGCCAGATAATTAAAAGAAGAGGTGGTTTTTTGAATATTCATTTTTTCCACAATTACATGTAAAAACATTTTTAACATTCATTTTTTAAAATTTTGGGTTCAAAATTCTCTCCTTCCCTCCCCTCCCCTCTTCCTTCCCTGAGATAGTAAACAATTTGATATAGGTTATACATGTGTAATCATGCAATGATATTTCCATATTAGTCATGTTGTGAAAGAAAACAGACACAATAGAAACCCTACAAAAATAAAGTAAAAAAATACTATGATTGATCTGCATTTATACTCCATCAGTTTTTTTTGTGGAGGTGGATAGCATTTTTCATCCTGAATCTTTTGGGATTGTCTTGGATGATTGTATTACTAAAAATAGCCGTCATTCAGTTTTTCATTATTACTGTATACAACATTCTCCTGGTTATGTTCACTTTGCATAAGTTCATGTAAGTCTTTAAAAGAGTGTTTAGTAAGGTGTCATAATAAAAGAAGTTAGTACAAAACATTCCTCCAAAAGTTTGTGACACAATCTTCTACCAGTGAATAAAATGTAAGGGAAAATGGGCTCAAGTTTAAAGAACACATGGCAAAAGTGTAATTCATAGCTTCTATACTTTTTCTACTAGGCTCTTCCTAAAGTCTTGAATCTGCACACACTCTTTCCTCAGCTCCTGATGATCCATGGACACTGGTAGGACCATGATGGGAAGATAGGAAGTCTTTCAGACCTCTGAAATTTACATGGTCCAGTCAAGGAGGAGACAGAAAAGAAGAGACTGAGACTGAGACTGAGGTCAAAGCCATCTGATTCCCTTCAATCAATTCCTTTTAAGGGAGTAAGCTGGAATACTCCCTCCTTTCTGTTAGCTTGAATTTCAGGCCAAATTGGCTTGATATTTAGTAGACAACCCACAAGTTACCCAAGTCATTCAGAGTACACATCTTACCTAGGGAAGCATCCAAACCTTGCTAATACCTACTGAATAATCTAGATGAGCTCTCACCTGATAAATATATCAAGACCTATCTTATTACTTATACTCAGTTGGATGATTTGATTAATTTATTAATTGACCTTTCATTTAGGCCTATATTGAAATCTGTTGCCCTAATTATATTTGTTCCATCTCGTCCATTATTTCTTGTTTAGCTTGTAATTGTGTAACCTTTTACATTCTACAATTCCACCTAGCAAGTCTACAGTGGTCATTGTCCCCTTCCTTCAACAGTGAGTAGTTGGGCAGCTAGCTCATGCAGTGTATAGAGAGCACTGGGCCTGGAGTCAGGAAGACATGAGTTCAAATCTTTCCTCAGATACTTATTATCTATGTCTTGATCAAATCACTTAACCTCTGCCTGCCTCATTTCCTGCATCTATAAAATGGGGATAATAATAGCATCTATCTCTCAAAGTTGTGAGGTTCAAATGATGTACTAATTGTAAAACACTTAACAAATGTCTGGTGTATAGTTAGTGCTAGATAAATGTTAGCTATTATTATAATTATTATTATCATTTCTGCCATTCACTTTTATCCTTCATACACTCTATACCCTGACAAAGAAATTATTTTATCCTACTCCTTGTTCACTTGTAAGCTTTACCTCCCACTACCTTTTAGCTATAGGTAATTCCAAATACAGCTATAGACAGGTATGTGCTCTAAATTATTAGCATCTTTCCCATTGCTTTCTCAAGTCTAAACAATCAACAGATCACTGAATCAGATCCTGATTTATAGCATTGTCAATTTCTGAGGTGTAAATACTCTCACTGAAAATTTAACAATTAGTTCTGGCAAACTAGTATGAGCTCCAGTGCACCCCTGGTTTTATAGTGAAATCATACCAGTAATGATTGACCTAGCAATTCTTTTTACCTGAATTATCTAGGTAATTATTCAAATTATTTGCTTCAATTTGATAGTGAGAATACATTTTTGGCCTTTATGCATTTTGCATATTTATCAGCCTAGAAGTCCTAAGCTAAAATAACTCTATTTTATTAAATTGTATTAGAAAGAGATAAATTGAACACAAAAATTACATATTGCTATTAAAACATAATGTGTTGTGGGGTTTGCTTTTGGGTGTTATAATTACTTTGCTCCTTTGATGGACTTGTGGCTCTACTTACCAAACCTAGACCAAAACAGTTTTTCCTAGTTACTATTCCCCATTATATATTGTCTACTCCTATTAAACTGTAAACTCCTTGAGCGCAAGTGCCATAGTATTATATTGATCATTGTGTAAGTATCTTATTTAGAGTACCAATAATTGTTAATGTTTATGGACAGTATTAAAACTGTTATTTTGGGGGCAGCTAGGTGGCACAGTGGATAGAGCACCGGCCCTGGAGTCAGGAGTACCTGAGTTCAAATCTGGCCTCAGACAATTAACACTTAATAGCTGTGTGACCCTGGGCAAGTCACTTAACCCCAATTGCCTCACTAAAAAGAAAAAAAAACTGTTATTTTTAAGACCTTCTTTCCTGTTCTATTCTACCACCATCATTGCAAAACCACAAGGGATGTACATGGGCCTGAGGGACAATTAATATTTTTCCTTGTTTCATGAGTTGCCATGGCTAACAAATATATCACTGAGTTACCAGCCTATTAATGATGAGACTATGCAGTACTTTGACTGAACAAATGTCATTTCACATCCCTTACATTCTTTGGATTCCACCCCACCATCATTATTCCAACTCTCTCTCTCTTCCCCACCCCACCACTCCAAAGTTCATCACTAGGAAACTCATCATCCCAGAGATTGTTTTAGCTTTGTTACTCACACCTCATCAGTACACTCATTAGCCTCTTCCCCTTGATTGAAGGGCTAGAGGGCAGAGCAAAATTCTCCTCCCACAATCTCCACATAAAGAGGACTCAGAAGACCAACAAACTCTTTATTTCCTATCAGCTGCATTCTTTGGATTCCACTTCATCATTATCATGTCCCGAGATGGGTACCTTCTCCCTTCTCCTCTTTTGAGCTTCCTTTTGTATGTTGTTCCCCGCCGCCCCCCAATTAGATTATAAGCTCTTTGAGGGCAGGGTCTGTCTTTCTTTTTCTTATTTGTATCCCCCATGCTTAGCATAATGTCTGACACCTATTAGACACTTAATGTTTATCGTATTTTGTTGCATATAGAAACAGACAACCATCTAAGAAATATCCATTGATCATCCATGGTTTATAGAGATGTTTGAATATCCATAGGGAAACTAAATTAGAAAAGATCAGTCTGTATCAAAAGGGCTTAAAAACCTTAAAGAGGACAACAGTCTCTGTGGCTTTGTGAATGAATGATTGGTATTCTTTGCCTCCTTTTGACTCACTTTTGACCTTATGAATACTATCTTACAACAACCCTCCTGATCTGACTCACTGTTCTGGAGGGCAGAGATCATCTGACAAAACCACTGGGAGAGTGTAAAGGCAGAGCTGAACAGAGATAACAAAAAACACATTCTGGTAGAAGTCCTGGATTTATAGAGGTATTCAATGTTTTGAGAGCTTATTGTCCACACTGCCAATGATTTTTGTTGTTGTTTGCTTGGCTTTGACCCTGCAGGCTTCTGGTGAATCTAAATAACATCCTCTAATAGAGTGAGTGGAAGAGTTAGCATTTGCCTTGCTGTGCTGAGGTCAGCCTACTGCAGTTCTCCCCTGTAGGAAGAGGAAAATATTGTGAATTGCTATAATATGGCCAATGCCATACTAAAGAAAATGCTAACTTTCTTTACTGTTGGCTGACAGCTTCACAAAGAATGTCTTGGACAGCAGGAAACTCCAGCAAGCAAGCTGAACTCTTAGCAATAAAAACAGAACCCATGGTTCTTTTCAAAACAAGTATTTATTGCCTTATAGCCTAGGAAGGTTTAGACAGGGAAAAGATACTCTCTTGTGTTTACTAGGGTGACTTGATGTTCCTTTCACCTCCTTTAAAGGAAGCATTTCTTTTTCAAGCATTCTTCTCTGGGATCTTTCCAGGGATGTTTTGTGCTAACTCTTTCTAAGTATGGATAAAGGAATGGAATGTAAATAGGCATATATATTCCTTAAGACTGGGATGCAGAAATGAGGGATTCCTCTTCTCTGGAAAAGTATTTTTCTTTCTGAGGACTAGCCAAGATACCGGAGTAGGTAGAGGCAATATAGCTCCCCATCCTCTGACCCTAAAGAGACCTAGAAAAGTACCAGGCCTAGTTTAGAGCAGGAAATCCAAGGAAAAATTATAGTGATTAATTTTTCTAGCCCAGGTCAGTATTGGGAGACAGATTTTTAGGCTCTGGGGACTAGGTCTAGTCAAGAAGGCAATGAGTGGTGTCTTTTATGTTGGGGACTGAGCTGGGAATTTGTGGTTAGAACAGGGGCAGGAAGATGTCCTACATGTAGCATGGAAGAGACTATCACTGTGCAGGGAGCAGGAACAGGTAATGATTGGCAGCTCTTTTACCTGTATCCCAAAGCTGGGTCTTAGATGCAGTATGGACTGAGGAAGGGTTGTTAATCCTACAGGTGTCAGACCAGGGCAGATGAAAAACATTTGCAAGCCTGAGACTGTGTGCTGGGTAAGGAAATAGAGGGGTAAAGAATAGAAGCAAAGCAGTTGCTATATGGTTGTGACCTTGGAATGGAGTCTCCCTTTCCACCACAGCCTATTCTGGATCCTACAGCTGAGTAACCAGGCAAGGAAACTCAAAGTAAAGGGAAACTTATAGCTTTGTTTCTCTTCACCTGCTTAACCTTCAAGCTAGTTAGCAGTAATTGAAGCCATCTGAGTTTTACTGGTGCTCCAGTTAGGGATGTATTCACAGTTTTGTTGCCCAGAACTAAACTCAGGTAATGAGCTTGCAAAATCTCAGATTAAAAGAACAATTAGATTTTACCCTAGATCAGACCACTTGGGCTCACTAAAGCTTGAAGATCCCCAGCCTGATTTACCCCCAAGATTCTTGAAGAATATAGCACTGAATATCTATAGAAAGCCACAGTAGCAGTATCCAAGAGAATATAAAACATAAGTGATCAAGATATTCCTTCCAGAAGTGCACAGAGCCTGGCCCTAACATAACAGCCCAATTTAGGAAATAAGGTGAAAAAATGAGTAAAAAAACAAAAAAAGTTCCTCTTTTTTTTTAAAGCTATAATAGCAACAGGGATGCCAAGAAAATTACCCCCAAACATCTCTAAGAAGTCTTAAGGAAAAATAGAGCTTGAACACACATTCAACTAGAATTCCTGGAAGAAATAAAATAAATTTTAGAGTTCTACATAATTTTAAAAGTGAAATTAGAGTGTTAGAGGAAAGAATTAGAAAAGAAATAAGAGCCATTGAGAAAATACTTGGAAGAAAATTTTAAAAAGAGGTATAAAGCTTTATCCAAGCATCAAAATGCTTAGGACAGACCAAACGGAAGTCAATAACTTCATGAGACAACAAGAAATAAAAGAAAATATAAGGTATCTGATACATTATGTATATACATCCACATACAAAATATATGTATATATAATATGGATACACACATATTCGTGTGTGTATATATTTATGCATTAATATATCTATGTATACATACACACATACAACTGATATGGAAAACAGATCAAGGAGAGTGTGACATTTAAAATTTAATGTATGTCCCAAGTGTAGGGAAAATTAGCTGGGATTTATCATATATTTATTGATTAGAAATTAGAGGCTACCAAACCAGTTTGGGGCTTTAAACATTTATTATTAAAGTATATTAAATATTAGTAAAGAGAGCACACATGACTCTTTAAGACAGGAAAGCCTAGAGAAGAGAGAAAATGGTGAACTCTAGAGCGCTGCTTCTGCACTCACCCAGTGCAGCGTCTGCGCAAGCTCACTGAGGGCAGGAGCAGAGCCCACCCATAAACATTGTTCAAAGCTCATTGACTAGCATCACTCAAATCTATTAGTTCACTAGGTTTGAGGGCAGTTTGGTGCAGTCATTCTGATGTCAGAGCTCAGATCCTCTGGCAGAAACAAGACTTTCAAGGTAGGTGTGGTTCTGGGGCCCCTGGAAGTCCCCAGACCCCTATTATTTTCTCACAGAGAGATACATTAAGAATCACTAGACAACCTGAAAACCACGGGAAATAACGAGTCTGGACATCATATCTAAAGGCATTGTGGAAGAAAACTGCCAAAATCTTTTAGAACTAGAAGGTGAAGTGAAAATAGAAAGAATCCAATAGTCAACTCCTGAAAGAAAGCTATTTACCTTAATCAACAAAATTAATTAAATTAAGCAAATATTTATTAAGTGCCTACTATATACTAGGTGTTAGGGATAGAAAGAACAATCCTATCTCCCAAATCAAACAAAATAGTCCTTGCCCTCAAGGTGCTTACATTCTAGAAAGAGAAATCCCCAAACTTTATATTACTGATCTAACCCTGAATGAATAAAGCATTTATTAAGTGCTTCCTATACACAAAATAATGTGCTAAATACTGGGGAGAAAAATGGAAAAGCAAGACAAACCCCTATTTCTAGGGAGCTCACATTTTATTTTATTTTATTTTTTGTTTTTGTGGGGAAATGGGGGTTAAATGACTTGCCCAGGGTCACACAGCTAGTAAGTGTCAAGTGTCTGAGGCTGGATTTGAACTCAGGTCCTCCTGAACCCAGGGCCGGTGCTTTATCCAGTGCGCCACCTAGCTGCCCCCTATTTTATTTTTTTTTAAAAAGTAAAGTAATTTCTTTTCTTTCTTTTTCTTTTCTTTTTTCTTTTGTGAGGCAATTGGGGTTAAGTGACTTGCCCAGGGTCACACAGCTAGTAAGTGTCAAGCATCTGATGTCAGATTTGAACTCAGGTCCTCCTGAATCCAGGGCTGGTGCTTTATCTACTCTGCCACCACCTGCCCCCAGGGAGCTCACATTTTAATGCAGGAAAAAACATATATGGAAGGTTTTAGCTGTAGTAAATCAGATGGTAATGTCTTTAATGCTATTTGTATGGATAGAATATTATCAGTTTCTCACACTGAATCATTTGATAGAGGTGGTGAGAACTTTCTTTTTCAGGTCTTCAGTAGCCGTGCCTGTGGCATCTATAGGAGCAGTTGCCAGGCTGAACCTCCTCAGGGGTTGTTTCCCAGTATTATCAATGAGAACATTGGGCTGGAAGCATTGTTATTCTCAAGACTCTTGCATTCAGGGTCCTGGGTGGTCTCCTTCAAAGTTCAAGGGTAAATGGTGGTCAAGGAAGTTGAGGTTTGACTTGCCTGGCACATGATGTTTCTCTCTTCTCCAGAGTGCCTTGCTGTTTCAGCTAGGATAACTTGCATGTTCTGTGGGTGGCACTTGATTAGGATGGCTGTCCTTTTCTCCATAGGAGTTCCTTCTCTGGATGATGTCAGTGATGGATGGGCTGGAAATAGGACTGTTGGTTTGGGGAGTGCTGCTACTCTCATGTTTCCTGTAATTATTTGTTTATTGGTAGAAGTTGGTCAACAGTTGTTGCTGGTGGTGATGAAAAAGGTGGACTGCATCTCCACAATAATTTCTCCCTGCTCCCTGTTGGATGTAAGAACTTGTCTAGAGTCTGGTCTGGTGGTCTGTAGGGCAGTGTAATTGCCAAGGTTCTTGGGTTCAACATCCCAGATTGTCCCCATCAGGGTCCAAGGGGAGATGGTAGTCAAGGCTATCATGTTAGTTTGATTTACTTACCACATGCTTTATTTATATATTTGAAGTTTTAACTTCCAAATTCTATCCCTCTCTCATTCCCTCTCTCCCTCCCCTCCCCTCTCCTCAATGTTGCAAACAATTAGTATAGGTTATACATGTGCAATTATGTAAAACATCATCATATTAGTCATTTTACATAAAAAGACTCAAATTTAAAAAAAAGAGAAAGTGCAAAATAGTATGCTTAAGTCTGTGTTCAATCAATATCAGTTCTTTCTCTGGAGGTGAATAGTATGCCTCATCATTAGTCCTTTGGGATTGTCTTGGATCATTGCATTGCTGAGAGTAGTTGTCATTCACAATTTCTCATAGAGCGATAATGCTGTCACTGTGTACAATGTGCTCCTGTATGCTCACAGTATGCTCACTTCACTATACATCAGTGCAAATGAGTTTTTCCAGGTTTTTATGAAATCATACTGCTTGCCATTTCTATTGCCATTTCTATTCCATTACAATCATATACCACAGCTTGTTCAGTCATTCCCCAATTGATGGACATTCCTTTGATTTCCAATTCTTAGACACCACAAAGAGTTGCTATAAACATTTTTGTACATTTTTTTCATTTTCTCTATTTCACAGTTACTATTGTTAACTGTTTCCCTCTACCTATTCCCTTCCCTATGATATTTACTCTATTTTCTATCCTCTTTTACCCTATCCCTCCTCAAAAGGTATTTGCTTCTGACTGCCCCCTCCCACAATCTACCCTCCCTTCTTTTATCCCTCCCTCCTTATCCCCTCCCCCTCCTACTTTCCTGCAGGGTTAGATAGATTACTACACCTAATTGAGTGTCTATGTTATTCCCTCCCTGAGCCAACTCTGATGAGATTAAGGTCTTTGAGCCTATTCTGATGAGTGTAAGGTTAATTTACTGCCCTGCTCCTCCCCCCATCTTCCCCTCTACTCCATAAGCCCTTTCCTGTTTGTTTCATGTGAGATTTCACCCCATTCTACCTCTCCCCTCCTCCCTCCCCCAGTACATTTCTTTCACCCCTCAATTTTACACTAAAGATGTCATCTAGGTGACACAGTGGACAAAGCACCCACCCTGGACCCAGGAGGACCTGAGCCCAAATCCCACCTTAGACACAAGTCACTCACCCACTGTACAACTCCAGGCATGTCACCCAACTCCAACCACCCTACAAAAAAGATAAACAAAAAATAAATACTTTACAGATATCATCCCTTCATAATCAATTCTCACCTGTGGCCTCTATCTAAATTTATTCCTATCATCTGCCCTAATACTGAGAAAGTTCTTATGAGTTAAACATATCATCTTCCCATGTAGGAATGTAAACAGTTTAACCTTTTAACATCCCTCTTATTTCTTTTTCCTGTTTACCTTTTTATGCTTCTCTAGGGTATTGTACTTGAAGGTCAAATTTTATATTCAGTTCAGGTCTTTTCATCACAAATATTTGAAAGTTCTCTTTTTCATTGAAGTCCCATTTTTCCTCCCGAAAGATTATACACAGTTTTGTTGGATAGGTGATTCTTGAATATAATACCAATTCCTTTGGCCTCTGGAATATCATATTCCATGCCCACCAATCCTTTAATGTAGAAGCTGCTAGTTCTTGTGCTATCTGGACTGTGGGTCTACAGTACTTAAATTGTTTCTTTTTGACAGCTTGCAATATTTTCTCCTTGAACTGGGAACTCTGGAATTTGGCTATAATATTCCTGGAAGTTTTCCGTTTGGGATCTCTTTCAGGAGGTGATTGGTGGATCCTTTTAATTTCCATTTTACCTTCTGCTTCTAGAATATCAGGGCAATTTTTGCCAACAATTTCCTGGAAAGTGATGTCTAAGCTCTTTTCTTGATCATGGTTTTCAGATAGTCCAATAATTTTCAAATTATCTCTTCTGGATCTATTTTCTAGGTCAGTTGTTTTTCCAAGGAGATGTTTCACATTGCCCTCTATTTTTTTATTCATTTGGATTTGTTTTATTGTGTCTTGGTTTCTCATAAAGTCACTAGCTTCCATTTGTTCATTCCTAATTCTTAAGCAATTATTTTCTTCAGAGAGCTTTTATATCTCCTTTTCCATTTGGCTTTTCAAACTGCTGACTTTTTTCTCATGACTTTCCTGTATCACTCTCATTTCTCTCTCTCTCTCTCTCTCTCTCTCTCTCTCTCTCTCTCTCTCTCTCTCTCTCTCTCGGTGCAATGAGGCTTAAATGACTTGCCCAGGGTCACACAGCTAGTAAATGTCAAGTGTCTAAGGCTGGATTTGAACTCAGGTTCTCCTGAATTCAGGGGCAGTGCTTTTTATCCACTGTGCCTCCTAGCTGCCCCCTCTTATTTCCCTTTCCATTTTTTTTCTCTACCTCTCTTACTTTGTCTTTAAAGTCCTTTTTGAGCACCTCTATGTTCTAAGACCAATTCGTATTTTTTTTGGAAGCTTTGGATGTATGAGCCCTGATGTTGCTATCTTTTTCTGAGGGTGCACCTCGATCTTCCTTGTCACTAAAGAAACTTTTTATGATTCTCAACTTTCTCTGCTTGCTCATCTTGACATCTTTTACTTGACTTTTAACTTCCTCTTACAGTGGGGCTCTACTTCCAAGCAACACTGTTCCAATCTTTAGAGGATCCCAGGTGTTTCAATTTAAGGAAGGGCAGGTTCTTCACTCACCTGACCTGTTCCCTGGTCAGTAGATAACCCCAGACCAACTTGCTAATTAACCAGACAGCAAAACTTTGTGTGCTGTGGTTGTTAGCTCTGAAGACCCTGCACCCTTCTCCCACCTGGGCTACTGCTATTCAAGCCTACTTCCTGGTTCCCAACAGGGGTGAAAAACACAAGTTACATCTCAGCACCAGCAGAGACCTTTGTAATCTCCCCCCTGCCAACCACTCAGCCCTCTCACCAGACTGTGAGCTTATTTCCAGACAACACTAGGGCTGCAGTTAATTCAGAGGTTCTGGGGGTCTCTTTCCCTGGCTTGGCCTGCCTGGGACTGGATCTGTGTCAGTGTGACTGTGGGGTTGGGCTCCACTCTTATGCTGGCACAGCAACCCCCTCCTGCTGACTTTCTAAGCCATCTTTGGCTGGAAAATGATCTCAGCTCATTCTTTTGTGGATTTTGCTGTTCCAGGAAGTGTCCTATGGTATCATTTGGAGGTATTTTGGAATGATTGTGTCATGAGTTTGGAGAGCTTACTGCCTTTCTACCACCATCTTGGCTCTGCCCTGGAAATCCCAGAAATATCTTGAAATATGTATCTAAATTTGGAAAATCACTAGCATACTAAAACAAAGTCTATGTAACTTTAACAGGCTAATTGCTTTCCAAATAAACTTGGGTAAATTAGAAAATTTAGTCTTCAATGAAATCAGTTAAGAGCAAATCTGCTGTCCAAAACAAAGAATAAAGACCTGATTTCCTGACTATGGATTTTTACATATCTTCTACCCTACAGCCTTCCCTACTTAGTGATCTAAGTTCCCAGTCTTGCTCCCATATATTTGTATCCAAAGACCCACCTTATAGTGACTGGTATGGTGTCCAAAATTGTCCAATCTCCAAGAAAAAAACAAGACTGTGGTAGAGCTCCAAGCCAATAGCACATTATTAAAGGGTCCAGAACCCCTTCTGATGAAGTGGACCTCAGATCTTCTTCATGAGCTTCCCCCAGGGCCTTAGTTTTTTAATGCTCGATAACCAGGGACATGGAAAGGGCAAAGTAAAATACTGTTTCATTGGTGATAAATCAATTGATTTTGACCCTACAGGAGGACCAGAAATGATGTATTGGCTTGGGTGGTCATAAGATGGGCAAGACAAGAATCACCTCTGTTGACTAAGTGGTTATAAGATGGTCCCCTCCTGGGGCAGCTAGGTGGCGCAGTGGATAAAGCACCGGCCCTGGATTCAGGAGTACCTGAGTTCAAATCCGGCCTCAGAAACTTAACACTTACTAGCTGTGTGACCCTGGGCAAGTCACTTAACCCCAATTGCCTCACTAAAAAAAACAAAAAACAAACAAAAAAAACAACAACAAAAAAAAAGATGGTCCCCTCCTCATGACAAGCAAAAAAGGTGGTCCAGAGGCACAAAAATAAGTTGGCAAGGGGCGGCTAGGTGGCGCAGTGGATAAAGCACCTGCCCTGGATTCAGGAGGACCTGAGTTCAAATCCAGCCTCAGACACTTGACACTTACTAGCTGTGTGCCCCTGGGCAAGTCACTTAACCCCCATTGCCCTGCAAAAAAAAAAAAAAGCAAAAATAAAAAACTTGGCAGACTTTCCATATTATGTCAAGACATCCCACTCATACACTAATGCACTATTGGTGGAGTTATGAACTGATCCAACCATTCTGGAGAGCAGTTTGGAACTATGGCCAAAGGGCTATAAAACTATGCATATACTACTGCTAGGTCTATATCCAAAATAGATTTTTTTTTAAAAACAGAAAGGAACCAATTTGTACAAAAATAAAGTATTTCTTTTTAAGGTAGCAAAGTACTAAAAATCAAGGTGATGCCCATCAACTGGGAAAGGGCTGAATAAGTTATGGTATATGATTGTAATGGGATATTATTGTAGTATAAGAAATCACAAGCAGGATTATTTAAGAAAAACCTGGAAAGATTTACATGAACTGATGCAAAGTGAAGTGAGCAGAACTAGGTGAACATTGTACACAGTAACAGCAATATTATTCAATGAAGAACTGTGAATGACAACTATTCTCAGTAATACAGTGATCCAAGACAATCCCAGAGGACTCATGATGAAAAATGCTTTCCACTTCCAGAGAAAGAACTGAAGCATGATGTTTTTCTCTTCCTTCCTTCCTTCCTTCCTTCCTTCCTTCCTTCCTTCCTTCCTTCCTTCCTTCCTTCCTTCCTTCCTTCCTTCCTTCCTTCCTTCCTTCCTTTCTTGTCTTATAAAAAATGACTAATACAGAACTGTTTTACATGATTGCACATGTATAACCTATATCAGATTGCTTAACCTCTTAGAGAAGTAGGAGGGAAGAAGGGAAAAAATTTGTAACTCAAAACTTAAAAAAATGTTAAAAATTGTTTTAACATGTAATTGGGGGGAAATGATATATTATTTGAAAAAAAAAACAACCTCCCACCCACACTGGGCTTGGTCATGCACTCATCATCCAAAAGGATGTAGTCCTCTTCTCAGTATTCTTGTAGTTAGGAAAGTTAACTTCATAACAGGTTAGTGAACAGTGAACTTATAGCTTATACATTAAAGTTTGGGGCCTATTTTAAAGAAATAATCTAATTATTCTGATATCTAAGATGTAATATATATATATATATATATATATATATATATATATATGATTCCTACACTCATTTTAGTTGACTAGACGGACTAAATATATGTAAGTAGATAAGTACAATGCTAACAATTGCTAACAATCACTACCATTATGGAATCATACTAAGCTGATTAATAGTGATTGGAGATAAATTTGTAATAAAATAGGGGTCTAAATTAATCATTTTTCTCACTGACAAGTCCTTGCTGACATTACAGGTGTCCCAAGACTAATCCTAGGTAGGTAGTGGAGTCCAGGGCTAACACAATGCTCTTAGCTCCGTTGCCTGAAACATTCTCATTAAAAAATCACATCAAACTGTTTTTTTTCCTCTGGGCATTTAAAAGGAAGGAAAGTGCCCTAAAATGGGAAGAGGTCAGTTTCAAAAAATGAAAGGAAGTTGCAAGAGGAAAATTTGTAGCTTGTGATCTCTTGTTGTATGAGCTTCATAGTGATGAGGTTAGGAGGTTTATAGATTATTTTGTTAAGAAACCTCAGAGTGCTACCATGAAAGAGTGCTGGTTCTAGAGTTCAATAATCTGGGTATAGATTCTTGCTCTGCCACTTAATTTCTGTATTACCTTAAACAAGTCACTTTCTGGGCCTCAATTTCCTCAACTGTAAAAAGGGGATGTGGAACATTTAAAGTCCCCTTTGCATTTAAATCTGTCAATCTATCAATCTATCAATCAATCTATCTATCTATCTATCTATCTATCTATCTATCTATCTATCTATCTATCTATCTATCTATCTATCATCTATCAATCTATCTATCTATCTATCTATCTATCTATCTATCTATCTATCTATCTATCTATCTATCATCTATCTATCATCTATCTATCATCTATCTATGATCTTTCTCCTCTAGAGCTGCCTTTTCCAGGATGATTTCCCCTGAGTCACTGACTAGTCCTATCAGTCATTGCCAGCTGTAAGCCCTTTCCCTCACTCCCCCCCCCCCCCAGATAAAGCATAGGGTGAGTTCACTGTTTGACATACCCTAATAATGTCTGTGATTAGGTTCATGGGACACTTCCTATGATGGAAGGATGAAGATAGGAATAGCATTTTGATCAGTCAAATCACTTCTGGGGTGTGGAAAGGTGATTGAAGAGGCATCAGTCAACATGCATTTACTAAGAACTTACTAAGGGCATCTAGGTGGCACAGTAGATAGATTGACAGACTTTGAGTTAGGAAGACTCATCTTCCTGAGTTCAAATCTGGCCTCAGATACTTCTTAGCTGTGTGAATCTAGGCAAGTCACTTAACCCTATTTTTCTCAGTTTTCTCCTCTGTAAAATGAGCTGGAGAAGGAAATGGCAAACCACTCCAGTTTGTTTATCAAAAAAGTTCTAAATGGGATTATGAAGAGTTGGACACAAGTGAAACAACTGAACAACAATTATGAACACATGGCGATACTATGCTAAGTGCTAGGGATACAAAGTAAAAGCAAAGCCAGTTCCTGCCCTCAGGGACTTTTCATTTTAACAGGGGAGATAGCATGCATAGAAATAAGCATACACACATACACATATATATATAGGCACATATGTATATGCATGTATATATGTATATACACATATATCACAACTATACAGAGTGTGCCAAAAGTCATGAAGGGATCTGATATTTTAATAACTTTGTGAAAATTATTTTTCTTAATTTTTTGTCCTTTATAAGATTGGATTTTTCACATATAATATAAATTTATTTCTTATATATACTGTATGTGATGCTATGGTACTGTAAATTAAAAACAAAAAATAAAGGACTTATTAAATATTCATGACTTTTGGCCCACCCTATACATACATATAAATATACATGCATAATATATTAACATCTATATAAGCTGTATCTACATATATGACTCATATAAAGCAGTTACATGGCAACCTTAGAAAGGAAGATACTAGCAAATGGGGGCAGGGACACAGTGAAATGTTTTTGGCAGAAGATAACAGTTTAATCTTGAAGGGATCTAGAGAAATAACATATTAGGCATAGGGGATAGTGCAAAAGAACTGAAGAGAGATGGAGCATCATGTGTGAGAAACATTGGATAGGCTAGTAAGACTGGATCATAAAGTCTATGAAGGTGAGTAATATATAAGAAAACTAGAATGTCCAGATTATGAAGAGCTTTAAATGTCAAGCCAAGGAGTTGCTATTTTATTGTGGAGGGAGTAGGAACCACAGGAGTTTTTGACTGGGGACCATAGCCATACTTGCACTTAAGGAAGAACACTTTGTCAGGTCTCTGGAGGATGGATTGAAGGTAGGGAAAGGTTAGTGAAAGAAATTTCAAGAAAGCAATTAGGAAGCTATTACAATAGTCCCAATTAGAATCTGAACTGTCCTGGTGGTTGTGTTAGTGAAGAGGAGACAGAGATAACAAAGTTGTAGGGATGGAAATTACAAAATTTAGTAACTGATTGGATTCTTTGGGTAAGAATGAAGAGTGGAGAGGTGGCTAGGTGGCGCAGTGGATAGAGCACTGGCCCTGGAGTCAGGAGTACCTGAGTTCAAATCTGGCCTCAGACACTTAACACTTACTAGCTGTGTGACCCTGGGCAAGTCACTTAACCCCAGTTGCCTCACAAAAAAAAAAAGAATGAAGAGTGGAGGAGTGGAGGATAATGTCAAATTGTGAACCTCAATGAATGGAAGGATTGTAGTGGCCTCAGTAGTAATTGGGAAGTTTAGAAGAAGGGTAGATTTTGGATGAAAGATAATGAACATGGGCATAATAACTTGGGCATTATGAGTTTGAGATTCAGGATATCCATTCTGAAATGTCCAACCAGCAGTTGTTAATATGGAACTGGAACATAAGAGAGAATCAGGGGCTCTAAATGGGATTCATTGGCATGAAGTTGATAATAGAATCAGTGGAAACTAATGAGATTGCCAAGTGAGGGAGTATAGAAAGAAAGAAGAAGAGGGCCCAGGAAAGAGCCTTGGAGGACAATAATGGGCATGACATAGATGAAAATCAAGGAAAAGACACTGATGAGAGGTCAGTCAAGAAGGAGAAGTAGGAAAGAGCAATGTCACAAAAACTCAGAAAGGAGAAAATATCTGGGAAAAGAAAGCCCAACTTTGTTTATGGTGCTGTTCAGATCTGGCCCTGATGTTCGCAGAGAGTGTCTTTAATTTAGTTCAGGAGAATGTGTCACTAAGCCTTTGCAGCACCATATGATTGCAATGTGGGGAACATTGCATGATAAACTGGCTATCACAGAAGAAAGAAGAAAGAAACTGCAGAATGGGGGATTTATATTGTTTACAAGGCAGATTTTCCTAACACAGGCCTGCTAAACATTTGGATGGATTACAGAGAATGGTGGTGTTATTTCCTTCTCTGGAGGCCTTTAAAAACAGGATAAATTATGTTTATCCTATGGACAGACCTGCCTTTAGTCAGGGAGATGAATTAGATGATTTCATGAGACAGCTTCCAGGTCTAGACCCTAAGATAAGATAGGCAGCTGATTGCAGGAAATGTTTTAAAAGTGAAAAAGAAGGCATTTGTAAGGTATAATTTATTATAAAGATTGGTTGTAGGCTAAAGCTCAGACCTTTGAAAAAATTCTTATCCTTAGGTATGGCCTGGTGGAAATTTTCTCACACACTATGCTATTTACTCAGTCTGAAAGAAGAGTTACTATTAGAAAATGTCTTTTCTAGTGAGAACTCTTTCCTCCCACACATAGTTTTGGTGGAGAATAAGCCTTGCTTAAGGCATACTCAGGGAACATCCCTTTGCTCCTTCATTAAGTTAAACATTTGCTTTGTACACAACTTTGTCTACTGTGTTCTGTAGAACACCACAGATACAACATTTGTGTTAAGAATTATCAGATGAAGGGGCAGCCAGGTGGTGCAGTGGATAAAGCACCAGCCCTGGATTCAGGAGTACCTGTGTTCAAATCTGGCCTCAGACACATTGACACTAGCTGTGTGACCCTGGGCAAGTCACTTAACCCCCATTGTCCCACACAAAAAAAAGAATTGTCAGATGGAAAATGCAAGCAGTAAATAGATATTTCATTGAACTATCTCTCTAGCCTTGCCTGATTGTCATCTCTCACAATTGATGAATTGAATTCTATCAGTTTATTATTATGTTAAGGATTTCCTTTCCCTGAATGTCTCTCAGGGAGAGAATATTGCTCTTAGGTACAATGATTAGAGTCAAATCTCCATCATAATAGATTACCCCATCCTTGCAGGCAGAAATGATTTGGCATATAATCCTAATATCTATCCTAAAGGCTGCTTGTAATACACTCTCTTCACCCTCACCTCCACTTTTTAGACTCTAGTTTCTTTCAAAGCCTAAATTGAGTCACCTGTATTAAGCCTTTCTTGATCTCCCCAATTTCTGTTCCTTCTCCTGGTATTTATTTTGTATATATCTGTGGAATATAAATTCCTTGAGGGCACAGATTGCCTTACTTGTGTCTTTGTATCCCCAGGACCTAATATAATACCTAGCATATAGAAAGCAATTAATAAATGTTCATTGATAGATTGCCATAAAAGTTTATGTCACTATAGAGCTATGGAAAATCCTGAAGACTTTCCTTGATGATGCATTCTCAGTCTATAAGGCCCCATTTATCAAGCCTTTTAAAGTATTTGACTGAACTATCTCTCTAGTTTTTGTCCGGTTAACTTTATCTCAATTTCCTTAATGTCCAAGTCAGTTTTAAATTTGAATTCCCTGGGGCAGCTAGGTGGTGCAGTGGATAGAATACAGGCCCTGGAGACAGGAGGACCTGAATTCAAATGCGGCCTCAGACATTTCACACTTACTAGCTATGTGATTCTGGGCAGGTCACTTAACCCTCTTGTCCTGGAAAAGAAAAAGAAAAAGAAAAAGAAAAAGAAAAAGAAAAAGAAAAAGAAAAAGAAAAAGAAAAAGAGAAAGAAAAAGAAAAAGAAAAAGAGAAAGAGAAAGAAAAAGAAGAAGAGAAAGGAAAGGAAAGGAAAGGAAAGGAAAGGAAAGGAAAGGAAAGGAAAGGAAAGGAAAGGAAAGGAAAAAAGAAAAAAAAGAATTACACCTTCTTGCACACAAATCCAATTAGAGTAAAATAATATTTAATTAGGTGCTAGAGAAAGGAAACCTTGAGAATGGGCTCAAGGGGAGATAGATTCAGAGACATGGTTCTCTGAGGTGCCTATCTCCCTGAACAGGAGAAAGGCAAAAACTTTTATAGAGAATGGATGGTGGAGGAACCAATGGGGTGATCATCTGACTGTAGAAAGTTTCCTTATTGGGGGTGATCATCCAAAGGTGGAACATACCTCACTGGTGGTGGACTGGGGCAAGTTGGGCCAGATGTGGCTCTGATCTCTTCAGCTATCTCTATCCCCCTGGTGTCACTCAGGCAGCAGCCATGCCTAATAGGCTTATCTCTCTTGCTTCAAGGTGTGTCTGTCTTCTCAAAGAGAAGACCTTGTCAACTGGGCAGTTTAAACTTTAATAGTCCTAACCCCATAACAGATATAATGCTTCAAGTTTTGAAAAGCACTTCACATATGTTATTTCATTTGTTCATTGCAACAAACCTGTAAAATAGGTGCTGTTATCATCCTTTTCCATTTTACAGATGAGGAAATAGAGACCCCAGAAAGTCTACTGACTTGTTCAATGTCAACCAGCTAGAAAGGATCTGAGAAAAGATTCAAATATAGGAATTCTTTACTCTAAATTAATATTCTGGGCCAGAGGGGTCAAACATGTTGCCATGGGCTGCAACTGTCCTGAGTATAACTGCAACCAGATTAAAATATAATTGGAAAATAATTAGCAAAATAAAGAAAAACATGATAGAATACAGATACTGTTGATATGGGTTTTCTAAGTCAGTATGTGCCTACAGGGATCCTTATGAATGGTTCAGTGGCCCCTATTTGTATTTGAGTTTGACACCATTGCACTAAGCCACCTATCAGAGGAAGAAAAAATGTTGGAGAGTACACTTTGAAATAGATTTTATTAATGATTAAGAAGAAAGTTGCTTGCAAGATTAGGTCACAGGATCAGGAACAATAGCCCGCTCCTTTTTCATGGGGCAGTGGGGGTTAAGTGTCTTGCCCAGGGTCACACAGCTAGTAAGTGTCAAGTGTCTGAGTCTGGATTTGAACTCAGATCCTCCTGAATCCAGGACCAGTGCTTTATCCACTGTACCACCTAGTTGCTGCCCCCCCCCTCCCTTTTTTAAAGAAGATAGGTAAGGAAGAATGACACTTAGTAAGGAGATACTCGGGTTTGTCCAAAAGAACTAGGCACAAATCTTTGTGATTCCTTGCATAGGTTTGTGTATTCACATGCAATTCAAAGGTATTGCGTACATAGCTAATTTTAAACTTTTGTTTACTGTCTGTGTAAGAGTATATCATGACAATTAATACCAGCCTAATAGAAAACATTCAGCATTGTAATTTAAGGGGACCTAATAAGGGATCCCTGACAAAAGGTCTTTCTCCTATGGAAAACAGACATTCTAACAGTGATCAATTCCTCTTCATGGTTTACCATTGTTTAAAATGCAAATATGTCTTAGAGGGATAGCAGATTTAATTCCAAACAGATTAGTGTGATTAAGTTGATCTGATTCAATATAGGAGAAAGCTGCTAGCTTCATTAGGAAGAGGATTGTGGATAAGGCTGGTTGGGGGTAAAAGCAGTGTCCATAAAGGATCAAAAATTTATATTTGGTAGAGACCTTGTAGGTCATCTACTTTTTCCCCTCTCCTCCCCACCTTTTAAGATTGATGAATACTAAAATTAATATATCTTTTTTTTTCAGAAAAACTACTATCTAGCTATATCACCTCTCCCCCATCTTGCAAAGTCTCTCTCTTTTACATATAATTTATTACCTTTTATCAAATACATGTAAATAAAAATTTTTAGCAATTAAAAAATTTTGAGTTCCATATTTTCTCCCTGGCTCCTTCCCCAACCCCTCCTTGAGAAGACAAACAATTTGATATTGATTACAATATGTAGTAACACTATTTCCCCCCCATATTAGCCAGGTTGCAAAAGAAAATGCAGACCAAAAATTAAGAATATAAAGTTAAAAAAGTACATTTCAATCGGCATTCAGATGCGATCAGTTTTTTCTCTGGAGGTGGATAAAATTTTTCATCATAAGTCCTTTGGAATTGTTTTGGATCATTGTATTGATGGCAATAGCTGTCATTTTCACTTTGTTATTGTATGATATTGCTTTTACTGTGTACAATGTTCTCCTGGTTCAGCTCATTTTACTTTGTATCAGTTCATGTTAGTTTTGCCAGGTTTTTCTGAATTCTGTTTGTCATTTCTCACAGCTCAATAGTATTCCATCACAATCACATATTGCAACTTGTTCAGCTATTCTCTGATTGATGGACATCTCTCCAATTTCTATTCTTTGCTAAAACAAAAAGAGCTGCTATAAATATTTTTGTACTTAGAGGTGTTCTTCCTTTTTCTTTGATCTCTTTGGGGGTTCAGATATAATAGTGGGATTCCTGGGTCCAACAGTATGAACATTTTTTTATTCCTTTGAGAATAGTTTCAAATTATTATCCACAATGGTTGGATCAGTTCACAACTCTACCAACAGTGCATCATGTCCCATTTCTCCCCACATCCACACCAACATTTGTCATTTTCCTTTTTCTATCATATTAGTCAATCTGATGGGTATAAAGTAGTACCTCAGAGTTGTTTTAATTTGCATTTCTCTAATGAGTATTGAGTCTTAGAAAAATTTTTTTCATATGATTATAGATAGCTTTGATTTCTTCTGAAAATGACCTGTTCATACTTTGATGACCATTAATCAGTTGGGGAATGACTCATAATTTTATAAATTTGATTCAGTTTTCCATATGTTTGAGAAATGAGTCCTTTATCTGAGGAATTTCTTTCTTACCTCTCCAGCCCCCATTTTCTGTTTCCCTTCTAATTTTGGCTATATTATATTTGTTTGTGCAAATGCTTTAGAATTTGATATACTCAAAATTACCCATTTATATATTATAATGTTCTCTATCTCTTATTTATTCATATATTCTTCCCTTTTCCATAAATCTGATGGTAAAATATACCACACACCCCAATTTGCTTATGATATCACCCTTTATGCTTAAATCATATACCCATTTTGACCTTATCTTGGTATGCAGTATGAGATGTTGGTCTATACCTAGTTTCTACCAAACTGCTTTAAAATTTTCTTAGAAATTTTTGTCAAATCATGATTTCTAATCCCCAAATCTTGAACCTTTTGGTTTTTCAAACACTAAATTCCTATGGTCATTACCTAATCTGATACATCACTCTATTTCTTAACTAGTACCAGATCGTTTGGGGCAGATAGGTGACAGAATGGATGGAGTGCCAGCCTTGGAGTCAGGAGGATTCAAATATGACCTAGGACACTCACTAGCTGTGTAACTCTTGGAAAGCTCACTTACTGTTTTCCTCAGTTTCCTCATCTGTAAGATGAGTAGGAGAAGGAAATGGTAAATCTGTGTCCTTGTGAAGAAAATCCCCAAAGGAGTAACAAAGGGTTGGATATGACTGAAAATGACTAAACAAACCAAATCGTTTGGATGTTTATTGTTTTGTAATACAGTTTGAAATCTGGAACAGCTAAGCCACCTTCTTTCACATTTTTCATTTATGTCCTTGATATTCTTTGCCTTTTGTTCTTGTAGACTAATTTTATTATTTTTTCTAGCTATATAAAATATTTTTGGGTAATTTGATTGGCATTGAACTGAATAAGTAAATTAATTTAAGTATAACTGTCATTTTTATTATATTTGTTTTTCCTACTGATGAGCAATTAATATTTCTCTGATTGTTTAGTTCTGACTTTGTGTGAAAAGTGTTTTTTAATTGTGTTCATGTAGGTCCTGGGTTTGTCCTGGCAGGCAGACTCCCAAATATTTTATATTGTCAGCAGTTATTTTATCATCTGCAAAGAGTGATAGTTTTGTTTTGTCAGCAGTTATTTTAAATGGAATTTATATTTCTGTCTTTTCCTGTTGGGTTTTGTTGGAAATACATAGAAATGCTGACAATTTATATGGGTTTAATTTGTATCCTACAATTTTTATAAAATTGTTAATTGTTCCAATTAGTTTTGGGGGTTGATTCTCTAGGATTTTCTAAGTATACCATCATATCATCTGAAAAGAGTGATAGTTTTGTTTCCTCATTTCCTCTTTTTTTTTTTTTGTGAGGCAATTGGAGTTAAGTGACTTGCCCAGGGTCACACAGCTAGTAAGTGTTAAGTGTCTGAGGCCGGATTTGAACTCAGGTACTACTGACTCCAGGGCCAGTGCTCTATCCACTGCGCCACCTAGCTGCCCCCTCATTTCCTCTTTTAATTCCTTCCATTCCCTTTTCTTTTTTTATTGCTATATACAACATTTGTAGAACAATATTAAAAATGGTGGTAAAAATGTGCATCCTTGCTTTACCCTTGATCTTACTGGAAAGGCTTCTGGCTTATCTTCAATATGGATAAGCTTGCTTCTGGTTTTAGATAAATACCGCTTAAGGAAAACTCCATTTATTCCTATGCTTTCTAGTGTTTTTTAGATAAATACCGCTTAAGGAAAACTCCATTTATTCCTATGCTTTCTAGTGTTTTTAATAGGAATGAGTCTTATATTTTGTCAAATCCTTTTTATGCATCTATTGAGATGAGGGAATTGAGAGGATTAGGACAGCACATGGTTAATTGTGTGTTTACTGACCCACACTGGCTCCCCCTTGTAGCTCACTTCTGGAGCTAGTTCAGTTCTCTTGCTATTCAATTATGGGCTTAATCCAAATTCTGTCTTTTGAGAAAACCTTGTGCAATTGTGGGAATTGGGAGAAAATTTTATTGCATTGTTTCAATCTAGTCCTGCATGGCTGGGAATCTGGACCACCTCTACCTACTGCTTAGAGCCCCATAACCAAAGATTCAAATTATGCTGACCAGAAACTCAGTCAGATCCAAAAACTAATGGAAGGAGTTTTCTCACAATTGTACATCTCAAACAACTTACATGTCTTATCTGAGAACTGGCTCCATATTGAACAATCAGTTATTTTTTCCCCATCTTCCTTTGGTTGCACATAGACCCTGGTGAAAGCAAGTGGTACACCCTTTTTTCTGATTTGGAGGGAATTGCAACCAACTGTTCACTCTTCCTCTCCTGATTTAGCAAATCCTTAATCTTTCCTCCAATTATAAATCAGATTACCTAATGGAGTATCCTGGCTAATTGTTTTCTTTTAATTAATTGGTCTCATTTGATTTGTTTTTTAATATGTAAAAGTCTGTCTGTCCCTGTATTTAGGGTCCCACCCTAAGCTGAGGAAAAGGTCTAGTCCCAATTTATCAGGCAATTGGCATAAATTGATATGCTCAGAAGCCCAAACCTTTGTTTCCTCCGTCATTTCATCTTTCACAACACAGAGATAATCTTATGATTTTTATTGGTTTAGTTATTGATAAGGTCAATTATACTGATAGTTTTTCTAATATTAAAACAATCCTGCATTCCTCATGGAAATCCCATATACTCATAGCATATGATCTTTGGGACATATTACAGTAATCTTCTCTCTAGTATTTTATTTAAAATTTTTGTATTGATGGTCATTAAGGTAATTGGTCTACAGTTTTCTTTCTCCATTTTCATTCCTTCTGGTTTAGGTATCAACATCAAATTTGTGTCATAAAAGGAATTTGGTAAGACCCCTTCTTCACCCATTTTTTTTTTTTAGTGAGGCAATTGGGGTTAAGTGACTTGTGCAGGGTCACACAACTAGTAAGTGTTAAGTGTCTGAGGCTGGATTTGAACTCAGGTACTCCTGACTCCAGGGCCAGTGCTCTATCCACTGCAACACCTAGATGCCCCTTCACCCATTTTTGCAAATAGTTTATATGGTATTGGAATTAATTGTTCTTTAAATTTTTAGTAGATTCAATTGTGAATCCATCTGGTCCTGGGGGTTTTTTCTTAGGGAACTCATTTATAGATTATTTAACTTATTTTTCTGAAATAGGATTATTTAAGTATTTTATTTCTTCTTCTTTTAATCTGGGAAATTAATATTTTTTTAATATTCATCCATTTCACTTAGATAGTCAGATTTGTTGTCATGTAATTGGGCAAAATAGCTCCTAATAATTGCTTTAATTTTATCTGCATTGGTGGTAAATTCACCCTTTTCATTTTTTTTTTTACCCTTTTCATTTTTGATACTTGTAACTTGGTTTTCTTCTTCCTTTTCTTCTTCTTTTTTTTGTGTGAGGCAATTGGGGTTAAGTGACTTGCCCGGGGTCACACAACTAGTAAGTGTTAAGTGTCTGAGGTTGGATTTGAACTCAGGTCCTCCTAACTCTAGGGCTTATCCACTGCACCACCTAGCTGCCCCTCTTCTTCTTTTTAAAAAATCAAATTAACCAATGTTTATCTATCTTATTGTTTTTTCAATAAAGCCAGCTTCTAGTTTTATTTGTTCAATGATTTTCTCATTTTTAATTTCATTAATCTCTCTTTTGATTTTCAGGATTTTCACCTTGGCATCTAATTGGGGATTTTAAATTGATCTTTTTCTAGATTTTTTTTTTTAGCTGCATGCGCAGTTCACTGATCTGTTCTTTCTCTCTCTCTCTCTCTCTCTTTTTTTTTTTGATGTAAGTATTAAGAGACATAAATTGTCCCCTAAACATTGCTTGGCGGCATCCCATAAATTTTGGCACATTTTCTTATTGTTGTCATTCTCTTTAGTGAAATTACCAATTATTTCTATGATTTCTTCTTTGACCCACTCATTCTTTATGATTAGGGAAAATAGGTAGCACAGTGGATAGAGCATTGGTCCTTGAGTCAAGAGAACCTGAGTTCCAATCTGGCCTTAGACACTTGACATTTACTAGCTGTGCAACCCTGGACAAGTCACTTAACCCCAAATGCCTCATACATCTGAGGCCATCTCCAGTCATTCTGATATATACCTTGCCACTGGACCCAGATGGCTCTGGAGAAGAGAGTGAGGCTGGTGACTTTCCACAGACCTCCCTCACTTAATCCAATTCACTGCAAGTCATGACATCACCTTCCTATGTCATGTTCCTCTTTGAGAATGAAGGAAAGGGGCAGCTAGGTGGCACAGTGGATAAAGCATCAGTGCTGGATTCAGGAGGACCTGAGTTCAAATCTGACCTCAGTCACTTGACACTTATTTATTAGCAGTGTGACCCTGGGCAAGTCACTTGACCCTGATTGCCCCACCAAAAAGAGAGAGAGAGAGAGAGAGAGAGAGAGAGAGAGAGAGAGAGAGAGAGAGAGAGAGAGAGAGAGAGAGAGAGAGAGAGAGAATATGAAGGGAAAACCAGCAACTTTTGAATTTGATTATTTAGTTTCCAATTAATTTTAATCTATTTCCATGCTCCTTTATTGAATGTAATTTTATTACATTATGATCTGAAAAGGATATACTTAACATTTATGCTTTTCTGTATGTAGCTATGAGGTTCTTATGCCCTAATACATGGTCAATTTTTGGTGCCATATACAGTGGGGAAAAAGTATACTCCTTTCTATTCCCATTCAAATTTCTCAAAAGGTCTATCATATTTACCTTTTCTATTCATTTCCTTAACTTCTTTCTTGTTAATTTTTTTGGTTAGATTTATCTAGTCTGATGCCATTTGGTACATGCATTTTTTTATTGATAGTACTTCATTGTCTATGGTACCTTTTAAGCAAAATGTAATTTACCTGCTTATTTCTTTTAATTAGGTCTATTTTGCCTTTTGCTTTGTCTGTGATCATGATTGCTACTCCTGCTTTTTTAACCTCAGCTGAAACATAATAGATTCTGCTCCAGCCCTTTATTTTCAGTGTGTGTTTGTTTTAAGTATGTTTTTTTAAAACAACATACTGTTAGATTTTGGGGTTTAATCCATTCTGCTATCTAATTCTGTTTTATGGTAAGTTCACTACATTCACATTCACAGTTATGATTACGGTTTATTTTCATCTATCCTATTTTCCCCTGTTAATCCTTTTCTCTCTCTTTTTAACCTGTCCCTCCTCAAAAGTCTTTTTTTGCTTCTGACCACTATGAACCTTAGTCTGCCATCCCTCTCTTTTTCTCTTATTTCTTTCCCTCCAACTTCCCTGTAAGATAATAAAGATTTCTATATCTAACTGTGTGTATGGTATTCCCTTTTTGAGCCAATTCTGATGAGAGCGAGGTTTAAGCATTGCTAGCTAAATCCTCCATCTTCCCTTCAATTATAAAAGCTCTTTCTTTTGTGCTTCTTTTATGTAGCATAATTCTCCCCTTTCTTTTTCTTCCTTCTCCCTTCTCTCAATGCATCCCTCTTTCTCTCTCTTTAATTTTATTTTTAAAAAATCATCCAACTATCATCACCTCACACCTGTTCTTTGTCTATGTACACTCTTTAAAAAAAAATAATGTTACAATTCTTAGGAGTTACAATGATCATTTTCCCATATGGGAATATAAATATTTTAACCTTATTGATTCCCTTAGGCTTTCTCTTTCATGTTAACCTTTTTATTTTTTTATTTTGTCTTGTATTTGAATTTTCTACTCAAATTTTCTATTCAGCATTGTTTTTTTTCCCAATAGGATTGTTTAAAAGTCCTCTATTTTTTTAAAAAAAAAATCCATTTCCCCCTAAAGGATTATACTAAGTTTTGTTGGACAGGTTATTCTTGGTTGTATTCCTTGCTCCTTTGCCTTACAAATTATCATTTTCTAAGCCCTCTAGTCCTTTAATGTGGTAGCTGCTAAATCCTGTCTGAACTTTATTGTGGCTCTATGATATTTGAGTTGTTTCTTTTGGCTGCTTGCAATATTTTCTCCTTGACCTGGGAACTCTGGAATTTGGCTATACTATTGCTAGTAGTTTTCTTTTGAGACCTCTTTGAGGAGGCAATTAGTGGATTCTTTCAACTTCTATTTTACCTCCTGGTCTAAGGATATCAGGGCAGTTTTCTTTGATAATTCCTTTCAAAATGATGTTAAGGCTCTTTATTTTTTTTGTCATGGATCTCAGGTAGACCAATAATTCTGAAATTATCTCTCTTTGATCTATTTTCCACGTATTGTTTTTTTCAATTGTGTTATTTACAATATTGGGGGATGAGGCTGGGTTTTCTAAAATATTGCTACTTATAAATTAACAGCCATTGCACCAGTTTTGGCAGTAAGCATTTGTTATTAATTAACATCAAATATTGATAAAATATTGACTGCATATATATCCCTGACTTCCCTACTAGTCACAGGCTTACAGGTTTAAACAATTATATACCCACTGTGGAGAGTAAAAGAAAGTCTCAGGAAGAAGAGAGACAAGAGACAAGAGAGTGACCATGGTGTGCCCAGGAATTTTATTCTCTTTTTGGTAGAGATGGTTCACCACACATTGATCTAAGCTAATTGGTTAGCATCATTTGGCTCCATTGATTAACATGACTTGGGTGGTAGGTTAGAGATCAAAGTCCAACCATCTAGGTGTGTTTCTTCCCCTAGCTAATCAGAAGGATCAATCCGCATTCCTTTTGTTAAGCTGAAGGCTTATGCCAGGCTGGTTTCTGGTGAGGGGGAGAGAACAGCTAGAAATTCATTATTAATAATTATTTTCTCATACAATAATATATTTCACATTTTCTTCCATTTTTCCATTCTTTTTATTTTGTTTTTTTTTTTGTTGTTGTTTCTCAGTGTCACATTATTTTCCACTTGCCTGATTCTGATTTTTTTTTTTGTGGGGCAATGAGGGTTAAGTGACTTGTTCAGGGTCACACAGCTAATAAGTGTCAAGTGTCTGAGGCCAGATTTGAACTCAGGTCCTCCTGAATTCAGCCATTACTTTTTCCACTGTTCCACCTAACTGCCCCCCTGATGCTGATTTTTAAGGAATTCTTTTCTTCAGTGAGATTGTTTACCTCCTTTTCCATTTGGCTAATTCTAGTTCTTAAAAAAAGTTCTTTTCTTCAGTGAATTTTTGTACCTTTTTTCAATTTGGCCAATTCTGCTTTTTAAGGTATTATTTTCTTCAGTATTGTTTGTGCCTCTTTTCCTAAGCCGTCAATTCTCTTTTCATAATTTTCTTGTATCACTCACAAGTTCCTTCAGACCAGTTATGCAGAGCTAAGAGCTTCAGAACATGTTGTTGCCCCCCCATGCAGCCACCTGTAAGACCTGGTCTTTGCTCCCTGTGCTGTGCCCTGTCCTCACCACCACCCAGGTGAGAAATACCTTTCCTGCCAACCTCCTAAATTGCCTTGGGCTGGAAAATTGTTTCACCTGACCTTTTGTTGGGTCTTCCACTCCAGAAGTTATATGAAGCATTACTTTAGAGTTGTTTGGAGGGAAAACTGGGAGAGCTCAGCTAAATGCTTCTGTATTCTACCATTTTCATTATTTTAAAAACATAAGTACAAGTATTTACTTAGAAGCCAAACACCATGACTTGAAATCCTCTACCCATGCAGATTAATAGTAGCTCTGCAATGTATAGACATAGAGTTGCCTGAGTTACTTAGTGTAATTTGCCCAACGGTCACATAACTTGTATGTTTCAATAGTTAGCCATGAATAGTTGGTCTTTCTGACTCTCAAGTCTGTTATAACCAAACTTTTTTGGTTATATACTCCTTTCTCTTTTTTCCCTTATGGGTATTCTGCTAGGTGTGAGGTGAACATGATTTTATTAGTATAACCTTTGTAATTGGTGTAATGGGTTTAGGTTTAACTGCCTTACAGGGAAGTTAAGAAGCTTGCCTAGTTATGGGAGGGAGTATAATGAGAGAATATTGAGCTATAATGTATGAATTGTGGATGTTGCTGAGTTGCAGATAAGGTCTACGATTAGTTATGGAGGAAACAGGATTTGATTTCTCTTTCTACTCTCTTATTCATTGATCAAATACCTGCTCTATGAAGCCAGGGTTCCCAGGAAACTCCAGCCTCCACTTTGGAGATCATTGATCCAAAAGTAAGGAAGTGACCCTTGGCAGTTTTCTTGTCTGGGGTATAAGTCTGCTTCTAAGAAAACATAGTTGATGAGTTGTCTTTCTTGACAGTTCACTTGTCTGTGGCATAGATCTCCTCAGATTTTTAAGCAAAGAACTTACTGAAGTTAAAATTGACTCAGGGAAAATGACAAGCTACAGAATACAGGAGTGAAAAGAGAACATATTATCCTCCTAGCATATAAATAATTGGAGAAATTTTAGGTTAACACCTAGGGAAATATAGTTGCCAGAAGTTTTCTGTGATTATAAACAAATGTAATTGACTTCATCTTAGACAGAAAAATAAAAATTTTGCTACTGATAATAAATTTAGATGGAATCCTTCATAGAGAGAACCTAGAACCTAAATCAAGAAAGAGAACTATGAGAAATAAGGAAAAGAGAGTATGCTCTGTTCTCAATTGTGATTTTGAGTTACTTCTTATAGGGTTTGAATGTAACTGTGTATTAGTGGTTCTTCTCTGGGAATTCAAGGTATGAGGGCAGACTGGAGTGAGCCAGGCCAGAGAGTTAATGCAGGGGTTTATACTAGGAAAATGGCATGGCTAGAGCTTGCATATAAAATACATTTAAATAGTTCCTTTCTCTCCTCAATTTATAGAAGAGGAAATTAAGAGACTAACATTGAAATTAAGAAATTGTTTGGAGATCTGATTGAAAGATACAGCTGAGGTACCACTTCCTATTGTCTTGTGATAGCACTTCCCCTTCCCTGTTTCCTCCTATCCTATTTTGTTTTGAGTCACCTTTATACACTGTATAATTGTATAGCTCTGGGAGGTCTTATCCAAAATGTCATCCTTACTAGCAAGTTGGGTCTCCAGCAGGCAGCTAGCCAGATGCTCTAGGGATCCTTATCTCAAATTCCACTTAATCTTTTAAAAACATTCTTTAAAAAACTTTATTCATCTTAAAATTAAATTAAAGAGGCAAAAAAAAAGGACATTTCCACATACACAGCACAGCAAACAAGGGTATTCAATATAAAGCTCTGACTTTACATTTCACAGTTTACTTTTGAAAAACTATGTAATAAACACCACACATTGTTTTCAAAGCTACCCTGCATTTCTATGCTTCCTTCTAAGTGTTCTTTTGTTCTTTGCTGTGAACTTTTAATTTTTTTCTCCCTCTCTTCTTACCCTGCCCTAGAGAAGGCTACCATTAGCCACAAATATGTGTGTATATTATATGTGTGTGTGAATGTGTATGGGTATATATCTATTTCATATATATATGTATATATATATGTGTGTAAAATCATACTACGCATACTTCTATTTATTACTTCTTTTTTCTGGATGTATATAGCATCTTCCTTCATAGATCCTTTTTAGTTGATTTGAGTATTTATAGTACTCAAAATGACTTAGTTATTCAAAATTTTTCTTAGAACAATATTGCTATTACTATGTACAATGTTCTCTTGTTTCTACTCATTTCATTCTTCACTATTCCATGCAAGTCTTTTTATGTTTTTCTAAAATCAACTAGCTCATCATTTCTTATAGCATGCTAGTATCCTATCACAATCATATACTGCAACCTGTTTAGCCTTCCCCAAGCTTTTCAATTTCTAGTTCTTAAGCCACCACAAAGAGAGATGCTATAAATATTTTAGAACATATAAGTTCTCTTCCTTTTCCCCTAATCACCTTGAGAAACAGATCTAATAGTTGTATCACTGGGTCAAAGGATGTTCAGTTTTATAACTCTTTGGCATAATTCCAGATTGCTCTCCAAAACCGTTGGATCAGTTCACAGTTCCAACAACAGTGAATTAGTGTCCTAATTTTTCCACATCCCCTTGAACATTTGTTGCTTTCCCCTTCTATCATTTTAGAAAATCTGTTAGATATAAGATGATATCTCAAACTTATTTAATTTGTAGTTCTCTAATCAATAATGATTTAGAACATTTTTATATGCTTATAAATTGTTTTGATTTATTCACCAAAAAACTGGCTGTTTATATCCTTTGACCATTTATTAATTGGAGAATAACTCATATTCTTATAGATTTGACAAAGTTCTTTATATATTTGAGATATGAAACTTTTATCTGAGAAACTTCTATAAGATTCTCCGCCCAACCCCAATTTTCTTCTTTCTTTCTGACCTTGACTACATTTGCTTTATTTGTCCCAAACCCTTTTAATTTAATGTAATCAAAACTATCCACCTACTTTTCAAGGTTGTTGTGAGGATGAAATGAAGTAATATTTGTAAAGTGATTAGCACAGTGCCTGGCACATAGTAAATATGTAGTAGATGCTAATTTCCTTCTTTCCTTCCTCACTGGCCTTGGATGTCTACAAATTCTGGCATGGATTCTGGTTCCTGCATCTCTGTTGCTCTCCTGATCTTTTGAAACTCGCAAGGTCACAACCTTGTCCATTCCATCTTCAGTAATCATTTACCCAAGGTAGAAAACAATAGAAATAACAGGGACAGAAGGAATAGTAAGTAATACCATGTGCCCATGACTTCATGTCAACTTGGGTGGGTAGAGTAGGCTGTTGGCATTATCTCTTCCCCTCTCCCCAAACCTCATGCAAAGGTTTATATCGACCTTTACGTCTGCACTGAAATGCATCTAGAAAGGAAAAAGAACAAGGTCAATCGTTGGTGTCTTTTGTATGTATCCTCAGTCAAAGATTAGTTGAAATACCTTTCTTAGTTGTAAATGCTCATAGAATAATGGAACATATTCTGAAGTGGAAAAGGAAAGAACTTTATTATAAGTCTTGAAGCAGCCTCATCAAACATCCACATCCTAGGACTGTAATCTTATCAGTCAGGCCTCCATTAATAGCTAATGATAGCTAACATTTAAATAGCACTTCCTATGTTCCAGATACTATGCTAAGCACTTTACAATTATTATTTCATTTAGTCCTCACAACAACCTTGGGAGGTAGTTGCTATTAGTATTCCCATTTTACAGTTGAATAAACTAAGGCACACAGAGATGAAATGATTTGCTCAGGGTTACAGCTAAAAAGTGTCTGAAGCTGGATTTTAACTCAAGTCTTTTTACTCCTAGACTTATGCTCTATCCACTGTGTCACATGACTGCTCCATTATACAACAAACACAGAGATACTGTATTCAGAAGGCCACATTATGAGAACTAAAATTCTTAGGACCAATTAAAATTAAATTATATTTATTGAGCATCTCTACTGTACATATAAGGCACTGTACTAGGCTTTAAGTAGGGATGCCAAGGCAAATAAAGCAGTCCTTCCCTAAAGAAGATTACAATCAAGTAGATAGAAAGAGGGAAATCATACATATATAATGTAAAAAGTACATGAAATAAAAAGAAAATGTTACAAAATTTTAGATGTCAGATACATCATTTCTAGTTAAAGGGGTATCATTGAGTGTGGGCAAAACAAATGATTAGCAGGAATTATATCAAAACTTCTTGTACTTGAAAAAAATCATACATCAATCAATCAGCATTTCATGGTAGATTAGGTTTCTTTTATGATATACTCTTGGCACTTCTTCCTCTGTAATCTCTTTTTACATGTACAGTCCCTCCCCAGATATTGGGAAATGAATGTAATCATTAAAATCACCTCATGCAAAACTGATGTAGATGGATGGGTCAATAAACTATGGAAATAATCCAAATGACTGAGAGATTTTCTAGAAAGTAGATTTGTCTGTGAAAGAAGAGAAAGGCAGAAACCTGAGGTGGTTTATTAAAGAGGGATTTGATAATGAAAAAAATATGAGATGATGATGGTGCTGAGATATTGAAGCTCTCTTCCCTGCCCAACACTCCCTCATACTTATCCATGTCAGACTTACCCTTTCCCCTACTTCTTAAACTCTTCCCTATCTAACCTCCCCTATCTTATCCATCTATTGTCCCCTGTAGAATCTTCCCTCTTCCCACATATATGCTTTTTATTCTTTATACCTTATCCTTGATATTAGACTTCAGAGAGATTCTTTTGTATATATTTTGTATTTAGTTTTCTAAGGACCAATTGTTTTTTTCCAATAGAATGCAATTTCCTTTAGGGTAGGATTTTTGTTTTTGTATTTTCAGCCATAGCATAGTGTCTGGTATACAGTAGGTGCTTGTCAATTGCTTGTTGAATTGTAATGAATTGAATTATTGCTTGGAGAGTAGGGATGGTGTGGTATTACTCAGTGACAGATAAAAGGACAGTCACAGGAAACTGCTTATACTGATCTAGCAGTTAGAATTCCTTGTTTTCACCCAGGTTGTCTGGATTTCATTCCAGGTATATGAAGTTAGTTCCTTGTGTCACCATGGATAGAGTTCTGGGCTGAGAGCCAGGAAGATCTGAGTTCAAATTTGAACTCAGACACTTACTACCTATGTGACCCTGGGCTAGTCATTTAAACTGCTTCCCTAATTTTCCTCAGTTGTAAAGTGGAGATCATAATAATGCCTGCCTTGAAGGGTTGTGAAGATAATATGAGAAAATATTCGTAAAGGACTTAGCACAGTGCCTGACACATAGTAGGTATTTAATAAATGCCTTACTCCCTCCTATCCTTTCCCCATATAATAATCCATCAGGCAACATGGTACAATGGAAAGAATGCTTGATTTAGAATGAAATGACATGTCCAGATCCCAGTTTTGTTTCTTAATGCTTATGTGATTTTAAGCAAGTCACAACCTTTTTGGGACTCAGTTTCTCAATCTGTAAAATGATAGGGTTGGCCTGGATAACTACTGATGTCCCTTCCATCTCTAAATCTATGATCTTATCCCATAAATAAAAAGATCAGACTCTGAGAGACAAACTTTGTTCACAAGTACAAACTAGACTGATCAATCAATCTATCTATCAGTTATCTATCTATCATCCATCCATCTATCTATCTATCTATCTATCTATCTATCTATCTATCTATCTATCTATCTCTCTATCTCTCTATCATCTATCCATCCTCTATCTCTATCCAAGTTTGGTGAATTTTTCATTGCATTTGGTTGCTTTTTTGTTTATTTGATTTTATGTTTAGTAATAGTGATCAATTATTTTGTGCATGTGAATGGTATAATGATAAGGGATTGCATGGGTATGAGTCTGAAATAATGACAGAAGGGTTGGAAGGTATTTTGGGCAAAACCATCTTCTTGGAAATTGTCATAGTGGTGCTATTTTCTACAAAAGGCTTTTGTTAGAACCTCCCCCATAATCCATACTACTTTGTATATATTTTTAATTGATCACGAGCTTTTTTGATCCATTAGAATATAAGCTTCTAAATACCAGGGATTTAAAAAACAACTTTGTGTCTTCAGCACTTAACACTGTGTCTGGCTTAAAGATGTTTATTGAATGAAGACAAAATATTAAAGATGGAATTTATTAACTGAAATCGAAGAACATAGCATAAATGAAGTTATAGTGAGGGTTCTCCTCCCCAATATTAGTTGTCATAATTCTAGAAGTTCTAGTTATAGCAATAAAACAAAAGAACAAATTAAACATTTAAACATTGGAAGAGGAGAAACAGATCCCAATTTGCTCCAAACATAATTGTTCACATAGGAAACCCCAGGGAATCAGCAAAGAACCTAACTGAGATGATTAAGAACTTCAGTAATGTGACTAGGATAAAAATAAATCCACAAAACCATGAGTATTTCTATATACTATTAAGGCTATAAGAATTGGAGTGCCACCACCCTGCTGAGAGGGACATTGTGAGAATCAGAGTACCTCCCTGAAAAGAAAACATGTGACTTGGCGTCCGGAAGTTGCCTGGCGTCCAGAAGTTATGCCTATAGAACTTCCTGTTAGTCTTGTCAATCAGTGCTACCAGCCAATTAGCTTGGAGCTGTGTGTGAGGATGGCCATGCTTCCTGTTTCACAGGGGGCTTCTGGGAGAAGCAGTGAAGGATCTGGGTCTTTTCTGAGGAACTGGCTGTCAGTGGCAGGGACACTCCCTCTCTCTCTTGGATAGCTAGATGAAGGCTGTTTTTCCTCACTCTCTCTTGCTTTGCTAACCCTTAATATACTTTAATAAATGCTTAATGCCCAAAGACTGGTGCTAAAGTTTCTAATTTAAGGTGACCACACATTAGATTTTTTAGACATCACAGTTAGAATTATAGGCTTTACAAGGCAAACTCGGAAGAAATAATATTCAATCAGTAAGCATTTGCTACATTCTAAGAACTATGCTAAGTACTGAGGGTAAAAAGACAAATGCAAAACAATCTCAAACATATGCAAAATATACCAAAATGAATATGAGGTACTTTGACCTCTAGGATGCACAGATGACTTAACTCCACACTATTTCTCTATCATGCCACAGAAGCCTCTTCACCCTAGAGGTTCTCTTTACCCCTGGACTACTTCTCCTTTCAGAGGTATTCTCTGCTCCTGTGACCTTGCCCTTTGATCAACTTATTTGTCCTAGAACCTCCATTTTAAGGAGGTAGTTGAGTCCGACCACCTCTTCATTCCTCTTCTGTTTATACAGCTGACTCATTTCCATAAGACTTTCTTTACCATGCCCCCATGCAATTCTGTATACCTTCATCACCACCTTTCTACCAGCCCTAGTTCCTTGTTTTGTGCTATCTTTCCCCATTAGAATGTAAACTACTAGAGGGCAGAGGGCATTGTGTTTCTTTCAGCTTGTATTTGTTTTCCCTGGGCTTGGCTGTATTTGGCCCATAGCAAATGCTTAATAAATGCTTGTTGACTTGCTGTTAATTTTTTGGAAGGAAGGCATTTGATGCTTAGGGAAGACCTGGGAAGTCTTAATGAAGAAAGTGGTTCCTGAGTCCACTCAGGAGGACTTAGATGTTCCATTCAAAATGATTATAAAATGCATAAAATATCTTGGATCTAACCTAGCAAAATGAATGCAAGATTTATATACATATATTTAGTTAGATTAATGATTTGAGTGGTGGACTTGGAATCAGGAAAAAGTGAGTTTAAATCCTGCCAAAGAGATTTATTGACTAGACACTTTATCTCTGAGTCTCAGTTTCCTCATCTGTAAAATGAGACAGTAGAACTCAATGGCTATAGGGGGCAGTATGCATTGGAAGTGGGACCTGTTCCTCATCATTCTTGATACCAGGATCAAGTCTCTATCCACTACACCTTGCTGCTACTTTAATAAAATTATGTTAGTACTTAGTTTAATTTATAGATTTATTGCTGGTCCAATTAATTACCATGAAGACACTATATTGAACTGGTGTGGGGACCAATTTTTAATTGGGGAGTGTTAGCTAAGCGGCTCGCCCCAATATTGGGGCAAGGAAGGAGACCGGCAGCCTCCCTCAAAACAGAACAGGATTTATTTTATCAAGAACGAACTTAAAAACAAACAAACAGGATCAGTAGGATCAAGGGAAAGGAAATAAAATGGGGAAAGGGAAATTATACAACCTGAGAAAATACCACCGCCCAGGAATCAGCTGAGAATACGCAGGAGAACGCCTGTCACCTTCCAGCTTCCACCTAGAATGCCTAATTCTCCTTCCCCAATCCCAGAAAACCCCATACTGCCCCAGCCAATGGGATGGCCGCTCTGACAGTCACATGACTGTCCTCACTAGGCTTCCAATCATTATAATTTTGCCAGGCCCATGTAGGCGTAGGCGAGTGGTGATGACGTGAGGTGCCAGAGCCCTGGCAACGGCTAAAACCAGTGGATGGAGCACCATGCAGTTTGTGGAGCCCCAGGCCAGTGTGCACAGAGGCATAAAAACCTCAATTAACAATTAATTATTTACACTAGACAACATGATAACATTTAGTTGAAGGAATAAAATAATCTTAAATATTAAGGAAAATAATGAGGAAAGCGTAGAAGTAAAAGGGGCAGTATGTTACTGTACCTCAATCTATATTACAAAAGTGCCATCATCAAAATTATTGGTTATCAATTAACAAATAGAAAAGTAGGTTCATGGAAAAGACTAGAAAAGCAAGAAATAAAATTATTGAAAGCAATAAACTAGTGTTTGACAAATCCAAGGATATAAATTACTTTGACAAGAACTTTTTTTTCTTTTTTGGTGAGGCAATTGGGGTTAAGTGACTTGTCCAGGGTCACACAGCTAGTAAGTGTTAAGTGTCTGAGGCTGGATTTGATCTCAGGTACTCCTGACTCCAGGGCTGGTGCTCTATCCACTGCACCACCTAGCTGCCCTGACAAGAACTTTTGATTGATTAAACTGTGTGGTGAATAAACTTATATGGGATCACCTATTAATTGTCCCAAGTGTTAGGGAATTTAGCTGGGATTTATCATATATATGTTACTTAGAAATTAGAGGCTACTGCACCAGTTTGGGGGCATTAAGCATTTACTAAAGCATATTAAATAGTAGTAAAGAGAGCACCTGCCTCAGAAAGTTAAGAAGGAGAGATAATGAGGCACCATAATGGACTGTGTCTGCTTCCTCTAAGTTCCCAGGCCAAGAGAGCAAGTGCCTGTGTAAGCTTGCTGTGGGCTGGAGGAGAGCCCACCCTTACACATTGCTCAAAGCTAATTGGCTACCAGCATTCAAATCTATTGGTTTACTTGATCTGAGGGTGGCCTGGCCCAGTACATGCTAATGTCAGAGTATGGAGTCCATGTCAGAGTATGGAGCCTTCTGAGGGGAAAAGATCTTCAGGTAGGTGTGGTTTTAACCTCTATTAATAGTCCAAGGTCCCACTTGGCTGACTCTGGGCCAGTCTTAAAAGGTCAGGCAGTTAGGCCCTCGAGTGAGGGGGGTCTCTGGGAGTCCCAAAACCCCATTATTTTCTCACAACTGAAAAATAAGTTCAAAAGGATATGTAACCTAAATACAAAATGTCACATCATCAAAACTATTAGAAGAAAGTGAGAGGAGGAAATTTTACCAACTATATCTTAGAGAAGAATTTTTAAAAAAATTATTTTCAAATCTATTCTTTCCTTCCCAGGGCACCCCCTCCTAACTGAGAAAGAAAGATAAACAAAACCCCATTTACAACATGTATGGTCAAGCAAAACAAATTTCTGCCATATTCATTTGGCCATATCTTTCTACCTACCCAATATGTCTCAACTTGAATTTTGAGTCCATTGCCATTTTTTTAGTCTGCAGCATGTTTTTTCTCGAGTCCTCTAGAATTATAGTTGGTCATTGTGTTGAGGAAATTTCCTAAATTTTTCAAAGTTTTGCATTTTTATGATATTGCTATTATTGTATATCTTGTCCTGATTCTGCTCAGTTCACTCTTCATCAGTTTATATTAGTAATCCCATACTTCTTTGAATTCTCTCCCCTTTGTAGTCCAGAATGATCCCCTGACCATGAATCTTGGTGGATTGTTTCTCTTTCAAGACCTTATCCATGGGGTAGCTAGGTAGTGCAGTGGATAAAGCACCGGGCCTGGATTCAGGAGTAACTGAGTTCAAATCCAGCCTCTGACACTTGACACTTACTAGCTGTATGACCCTGGGCAAGTCACTTAACTCTTATTGCCCCACAAAGAAAGAAAGAAAGAAAGCAATACCTTGTCTTCTTAAATTCAACATAGGAAATTTGCATCCTTGCTACAGAGCAATTTAACCTCAACATCTTCAAACACTTCCTTGAGTTCCATCTGAGTTACTTTATAAGGTGGATTCTTGCCAAGGAGTGTCATTGCATCTCCATATTTTTTCTTTTCTTCTGTCTTTTTGAGTTTCATTTAAGAGCCAAGGACTTTGGAGTCACTGAGTTTCAGAACTTTTTTTTTCATGTTTTCAGCTGATTCAGATTTCACATAGCCAAATTTAACTAGTGGTAGCAATTCAGACATTCCCAGTTATAAGGTTGTTGTTTTTCCCAAAGAAGCCTGTGATTCCAGTTTTTAGCTCAGAAGTGATTTTGTTGAAGTTCAGATTACCAGTGAAGAAACTGACATTTGCAGATGCTTCAGCTTCCATTCCTCTTTCTCATCTTTGAGGGCTTTCTGTTTGTCCATTTCCTTTGTCCTATTTCCTGGTGCTGATGGGTACTTCTTCCTCCTCTGCCTTCTCCTCTTCCTCTGAATCCTTGGCTTTTCCAGTTTTCCTTGGATCAGTTTTCACAGAGGAAGTCTTCCCTCTTGCAGTTGTGGTACCATAGTATCTTCTTCAGAGTCTCCCCATCTTCATCCCCACCACTATCATCTTCCTCCATATTCTCTTCCTCCTATACCTCAGAATCTTGTTTGGTTGGAGCTGTTCCCATTTTTGTCACTTTGAGTGGCTCAGATTCTTCATGCTCTTCATCTTTGCTGTGCTCCTCTATAGATTCACTGTCTTCTTCCTTGGAAGTCTTTCCATCTTATTGGCTCTTTGGTTGGGGAGTAGGGTTACTGCTGCTTTAGTTAGGGCAACTGCTGCTTTAGCCGGAGTGGCTTCCTTCTTGTCTAGTGTGATGACAGCTTTAGTTGGGGTAGCTACTTTCTTGACAGAGCCATAGAAGACTTCATTCCAGAAGTCATGACTGATTTTTTGGAAAATGTGGTGGCAACAATGTCTTTTTTTTGGGCTGGGGGTACCTTTTTTTTTTTTTGCTGATATAGCTGGTATAGTTCCTTCTTGACCTTCTGAGACCTCACAGTCTGTTCTCCATGACTTTCCTCTTCATCTTCTGATATGTCCTCCTCATCACTGTCTTCTATCTCATTGGAAAGAGGAGCCATCTTCTTTGGCTCACCAGGATTTTTACCTAAACTTCACCATGGTGGTGGAGTGTACTTAGGGGGCAAAGGGTATAGATATGTCAGTAGTGGCCCAGTCAATGTTGATGGCTCTGGACACTAGCAGTCCTTTGTTGATGGAGACTAAGATGAGACACAGAGCCTGTCCACTTGGCACCAATTTAAGAAACTTTTATATATATATGTATATGTGTGTGTCTGTTTATATATATATATATATATATATATAAGATCAGTGAAGATAGAATAAAGAAGAAACTGTAGAGGAGGGAAAATATTTGCATTAACTATAACTGAGAAAAGTCTTATAGAACCCCAGATGTTCAAAGGGCTATCCCCCACATGTGGCATGGGTGTGTCTTTGTGTGGTTCAAAGGGAGAAGATATAGACATCTCTAGCTTCTTCTTCTCCTACCCTTCTCCAGAGGAAACTTTATTCCCTGCCAGGAGGGGAAGCAAGAGGGCAGGTGCCAGAGGTTGCCACAGTACTCTACTCAGAAAAAGGAGGTACTGAAGCATAATTATGTCTATCTATTATTAGTCTGGGGCATGCAAGTTTCAGGTTCAAGTTAACATGATTGATGTTTATTATTGGGGGAAAGCAGGGCCCTAAGTTTTATATTCAAGACTTGATCCCTTTCCCACCAAATACCAGTTTCACAATAAACACACATGGCATTTAACCAAGAAAACTCATTTATCCAAATTGGTAGCAAAACAGACATCAGAGAAGGTATACATAGGAGACTATACCAGGCATTATAGAATGAAGGAGTTCATTCACTGGGATCAAGATAACTCAGGTCAAGATAGAGAAAGAGTCCTAAACCTCACCCAAGGGAAGTTCCCTGAAGTCACCAATATAGCAAGCTGGGCATAGGGAGAGCTATACCCCAAAAGATAAGTAGTCAAAGGATATCAAAAATACATTTTTAAAAGACAAAAAATGTAAACAAAATAAAATAAATTAACTATGAATATTTTGTACCAAGATAAACCCCATAAGTATAGTAGAGATAATTAGTAGAATTTCAGTTTAGTTTAAAGAGTTTAAATTCACCTGATACAGCTTCAAGGAATAGAACTTTGTCAGAGAAGGTTACCCATCATAGAATTGGACATATACCATGGCTCCTTGATGGAAGACATGTCTCTTGTTGGGAAGACTCAGTAAATTCCTCACATTAGTTCTCAGTTACTTGAATTGTCTCCTGATGATTGGCAATTGATAGTTATGTAGATATAGTCTTGTCAGAGGAATCTCCCTCTTTTTTAGTCTATAAAAGGGTGCTAATTATTCTTTTTCAGTTCTGTTTCTCCTCTGTGCTTCTGGAAAGCATTGGAAGGAGGGGTGATTTTTCCCCCCTCTTGACCCAGTGTCAAGACTTAAAGCAGAAGCATGTGGCATTAGGAGCTAACAACCTGAGTAACCTGAGACTGGAGCTTGAATCTCTGGCTGCCTTTATTTCCTTTTATGAGAACAGATCAAGAACTAGTGATACTCAGAAATGAATATTCTTAATCTTTATGGATATTTTGTGACTTAAATTTCTGAGCTGTGGAATTGAATAATGGCTGCCCAAAAGATAATTGAGTGCCTTAACAGTTTACTTCATGAAGGAAAAGTTTACCACCACCAGGAGCAGTAAATAAAGCTGGGCCTCAGTTGCCAAGGTGATATGTACCTGGCAAGTTGCATGGACACTACAGATCAGAGATCAATTGAGTCTTACAAAGTTGTCTTTTCCTTCCTGGGGAATTAGAATGAATGTATTTTTTTCATGTGTGGCTTTGAATTCTAATAAAATACTATGTATATTATTTAGAAGATACAAAAACACTTCCTGTCATTCCTGTAAGTCCTACAGTGTCATGGTTAATTTAAGTAGTACAGTTATGTGAACCATCTAACTTACACAGATTTCTTATCAAACTGCTATTATACATAATCAAAGCAAATCACACTAAATGTTAATTAGTTTTTAAAAGAGAAAACATAGATATTGAATTACTCACATAATTTCTAAGTAGGAACAGGAAAGCATGTTTTTGAAACAAATCAATAATGAAATAAAGCCATATATTAGTCTACTAACATTTCATGACAGTGGTTGATGGTTGCTCTAGATGTTGAATTTGGTAAATTATCAGAGGGATCTGATGAAAACAAGCTTTTGTTAACCACTATCATTATTTCTCTATAATCAGAAAAATATTATGACAAATTTCTGTGGTTAGTTTATTTGGAAATAGATTAGATTACCATATTGAAATTCAAATAACATTGAAGAAAGTTAAGTAGAAAAAGAATGGGAATTAGACAAAAGGAAAAACCTAGGATTTTTCAATTGATCATCTAGCTTTTATGAAATATTTACTATGTTCCAAACACAGTTAGAAGGGAATGACATGCTATGGTCCATGGGGTCATGCAGAGCTGGACACCATTGAAAGACTGAAAAAAGCAAATATTTAAAACACTGTGCTAAGCATCAAGGATACAAAAGAAAAAATAACACACATATAGTCCTATCCTCAAGGAGCTGATTTTCTAAAGAGGAGACAATATATATATAAATAAGTAAATACAAGATAATTACAGAATTGATGGAAGGTAAATTTATTAGGGAAGGCACTAGCAGTTAGGGAATTAGGAATGACCTCTGAAGGTGGTGTTTAAGCTGAGTGTTAAAGTAAGCTAGGGATGCTAAAAAATGGAGATGGGGGAGAGCATTAAAGGAATGAGGCATAAAGTATGACAGCATAGAGATGGGAGATAGAGTATCTTGTATGAAGAAGAGCAAATAAGCTGTAAATCTGGACTGTATAGTGTATGGAGGAAAGTAATGGATAATAAGACTAGAAAGATAGGAAAATGACAGGTTTGTGAAAACTTTTATGTGGAGTTTATATTTAATCTTTGGAAATATGAAGCTATTGAAGTTTCTGACTAGGGGGTGATATGATAAAACTTTTATTTTTGGTAGCTATGTGAAGGATAGTTTGGAATGGGAAGAGATGAGTCAAGGATATGAATTAGGAGGCTATTCCAATAGTCTGGGAAAGAGCTGTTGAAGGCCTGAATTAGGATGGTGGCTATGTGAGTAAAGAAAAAGGGGACATGTGGGATAGATGTTGTAGCGGTGGAAATGGCAGGATTTTACAATGAATTGGATATATGGGGTAAGTGAGAGTCAAGACTGAAGGATGACTTCAAGGTTGGAAGCATGGGTAACTGGAAGGATGGTAGTGCACTTGACAATAAGAGAAATGTTCAGGAGAGGGATAGGTTTGCAGCAGAAAACAATGATTTCTCTTTTGGATATATTGAGATGCTTATGGGACATCCAATTTTAAAATACCCAGTTAGCAGTAGTTGATTGAGCACTTGAGCTTAAAGAGAAAGACTTGGGCTGGATATATACATTATATATATATATATATATATATATATATATATATATATATATATATATATATAATCTGTGAGTTAAAAACCTAGAGATTATAATTAAATCCATGGGAGTTGATGAGGTCACCAAGAGAGAAAGTATAGAAAGAGAAGAAAGTCCAGGAGAGAGATTTGATGATACTCTTTATCCCTTGCCTCACCCCTCTAGTTAGGGGACATGATAAAAATGATGTTTCAAGAAAGGAGAATGAGGAGTGGGCAGACAGGTAGAAGGAGTCATGAGAGAGTGGTGCCATCTACAGTGGAGGGACCATTCAGGTGGAAAAACATGATTGACAGTGTCAGCCTGTGTAGAGGTTGAGAAAAGACCATTAGATTTAGCAATTAAGGGTTTCTTTATTAAAAATCATTTCTGCTTACAAAGGATAGACTGGTGCTTGCCCAGAACAAACAGAGGTATTGGAGGGGCAGTTAGGAAATGCAGTGGCTAGAGCACTGGGCCTGGAGTCAGGAAAACCTGAGTTCAATTATGACCATGGATACTTATCAGTTGTGTGATCCTGAGCTAGTTATTTAATCTCTCCTTGCCTCAGTTTCCTCATCTGTAAAATGGGGATAATAATACCATGTACCTCCCAGGGTTGTTGTGAGGATAGAATGAGATAATAATTATAAAATGCTTAGCACAGGGCCTGGAACATAGCAAGTGCTATATAAATGTTAGTTATTGTTATTAATAATCAGGAAATTTAGATGTTCTATGAGCCCTGTTGTTGTTTGTTCATTTGAGGTTAAGTAGATTTTTCCTGATTGTGGTGGCACTCCCTGGACTTAATATCTGATGTACCTAACTTCATACAAGGCCTTGGAAATGTATCCTCCTTTTTCTTGAACACTCCATGATGATTACAAGGTTGATGAGCAAAAATAAAACAAAAACCCAAAACACTTTGGGAAGGAAAAAAACCAAACTAAATCAGAGAAGTAGAGTGTGACAGGTCCAATATACTGATAGAAATAAATAGTCTAAAGTCCATCTGAAAGTACTTTGTTTTTTCTTCACTAGAAGGGGACTGAATTACATACCACTTGAGATCCCTCAAGTCATATAATGCTACCCTTAGCTGATGTGTAAGGAATTTCAAACAGCACATGTACAGTGATTTCCACAATTATCTGTCCTCTTTGCCAGAACCACAACTTGGGTGATGTAATGGGGGCTTTGCTTGAGGGTACTGACAGTACTTAGAGTCCTTCATCAGTGTGGAAACAATTGAGCTTATAAGGCACAAAGTTGACAAGAATGAAATAATAATGATAGTTAAAATAGGAACCTACCAGATGGCAGGTTAGAGTGAGCTTCTCATTTGCCACTCCCTCCCTTTTACTCCTCTCATCAGAGTCCCACACATGTGGGCCAGAGTTCTTGTCATTCCTTCCCACAAGAGTGCTAGATCTGTAGTCCAAGAACCAGGGTTCAAATTCTGGCCCTTCCACTTTCTACCTATGTGATCTAAGGAACAAATCACTTAAATTCTTTGGGGTTTAGTTTCCTCATTTGTAAAATGAGTGAGTTGGACTAGACAACTTTTAAGTTCCCTTTTACTTCTAAGAACATGAACCTATGAACTGATGACACACTTTTTTTCCCTCCCCTTTTAAAAATTCTGAACTTAGGGGCAGCTAGGTGGCGCAGTGGATAGAGCACCGGCCCTGGAGTCAGGAGTACCTGAGTTCAAATCCGGCCTCAGACACTTAACACTTAACTAGCTGTGTGACCCTGGGCAAGTCACTTAACCCCAATTGCCTCACTTAAAAAAAATTCTGAACTTAACAAATACAAGAATAAAGTAGACATTTCTATATACATGGTATAACAGAAGATTATTTATGAAACTGAAGCACTCTTTTAGGTACAGATTGCTTTTCTTTTAAATATGCGATGAATTCAACATTTAATTTTCAAAGCTTCCCTACCAGTCTGATTCTTTCTGGCCTCCCTACCCACAAACAAACCAGCAGCCCATCCCTCAGTGCCTTCCCTTCCCTTCCCTTCCCTTCCCTTCCCTTCCCTTCCCTTCCCTTCCCTTCCCTTCCCTTCCCTTCCCTTCCCTTCCCTTCCCTTCCCTTCCCTTCCCTTCCCTTCCCTTCCCTTCCCTTCCCTTCCCTTCCCTTCCCTTCCCTTCCCTTCCCTTCCCTTCCCTTCCCTTCCCTTCCCTTCCCTTCCCTTCCCTTCCCTTCCCTTCCCTTCCCTTCCCTTCCCTTCCCTTCCCTTCCCTTCCCTTCCCTTCCCTTCCCTTCCCTTCCCTTCCCTTCCCTTCCCTTCCCTTCCCTTCCCTTCCCTTCCCTTCCCTTCCCTTCCCTTCCCTTCCCTTCCCTTCCCTTCCCTTCCCTTCCCTTCCCTTCCCTTCCCTTCCCTTCCCTTCCCTTCCCTTCCCTTCCCTTCCCTTCCCTTCCCTTCCCTTCCCTTCCCTTCCCTTCCCTTCCCTTCCCTTCCTTTTTTATTTTCATTTCTTTTCTTCTTTTTGCTATCCTAGCCCTAATCCCCTTCTCCATTCCACCACCTGACTCCCACTGGAAAAAATAAAAACAAAGCTGAGTGCACACTTCATATTATTTGCCCCAGGCTGTAATTTAAGGTATTTGCCCTGGGTGGAAAAATTCTTGGTTACATCTTTTCTCTTTGCTGAATTTTAGCTCTCTTTTTGTTTGTGAACTTCTCTTTCTATAGCTATAGTTTTAATGCTTCCTATCACTCCATTTTCGACTACCTATTCTGTTGGTTATTGGACTTGGCTGGTGCCTAACTATATTATTACACTTGCATTCTGATTACATCTGGACCCATACCCATGTGGACCTAATTTCTCTGACTATGGTCTCTCAGTTCTTTTGTCTGTGTTGCCAAGCTGGCTTTGTTCCCAGGCCTTGCCTCCTGATATTTACTCTTGCCTTTTAGTAACAAAGCCTGTCACAAAGTTGCAGTTCAGAGAAGTAAACCAAGTCCACCTCCTGCAGCTTGATCCTTTGATGGTTCAATGATAACATTTGCTTGATTTGGGTACTTTCTCTACCCAAGCAGACCCGAACTCCTTCATACCTCAGCTCATATAATTCTTATTCATGTTATTCCATAAATCTTCAGTAGAGAATTTATCCCATGTGCTGAAGACCTTCCTTTCATTCTTTTAATGCTTTGAGAGTATCAGTTTAACTTTAGAGCTATCCACCTGCTGTCTAATTTTCACTTCATGACTGCCACATCTCTTTTTCCTATCAAATATCCTTGATAGTATCTTGTTTACCATTTCTCAGTGATAATATACTATAGCCTACTTATGCATATTCTTCATTTCCCACTATTCTTTTGCCTATATGTAATTTTGATTTCCCCCCAAGATTATTGTGTTCTAAGATTTACCACCATCAAGCATCACATGAAAAATATTGGTATTAAAGAGATTGGCTTTTGTGGTGGTGAACGATTTGGGATCATAGAAAATAAAGCTTAGTTTCCCAAATGTGATCTAGATCCATCTTGTTCTACTTAATTCTAGGATCAGCCAACTGTCCCTCTATAGAGCTGATCTGATATATGCATTAATTGGACTAACTTTATAGACTATCCATATATCACATGTATTTTTCATCCATTTCATTTTTCTAGTGTGGTGGGTTAGACCCATTTATTTTTTGTTGCTGTGTGTATCATTGAAGAGATTTTGAGGTGCAACTAATTAGTGACCACTATATGCTAATGAAATAACTTTCTAACAGAAAAAAGCGATAAAGATACTGTTACTTTATATATAAATATAGTTTTTTGATTATGTTGTTTTGACCATTTAAAAACAAAATGTGAACTAGTCACCTGCTTCTATTCAGTTGACTCTACAAGTGGAGAATATCTGGAATCTGGGAGTGGTGAGTGAAAGAAAGGCTAAACATTTTACCTATTGTAGTATAGCTCCTATTTTTTCATAAAGAGGTAGAAAGAATGTCCATGTATTTTCATCATAGGCCAATAAGCCCTTTCCTGTTTGTAAGAGTGTTTCAAAGAATTAGATGATGCTCTTTTGAGGACTGCCTAATTGAAGGGACAGTATTTTGGAATGATATTGAAGTAGGAGTAAAACAGCTGAAATGTGGCCTAGATTCCATATTTATAAGGCATATGTTCAAAGAATGTCTCTAAAGAATGGGAAAAATAGGTTGTAAGATCTTTGTTTCTTTGAAGGCACCAATTAAGAGGTTAGTGCATTACTCTTCCATTTGCTTTCCTTAAGTGAGAGAAAATGAAATATGTGCTTTAAATATAATTATTTTCCTCAATTTCCTTTTTCTCTCCCCCATTTCTTCTAGTTTCCAAGGCAGGTCTTATCTTTTTCTTCTTCTCACCCCCTACAATCAAATCCTGGTCGTGTTTTTAGGATTGGTTTTGTAACAATGTTTCTTAAGTCTTGCTTTAATATTAATTATTTGAACATATTTATGTGTTTCTATTGAAAGCTGTGGACTTTCCTTGAAGCTCTTTCCAAATAAAATAGATTCTCCTTATTCCTGGGATGGACTAGGTATGGTCCTGCTTGAAGAAATAAGGATGGAAAAAGAGTATCCTTTAGGTTGCTTCCAGACATAGAATTCTATGAATTAGGTGTTCTTTAGTGCTCATGAGTAATTTTCCTTGCTCAATTAACTTGCAACCCAACTCCTAGGCTTTGTATAGGATTGTAAAGACGCACAGCATTTCTAAGACCTAGGGGAAATACTGATCCATGCATAACATAACCATCTAAGAATACAGTTCCCCAAACAAGGAAAAACATCTTGCTACAGTCATATATTTTTCACCTTCTCACATTTCACTTTAGCCGTTTGTTTAAGAAGGGTGCCTTACGTCACTGGCAGTATTTGCAGAGTCAGTAGCACTGTGGACACCCTGCCAAACAAACAGCTGCAATACTTGAGCATTGCTAATGTGTCACCCTGGTAACTGTTTTTCCCATTGGGGTTACACTAACCGATAGCCCTTCTTCCTCCAGAGTTCTTTTGCATTTCTGTACTGTGCTAGAGATAGAACTAGAGAAAGCATTATTTTTAGTTACTAAAAATCTTCAGAAACTTAACATGAATAATGTGTGCCACATGAGATGAAAACTCAGATCCAGACGCTATCAAATTTGTATATCGATGCTGGGAAAACCAGATGTTATCTCTTGCTTCCTTCTCAGATTTGGGTTTAGTGGGGAAAACTGTGGAATTGTTAGTGGAAATGGTAAAATTATCAAGAGTGTATATCTTAAGCGTCTCCTCACATGCTCTGAGGAAGTGATACTTTCTATCCTGTTTTGATCACTTCCAGAACAAAAATCTATTTTCTCAGTCACAATTTGAAGGTGTGCCCTGTCATGGCAGAGTACTACTTACTTTGGGTTGATTTTTTAAGGTGGTTTCTGTCTTTGCTTCTCTTTATTTTTTGGTTCCAGAATTAAGCAAGTAAATTATAGTTCATCTGAGAAGTGATAATATGAAAATGGAAAACCAAGAAAAAAAACCTCCACCATTATTTTTCATCTATCCCATGTTGGAAACCTGGAAAAACTGCTTGTTGATCCTAGAGTCACACTATTTTATCCTTGGCTTATTCCCATCATTGTGAACTTTCTCTTTTATATTAAGATAGAAGGATATGAACTAGGTTGTGATATGCTTAGGTGAATTCAGTAATGGTTGAATAGCTGATCTAAAAGAATAATAATCAGTGGGTCAATGTCAACTTGGAAAGTCTCCAGCAGAGGACCCCAAGGATCTGTTGTTGACTCTGTACTACTTAACCATATTCATGAATTATTTAAACAAAGACCACCTCTGGTAGAGTAATATAGGAATTAGTCCTTTACTCCTGTGATGTTTAATAGTTGTTGTTTTTTTCCTATAGCAATCTAGATAGCATGTTTTTGAAATTTGGAGGTAAGAAAGCTAGGAGAGACAGCAAACATTAAATTGCAGAGTTAGGAACTTAAATGATCTTAATAGTCTAGCATACAGGATTAAGTTTTATAATATGAGTTTTAATAAAAAAACATGTAAAAGTCTAATGCATGTATAATACTCCCTGTGGATTCAACCCCCAATTTGCCCTTGTACTTGTAGGTTGAAATCCCACAGGAATGAGTTCTAGAAACGAGTTCTAGAAATAACTGTCAGTATCTGTTTCCTATTAACAATGATTCAGTAAACTCCATCAATCCTCAGCAAAGGTATTCATTGAAATGTCATAGTATGAAGAATAATTATATGATATCCTCTTCTCTCAAAAACCTTGTGGTTCATTCTCCTACAAATGTATAAAGAATCTATTTGGGAGAGAATGTGTAAAAACTGAAGTTAAAATGATAGTGAGGCACCTTTGGAGGGACCATGTGTGACCAAGGCAAGTCAAGAGAATGCCAGAATGGCAGTTTTGACATCCTTTCTCTTTCCAGAAACCCATCATCAAGATTAGTGATAAATGAATCACTTTGCTGCTAGACTGAATTTGTCTTTGCTGGGCAGTTTGAACTGCCTTTGAATTTGGTTAAAATTTTTTTCCATAAAAGTATTTTATTACTTTCCAGTTACATGTAGAAATAATTTGAAACATTTATTTTTATAAGATTTCTAGTTTCAATTTTTTCTCCCTCTCTCCCCTCCTTCCCCTCTCCCCAAGACATTAAGCAATCCGATATAGGTTATATATGTACAATCACATTTAACACATTTCTACACTGGTCATGCTGTGCTAGAAGAATCAGAGAAAGAAGGAAAAGGCCTCAAAAAAAGAAAAAAATAGAGATAGTATGGGTTCAATCTGCATTTAGATTCCATAGTTTTTTGTTTTTTTCTTCTGGATTTGGAGAGCATTTTCCATCATGAGTCCTTTGGAACTATCTTGGACCATTGTATTGCTGAGAAGAGTCAAGTCTGTCACAGTTGATCGATACACAATGTTATTGATACTGTGTACAATGTTCTCCTGGTTCTGGTCATCTCACTCAGCATCAGTTCATGTAAGTCCTATCAGGTTTCTCTGAAATCCATCTGCTCATTGTTTCTTACAGCACAGTAGTATTCCATTACATCCATGTACCACAACTTGTTCAGCCATTCCCCAATTGATAGGCATCCCCTCAATTTCCAATTCCTTGCCACCACAAAAAGAGCAGCTATAAATATTTTTGTACATGTAGGTCCTTTTCCCTTTTTTATGATCTCTTTGGGAAAAAGACCCAAGAGTGGTATTGCTGGGTCAAAGGGTATGCACAGCTTTATAGTCCTTTGGGCATAATTCCAAATTGCTCTCCAGAATGGTTGGTTCAGTTCACAGCTCCACCAACAATGCATTAGTGTTCCAATTTTTCCACAGCTTCTCCAACATTTATTATTTTCCTTTTTTGTCATATCAGCCAGGTGTCAGGTGGTACCTCTGAGTTGTTTTAATTTGCATTTCTCTAATCAGTAGTGATGTAGAGCATTTTTTTCCATATGACCATACATAGTTTTGATTTCTTCATCAGAAAATTGCCTGTTCATATCCTTTGACCATTTCTCAATTGGGGAATGACTTATAAATTTGATTTAGTTCCCGATATACTTTAGAAATGAGGCCTTTGTCAGAAATACTGGCTATAAAAATTGTTTCCCAGCTTTCTGCCTCCCTTCTAATTTTGGATGCATTGTTTCTGTTTGCACAAGAATTTTTGAATTTAATGTGATCAAAATCATCCATTTTTCATTTCATAATATTCTCTATCTCTTATTTAGATATAAACTGTTCTCATTTCCATAAATCTGAGAGGTAAACCATTCCTTCCTCTCCTGATTTACCTATGGTATCAGAATTTGGTTACAATCTTAACAAACAGGAAACAACTAGTTATTAATGTGGGACTCATATTAGAATTTGCAATCTGTGTCCAGTCAGATCATCGATAAATCACAGCAAAGGTAAAAAACCAATATTAAATTAGAAGAAAAGATTTTGATCTTAATCATCACCATTTCTTGTAAAGTCTTAGTTGATGTAATGGAATTCCCACAAAAAGGAACTCAAAAGAGACCAGAATCTACCTTAGCTACAAACACTTCATCACCTTGCTAAATGCAGAAACACAGTGATCCTTGCTGCTTATTGTTGATTGATACTGCTTCATAATACAATCTTCAAAGAATCAGAGTTGTGGGTGAACAGAATAGGAATGTATGAATAGAATGTAAGGTGGATTTCAGTAGGCTACTTTATCTCTCTAGTGATCAATGACCTATGTTGAAGTCTTTCTCGATCTAACTGCCAGCTTCCAGGCAGCTGATTCACCACCCTGCCTGGACCTTATCCTATTATCTGCTACCTAGAACTCCCCTAACAATGACCCTAGTCAGATATCATGTATATTAGATAATTTGCCCTTTATTTCAACACTTCCACAATTTCATAGATGTGAGTATTGTTGTTGTTGTTGTTATTCAGTAATTTCAGTTTTGTTTGGCTCTTTAGTTTTCTTGGCAGAGATACTGGAGTGGTTTGCCATTTCATTCTCCTGCTCATTTAATAATGCATTATTAAGCCCTTATGATATGGTACATACTATGCTAAACATTGGGCATAAAAAGAAAAAAATGAAACAGTCTCTACAATCTAGGCATACACACTATAACTACAGAGACATGAACATGTACAAAGAGAATGGAAGGACACTAAGAGTTGAAGGTGGAGTGAGGATTGAGAAAGGCTTCAAGTAGAAGAATGTGGTGCTTCAGCAGTAGTCAATAGTCTAAAGACTAAGTATGCAGTTTATATCAGGAAGCCTGGAAGCAGCAGGATCTTGCAAAATGGGTGAATGTAACATGGCTTTAAGGTAATTCTGACATAAGGCAGTAGATGAAGATCTAAGCAGGTTGGACATGAGGGATTTCTGACAGCAGATAGCTGACTTATGGGCTTTAGGCTCAGTGATATTATTTTCTTTTCTTTTTTTTTTTTTTTGCGGGGCAATGGGGGTTAAGTGACTTGCCCAGGGTCACACAGCTAGTAAGTGTCAAGTGTCTCAGGCCGGATTTGAACTCAGGTACTCCTGAATCCAGGGCCGGTGCTTTATCCACTGCACCACCTAGCCGCCCCCAGTGATATTATTTTCAATCTCCTGAAGAAAGAATAGTAGCAGTGAAGAAGGCAGGGCCACAAGATTAGAGAAAGTAGCTTATTGAGTAGAAAACAAAGATAAAGATGCAATTCAATTTGATTCAATTCAATAAGCATTTATTAAGGGTCTATTGAGTGTGAAAGAAGCTTCAAGTTCAAATGTCAAAATTATGCCAAAGCCCTTGAAAGATATAAAAAGAGAGGTAACCTTGTTCAAAGACCCTCTTTCATTAATATAAGGTAAGGCATAAAATAGGGAGACATTTGACTGTTATACTTTCCAACTCAGTAAATTTCAGTGGTTACCTATTACTTCTAGAATCAAATATAAACTTTTCTGTTTGTCATTTAATGCCCTTTACAACCTGACCTCAGCCTACTTTTCTAATCTTATTGCATACTACTTGCTTTCACACAATAAAGATCAGTCAAACTGTTCATTTAAAAAAATTGTTTCTCGCACAGAACACTCTTGTCTCCATTGCATTGCATTGCATTGGTTGTCCTCCATGCTAGGCATTCACTCTCTCATCATCTCTGCTTCTCAGAAAGTTTCATTTCTGAGTTTCCTTCATAATTCAGTTCAAGTGCCCTTTAATACATGAAGCATTTCCTGACCATCTCCCTGCTGTTCTACCTCTCCAAAATTACTTTGTATTTATTTTGTATATAGTCTTCAAATACATTTCTAAATCCCCCTTAAGTCTAGTGCCTTCCCTCTATTGGTTATATCCCATTTATCATATATGTATATTATCTGAACATAGTTGAATGCAAATTGTCTCCACCATTAGACTATGAGTTCTCTAGCACATAGAAGTCACTTAAATGCTTCCTGACTGACCACACACACACACACACACACACACACACACACACACACACACACACACACATGTATTCATGCTATCTCCCCTGATAGAATGCTAAAGTCTTGTTGCCTAGGACTTTGCTATTTGGGCCTCCATGTTCCCCATGGCTAGCATAATACCTGGCACATAGTTGGGGTTTAATTAATTCATAATTATTGATTTATAGCAAGAATATCAAGATTGCTATTGTGAGAATCAGAGCTCTGCCCTGAGGAGAAAGCATGTTATTTGGCATCTGGAAGTTTTATCTATAGAATCGCCTGTAGTCATGTTAATCAAAGCTACCAACCAATTAACTTGGAGCTATGTGTGTTGACAGTTCTGCTTCCTGTTTCACAGACATCTTCTGGGAGAAGCCATTGAGGATTGGCCTCTTTTCGTCTGGGAAATGAATGTGGTGGCAGATGGAGAACAGATTGGAGCCCTCTTAATTGTTCGGACACTGGCTTGGTGGTGAGATATTTCAAATGGGCTGCTAGGAAAGAAAATTGCTTTCTTTCTCTCTGGCTATACCAAATTAGATCTGAGCTAGGATTCCCATGATATAAGGAATCTGTTCTCAATCTCTCTCTCTTCACTAACTTATAATATATATTTTAATAAATCTTTAAAAGCCTAAACTCTTGTTGAATTTATCAGTGATTTTAGCCAGCTTCCCCACAAGACTGGGGGAGGGGCATATTAGAACCCAAAATTTAGATTTTAAACAACATACTATGATTCAGTTTCTGTAACAGCATACCTACTCATTGAGTCATTGGCTACAGTCTCTATCAATCCTAAACTTGTGCCTCACACTTACAAAGAAAGAATTGAATAAACATTTGTTGAATTTTATGCTTGTTGAATTGCATTTGAAGATATATAGAAAAACAAGGAAAGACCCCTTTTATTGGTACCACTTACAGAGTACAAACCCAATGAGCTGTTTATTTATTTATTTATTATTAGTTTATGATGGATCATATACCTAGAGCTCCTGCTACTCATTTTGCCTAGAGATAGCATTCCAGGGTAAGTACTCAACCTGCTGGTAGAGCTAAAGATACCTCTGCTGTGAAAATTAGAGATCTAGAGGACCAGGGTGCAAAGGAAATCATTATAGGCTAAACTTGGAAGAGGGGCAGAATGGGCTGGTAGGACAGAGTGAATGAATAGCAAAGTTGTTAAGGTACCTTCTAAGCACTTCTTAAGTACTTCTGCATTGGTAGTCTTATAGATCATTTATGGAACTTAAATCAAGGCTTACATAGAAAAGTCTTGGAATGATCAAGAAGGAGATACTGTTCTTTATCCTGATACCACAAAAAATATTAGGATGCAAAAGAATGTGGAGAGCAAGGTTTTATTTTGCAAAGTTCTTTTAAAATAATAATAATGAAAAGATTGTCATACTAGAAAGTTATGTGCCTGGTACTGGAGTAGCCCAAGTAGACCTGTAGAGAACTCTAAATCAAGCTGTGGTTTCTTTTGGTCAGAGTTTAGTATTTATAAATCATGCTTCCTGGATATTTAGATCACATATTATTAAAATGTGCACACTCTAAAACTGTTTGAACACTGGACTAGATTAACCCTCATCATCAAATCCCTTACTGTGTGCTTGGAAACCCTTCTTTATTGGCTGCATTTGATTGATAAGTTGGGTTTTGAGAAGAGCAGTTTTATTTATTAGAATGTGAGTTCCTTGAGGGGCATATACTATTTTGCCTTTGTTGTTGTATACACAATGCCTAGGCCAGTCCCTGGCACATAGTATTTAAGAAATGCCTGGTAAATTGAATTGGATCTCTTTTATCATGTTTTCCAAAATGCTTGGGGGATGGCCAAAACCCTGTAAGATTCATAAATATCCTTTTTTCCCCTTTTATCTTTTTTTCCCTGAATTCAGGGCTGGTGCTTTATCCACCATGCCACCTAGCTGCCCCCATAAATATCCTTCTTTATATAAAACTAGACCAAGGGTTCTTAACCTGAGATCTGTGAATTTGTTTTATAAAAAGATTTTGATAACTGTATTTTGACATTATTGATTTCCTTTGTAATCTTGTGTGTTTTGTTTTGTATTTTTAAAAACATTATTCTAGAAAATAATCTGTAGTTGTCACCACACTGTCAAATTGGTCCATGACACAAAACAAGTTAAGAACTCCTGATTCCTCTGAATGGACACTTAGATATTCAAGACCTTCCCCAAACTGTAAACTTCTATGTTAAAACCCAAAGGTCTTATTTCTGAAACTTTCCTCCTTGCTCCCTTAAAGAGTGACATGCATATACTTCATTATGGTTGAGGTGAACCCCTTTAGACCCACTCCCAAGATAAGATACTTTATTATCTTGGGATCCTTCCTTAATAAACAGAGACTAAGGAGGGAGGGAAAAGCTTGCTTATGTGAAAGGCAGCTTCAGGTAGTATCACATGATGTAACTCCATACAAGGTATGAAAGTGAAATGAAGGGGCAGCCCCTATATAATTTTAGTTTTTATAGGGGCATACATCATTTTGGGGGTACCCAAGATTTTGAGATGTCAGATTTCATTCAATAAACATTGCTTATTGAGAAATTCAGACAATTTCTTAAGCTTTTCTCTCTTTCCCTGGGATCTGATAAGCCCCTGGGATCTGAAACTTGACAGCAACCTTGTGAAGTAGCCTTCAAATTAACAGAAAATATTACAGCACCTTCTGCCCAAGAACTACAGGAGTGAGATGTTACCATATTTTAAGGAATGTGTTCCATTTGTCATTAATGAGGTTGTTCATTAGTGGAAACAAAATCTTGTTTCTTGAAACTGAAGAACTCTTTAATCCATTCGATGAAAGCTAGTTTTGAAAAGAGTAACATAATCACAAGAAAGCTGTAATGAATGTAATGAAATGTAATGTAATGTAATGAAAGGATAACCCTTTAACTATTTAACATTGTGATTCAATTAGTATTAATAGATTTCTGAGTAGCTTTATTATTACTATTTATTATTAATGCAGTAAAGATAAAAAGAGGATGAATAGTATAATGGATAAAAGGTCATCTTTAGAGCCAGAAAGAGGTGGGTTCCAATTCTACTTGTGAAACATAATGGCTATGGGAGCATGGATAAGTTGCTTACTCTTTCAGTGTGCTAGGCATCTCTCCAAGACAGTTACAGAAGAATTGCCTACTTACATCAGTTGAAGATATTTATACATTGGAAGTTCATCAAATTAGTGAAATTACATATTAGGATGAGAGACAAACAAACAAATAAACCTCATGATGGAATTAAACTAAATTTTTAATAAAAAAGCTTGTAATATGATAATATAAACTATATGACACATTTAAAGAATCATGTACATAGCTTGATTTCTAAAAAATAAATTTTGGGTGTAATAAATAATTAATAAGGTTTTCATGATCCAAGACTTTCCCCTCTCTAATCCATTCTTGGCACAGCAGCCAAAGTGATTTAATACAGGTCTGTTTTCCCCTCCCTCTTGCACTCAATAAACTTTAGTGGCTCCCTATTACTTCTAAGATCAAATATAAACTCCTCTGATCGGCATTTATAACTCTTCACAACTGAACTTCCTTCCTGCTTTTTCAGTCTTCTTCTACATTATTCCCTTCCATGCACTCTATGCTCCAGTTACACTGACCTACTTGCTGTTGGGAATGCACAATGCTCCATCTCCCATCTCCATGCTTTTGCACTTCAGGAATGTACTCACCTCCACCTCTTGGAATCTCTGATTTCCTTTAAGCCTTGACTCCTGTGCCACCTTCTTCATGGAGCCTTTCCTGATTATCCCCCTCCCATCTGCTTGGGTTTTCCTTCCCCATACTGCCTTATATTAATTTTTTATATATTCTGTACATTTAAAAATAGACACACGGCGTCTCCTCCGTTAATTAGATTGATAGCTCCTCCAGGACATTTTGCTCTTATCTTTGTATTCCCAACACTTAGGAGAGTTCCTGGAACATAAGAAGAGCTTAATAAATGTTTGCTGACTGATTTAGAAAAGTCTTGAAGGAAGGTATATGACTCCATTGACTATTCAGGAATATGAATAGATTTGGAGAAAACAAGAAAGGGTAAAGCATATATTTTAATTGGGAGAGAAATAAATAATTCTCAGCCACTTTTTCAGTAGTAATAATTTCCTTATTTATTTAAATGTGAAGTTGGGAAGCAACAGGTTGTTTCATCATGTGTTTATTTTATAACTTTGAGTAGACAAAGTGGAGAATTTAGCTGCTTTACTAAACCATGTGGCAGAACAGGAATTTGAGTTACATTTGTTTAGTAGCTTTAGAATCTCCCATCTAAAACCTTCCCAAAGGAGGTAGAAAGAGAGAGTGAAAAGTATAATTTTCATGGTTTTGTGGTTAAAGAGAGTCTTTATGGGGAGGCTTATCTTTTGGGCTTGTATTTGAAATATTTATCTAAATAATTGTTGAAAGCAACTGAGCTAAATTTCTACAAAATAAAATAAAACAAAATAAAACCTCCCAGGTAAATGTACTGAAAAACTGAATTATATAATGTTTTCAAAAATAGAAAATCTCTATTTTTTAATATTTTAAAATCTTTTTGGTGGGGGCAGTTTGCCGTTCAGACTTGTAATTTAATTGACCATACTGGAAGGAAGGCTGGTATGAATGGCAATTGTCTGAAATTTATAATTTCAGAGAGATACTTGGGGAACTAAGAAGTTGAGTAACTTGACCACAGTCACCAAGCTAGAATGTGTCAGAGCCAAGATTTAAATTGAAATGTCCCCCATATCTAATGCTAATGTTGACTCTAGATCTACCATTCCCTGCTGACTTTCTTCAAGTCTGTATAATAACTGTAACTAGGATAAGAGATTTCTGTTTGGCAAATGTCCTAAGGGTATCTGCCTTAATGAATATTTGAGAATTTGTAAATAACATGACAATTCTTTATAAATAACTAGTACTTCTGAAATGCTTTAAGCAAAAGTATTTGAGCCAGCTAAGTTTGTTCTCTTAGGGAAAAATTATTCATACTTTATTTAGAAAATGCTTTTATACATACATGAATAATAAGTATTCATTCATTCACTTATCTACCTGTATAATTAATTTGTTTATTCATTCACTTTTAATAAATTATTTAGATAGCACAGTGGTAAAATTTATTCTGAGACTTTTGTGAAAAAAACTATACAGTCTTCAGGTTTGTAGAGACAGAATTAATGAGGATTTACTTTGCTTCTGGAGTTATGATGACAATTATCTTATCTTCACTTAAATATACTGAGCCCCAGAGTTGATCACACCCTTACTTTAGCCAGAGAAATCATGTGTAATAAGGAGGGAATAGTGGATGACTCTTAGTGGTGACTAGAAGCTTATAATGGTTACTCTATTTAGTTTTATTTGATCAAGTTCTCATGTCCTGTTAAAATCTGTTTTCAAATCCATCTTTGTAAATTGAATACTTTCTCTCTCCCTACACAGAATGATTCTGATTGTCTTAATATAGGCAAATCCAAGGCAAAAGATTCTTGACAGCTGTATTGTCAACAGGGTTACAGTGGCACCAGTAGAATTTAAATTCAAATTCAACAGCATTTAACAAGTAATTAATAGGTACAAGGTACATGGTAAGACATGGGGTCATAAAGGTAAAAATGAAATATTATTTCTCCTCAAGAAGATTATATCCTACTTGGGGGGTAGAGGGGACAACATGTACACAGAAAGGGAATACAAAATCTGTACAAAACAATACACAGTCATTTCAAAAAGGAAAAAGCGGGGCCGCTAGGTGGCACAGTGCATAAAGCACTGGCCTTGGTTTCAGGAGGACCTGAGTTCAAATCCAGCCTCAGACACTTGACACTTAACTAGCTGTGTGGCCCTGGGCAAGTCACTTCAGCCTCATTGCCCTGCCAAAAAAAAAAAAAAAAAAGGAAAAGACATTTGTAGGGGGCCAGAAGGGGGATTGTGTAGGAAATAGCAGCTGATCTTTGCCTTGAAGGAAATTTGGGATTTCAAGAGGCAGAAGTGAAGAAAGAATGAATTCCAGACATGAGGAATCATGTGTATAAAAGCAATGGAGGTGTGAGGCTTCTGAATGAATTGAGTATGTATGTGGATAGAGAAATTTATCTTGAATCCAGAAACACTTGGGTACCACTTCTGCCTCTAATATATATTGAATGTGCAACCCTGGGTTGGTCACTTATTCTCTCAGTGCTCTAGGCAGGATGCTAAGATTATAAATTACTGAGAAGATGCTGATCTACATTGGAAAGGTGAATTTCCTCATCTGGGAGTTCCCAATAACAATGAAAATCACAGGTCCAGTTTGAATCTTACCTACAAAACAATGAAATTATAGGTCCATTCCAAATCCTGTCTTTAAAGCCTTCACAGTGCCTTGTACATGGTAGTCCCTTAATAAATGTGTGTTCTAGTTGAATTAGATAAGCCCTACAGTCTTGGCCTAAGGGCCTCAAGCGTTTTAGGCAGTGGATGTTGTCTTAGAGTCAGGAATACTGAGTTTCAATCTTACTTTAGACACTTAATAGCTGGTAATTCATTTAAACTCTTTGGGCCGTGGCTTCCTAATCTTTATGATGAGGGACTTATACTCAATGGCCTGTAAGGTCTCCTATAACCTTAAATCTATGATCCTATGGCTACCATTAATATTGAGCAGATGCATTTCTTGAATTTGTACATTGCTTGGTTTTCTTTTTTTCTTTTTTTTTTAGTGAGGCAATTGGGGTTAAGTGACTTGGCCAGGGTCACACAGCTAGTAAGTGTTAAGTGTCTGAGGCTGGATTTGAACTCAGGTACTCCTGACTCCAGGGCCGGTGCTCTATCCACAATTGCTTGGTTTTCTAATGCATAAAGATTTGCAACATTCTTTCCACTATGGGTAAAACACTTGCTACACTGGCATATAGACAGTAAACTTGAAACTGAAAATTTACTACCTAAAACAAAATCTGAGTGGATATAATTTTCAAATGCCTTCACAACTTGTTTGTAGAAAAATATAACCCCATAGACTTTCTGATGACATGCAAAAATATTGAAAGGATTAAACCAAAATGTAGAGGTAAAAATAGGTTGTTTGTAATATGGAAATGGAAGGAAGAAAGTGAATGAAAGGATTGGATGGGTGGCATTATAGAAACTATGACTTTTTAGACTTGCTATTGGGACTTGTTATACATTTCTGCTTTCTGTTTTAATAGCAGGGCCAAGATAGGATTGTTTCAAATCAACTTTTATAGACAGGTGAAAATTTTCTGCAATATAAATGCCTAGGATAGGTTATTATCTGGATATATTTTTGTTTTGGAATTGGATCTTCTGGTTTTCTTCCTGTGATGAATTGTTAGATGTCATCCTCTGTGATCTAGCATCTTCCAAGACCATCCAGGGTGCTTTTCTCTTTTCCCTCTACATTTTCCCTCTTGCTTGTCTTATATGTCCTCAATGATTCAATTAGTATTGCTATGCAAACAACCTCAAATTAAATATCCAGCCCTAATTTCTACTTTGAACTCTGTCCTGCCTCAACAACTTGTCAAAGAAAAAAAAATATGGTAATCATTCTTTAAAACGTTCACACAATAATTGGCAGCTTCTACCCTACAGGAAAGTATATTTTGGAATAAGTTATTCCACCAGAATAAAGAGATAAGTTTCCTACCACGAATATTTATCATGAAAATCTTAGGGAAAAAAATTAACCAAACGAATAAAGACCTTTCGAGCATTTTAATGAAAACCCCAGAGCTAAGGAGGAACTTTGAAATGCAAACACAAGAATCAAGAGAAACTTATAAGGCAAATTTATATTATAAAACATCTATTATTTATTTTTTATTCTTTCATTTTTTAATGGTGGGGAGTAATGGCTAGAGTTAGCAATAGTGATGCCAAAAAAGAGCCATCTAAACATTCTTTAATACACAAAAGGAAATGTGTGATGATATGGTGTTAACATTTTAATAGGGTGAAAAGAAACAAGTCTATTCAGAACATTTATTTCTTCAAAGGGTATTGAGGGTGTTAAATAAGAAAAGTAAAGGAACTATGGGAGAATTCACTCTGTTTGAGGGATTAAAGGGTGGGGAGACATGTCAAAATAAGGTATATACTAGTGTAGAAAGAAGGAAGGAGACAGAATTTGCTATTTTCATAATTGGGCTGCATTAGAAGAAGAATATACAAACATAGAAGAAAGTATAGATGGAACATTCATCAGATTAACCACAATCTTATCTGAAACATATAAAAGAGGGTTGAACACATATACAGAAACAAACAACTTGATGAAGAAATAAATCAATTTCAACAAGGAAACAAGTGGGGGCTGGGAATAGGGGAAGAGAAAGGATAATATTAGGCGAGTGTATCTGGAGCCTGTTTTGGAGAATCAATTGTTAAATTTTCAGTATGAGCACTGATAACTTAGAAATAGGCAAACACTACAAATCAAGGCTTGATTCATTGTTTTGTAGATTGCATAGACATAAAAATGTGTTTGTAATGCAGGTTGAATTTTAAAATGGGTCCCTTATACATTTTCCCCACAAAGAGATGGTTGTTAACTATGTACCAGTACACCTCTGATACTAGGGAATGAATGGTCATGACCAAAACAAACTTTCTGATTCTTAGTGGAAGATTAAAAGGAGGGAAAAAAGAAACGAATTAGAATCTAATAGGGGTGTCGATCAGTTGGAAGAATGGCTAAAAAATGTGGTGTATAAATGCAGCAGAAAATTATTTTGCTATAAAATAATTTTAAAGAGATAATTTCTGAGAACCTTGAGTAGTATGAACATATTCAGGGTAAAATGAACAGAACAATGTGAATAAAAATGATATTGTTTAAAAAAAAGACCCAACATTTTGACAGACTTAAGAACTCTGATCAATGTACTGACCAACTGTGTTTCCAGAGGTGTGATGAAGCACTTTCTGATAGAGTACTGATAGACTCAAGGTACTGAAAAAGACATGCATTGTCTTGGACATGACCACTATTTGGATTTATTTCATTTGATTATGCTTAATTGTTTTGGGTGGGGAAATGTGGGTTAAGTGACTTGCCCAGGGTCACACAGCTAGTATCAAGTGTTTGAGGTCAGATTTGAACTCAGGTCTTCCTGAATCCAGGGCCAGTGCTTTATCCACTGTGCCACCTAGGGGCCCTGATTATGCTTATTTGTTAAAAGTTTTGTTGTTGTTGTTGTTGTTGTTTTGTTCTCTCAGGTTTTAATTTTTTCATTTTCATTTTCATTTTTTTTGGTGAGGAGTGAGGGCTAGGTTTAGTAATGCCAAAATAAAAAAGATCTATCTAAACATATTTTTTAGAAACACACAGAAGAAAAAATAAGGAAATTCATAAAGAAGTACACACAAGTAGAACAGTTTTGAAAGTAATGTGTGAAATTCATTATATACTTTAAAAATCAATTTTTTTTTGGTATTTAAGTTAACAATAAAAAATAAGTAACAAAGAGAAAATGTGTAAGAAAAGGTCATCTTTGGGGCAGCTAGGTGGCACAGTGGATAAAGCACCGGCCCTGGATTCAGGAATACCTGAGTTCAAATCTGGCAGTACACACTTGACACTTACTAGCTGTGTGACCCTGGGCAAGTTACTTAACTCCCATTCCCCACCAAAAAAAAAATTAAAAAAAGAAAAGGTCATCTTCTCTAAAACCTGTGATTTCTGGTGATTTTCTTTTTATGCTAAATTGGGCCAGTTATAGATCTCTTGGAGTAGAAATCATCAATGGATGAGAATTTATTAAGTGCATGCTATGTGGCATTTATCAAGAGCTCAAGTTGATGAGAGTCCTTCTGGACAATGTTGATGACTTCCGGATTCTCCTAGTTGCTGACACCATTGTGCTGATTGCACCAAGCCCTGAATATTTAAGAACCTCTCAGAAGTGAACCATAATCACCCAGAGTAGTTTGGTCTTACTAGAAAAACAGGAAAGACCAAGAAGATGAAGAATGACTATTACCCAGTATAAAACCTGCATTTGGATAGAAAATTGACAGAGCTTACCCATATGTATGTACATTTGGGACAGACAATACAGATGTGCTGATAGACAACAAGTTGGGTACAGAACAGAACATGAAGAGTAGAGTGGGCTGGATTGCTTTAAGAAAATTGCAAAGCTCCCTTTTTGAACTGAATTTTCCTATAAAAGCAAAGATTCATTTAAAAAAATGCTAGCATTGGGGCAGCTAGGTGGCACAGTGGATAAAGCACCGGCACTGGAGTCAGGAGTACCTGAGTTCAAATCTGGCCTCAAACACTTAACACTTACTAGCTGTGTGACCCTGGGCAAGTCACTTAACCCCCATTGCCCCACAAAAAACAAAAAACAAACAAACAAATGCTAGCATTTTAGTAGTGTTACTCTATGATGACAAGACATGGAATGTAACAACCTTAATACATAAGGTAATGAAGAGGTTTTTGGTGGGTGTCAGTAATCTGTAACATATAACCAATTAAGACTTTAAAGAACAGGAGGAAAAGATGTCATCAAGGAATTATAGGGGCAGCTGGTGGCGCAGTGGATAGAGCACTGGCCCTGGAGTCAGGAGTACCTGGGTTCAAATCCGGCCTCAGACACTTAACACTTACTAACTGTGTGACCCTGGGCAAGTCACTTAACCCCAATTGCCTCACTAAAAACAAAAACAAAAAACCCCCAAAAAACCCAAAAGGAATTATGTCATAGCAAAAAAAGATGGGCTGCTCAAGTGTCAAGGTTGAGGAATGAGACTTGGACAACCATAGTACTCTATGGAGGAGGATCTCCAGCATATTGTGAAAGCCTATGATGACAAATTTATAAGAGGAGATGGTTTTGAGTTATACATGATAGGCAGATATAGATGAGTTTTGATCTGTATCCTTGGAGGGAACTTCCACATTTATGAGATAATTCAAGTATTGAATACTCTAGGAATGTATATTCTACTCAAGGAAATATAATATGTTTGCAGATAAGTACACACAGAACATATTCTTATAAAAGGAGTGTCCCACACTCCCAACACCAATTAATGTAACTAACAAGATGCTCTACTCCTTGTTACCTTAATCACGTAGGAATGACTCTGATTGAGTTTAAGTAGCAATCAATCAAAAGTATAAATTCGGTCTGAACAAATTCAACACACCTCCATGTAATCCATTAATAAAAAGCATAAACTAGGTGAGAACACAGGGAAAGTATTAGGATTAGTTGAAAGAATTAGACACATCTGGGCTTGTATTTTATCCGAGAAATGTTTCCAGAAAAAGCAATTTCAGCACCTGCTTTGGCAGTCAAACTTTGGTAGTTCCTTGAGAAAGCAGACCCCTTGGCCCCATATCAGAGAGCAGTAAGAGGAAAAAGAAGTTAATTGGGAGGGAGTATCACACTCCTTTCCTTTTTACCCCTCCCTTTGACCAGAGCTTGACCTTGGGAACTTTGAAAGTTTGGAAGATTTAAATTTCACATTGGTGCTGGTAAAGGAGAACTTTTTTTAAAAAAATAAACTTTTTATTTAAAGTTTAGAATTTGTAATGGACTTAACTCTTCTTAGCAATATGATGATCCAAGACAATGCCAAAAGACTCATGATCAAAAATGCCCTCCACAGCCAGAAAAAGAACTATGGAGTCTGAATGCAGATTGAAGCACACTGTTTTCACTTTTGTTGTTGTTGCTTCTTCTTTCTTGTGTTTTTTCCTTTTTCTTCTGATTCTTCTCTCACAGCATGACTAATGTGGAAATATGTTTGACATGACTGAAAGGTATAACCTATATCAGATTGCTTGCTAGATTTGGGAGTGTGGAGGGAAGGGAGGGATAGAGAAAAATTTGGAACTCAAAATCTTACAAAAACAAATGTTGAAAACTATCTTTACATGTAATTAGACAAAATAAGATAAAATACTACTTTTTTGTGAGGCAATTGGGGTTAAGCAACTTGCCCAGGGTCACACAGCTAGTAAGTGTTAAGTGTCTGAGGCCAGATTTGAACTCAGGTCCTCCTGAATCCAGGGCCGGTGCTCTATCCACTGCACCATCTAGCTGCACCTAAAATACTACTTTTAAAATGAAAATAAAATGAGCTGGAGGAGGAAAAAAAACCCTCCCTCCTTCAGGTAGTAAGCAATCAGATATAGGTTACACATGTGCAATTATGTAAAACGATACCATAGCAGTCATTTTATATAAGAAAACTTGAATAAAAGAAAAAAATGAAAAAAAATGAGAAATAGCATGCTTCAGTCTGTTCCATTCATATAAGTTCTTTCTTTGGAGGTGGAGAGTATGCTTCATTCAGTCCTTTGGGATAGCTTGGATCACTTTATTCCTGAGAATAGTTAAGTCATTCACAGTTCTTGATCAAACAATATTGCTGTCATTGTGCACAATATTCTGGTTCTGCTAACTTCATTATACACCAGTTCATATATTTCTTTCCAGGCCTTTCTGAAATCATCCTGCTTGTCATTTCTTATAGCACAATAATATTCCATTACACTCATATGACGCAACTTGTTTAGCTATTCCTCAATTGATGGGCATTCTCAAGGGGAAATTCTTGAAGATTCCACAAAGTTATAAAAAAAGGAAAGACTTTCAGAAACCAGGAGCTATGAACTACTTTTTGACCACTTGTGCTCTTAAAGTTTTGGATACATTTTTCCCATGTACCTGCATGTGCTAGGGGAGGATATACTCCAGACATTTGGGGAGATTGTTTCTGCAACAACTGTCCTAACTATATTCGATTAATAAATTCCCCTTTCTAAAAACTAATTAAAACTGACTGGCTAGTAATCAGTGGGGATCACACTGGATTACATTAGAAACAATCCCTATCCTCTTAAGGATCTTGAGGGGAGAAATAAATTGATTGCTCTTTCTGCATCCAATAGCCTGTCAGTGTGAGTTGGGAGAATGAGCCTGGATAGGATGTGTAGTGGGAGCAGTATCCTAACTTTCTGTCTCCAGACAAGTTAGGCTAGTTTTTCCTTAAAAGGTCCTGAAACCATCCTCAAGATTTAATTGGTTCAAGGGACTAAGGCTCAGGCAGTTGTATGACCTCCTCATTGAATACAAAAAGACATGAGACTTCTGGAAGCTCTCAGATGCTTTTTTAGAGGACTATCATGGGTATCTCAGAAGCAAGGGAGGTTTTTTCAGATGAATAAACTCACAGAGTCTTCATAGGACTCAAGGAAATGCATGTCCTTGTTGAATATCCTCCCTATAGTCTGGCCAAGTAAATCTTTTGTTAGTTGAATTACCTATGAGTGTCTCATCTCATTCCTATACTGGACTTAAACTACCAAGGGCTTGGCCTTAGTCAAACCTAGCCATGGCTTGTCTTCATCAGACCCAGCCTATGACAGTATGCTACATACAAATACACAATTACACATACACACATATGTGCAGTGATTGGGGTGGGGCACAACTAAGTGAGGAAATCAGAATTGACCCTTTAAAAAAGGCAGCACTTAAATTGAGCCTTGAAAGATTTCAAGAGGCACAAGTAAGGATGGAGAGCATTTCAGGTATGGAAGAGAGCCTTTGCTAAGGCATGGAGGCAGGAGATGGGAGTTTGGAAGGTAGAATAAGTGAGAGAAAGTGATGAGCACTATTTCTGGAAAGAGGAAAGAACAATGAATGCTTAATAATTGTTGGTTAAAAAGAACAAAAATAGTCAAGGCCAATAATGTAGGGCTTTAAATACCCAGTAGAGTAGTATAAGGCAATTAGGTGGGTAGATTTCTGAACGTAGATTCAGGAAAATGTGAATTCAAATCTGACATCAGACACCTACAAGCTGTGTGATCCTCTGTAGTCACGTAACTTCTGTTTGCCTTGATTTCCTCATCTGTAAAATGGGATTAATAATAGCACCTATATTTTAGGATTATTATGAGGATGAAATGAGATATTTGTAAAGGGCTTGTAATTATTGGAATGACGCCACCTGCTGGAGACTTACTGTAGAAAAGCTCCGCCATGAGGTGAAGGTCTTTGAGGGCAAGACCATGCATCTTTTCTTTGGCGTCAGGAAGTGACGTTTGCTTGTGGGAGGAAGAAGGGGGAGCCTGGCGCTCTGACCCAAGTTTTTTCCTGGGGACTTTGGCGGAGAGCAGAGCTAGGAATGCTCTCTCCCTTTAATAGATAGATGAATGTAGGCCTTTCTCTCTCTCTTTACCAAATTCTTATTCTCCTTAATAAATGCTTAAAAGTCTAACTCTTGCTAAAGCTTATAATTTATTGGCGACCACTCATTAGATTTTAGACAGACTAGCTAGAATTTTAGCCCTTAACAGGCTATATAAATGCTAGCTGCTATTATTATTAATAATGATAATTTATTTTTATTCTTAAGGCAATTGGGGAGCCACTGAAGCTTTTGTGTGAGATGACTGGCTTATCCTTTAGGAATATTACTTTGGTAGCCATGTGAAGGATGAATTAGAGAGATAAGTAACTAGATACAGCAAGAACAATTAGGAGTCTACTACTGCAATTCTCTAGGCAAGAGGTGAAGAGGGCTTGAATTAGGGTGGTTGGGGTCTACACTGGGGTAGGAGATGTTGAGAAGGTAGAATAGACAAGACTTAGCAAATGATTCAATATGAGGGATGTGTAAGACTAAAGAGTCAATATGACTCTAAGGTTGCCAATAGAATTGTATTCTCATTAGGCTAACTCTGGAAGATTTACTGATAATACACTAGCCATCATGATATACATAAATATACCCAAATAGTGTACATTCCAATCAGCTTCACTGGCTATCTGATTTCACAGTTGTGTTTTTTCTTATCTCTGAGAAGCAAGGAAACATATGTGACAGAAATGGGCAAAGCTTTGCCCTGTCTAGAACTGTAGGTTATATCTGAGCTAGTACTAACAAATACTCTTTTATACTCAGGAGGGCAAAGACAGCTGCAATCTTTTTTTTTCCTTTAATCCCACCCCCCCTCCCATTTCCCTCCCTCCACACCAGAATAAGGAACTCACAGAAACCTTTGGAATATATATTCCTGTCTTGAGCTAGCTAAATAAGAATATACTCTGGGGTTGCCTCTGTGTGTGTGTGTGTGTGTGTGTGTGTGTGTGTGTGTGTGTGTGTGTGTACACATGCATGTGTGTATACTTTTGAATCATTCATTCTGGATGTTTCCTTCTAACTGCCCTCTTCTCCCTCTGGGGAAAGAGACATAGTCTGAGCAGATTGTATCAAAGTGCTTGAGAAAGTGTGGTTTGTTTTTTCTTGATGTGATAATGAGAGATCAATTGACAAGTATTTATTAAGATGAGGCAATCCCACATGCCCTCCCATAATGATTACTAGGAGGATCAGAAAACACTAGAGATTGGATAAATTGGCATTTGCTCAGTGAAGCAATGCAGTGATCACAGGCATCTGATGCTGAGAAGCAGAGAGAGGTAAACATAGAATTCCCCTCCCATGGGGTGAGCCTTTTAAGTAGGCAATCCTCTGATTTCCTAGTTGGTTCTGTTACATTAACTCTTTTCCAAATCTTTGATAGTTCGTGCAAATCATAGGCATCCTGACACTTGGTATCAGTCAATGAAAACTTTCAACTGTGGAAGCACTTGTTCTTAATTTTTTTTCTTAGGCAGGGCAATGAGGGTTAAGTAACTTTCCCAGGGTCACACAGCTAGTAAGTGTCACATGTCAGAGGCTGGATTTGAACTCAGGTCATCCTGAATCCAGGGCCAGGGCTTTATCCACTGCACCACCTAGCTGCCCCCACTTGTTCTTCATTTCAAGAAGCATCCTTGAATACCACACATATAGAATTCTCTTGTAAACAGAGATGCTTTTGCCCTCTACTATGTGCAAAAAGAATGTTGTAGCTTTTCCCAGGAATGTTATTTCTAGGGCTGGTTTAAGGAAAATTGGTAAAATAGGTGGTCTGTCTTTCCTTTCTTCTTCCTTCCTTGTGATGTCCCTTATTCTTCCTTTAATGTAATGAATTCCCTGGCCTTTGAGATGTCTGAATCATCTCCTCAAGTAATTTGCCAAGACTTTTTACGGGTAATAAGGTAAAATGATGAAGAAACCTGTGTTAGTGGACTAATGGCAAAAGCCTAGAGGAGAGATTTCCCCTCCAAAGTAATCATATTTTAACATTGGCATAGATTTTAGATTTGGAGGAAAATGTAGAGGTAATTTAGATTCAAACTTCTAATTTTATAGGAAAAAAATAATAAAACCCAAGGAAGCTAAAAACTTTAAGTCAAGGTCACATCGTAAGTGGTCAAATGAGATTTGAATACAGGACCTCTCCTTCCAAATCCAGTAAGAGGTCCTTTTTCTGTAATGTGCTGTACTCTTAATAGTTGTATTCTGGAAAGAATGTGCTCCTTCTTGTTTAACAATGCATTGTGATAAGATACAAAAAATTAGGAAGTGTTATTCCTGCCTTTCCATAGTTTTTAATCTTGGTGAGAAGGTCCTTTGATATTAACCTGAATTTTTGGTTTTAATTGGTATAGCTGGCTAGCCCTTTGGAGGTCAGAGAGTTTCTCAGAATGGAGGGGGAGGGAAAAAACAGAGAAGGAAACAGTCATACATCAGCCTGATGAAGATAGGGGGACACAACTTAAGCACAGAGAGACACAAAAAGTCCAAGATTACTTTCTTCTTTTCATGTTATGAAGAACTATCTTCTAGTGGGTGAGGCTGACTTTGGGTTGTACTAAATAAAATTCACCTCACTTGGGAAAAATCTTTTTAGATCTAAATTTTATTATTTCATAGGCAAGACTAAAGAAAAAAAATTGAAACTGTCTTGATAGGTTTTGGAATATAACACGTAAACAATTGCCTTGTACTGACAAGTTTTTACTACCCAGTAAAACATCTTTATTATTGCCAGGAGATTGAGTTTATTCCATTGAGGGAAAGGGCTAAATGTGGTTAAGTTCAAAGTTTGTGTTAATGATGATTTATGTTCCATTGAATTTTAATCAGTTGTAATTGCTGATAACTGAAAATGAATGGAAATGTATGAAATGGAATGTATGAAAGCATCAAAAGTCTTAGAAGAGAAGTTTAATTTAAATCTGAAATATTTTAAATGTCCTTTGAAACTATTTTCCTTTAAAAGACACTGGGATTTAAAAATCTGCCTTAACACTAGTATAGACGAATGGGTTAGATAGAGGTGCGCAGCTTGAAATGATATTTAGAATAGGCAGGCTCCAAACCACTACCAACTTAATCTAAAATACAATGCTGGGAAAGGTTGTAATGAATGAAGCCTGACTAAATGAGACACCAGTTCAGTTTTGTCTTTGCTCACAGGCTGATTGCAAGTGGGCTGCTGAGCAAGTTGATACAAGTCACTAAAGCACCAAGGAGAAGAAAGAACGAAACAAGTCAAGAATGTGAAGGGGAGGGGGAAAGAGGGCGATTGTGATGTGGAGCTCCGAGTAGCTGAGGATTCCTCATCCCCATGGCAACAGTGTTAGCAGCAAACAGCTCAGTACATAGAAAAAGGTGGCCTGACTGGTCAGGGTGGACCGGAGGCCAAAAGACTCCGCGACTACAGCAGTTACAGCAGCGGGAGCACCTGGGGCAGGTAGGACTCAAAGAGAGACTGAGGACAAGCCCGAAAGCCGAGAGGAGCCATGGAGAAGGAGATGCTGGTATGGTGCAAATGCCTTTTACTTAAGACCGAAATGCTCTTACTTTGGAGCATACTCAGTTGGGTAGTTAGACACCCATAGCAGTTTCATCTATCAAGGGCTTTTTTTTTTTTTTAAAGTTGGAGAAGTGGGGGCACGTTCCTTCTTAGAACTGAACTTGTCCACAGCGGTTCTGGCCACAGCAAGAACGGTACTTATTGTGTATTGCCCTGTCTGGGTTCAGGCAAAAACAGCTATGTCTACCTTCTTAAGCCAAAATGTACACTGACAGTAGGGGCAAATCATGCCATAAGCATCTTCTGCCAACCCCAACCCCCACCCCACCCCACAGAACTGCATGATAAAATGCTTAGAGTTGACTGGCTCATCAGTTCAGGTTCAAATTGCCCTTTGCCAGTGACAAACATTAAAGCAACTCAGGTGTGTCCAGGTTACCTGCCTTTGTGCTGTGTTTGGGGCTTGTAATTATAAGGGGCAATTAATAGACAAGGTGAATTTTCCTTTTAATAGACATTTACCTATAATGTGAATATTATTCCACATATTCTTCCCTGTTAACACACTTTTGAGAGGTACAGCATGGCCAGTGGATAGTGACCAGGACTCAGAGTCAGGAAGACTCATGTTCAGGTTCCACTTAGGTGTTGGCTTGTTGACCCTGAGCAATTCATTTCACATCTCAGTGCTCTCAGGCAACTCTTGAAGACCATACATTCAGAGCAGGTATCAGTCTGCATTAGTAGAAGTTTCCTTATTGGAAGGTCTCTATATCAATTGAAATCAGAGATTCTGTTCCCATTCTCCCTGTTCCTCTCCCTTCCCCTCCCCACACTAAACACACAATGTTATACTTATGGCTTTATTAATAATAGAAAGTTATTTTCACATACTTCACTGAAGAAAAGTATTTTGGAGATGTGTTTAAATTCATCTTACTGCTTGAATCCCCCTTTATTTCAGTAGCTCCAATGTATGGACAACACTGACTGTTTTCTTACCTCTACTGGGGAAAGAAAAAGGTGGGGGGAGGGTTCATGAAGAATTGATCCAAGAACCTTGCCTCATATCTCCTTGTGTAGTGGAAAGGTAATTGTTACATAGTTAGCTAATTTATTCCCACATTTAAATAAGAATTTGTTGTATTTGATCTTGCTATGCTTATGAATAATGTGAAAGAAAAAAATCATTCTTCCTTTGTATAAGATAAGTCTATAGTCCTTTAGGAGAAATAGTGTATGCATTCAATTTTAAGCTATGTATGAGATTCAGAAAAGCTATTACTATTTATTGCCATGCCTGGACAAAATTAAGATGAAATTCTCTGTAGTGATTTTTTTGTGTGTGCATGGAGAAATATATATATATATATATAATATTATATATATACATATACACATATATACACAAATACACTATATATATATATATATATATATATATATATATATAAAACACATTACTTTAGTCCATAACTATACTGATTTTAGAAGAAAGATGTGACTCTACATTATTCATTTCTAAATTTGAAATTTTAATTTGTAACTATTGGTTATCACAAAGGCATATTACTCATAGTTATATAAAGACAACATAAATGTTATATTTAGCTATATAGAGGCAAGATGGCATGGTGGAAACAAAGCCAGCTTTGTAGTCTGGAAGCTTTGGGTCAAGTCTTCACTCTGACACATATTGGCTATGTGTCTTTAGGTAAGTCACTTAACTGCTCTGTTTCCCAGGCAAGTCTTTAAGTTGCAGAGAAGATGCCAATCTGCCTTGGCAGAGTAAGCTCTTCAGTGGGAACTTCCTATACCTATGAAATTTCAGGCCTAGTCCCCAAACCAAAAAATTACTATGACAATATATATATATTATGGGGATCTATATTATATATACATCATAGTTCAATAAAACAAAATATTGATAATCACATATAGTGCACTGTTTAAGAACAAATTGGTAGACTAATTTTGTGCAAACGGCCATTCAGACTTTTCTTGTCTTGCTTTGCTTTCTTCAGAATTTGCTGTTTTTATTATCTTTAAAATTAGCCTTTAAAAGAACCCGATAGCTTATTATTTCAACAGAATATTTTTGTATTTATGACATTTTATGCATAATATACAACTTTTGGGCCTCTTGATAGGTTGTTCTGTATTTTGCTGATGAAGGATGCTTTCTGCTTCTCCTAAAACTTTATGGGGAATAATTTTTTTAAATTTCTGACTCCATCAAAGAAAGCTCTGACCATGAAATGACATTGTTGCTGATAAGCCAAATAAACTTCTTACTTTATTTGTAAGGTCCACATTTAATGGAGCTCCTTTCTTTTTACAAAATACTACCCCCTCCTTGCCCCACTAACAAACTGAGATGGTTATAAAATGCTCTTTTGTTCTTATGTTTTATTCATTACTCTTGTTCTTCTTAGAGTTTAAGTAAATAAACTGACTTACTGAACTTTTACCCTGAAACTGTTCTAATTGAAGGCAAATAATCTAAAAGGAAAGAAATGTTTCCACATTTTGTACTAAACAAATGTATTATGCCATGAGAAATATGTTCTCTGCTTTCAGCATCACCTTTCACTTTGTGTGTATCCTCATATGCAATTCACACACTCTTCTAGCTAAGTAAGCAACATAGGCATTTGAAAGTGAAAAGTGCTGAATTGGCAGTGTCAGATCACTGAGAAATGCAACAGGAAAGAAGGGAAGGGAAGGGAAGCCAGAGCTCAATTTCCAGTCCATTCCCTAGACAAATCATTGTCCCAAAGCTCATGTTGGTTTTTCTAAGGGATTTTGGCAGCCCTTGCCTAAGTGGGTCATATATTCTTCTTATAAACATTTTTGTGATTAAATGTTTTGGAGAAAACTATGAAGCACATATATACTGAAGCAAAATAAAAGCACATAATCTGGAATGAAATTATTCCCAATTTTAAAGTATAACCTCGTACTAAAGAGCTTTTCCTCAGGCCAATATATTACACAAAAAAGAACCTATTTTCCATTCTAAGTTTGATCTGATCACACTTCAAAGTCCAGTCTTAGCATTCAAAATGAGATGATATGTATGCACATGTTTCTAGGAACTGGGCACCCACTAACTTAGAAATTCTAGGAGGAAGTTTACAGGTAAAATTTCACTCTTGAGGTATGTTAAGCCATTTCCTGGTGTAGTGTGCAAGGTAGTAAATGATCCACTCTTTGTTTTTTCCTCTATGGTGTTTGCATTTGGTTTTAGATTTTGTATGCTTTCAGGTTGTCAGACAAGCAAAGATTTCAACTGTCGCTCTCTTCCTTTATTTTCCTGCTCAATTAAAAATCAATTTCTTTAACTTAAGCCATACCCTATGCTGGAGGGATACTTGATTCTTTTAGGATTATTGATGTCACTCCATTTCAGTGAATAAGCTGACCAATGACTATTCAGGCCACTTTGCTATCACCTTAAAAAGATATAGAGATACAGTGACCTGTTCATCTCATGTTAGAGCAGTCATAGAGCAGCTTGAGTGGTTTCATTGTTTGCTTTGTGTTTATATGTGTGTGCTGGTGTGTGTGTGTGTGTGTGTGTGCGTGCGTGCGCGCGTGTGAGTGTGTGAGAGAGAGAAGGGGGAAAGGGGAGGGGAGAGAGGGAGAAGGAGGGGGAGGGGGAGGGAAAGAGAGAGAGAGAGGGAGGGAGGAAGAGAGAGACAGACAGAGAGACAGAGAAAGAGAGAGAAATAGACAGAGAGAGAGAGAGAGAGAGAGAGAGAGAGAGAGAGAATTTTGTATTTGGTCCTGGCATGTGATACCACCTATGTAGTGAACTCCAACTGAGAAAAATTCTTCTGTCAATGCAAATATTTTGAAGCTTAAGAGTCTTAGAGTGTTAGCTGGAGGCACTGAAAGTGTCTTTGCTAGGGTCACACTAGTATGTGTCACAGACAGGATATGAATCCAGGTCTTCCTTACTCCAAGGCTAGCTCTCTATGCATTCTGACACTTCTTTTATCTACAGATTACACACTTTCTCTTTCACTTTATAAAGCAGTGCTCAGTGTGTATGGCCATGTGATATAGAGAATAGAAAGTCATCTTTGGGATAAGAAAGACCTGGATTCAAGGCTGGCCTCTGATACATACTGGTAATATACGCGTATATTACATGCATACATGCATACATACATCCCACACAATCCAGATCTAGATATAGATAGCTACATAAAGATATCTATATCTAACCACAGATATTTAGGTATAAATATTTAAAATTACACCAAATATCTAAATAGAGATCAAGATTGAGCTCTAGACATATATAGATAGAGAGATACCCAGATCTAGATATATAGATATGCCTTTCTTGTCTACCTATCTATCCATCATCCATCTATCCATCTATCCATCCATCCATCCATTTATCCATTCATCCATCTGTCTATTTCCTACCTATGTGAACTTGGCAAGTTGCCCTCTCCATGCTTCTAGATTGCTCAATCTAAGACTTTTAAGGGGCCACAGTGCTAATCCTCACCAATCCAAATATACATGAGTGTGTATACTTACATACTCTTTGGAGTGAAGTAGATAATTTGACCAACATATATTAAGTATCATCTGTGTGTCAGGCACTGTGTTAGGTGCTGAGCATATAGAAAAATGAAGCTCTTCCCTCAGTGACATGGAGAGAGAGAACTTCATGTATGGGGAATAGTATATAGGTTCATTTTCCCCCCTGACACATAGAGCAAGAGTAGGGGACTAATGTGCAATCATTCTGGAAACAGGTTGGAATAGGTCTATGAAGGGGTTTTAAATGCCAGGGTTTCTATTTTATTCTAAAGGTGATGTTGTGAAGTTCGTGCCAGAGAAAATTTTCTTCACTTCTTAAAGCTCACAAACTATGGCCCTGGATGCAGGACCTTAAACTCCAGGGAGGTAGAAAATACATTCCACAAGCTTTACAGGTGTTATAACGTGAAGGCTAAAAACATGAAGTCAGCCAACTACTGTGTGGTGGTAATAAAATGGAAGGGGAAACAACTACATTTCAAATTAAACCTTTTTTAAAAATCACTTTGAGTTTTGAGTTCCAAGCCTGCTAAGCCTGAAAGAAATAGCTGGGGTATAGTTTCAGAACTAGAGGTATGAACTGATTTAATTAAGGGATGTTGAAAATGCTAATGACTTCATATGGTTCTTTACTCACTCATTTAAAGTTATGTAATATTGTTCATTTCATTCTCTGACCTTTTTTCCTTAACCAAAACCAATTCTTTCCCTTTCCTAACCTGGTTCCATCCTAACAACAAACACAACCATGCTGTAGTTGGAGATCCTTTGTTAGTGATAAGGATCTCTCCATTTTTACTAGAACAAAGTTATTATACAGCTATTAATTTCGTTGACAAAGCATATAAAGTTAAATGAAAGAGAGCAAAGCATTGTTCAGTCCTAATGACTCCTTGACAATTGGCCCTTTTAGCCCATGCCAGGAATCACCGGATTCCAGTGCTTTAGACCTGAAGATACTGTGGTGTGAAAAACTTAAAATCTACATTCACACATTTCCATTTCTATAGACTGATTAATCTCTGAATTCAATTTAATCTAACAAACAGTTTTACATTTCTCTAACATGTAAAGCACCATACTAGGTACTAAGAATTCAAATATTAAAAAGAGCTTAATGAGTGGTAGTGGCAAGATAAAATGTCTACATACCGATACATGTAGAAGGTCAAAGGAAAGGATCAGACAAAATACAATGAGAGGATTTGTTGTTGTTGTCCTACTTTTCATTACCTCATTTGGGGTTTTCTTAGCAAAGATACTGGAGTGGCTTCTATTACCTTCTCCAGCTCATTTTACAGGAGAGCAAACTGAGGTAAACAGGGTTAAATGATTTGCCCAGGGTCGTCCAGTTAATAAGTGTCTGAGGTTGGATTTGAAGTCAGCTCTTCCTGAATCCAGGCCCAGTGCTCTATTTGCTGCATCACCTAGCTGGCGGTAAAGAGAATGCATCACTTTAAATTAAAACTCAAGGAAAGATTCATGCAGGAGGTAGCCCCTACGTACTATGCCTAGTATATTTGTAACAAAGTGAATGTAAGAGACTGGAGGAGTCATGGTTTAGAGCCCACTGGAATTGGATTGGATATATAAGCATCACAAAGCCTAAGACAGACTTGGATAGATAAGACACTCAGTGGATGGGGAGGGGGGTCAGGGGAACCAACCAATGACACCCTTACACAAGATTATCTAGGAAGATTTACTCTTAGCTGTACTTTCTACTTTTTCTCCATTCTCTTAAAGCTTGAAAGAAGCAGGGAAGAAATGGGATTTGCACTTTTACTTGTTCCTTCTTTATCTTTAAACACTGTTGAGAGATGCCCGTTTTTAGGATACACCAGTGTGAATATAGAAAGCTGAACACTTGAAAAGATCAAGCCTAAGAAGTTTATTACTCAGAGGTTGTAGGTGTTATGTATGGGTGAAAAACCTGGAATATGAGATAAGAGACTCTGGTGCTGGTCATTATGTCTGATGTTCTCTAATATTTAGAGTATCTGTGACAATACCAGCCAAGGTAGGAGTGATGTCAATTCCCCAAGTGATCAATGTATACATGCTGTGGTCTAGGAATTGGAGATTGAGAATATTTAAAGTGATTAGTTGATGATGTTTGAGAGTGGTTTCTTCTTTGTTATGGTGAGATATGGGGTAGGGATATTCTTCTCCTGGTGTTAATGATATCTTTTTTTTTTTTTTTGTGGGTGGTGGTGGAACGATATATTGTACTTGGATTGGGTAGGGGAGATACCTTTTGGAGGGTTAACATTTTTGTTACAGCCCTTCCTCACATATTTGCTATTATTTGCTCTGTTTACTGTTTGTGTTTGTGTGTGTGTACATACATAATTTTATTATTTATTTCATTTAGCGGGCATTTATTTTCTTTCTCCCCAATTAAACACTAAACAATGTAACAAATATGCTTAGTCAAGCAAAGCAAATTATTTAATTAACCATATCTAAAATATGGATGTCTCATTTTGCATCTTGAATCCATTACCTCTTTGTCAAATCAACAGGCAATTTATTCAACTCCTACTATGTGCTAAACACTATGCTCAGCTATGGGGATTCAAAGAAAGACAAAAATAATTTCTGCCCACATGGAGCTGATAATATAAATGGGAGACATCATATAAACAACTATTTGCAAGCATGATACATACAAGAAAAAGTGTTGACAATATCAGAGGGAAGGATCTTTCATTAAAGTGACTAGGAAAGGCAGCTGAGATTTTAGCTTAGACTTGAAAGAAGGCAAAGAAGCAGGGAGGCAGGGGTGAAGAGGGGGAGAATTTCAGGTTTGGGGGCAGCCAGTGAAAATTCATGGAGTTCGGAGATAGGGTGTCTTGTGAAAATGAGATATTTGTAAAATACTTGATATATAATGAGTGTTTAATAAATGCTTGCTCCCTTCACCCCATTTTCCCTTGTTCAAAGAATAGCAAGCAAGTCAGGGTCACTGAATCACAGAGTATATTGAAAAGAGTACTGTGGGGGGGCAGGTAGGTGGAGCAGTGGACAAAGCATCAACCCTGGATTCAGGAGGAACTGAGTTCAAATCCAGTCTCGGACACTTGACACTTAATAGCTGTGTGACCCTGGGCAAGTCACTTAACCCTCATTGCCCCATAAAAACAAAACAAAACAAAACAAAACAAAACCAACCCCCCCCCCCCCACAAACAAAAAGAGTACTGTGTAAGAAGACTGGAAAGGTAGGAAAGCGCTAGGTTATAAAGATCATTAAAACCACATAGGGGCAGCTAGATGGCGCAGTGGATAGAGCACCGGCCCTGGAGTCAGGAGTACCTGAGTTCAAATCCGGCCTCAGACACTTAACACTTACTAGCTGTGTGACCCTGGGCAAGTCACTTAACCCCAATTGCCTCACTTAAAAACAAAAAAACCAAAAAAAACATATAGAAATTATTTTTGATCTCGGAGGCATTAGAGAGCCACTTGAGTTTGTGTGTGTGTGTGTGTGTGTGTGTGTGTGTGTGTGTGTGTGTGTGTGTGTGTGTGTGTGTGTGTGAGAGAGAGAGAGAGAGAGAGAGAGAGAGAGAGAGAGAGAGAGAGAGAGAGAGAGAGAGAGATGGTCAGATTTATATTTTAGGAAGATCAATTTGATAGGTCAGTGGAGGATAGACTAAAGTGGGGAAAGACTTGAGACAGTGAGAACAACCTGTAAACTACTGCAATAGTCTAGGCATAAGGTGATAAATAACTTCACCACACTGATGGCATTGTAAGAGGCTACTATGTTTACTTGCTTCTGTATGTTGTGTACCTAGTCTCTTTAAGTAATTGGCTTCTATTTTTAAATGAGTTTTTAAAACTAGTTTTGATGATTCCTACTCTATATTATATTTTGAGACCTGGTACTGCTAGAATCTCTTCCTCCCCACATTATTTCTCTTGAGATTCTTGACTTTTTGTTTCTCTATATGACTTTCATTATTGTTTTTCCCACCTAACTCTATACAGCAATCCTTTGGTAGGTTGATTGCTATGGCTTAATAAATGTTTATTATTAATCTTTTATAATTTTTCTTATATTGAATCTATTCTATATTCCTGATGTAAATCTAATAAATTATAATATTTAATGCTTTAAATATGATGCGACCTGTACTTTATTTAAAGTCTTTGCATCAGCATTCATTAATAACATTGTTTTATAATTCTCTGTTTTATCTTTTCTCGGTTTGGGTACCAAAACAACAGAAGAGATAGAAAGGTTCTTTCTATTACTGTTTTTTGGGGGGTTTTTTAGCCAACAGTTTATATAATATTAGAATTAACTGGTCTTTCAATATTTGTTAACATTTCACTTGTAAATACATCTGGTCCTAGATTATTTTCCTTTGAGATTTCATTTATGGTGTGTTCAATTTTTTTTTCTAATAGTAAGTTATTTACATAACTTATTCTTCTGTTGTTTTGTGCATTTCATATTTTTTAAACATTCATTCATTTCATCTGAGTTATTAGTGTGGGTGGTATATAATTGGGCAAAATAGTTTCTAGTAGTTTCCTTTGTTTCCTCTTCAGTTACTGAATTATCATTTTTTCCAGATTTGAATAATTTTGTTTTTCTCTCTTTTATAAACATCAAATTACCTGTTAATTAATTTTATTTGTTTTTAAAAATCTGCCAATTTTATTGTTTAGCTCTTTTTTTGCTTTTAATTTTAATATCTACTTTGTTGTTTGATTATTTTTTGTTTTGTTTTGTTTTGAGTTTTTTTTTTAGTTGCATGCCCAATACATTGATTTGTTCTTTGTCTCTTTTGTTGATAAGAATATTGAGAAATATGCTTTCCCCTCCTAAGGATTGGTTGAGCTACATCCCATAAATTTTAATATAACATCTCATTGTTATCTTTGATGAAATAGTCTACATTTTTATGTTCTTTGAATCACCAATTATTTAGGATTAAATTAATTAGTCTCGGGGGCAGCTAGGTGGTGTAGTGGATAAAGCACTGGCCCTGGAATCAGGAGGACCTGAGTTCAAATCCGGCCTCAGACACTTGACACTTACTAGCTGTGTGACCCTGGGCAAGTCACTTAACGCCCATTGCCCTTCAAAAAACAACAAAAAAAAGCCCAAGATTACTTAGTCTCTGATATACTTAAAATTTATTCTTCAAAGACCCTTTATTGAACAATATTTTTATTGAATTACATTTCTTATCTGCAATTTTTGGCAAGATTCTTCCTCTATCCCTCCCTTCCTCTACCTTGGCAATTATTGTAAGGAATCTGTATATATTGAAGAAGTATGTAAGTTCCTTTATGTTCCTTTTCAGTAATTGCCAAAAGTCTATTATCTCATAAGGCCTGGCCTCATTAGTCAGTTCCCCTGTTATACAACAGTCTCCAAATGGTATTATAGGGTTTGGGCCATATTGACCCCTTATGCTTCTGGATCTTCTCTACCACATGCCCTTAAGTAAGATCATTGAAAGGCATATATACCAATGATTGTATTATTTTTCCTAAATAGTCACTAAATCCTAGACTTGAGTTAGATCACATGAAAAGATGAAGCATTTGAAGAACTTTTGAAAATTATTTGGGGGTGGCATTTTTAATATGGTTGGTGGAATACTTTTTTGCATTCAGTTAGAAAGAAAGTGGTTTAGGTTGCTAAATTAACTTATTTTAGGGGATTAAGTTAGTTTAGGGGATTAAGATGTCCTTCATTAGGGGGCAGCTAGGTGACAGCTAGGTGGCACAGTGGCTAAAGCACTGCCCTGGATTCAGGAGGACCTGAGTTCAAATCAGGCCTCAGACATTTGACATTTACTAGCTATGTGACCATGGGCAAGTCACTTAACCCTCATTGCCCTCAAAAAAAACAAACAAAAAACTCCCCAAACCAAATAGATGTCCCTCATCATCAACTCCATTTCTATTTCACAAAGTCAAGTTACATTCAGGTTCTGACACCCCCAACTTCTCACTCCTTTTTTGAGTGTTATCAGAACTCATGTCTACCTAGTTTAGAGTTGTAACAGAATATAGCTTTTCCTCTCTAGCTGAGGTCTGCTGGGAGTGTTCTTTTATCCAGCCACTGAGACATCTTGTCCCACAATCCTTCTGTGTTTCTGAGAGGATGAGTTTTGCCTAATTTTTCATTACTCATTTGATTTTCCATGGACTTCTGCTTCTCAAGTATCTAGGGATAGCCTGTCACTTTTATTCCTTGGCCCACACATGAGAAAGATGTCTTAGAGATGGCCAAAGGCATTTTTATCTGTTGTCAGACCTCATTCTGTGCTGTCTAACTTTTCTTCAAATTTGCTTTCCACAGTAGCTGGTCATATTCAATCTGCTTTTCATTTCCTTAAAGAATGGCCAGATGTGTGCACAGATCCCTCTCATCTAGTAATCTACTTCTCACTTGAGATAGTCTGACAGCATTCATATATGCCAGCTTTCTGGAGCAGCCTGTTTGCAAGGCATGCAAGATTAGAGGGCTTCTTTCCCTCATGATAATATGTGTTGCTGAACTAGCCATAGGTCTAGTATAGAGTCACAGTTTTCCCAAACTACCTTTATAGTCTTTGCCAACATTACAATCCCATGAGTCCTCTGGGATCTATGATTTCAGAGTGCATATGAGATGAAGCTGCTCTCTTGAGGCTTTCCATTAATTGCCTCTGTTTCTCAATATCAATCCCCTGCCATTGCTGGAGTACTTCAGTGACATGTTTTACTTGAATGGGTCTTCCCAAAGAAGGGAGTTGCCAAGTCTTATTAATTCTAACTATATATCATTTCTCACATTTATCTCCTCTCCATTTACACTATAACCACCCTAGGTCAGACCCTCATTGCCTCCTACCTCATTTATTGCAGTAGTCTCTTAATTGGTCCCTCTGCTTCTAGTGTCTCCTCTTTCTAATCCACCTTCCACAAAGCTACCAAATTGATTTTCAGCACAGATCTGACCCTGTCACTTTCATATTCAAGATACCTCAGTGACTCCCTATTGCCTTTAAGATAAAAAACAAATAGCTCCATTTGCTATTTAATGCCTTTCACATTTGGCTCCAATTTATCTTTCTGGATTGATCGCCTAATATTTCCACTAACATATTATTATGTTTCAGTTAAATCGGCCTACTTGCTGTTACTCACATGTGACATTTTGTTTCTTGCCTCTGTGTCTTTGCACACACTATCTCTCAGGCCTGGATGGCTTGCCATCCTCAACTCTTCTTGGTGTCTGAAACCTCTTTAAGGCTTAGTTCAACTGATATAAGGCAATTTCTGATCCACTGAATTGTAAGTATTTTCTATTCCATACTTCTAAATTATTTCATCTTCATATGTTTTGTTTTTAATATGTACATGTTATTTCTCCCCAATACAGTTTAAGCTCCCTTCAGTTCAGGGATTTTATTTTAATTTTTGGTCTTTGCATCTTCAGGGCCTCCTACAGATCTAGTATACAGTTTACTTGACAGGTACTTAATAAATAAAATGCTTGTTAGTTGAATTGAGTGGATGCTTCTCTGAGAAGCATTCTCCTTCATTCTGGTTTAATGAATTATTTGAACTTAAGCCAGCAGGAATAGAGGCTGATCTTCATCTCTAGTTCTGCTGCTGGTACAAGTTTGGACCTCCTTTCAAACAGGTATCTGTTATAATCCCTTGTTTTCCATGAGGATTTTGCATCTTCTTCCTCCTGATTCTCAGTGGGAGGTCTAGTGACCAGTGTGCAGACTTTTTCTTTAACTCTTATCAGTCCAAGAATGCTGGAATATACTACTGGTCTAGCTATATTACAGAACACAGACAGAGATTCGTCTGCCTTCTTGTATACTTTAATTATTACTTCATACCTATCCAAACTATACAATAGTATGTTGGTAATGAACTTTCAATAGCCTTGTCTCCATGGTCAGCAAAGCTCCTTAAAGCTAGGAGGCCCTCATATTATGAGTTCTCTTTTCTACAACAATGTTTGAAAGATTTAACAACGATTTTGTTTAATTTAGCTTACTAATATGCAACAGAGCCCAACAAAGGTAAACTTAATGAAGTAATACAGCCATAAAACAGTGATTAGTGGAAATATAATTATTCTGGTGAGAAACAGGGCCTCAATAGTAACAACAAAATTTTGATCTGTCAATACAGCAGGAAATAGGAAAAAAAATGAAAAGAAAAACCTTTCAACCAAAAAGGAATATCATAGTCTGTCCAAGTATTCAAATAGGCTTACAAATAATTGCAAATCTGCCTAAACAATGTTTTCCTGGATCAAAGTTCAACATAATATGTTTGAGGACCCCAAAACACTAAGGACCATGGGGGTATATGGTTGTCAGTTAGCCAGTGTGCTTTGTTTCTACAGTTATAATGAGGGCTCTTATCTCTGAGTATATCAATTAATCTCTGTTTTAACTTCTTTGTTACATAATACCCTTTTCCTTACCACCATGCTGTTTTATTCATTTACGTTTTTAAATTCTTAATTTTAACTCAAAGGTTAACCACTTAAGTCAATGAAATAAGGAACATTCCTTTCATAGCCTACAACATTCCATTTAATTACTTGATCCAACTTCTCAAAAGTTGGAAATATCTTTCAATAGTGTTTCCTTTTCTTTTCTCTCATTTCATCCCAACATACTGCTTTCTTCGATTGAAACCTGTTTGTCATAGCAATCCCCTCTCCTATGGTTCTTCCCCTAGTCTTTATGGCTGGAAATAGAGAGTAGGGGGAAAAAAGAAAAATCTTGCCCAAATTCTTGTCATGGGTATATTTTCTCTAATCTGGGTCTTGGAACTGGAGCTCTGGAAGGATCTGGTAGCCTCTTTAGTCTATATTAGTTGCACAGGTCTTGGGGAATTCTATTATCTTGGTTTTCTCCTCCCCCCCCCCCATTAGCAACAACATTCGTCTGACTACAGCTGTAAGAGGAGAAGCTCCGGTGTGATCTTTTTTCTCCTCTTCTTCCATGGAAGAAATTCCATAATGACTGCTCTCTGGCTTACCTCTCAACATTCTACACTATCCTACCGAAACCAAAGCCAACTTGAACCATCCCAGTGCTGGAAATCCCTATTGGAAACACTGGAAGATCCCAGCAGACACATTATCTACACATGTCTTCAGAAGTAACTAGCATTTAGCTTCCCTTGGGGATGTTAACTTGTTTCCTTCCTTCATTAATGTGTATCCATTCTCATTTTCTACATGAAAAACTGGGGGACTAGAGACTTGTGGTAATGAATTGATAACTTTATTTCTGTATTAACCTCATTAAGATCTCTAAAAACACTTTTATAATGAGATTTATATTTTTATCAAAACTTGCAAGTTAGAAAAGAGACTATTCAATGATGATGAAAATGATAATATAAGGATATGTGAGGGAATTCAGATGATGAAGATTCAATTTTCTCATCTGTAAAATGGGAATGATAATAATAGCACCTACATCCCAGGGTTGTTATGGGGATCAAATGGGATAATTAGCAAAGTTCCTGGTATATAGTAAGCACTATATAAATGCTAGCTATTATTAGTTATTATTATTTTGTAGTTTTGCCTATGACTCTGGCATTGGCAACCTCTTGCCCAGCATTTGAATGAATATAATCTCTCACTTATTCCTTGACATGTCTCTGTCCATTGCCATTCTCTATACCACATGGTATAGATATAAATTAGAGTAGCATGAATGTTGAGATATTGATTTCATTATACAAATGTGTTTTATAAGTCAGTTGCTGTAATTTAAGTCTGTCAGATGGGGTTGGGGGAGATTTGAACTTTTTGGGATGAGATAAAATTTAGACAGTTTATTCCCAATATTTTTTTTGATAGAAGAGGTGGGGGAAGTCACAATTGTTTAAAAACAGAATTTTAGAAGGCTATATATACAGAGTATACTGAAGGCTACTGAAAGACCTATTGTAAAATTTTCAGTGTTGAGCATTTAAGTCATAAAAATCAGCAAATACTAGAAATTAGGGCTGGATTTATTATTTTGTTGTTTTTCTACCAGAAGTGTCAAACTCACAGCCTGAAACAAAATAAAATATAATTGGGAAATTTTAAACAAAATAAGTAAAAATACAATACAACATAGGCATGGTTAATTATGGTTTTCTAAGTAATATGTTGCCCATAGGGATCTGTTTCAATTTGAGTTTGACACCACAGGTCTAGACTTAAGAAAGTGATAAAGAAAATACTAATAATGCAGATCAAATTTAAAAGTGTGCCATATGAGCCCCCCTCCCCCAACTAGTTATTAAACATTTACCAACACATTGCTGGCTATATTTAACTACAGGATGCTTACAAGTAATATGGAAATGGATTTGTTAGACCATATCAAATAACTAAGATACTGATTGAAAAGGGAATTAGCCCAGTTCTGTAGTTTCTTGAAAACAATGTTTTCTGATTATTAGATTACTAATAGATGAGATGTAAATGTGCTAGTCACTTAAAAAATAAAAAGCACATTTGAAAACATCCAGGTGTTGTACCAGCTGGAGCTCTTATTTTTAAATTATGTTGTTTATGGGGGAAAATCCATTGCCCAGTTTTCAATTGCTATTACAGTTAGTATTTAGTGTTTTAGAATATGTATTTTTTGTATAGCAGCTAACAGCTGTCCCTTTAATGATACAAGTATGTGAATAAATATAAAAATGCTCTTTTTATTTTTAAAAGAGCAAAAAAAAGTTCAATTTGAAATGATATATAAAGAATTCTAAATTAATTAAGCAAATAAATGGGAAGTTTTAGAAAATAGTCCCCAGTTCTGCTCTTAGACATTAGTAAATTTCCATTTCTAGCTAGACATTTTGGTCCTGTAGCAGAAATGCCCCAAGGCCCAAAATGTGTAGTTAGAAATAGAAATTTGCTAATGTTTCTAAAAGCCAAATAAATACTCTTAGGGTAACACATTGTTTTTTAAAAAATCAATCATTTATATTATAGTATAATTAACTTGTCAAATTTCTTCCCTCTTTACTAGGGCAATGAGAAAATAAAAATTTTAATGGGGGTAAAGGATTGGGTGGATTTTGAGTATGGGGAACTGTATGGCAAACATAAGAACACTGGGTACCTGGGAGACATATAGGTCTGTCAATGGGGGAAGGTGGTGGACTTGGAAACATGACATGGGACAGTGTCAAAAACAAACTTCTGCAATTTCATGAGTTTTCCCACTAGGACTGATCCTGATGGAAGCAGAGAATCAGACAAATCAGCAAGCATTTGTTAACAATAAAATGGAAACACAGCATTGTATGGGTACTGGGATACACAAGAGGAGAAAAAATGGCCTGGCTTTCAAGAACGTCATCAAACATTTTTTAAAAAGAACTTAATCAAAAAACATTTATTAAGCTCCTGCTATATGCTAGTCATTGGAGATACAAATGCAAAGAATGAAGCAATATTTATGCTCCTTCCCACGAAATGGGGAAAGATAACAAATACATATATTTATACACAGATTACTTATTCAAAAAACCTATATATAGATAAGTACATTTTAGTTAAGTATAAGGTAGCTTGGGAGAGAGTTTATTAGCAATGGGGGAGATCAGGGAAGGCTTCAAGCAACATGAAGTATGTCTTGAAGAAAAAGAAGGACTTATGAAGTAGAGGGGGAGGATGGAGTATATTCCAGCCATGAGAAAATGCCATTTCAAAGACAAGAGATAGAGAATCATATGGGAGGAATACAGGGGCCAATAGTTTGGCTCTGTTGTGGAGTGTGGGAGGAGTAATAAGGTACAATGATGCAAAAATGATGGGTTGGGGCGAGGTGGAGAGTGTTGATTCAGGTGGACACCCATGGACAATTTACATTCTGTTACCAACCTCCTGAGGTCCCCACCCTTCCAGTTGAAAGATTTCAGTGACTCACTGGGAGATGAGAAATAGCTAGAGGCTAAAGTTTGTGGCATCAGCAGACCTGAAGCTGGGGAAAGGGTGCATGAGGAATGTGGGGTGAAAGGGCTGTAAAAAGAAGTGAGAGGCAGTTTCCATGCAATTGCTTTCTCATTACTTTCCTCCCTCAGACAAGGTTCTTTGGGAAAGAGTGGAGTGGCCATGGAATACTTCACTTGCTGTGTCCATGTAACTTTGTATTTATGTGCTGTGCCATTCCCACTTTACATGAGTATGTAACTAAACATCTTTCTTCCCAGAATTGCAACCTAGAATTTGAGTCTATGCCATGGGTGTTTGGGGGGGGAGGGGGAAGAGAAGCATTGATGGTGTGTGCCTATTGTATGTAAATGTTTTCCTCTCCAAGTCCCTAACCTTGCTGGCCCAAGAGTAATGGCTGCAGCCTTTCCCCCTAGGGATTTATGGAGTATTTTTTCTCTAGGTTGGAGGTAATTTATTTATGGTCAGGTAAAATCATCATAAAATAAAGATCAAAGGAAAATAGGGTGGATATGTTAAGGAAAATTATTTTAGCTGTTGGTGGGAAAGGACTTATTACCTCATCTTCTGGCTTCTGCGAAAGTCTTTGTGTGCACAGATTCTGGAAATCCCCTTCTTTCCCAGGTTGTGTAAAGGCAGATGGTCCTATATTTTAAAAGTCACCACTCTATCTTTAGGGAGTACTATGAGTCAACTCAAGCAACCTCTGATTGCTCATGTATTTACCACTTCATGGAAAGTAATGCCTACCTGCCTTAAATGACCTTAAGTAATAAGGTCCAAATGAATTACATCCTAAAGTACTGTACTATCATAGAGGCAGCTAGATGGCACAGTGACTAGAGTGCCAGGCCTGCAGTGAGGAAGACCAGATTTAAAATCTTGCCAAGGATAGCTGTGTGATCCTGGGTAAGTCATTTAACATGTTTGCCTCATTTTCCTCAATTGTAAAACAGGGATAATAACAGTCCTTACCTCACAGGGTTGTTGTAAGAATCATATAAGATATTTAGAAAGTGCTTACCATAATACCTTGGCACATAGTAGGTGTTACATAAATGCCTTTTCCCTTCCTCCTATTGGCCGATGGAATTGCTAAGTAACTGTCAATGTTGTAGAATTGAATGGTAGAAGGGGCATGGGCTCTAGACTTAGAGGGCCTGGCTTCAAATCCCACCTCTGATATATACCACTTGTGTTATCCAGGGCAATTCACTTAATCTTATTAGTCCTCAGTTTGCTCATCTGCTCAGTGGGGCTGGACTAAAAAAATCACCTCTTTCAACTTTATGTGTATTCTATTCTTGAAAGGTCAAGGAGAAGGGGAAGGATGCTATAGAACTGGAAAACAAATGCCATATTTTTTAAAAAATAGGAAGAGTAATATATGTGTGTGTTCTTGATTTAATTTTGCTTATAAAATTGTAGAAATTATTAGTAAAGGAGTGGTTAGTGAGTATTAAAAAAGGAAGCAGTGATCACAGCATGGCTTAATCAAGAATGATTAATTTGGTCATGGCAGACAAACTTCATTTTTTTATTGTTTAAAAAAAATTTTTTTTTAGTGAGGCAATTGGGGTTAAGTGACTTGTCCAGGGTTACACAGCTAGTAAGTATTAAGTGTCTGAGGTCGGATTTGAACTCAGGTACTCCTAACTCCAGGGCCAGTGCTCTATCCATTGCACCACCTAGCTGCCCCATTTATTTATTTATTTATTTATTTGTTTATTTGTTTATTCATTTATTTATTTATTTATTCATTCATTCATTCATTTATTTATCTATCTATTTATCTATCTATCTATTCATGCATTCATTTATTTATTCATTCATTCATTTATGCACTCATTCATTTACTCATTTATTTATTTATTTTTGATTGTTACTAGTAGATGAGGAGAATGTTGTAAAATTAATTTATCTAGATTTTTAGCACAGCATTCAACAAAGTCTCTCATGCCATTTTTGTGGAATGATGGAGAGATGTGGGCTAGATGGTGGTGAAGAGAGGTGGATTTGAAACTAGTTGAATGACTAGACTTAAAAGAACAGTCCATAGTTTGGTGTAAACAGGCATTTATTAATTGCCTACTACGTTCCAGAAAGGTCCTACTCTCACTGCTTGGAAAGAGATATCCAGTGCTCCAGGTATATTTGCTTGGACCTGTGCTATTTAACATTTTCTATTAAACACTTAGCTAAAGACAGATAAAATGCTTATCACAAATACAAAATTGAAAGTATATCTAACACAGATGACAGCTTCCCCCCAAATAGGCTAGAATTTGGGGCCACATATGATGAAATTTAATAGGTATAAATGTAAAGCCTTATACTTGGGATTAAAAAAAAATCAGTTTCACAGGTCCATGATAGGGGAGGTAAGTCTAGATTTTTTTCTTTTTTGGTAACTGAAAATACTCTGGGTGGTTCAGTGGATTGCAAGATCAATATGTTGAGTTTGATATGGCACTGTAAAAAAACAAACAAACTAATGTGATTTTAGGCTGAATTAAGAGAAACAAAATATTTAGGGCTAGGAATGTGATAGAATCACTATGCTCTGTACCAGTCAGATTGTACCTAGAATATTGTTTTTAAGTACTGTGTCTCACTTTAGGAAGAAAATTGACTAGAGAACATCAAAAGAATGTTGTGGGAAGTATACTAGATTTGGAGCTAGGACCTGGGTTCAAATTCTGCTTTGTCATTTAATAGCCATGTGACCTTAGGCAAGTTGTTTAATTCTCTCTAGAACTTATCTATGAACCTACCTTATGACCAGCACGTTGGAGGATCTCAAGATTGCACCATATAAAAATTGTTTAAAGGAAATGGAGATGTTAAACCTAGAGAAAAGAAGACTAGGGGTTAGGGTGGGAAGGGGACATGATAGCTGCCTTGAAGGGTTCAGTCATAGGTATGGATTCATTGCTTCAACTATCCCCAGAGAGGGGAGGAGGGACAGAGACATTTTTTTTTGATGGGTAAGGACCAAGTTCATAAATTTGTAGGGTTCCCCAAATACACAGTCCTATATGCCATGGGGAGGGGGGAGGGGAAGCAGAGTGAAATAAGGAAAAGAGTACTGATCAACTCTTAGAAGACTTGGATTCCAGTTCTTCCCCTGATGCTTGTGTAACCTTGATCAGGCCACTTAATTTTTCCTGGACCTCAGTTTTCTCACATGAAAATGAGTGGTTTTACTAGGTGGTCTCTGAGGTCCATTCTGGTCCTAGATTTATGTTCTTCTTATTCTAAGCTGATACTCACATACTCCATGTCATAAAATGTTGAACAGGTGGGTGATACTGCATTCTCTGAGGATTAGTCAATCTGAGGATTAGTAAAGAAAAGAGAACTATTGAGATTTCCTTATTGACAAAACTAATCCTTGAATAGCTCTATATTTGGGTGGGACTGGCCTGGGTCATACTTCCCCTTAAACTAATTCATCACAGGGAGACATCATAGTTAAAGCCTTCTAAAAATGTGTTCACTAAGGTTGAATATTCTGAATTTTGACAACATAGTTGGAGCTGCCTTACTCTACTACATCTACTTGCCCCTATTCAAGATGGTTTGGAGGGTTACAGTTTCAGACTCAGGAGATGTGTCAAATACTTCCCAGAGTTCCTTGGAGAAGTCTCAATGTCTAGCAGGGGCCTGTTTGGGATGGGGACAGGCTGACAAGAGAGCAATTGGTCCCTGCAGGTGTATTTAAAGAGCTATCACATCCTAGTCTGTGGGGAATTCTGAATCAGATAGACATCCATGAGCAATTTACATGAAGTTAGAAACCCTGGGAGGTCTACTGCCCTCCCAGTGAAAGGATCTCAGTGACTCACTGGACTGTTGGTAGAAACAGAAGCTGACTTCACACACTTCAGGAGACATTGGGTCATTTCCCATAAGGTAGCAAATGCTCACTGGCACTTAGCCAGTTCTGTGGAGGTCTGCTCCAACTCATGCTTCCGCATCATAGTTCCTGGACAGGACTGGAGAGGTTACTGGGCTCTTGTGGGAGCAGTTGTGGGGAGGAGGGAGGAATGAGCTGGATTTTTGGTTTGGTTGATTGGATTTGGAGTCAGAGGTTCTGGGTTTGATTTTTGACTCTCCTATAAAAAGTTCACTGGCTTTGGAATCAGATCTGTGTTTAAATCCTGGGCATTACTATTTGGGCAAGTTATTTAACCTCTCCAGATCTCCACACCACATATGTGTTTTCTTACCTATAAAATGCAGTGGTTGTCTTAGGTGACCTCTGAGGTCTTTCCCAGTTCTAATTCTACAATGCAGTTTACATTCCTTCTATCTCGTGATGCTTATTGAAACATAGTTTTCTCCTGAAGATATCACATTTCTCAGTCCTCTTTTCTAAGTTCACTGGTCCTTTCTTAACCACAACAGACTGGACTGGACAGAGGAGATGGAACACTCTTTGTCTCTGTCCCTCAGTGCCACTTTCAGGCACTTCTTCCTGTATCAGTAACCACCAAGGGTTCTTAGGATCAAATTTGTTTTTGTTTTTGTATTTGTTTGTTTTAGTAGGGCAATGAGGGTTAAGTGACTTGCCCAGGGTCACACAGCTAGTAAGTGTCAAGTGTCTGAGGCTGGATTTGAACTCAGATTCTCCTGAATCCAAGGCCAGTGCTTTATCCACTGCACCACCTAGCTGCCCCCGATCAAATTTCTTAATGACCATGACCTTTGACACATTCTACCTCAAACACTCACAGATAGGAGAGGCTAGCCATATTTTAGATGCCCTCGTCTTAAGTAGGGTAACAATTCCTAGTTTTGTCTCTGCCTTGGACAAGTGATTTAGGATTTCATTAGATGACCTCTAAGGTCCCTCCTAGCTTATTCTAAGAAGGGAAATAACAATTGCCGTTTTTTTCCCTCTCAGGTAACTTCCCTGATCAAGACAAGTTTGCTTTTTATGACTGTGGTATAAAATGTTGCAATCCTTTGTATAAGTATTGCCATGGGAAACAAGCACACTGAAAAGTTGGAGAATTTAACTGAGTTAGAGCTACATGTAGCCAATATAAGCATCAATACATAAATAGCAAGGCACAGAACCAAGAGAGTGGTCAATGTGGGTTGTGCATCAAGTCTGTACCTCTCAGCAATACCTCATGGTTGTATTTCCTACTAAATGAGAAGATTGCCAACACTGAGATTATGAAGTCCTGTCAGTTTGCTGGTATTTAATCCATATTCTCTGAAGTTTGCATCTTAAGGACAAATACATAAGAAAGTTTATAGTAAAACACCTAAGCAGTGGATCCAAGGGAAGCTTAAATGGGAGAAATGTAAACAAGTTTGGTAGAAGAAATGTTTTCCAGAAACTCTGTAATTACAGAAGACAAATTAATTAAATGAGCACCAATAAAATGTCATTGCTTGTTTTGAAAGAAAGAATCTGGGCCTTAATGAAAGACTCAATAAATAGAGGTAACTAACCAGTGAGAGTAACAAGCAATACACATTCAATGTGGAAAGGACCATGTTGTGGGTCATGCAGTGTGTGTGTGTGTGTGTGTGTGTGTGTGTGTGTGTGTGTGTGTGTGTGTGTGTGTGTGTGTGTGTGTGTGAGAGAGAGAGAGAGAGAGAGAGAGAGAGAGAGAGAGAGAGAGAGAGAGAGAGAGTGAGCTAACTCATGGTGTCTACCAAGGGTTTTATAATCAAAGTTAATTGGTTAGCATCATTCAATCCCGTTGGTTGATGTGATATGAAGATGGTCTACATTAAAATGAACTCTACAGATGACATCAGGGAAAAGAATGCAAAAGACCCTCAATCAAGTTGCTCAAAAGAGTCCATCTCCATTTCTTTTGTTCACTTAGGTTTGTCCCAGATCAAAGAGAACTGGACTTTCTGGAGTTGGGGGTGGGGCAGAGATAGGACTGAGAAACACCTCTGGGTCCCCCAAGAAATCTATTATTAACAATTATTTTCTCACAATTGCAAACCACCATTAGGGGCCACTGAAGGTCATTGAACAAATTCCCACATGAAATCCATCCTGATCTCTTCTTATTCAGTTCTAGATCAAACTTGTTATTCTTCATCAAGTGTCCAAGGTATATACATCCAACTGCTTGACAATATGTTTTTCATCCACTTTGTTTTGGTTTTTTAGTGTGAATGGTTGCACTGAATTGTGTGTGTGTGTTTCTGGATTTCACTGAGAGCACTATGCATTTTGGGACTTCATCATCCTAAGACTCAATATTATGCAACAGAAAATGTAGGTATAAGCTATGAGTACATGTACTTGCAACATGCAATAGTAATAGTAATGTAAGAGTAACCAATTGTAATTTGGGTTATAACTATCCTGTAAGATAATTGTTTTCCCTTAAAAGTATATATAAACATGTGTATTTGTATATATGCATAGATATACACAATATATTCATGCATATATACATACATATGTGTATCTGTATACACACACGTGTATATATATACACCCACACCCGGAGAGAGACATACACACATAATGCATATATACATTTGTTGGTACCCAATTGCCTTAACTAGTGATCTAACCAGTGGCCTAACTATCTATTCTTAATTCTTCCTTTCACCTCCCTCACACAGTCATGGAGGAACAGTACCCTTCCCTTTCATGCAGGATGGATGCTTCTACCTTCTCGAATCTCTATCTCTACAGGGGTAGAGAATCCTTTGAAGGGCCTTTGTGATGTGCTGGCAAATGTATTTCTTCATATATTTACTGGGTCAAACCAGTTTTCCAGAATTTGTACAGCCTGAAGAAAAAAAACAACCCACACACAACTCTGTAGTTATGTTTTAGGGAATGTGATTTGATTTGGTATCTTTTCAACTGTGTAATATACAATGAATAATTTTATAATGGGATTCCATTATATTATCTTTTACCATTACTCTCTTGGTTATGTTATTTTGCTCAAGTTTCTGATAACAAATCTCCTTAGTAGATAGCTTCCATAATTCTTCTAATAGTATTTGCTTTTATAAAAGTGATGGTTGGTATCATTCTAGAAATTTAAATGTATGATATATGTAGGACTCAGTCATTACTTTTTAGTCCAACCAAATTTATTTATATTTTACTTTACCAGTACTCATGTTATTAGAGTAAACATTTATTTCATCAACCAGCACAGTTCCAGGTTTATAGTGCCTTGTTTAAGCACTCAATCAATGTTTGTTGACTGAAGTTTTTTAATAAGTCCAAATCCAAATGGACTTCATTTTTGTTGTATGAGATTAAAATTGCTGATTTAGAATGCTTGCTATGGTTTTCTGTGGAGAAAAAGGACATTAGTCATAATCTTTAGGTACACATTGCTCTTTTCTTTCCCTAGTGTGTAGCTGTAAACTAAAAAAATTGAGAACTTTGTGAAATGTGAGCTGAAAGGACTGATCTCTATTAGCTTAAGGTCATGAACTGACTGCTTCTATTGCTTCTATGGATCCTATTTCTCAACAATAGCTTTGACAGAAGGGAAAAAAAAATTCTGGGAGACTTTCATTGTGATCATAGGATCATAGATTAGAGGCCATCTAGTTCAACCCTCACACTTTAAAGATGAGGAGGAAACAGACCCAAAGTGTTTTTGATTAGTCCAAGGTCCCATAGCTAGAAAGTAGCAGAATGTAAAATTGAGAGTAGGGAGTGTTTCATTCTTTGTGTTTCTATCCCTAGCACCTAACAGAGTGTCTCACAAGGCAAATACTTACTTAATAAATGCATGTTGGTGGATTAATTGATCTAGATAAATATCTTAAGTAGGGTAAGACTAACTTTGACATAAAAAATCAAGCAAAAATTCTGAGATCATTAGATTGTAAGAGAAGGTTACAAGATGTAACCACTGGTAAAGGAGGGAAGTGATTAGATTTACAGATTATTTAATGAAAAGAACTTCCAAGTTAATGCAAAGCCTACATTTTTCCTAATGTGTCACTGCTTCATTGAACTTTAAAATAAGTTTCACCTGATTAAAGGGAAAATTAGAGTTCAATAAAATACACAAAACCAAACTTCTTTCTAGATGTGGTTTAGTCCTTACATTTTATTTGTTGATTACCTTCCTAATGATTCTCAGTCTAATTTTGCCTTTGTTCTAATTCTCCATTCTCATTTTAAACCACAAGCCTATACATATAGGTAATAGGTATTGGTAAGGAAAATAATTGTGTTTCCAGACAAACCATTTGTTATTAATAGTGGGCAATTATCTTGGTATTTGTTTATTACTTTATCTTGGCTCATGTCTGGCAGCAGAAATATGCTTGAAGGGTGTTAATGAATGACAGAAATAGAATTCCCTTACTTTAAAAAAAAACAACAAAAAACTTTGGTGATTATGGGACTAATTAAGCCATCAGAAGGGAGTAAATGGGTCACTGACTAGCAATGGCTATAGTGAGAATCATTTGCTTATGAAGAAAAAAGGCTGCTCTCTTTTCAACAGAGGGTTTCCATTTACTTCTTAATAATCAGTATTCTGCACACCAAATCAACTAATCTTTTAAATCTTATTAGATTTTAATGGGTAATTATAGTTTTGGCCTTTTTGATCATCCCCACTGGTAGGGAAATAGTCTACTTGATAGAGATATACCATTAATTTGAAATTCTTTAATAATTTAATTTATTTGGTAGACAAAATTGAAGAATAAATTTTTGTGTATCTTCAAAATATCTTATTTTAATACAATTTTATTATGCTTGAAGGGGATAGTTAACCCCTGAATAGCTATAGTTATTGTTGACATCTAGGGCTCATTTGACCTTCTCAATAACACCTTGAGGTAGGTACTGCTTTTCATTTACAAATAAGGAAAATGAAACATAGGGAGGTTAATTGGCTTTTTCAAGGTCACACAACTATTAAGCACCAGACACAGGATTCAAACTCATTTCTTCTGATTCATTCCAGAGCTCTTTCCACTGTATGGTTATAGAACAACAGGAGGATAGGATGTGATCTTATCTAATATGATGAATACTTCAACAGAATTAATAAATATTAGGCACCTACTACGTGTAAAGTTCTGGAGATACAAAGATAAAAATACAGTAGTTTCTGCCATCAAGGAACTTATGTTCTATTGGTGGGGTACTTTTTGGGGCTAAAATTCTAGATAGTCTGTCTAAAATATCTAATGAGTGGTCGCCAATAAATTATAAGCTTTAGCAAGAGTTAGGCTTTTAAGCATTTATTAAGGAGAATAAGAATTTGGTGAAAAGAAAGAGAAAGGCCAAGATTCATCTATCTATTAAAGGGAGAGTGCATTTCTAGCTCCACTCTCCACCAGCATCCTGAGGAAAGAGAGTGAGAACACCAGCCTTGCCCCCTCTTCCTCCCACAAGCAAACGTCACTTCCTGAGCCAAAGAGCTGGATGTTTTGCCCTCAGATGCCTTCTCCTCATGGCGGAGCTTTGCTACAGTAGGTCTCCAGCAGGTGGAGTCATTCCAATCCTTACAGTACAACATGTAAAATGACAAGTGAATACAATGTAATTGGGAGAGAGAGAAAGAGAGAGAGAGAGAGAGAGAGAGAGAGAGAGAGAGAGAGAGAGAGAGAGAGAGAGAGAGATTCTTGGTGGGATGAAGAGTGAAGTATGGGAACCAAGAAATTCCTGCATAGGTAGGGGTCAGAGTCAATTATGAGTATACCAAGATCAAGAATTAGGCAGATGAGGGGCAGCTAGGTGGCGTGGTAGATAGAGCACCGGCCCTGGAGTCAGGAGTACCTGAGTTCAAATCTGGCCTCAGACACTTGACACTTACTAGCTGTGTGACCTTGGGGCAGGTCACTTAACCCCAATTGCCTCGCTTAAAAGAAAAAAAAAAGAATTAGGCAGATGAGTGGGGAACATGAAAGACCCAGAATCAGGGTCAAAACATAGAGAAAGTCTTTGAGAGAGTTATCTTTGAGTGCAGAGTTGCTGCACTCAAACTTGACTTGTGACCATGTGCACCTTTTTATGGCCATTTAACACCAACCGACATTTCCTTGGGAAGTTGCTTCAGTTGCTTCAGTGTTCCAGTTGCTGCCTCCCTTTTTGCCCTCCCAGACACCAACTGTGTCCTCACCATGTGAAATAGAGCAGTTGCAAAAAGAGTTCAATACCTATCAGAGGACTAGGTAGACTAAATACATGCAGATTAGCCATTCCCAATCACAAGCCAAATTCTGGGCAATATGCATCATCTGCTTTATTTTTCCCATGATGATGGCTAGGTAGATTTCTTAAGAATGAATATAAATCTCATTGAGGAGGTTCAGTAGTGCTTCTAAACTCAACATAATTAGCACAATTTAATCCACAAATTGTAATCTCTGGAAACTGTTGCTCTATATAGGGAATCACTCTTCTAATTGTACTTTGCCCAAGATATACGACATTGGTGATTACTTTTGGGGGCTTTTGTTTCCACATTTTATGCCTGAAAATGTTAATGTTCAGAGTACTATTGGACATTTACCTCTGTGATTGCATCTGTCATGGAATCCCTCTATTGACCATTGATTTTTTTCAGTTTTTATTTGGTCAGGGCTAGCTATTCTTAACAGATGTTGTCATTCATAGAGCACTTTAGGGACTGAAGCAATATAATCCATTGCCATAGCTGATGAGAATAGATTATTATAGAAATGCTAGATCTGTTTCATTTCATGGCTGTTTGTTCTTCTCCCAGCTTTATTGACAAATGTTTTCAGAGTGACCTAGCTTTGGCAAACCTAACACTGAATTCTCTGAGAACTCATATTGCCCTCGACTTTTTTTTTTTTTTTTTTTTTTTTTTGCGGGGCAATGAGGATTAAGTGACTTGCCCAGGGTCACCCCGCTAGTAAGTGTCAAGTGTCTGAGGTCGGATTTGAACTCAGATCCTCAAGAATCTAGGGCTGGTGCTTTGTCCACTATACTGCACTTAGCTGCCCCCTGCCCTCAACTTTTTGTCTGTTATCCTCTATAATGCTTTTGAAATGAACTTGTCTTTGTTGGTGGTGATGTTGACTCCAATTAAGGAGAACAAATATTTACTGGATGAGATGATTTCTGGTCTCTTTCAGCCCCCTTATTGTACAGAAAATTTTGATTTTATTAAACTTCTCCAAGAAATGTTGATAGAATGTCTTTATTTTTGTGAATTTTCAATTTTTAAAATTTTAATTTAATTAATTTATTTATTTTGGTGAGGCAATTGGGGTTAAAGTGACTTGTCCAGGGTCACACAGCTAGTAAGTGTTAAGTGTCTGAGGCCGGATTTGAACTCAGGTCCTCCTGACTCCAGGGCCGGTGCTCTATCCACTGTGCCATCTAGCTGCCCCAAATTTTCCATTTTTCTGAGTAAACATCTTATTTAAATAGTTCAAATTAAAGTGCCTATAATTGTAGGCAGTGTCTTATCTTTTTTTAAAACTTCTCATAGCTTTATATTAGGGTTGTTTTTTTTTTTTTTTGGTGGGGCAATGAGGGTTGTGACTTGCCCAGTGTCACACAGCTAGTATCAAGTGTCTGAGGCTGGATTTGAACTCAGGTCCTCCTGAATCCAGGGCCAGTGCTTTATCCACTGAGGCACTTAGCTGCCCCCAATATTAGTTTTTACCTTAACACATTAGTGATCTGACTCTACAGAATCAAAACTATATAATTTCAAAGTGGAAAATGATCATAGAGGACATTTAGCCCTATTCATATCTGAAAAAGCATCCTCTCCATCATATCTCCAACAATTGATCATCTAGTCCTTACCTGAAGATATTTGGGGAGGGGGATCTCTTTATCCCTCAAGCTTATTTCACTTTGGGATAACTATAATTGTTAGGAAATTTTTCTTCATGCAAGGGAGTGGTCCTTGAAAGCCCAGGTTCTAATTGAAGAAAAGGGGCAAATAGCAGGATGTTCTGAAGTATTTGACTAATTGTAGAAGATATTGCTATTCCAGGTGATCTCTTTATGAGGTGGGAATTATTCCCTCGAGTGAATCAGAAAGGAAGTAAAGGGGTAGGAATAAGAATGATAGACCATACCTCAGCATGACCTTTAAATGTCAGGTCACCCAGTCCAGGAAAGAGACTGGAGGAGGGACACAGCTGCCACTTCCACCCATTGTACCTAGATCTGCCTTCTGAGGCCAAGGAGAACATGTCTAATCCTTCTTCCACAAAACATCCCTTCGAATACTTGAAGACAGCTGTCATGTCTGGCTCAACAACCCCGGTTCCTTCACTTAGCTGCAACTTCATTATTTCTTCTGTTTTCATTTATAACAAGTATATGAATATGGATATGGTTCAGTTTCCCCAATGATGTTGTAAATTGAGTAGCCAAAGTTGTATTAAATTATATAGAATGTCTAAGAGCTGAATGTTTCTTAACCCTCTCAGTCCACCTTTCTACTATTTTCCCACCAGCTTTGAGTAAGCAGAAGAAATGACATGGGATTAAGAACCATTCTGTATTTTTATCTCTTTGGTAGATTACTAGAAAAACCTACCATCTATTCCGCTGGTGACAAGCCTCACTGCCCTTAGTGATTTAGGTACTGAGAGAGTACAACCAGTGAACAACCAGAACCCTACTGAAACTGTGTGAAGTCTGGTAGACCCTACCAGAGGTTACATTTCACTGAGGTAGTCTTGGGAAACCCAGGTCACCTTCATACCAGGGTAAGGCTCTAAACTATGATATTTTTTATAACAAAATCTGGATTAAATGAGAAAAGGAAGGCTTATGGAGCAGAGATGACTTGATTAAAACTTGAATTAAGCCATACATTTCATCATTCATTTTTTAAAAATAATTTTATTTTTGGAGGGACCATGAGGGTCAAGTGACTTGCCCAAGGTCACATAGCTAGTAAGCATCAAGTGTCTGAGGTCAAATTTGAACTCGGGACCTCCTAAATCCAGGGTTGGTGCTTTATCCATTGTGCCACCTAGCTGCCTTTAAGTCATACATTTCAAATATATCAACTGAGATTTAATACCCCAAACAGAGCCTTTCGTTGTCTTTATATTTTAGCAATTTCATACTGTTCCAGGGAATTTAAGAAATATTACTAAATGACAGAAAAGTAATGTGGTGAAGTGGATAGAGATCCAGCCTTGTAATCAGGAAGATCTGGTTCACATCCTGCCTTTGACATGTGTTGGCTCTGTCACCCTGGGCAAACCATATGACTTGTCAGTGCTCTGGATAACTCTCCAAGACTATGAATTGCAGAGGAGGTGTTGGGTTGCATTGGTAGAGAGAGTTCCCTCACCTGGGAGTTCCCTATGTCAATGAAACCACAAGTCCAGTCTCGGTTTATAATAAATTCCCACAGGTGAAAAGCAATATGGGAAATACAATATGTAGTCCTTGTCTTTATGACACATAATCTAAGAGAGGGACATGCACACTGATAATTGGAATACACATTAGTACATGTCCAGTATGTTAGAGAGGTACAAAATAAAAGGCTTATGTGAGGGTTCAGAGTGGGAAGAAGCTTCTTTACTGAAAGGGGAGTAAGATAGGAAAGCTCTTGTATTGGTCTTTATATGATGGGTAGGAATTCAGCAAAAGAGGAGAGGAAGGAAGGTCTTTTTCAGCTATAGGGAATTGTGTGAACAATGGCACAGAGATTGTATAGCATAATCCCTTTAAGTTAGAGTGTCGAGTATGCAGGGAGGAGTCATTTGAGATAAGAAATAATATGAAATAAAGTACGGCTGATTAAGAGTAGAAAAACGTGTCTTTGTGGTATTCATTTATCTTAGCTTCATCTTGTCTTTCTCATAAATCATGTTTGTTCTTTGTATTCAGAGCTTTTCAAATCCGCCATTTCTATTTGAATAAATTTTAGCTTGTCAAAATAGCAAATACATCATACTTAACTGATGTTAGTTTAAAAAAAAAAAGCACACACACACCAGGATTTTTCTGGTTGCAGAAAATAGACAGCGCTAAAAAAAAAAACAAAATCCCAGCATGGAATAGAGAAAGCTCACCATCTAGTGGCCTCCCTGCAGGTGGCTTGTACATTTTGTGCCTTTTAAAAATTTTGACCGGTGATGTGAGTCCATTGGTATCCTTATTTTTAAAATTAGCATTTTATTTTCTTTCAGTCATGAATCAACTATTCATTGTTAGAAGAATATTTAATCAAATAGCTAGGACAGCTTGCTTTTCTTTCTCCCTTTTGACTTTGTTTTGCTTGGGAAGCTGGATTCTTTTAGATTAAGCTTATTTCGCCTAATATTCTTACTTTCCCACACTCTTGCTGTATAAGTGTTATATTACTTACACTTCAATATTGAAGGAGCTGAGATTTTTTTCTTTTCTTTCTTTTCTTTTCTTTTTTTTTTGTGGGGCAATGAGGGTTAAGTGACTTACCCAGGGTCACACAACTAATAAGTGTCAAGTGTCTGAGGCAGGATTTGAACTCAGGTTCTCCTGAATTCAGGGCCAGTGCTTTATCCAGTGTGCTACCTAGCTGCCCCCAGTTTTTTTTTTTCTTTCTTTAAAATCAATGTGAGGGGTAGCTAGGTGGCTCAGTGGATAGAGCACTGGCCCTGGAGTCAGGAGTACCTGAGTTCAAATCCGGCCTCAGACAATTAACACTTATTAGCTGTGTGACCCTGGGCAAGTCACTTAACCTCAATTGCCTCACTAAAAAAAAAATCAATGTGGGAGTAAGGAGTAGTGGAAAGAAAGCTGGACTGAGAACTGGAAGAACAAAGCTTAAACCCTCCTTCAAAGCTGCTTGTTAGTCATTGGATGATGGGCAAATCCTCTTTCTTCTCTGAGCCTCACCTTTCTCATCTGTAAAATGAGGATAATATTACTTGTATCTCTCAGGGTCATTGTGAGATTCAAATGAATATCTTAAGCTGTTCTATTATTAGTATTTGTTCCATATTGATTTATGACCCCTTCTCTTCCTAGTAAATGATCTAAATGAGTTGCTATGAATGAAAAAAGCAGGACTCTGCTCTAACCTTGGGATGGACCTTTCTGAAGTCAGGTGTGTTGCTTCTCTAGTTACAAATGTTAAGTTTGTCTCTGCTTCCATACTCAAAGCTTTTTAAGCTTGGTAGAACCTGTCAAAGATCGTATTGTGTTTGGCATAGCTGTTGGGAGCCCTAGATCATCTTACTGGAGACACAGAGGGTAATACTAGATATTGAGATGTCTCTATAAAATTTACTTGCAGACATATGAATGATTTAATATTTATTTCTCAGTCAATTTACCCTTAAATTCTAAGTTATTTTTAGAAACAAAAATCCCCAAATCATTGCTGTGGATCTTTCAGAGAGATGCTATTCAGTTTCTACATTAAATGCAGAACTTATTTAAAATACCAATCAATCAATTAACAGTCATTTATTAAATACTTACTAAAGAGTAGGCAATAATCTGGGCACTAGGCATACAAAATCAAAAATCTAAATATATAAATTAAGTAAAATTTGTATATGAAACCCAATCTGTTTCCTCACAATTCATGACTCCATGTGAGATTGACTGGGTATGGTAATTAGAAGGTGAATATTCTTCCTGCTGGATAGTCAGTAGCCCTAGCAACTGCTATGAATTTATTGTTTGGAAACACAGGAGGGGTGGGGGAACAAATCGAGGTCTGAGGGCAGAGAGAGGCATAAAGAAGAAAAACAACAGAATAAGCTTGCTGCTTTTATAGTCCCCTCAGTAGGCATCTCATTAGGTGAAGAGAACTTGCTACTATTGAGGGAATTGAAAAAACAACCAGATCTCTCTGTCCATAATTGGAATAGACTTCCTTGGCAAGCCTAGACTTGAAGGTCTATAAATGAGAAAACTGATTCAGCCCAAGGGCAGTTACCAAGCTGTTCCAAGTTTGCTAAAACTATCTTTTAAAAACGTTTATTTGACTTTTATCTTGAGTAATGATTACTCAAGTTAGAGCTAATCAACAACTCTCCGAGGACCAGCTAATTTTCTGCTTGATAATTTTTATGAAGTTTCTAAAATATAGTCAGCCCTTAGCAGTGTTGCTTGGAGAGCAGCACCACCTTGTGGAAAGATCATGAAAAAGATATTTTAATGAATTCACAACTCTTGAGCCTCTTAGGACTGAACAAGTTAGATAACATATTTTGGCATATTTTAAATCTGTTTAATCATTGCTCTTTTCTGAGATTGCTTAGGAATTTTATATAATAGCACTTGCCTTTAAGGAAATAGAAAAGTGTATTTGTCTTAGGTAATGACGTAACTATATCTGGTGATAACAGCTTTTTGGGACTGGGAAAGATATACGGTTCACTCTTTTTCTATTGTGGTAGATCTAATTATTTCAGATATATTGTGTTTTTATTGTTTGACTCTGTTATTTTTTTATTATTTTTTTTTTTAGTGAGGCAATTGGGGTTAAGTGACTTGCCCAGGGTCACACAGCTAGTAAGTGTTAAGTGTCTGAGGCCGGATTTGAACTCAGGTACTCCTGACTCCAGGGCCAGTGCTCTATCCACTGCGCCACCTAGCTGCCCCTTGACTCTGTTATAAGGAATGTCCTACACCTGTGAAGGTGTCTTACACCTTCAACCAGGCAGCTAGGTGGTGCAGTAGATAGTGTACTGGGCTTGGATTCAAGAAGACTGATCTTTCAGTTCAAATCTGGCCTCAGATACTTACTTGCTATTGTGAGATTTAAAATTGGATATTAGATCATAAATCTCCCCTACTTAACCTTTCCCTTAATTTATCTCCCAAACTAGTAAATGGAAGAAGCTTTTGGTTTTCTAGATAGACCTTTTTATTTATTGTTATGATAGTCACAAGGTGATGTTGATTAGGATAGGAAAGTAGAAACACAATACAAATCGTCTTAAGTCTAAGCTTAGTCTATATTCCTTATAAAAACTCACCAAACCGAAAAGGCCACCTTTGGAGAGAACCCGTCTGTGCCGCGCCGTCAGGAGTCCCGCCAAGCAGGCAAAAGCCCCACTTCCGTTCTCTCCACCCCGGAAGTCGAGTCCCGCAGGCAGTCTGACGTGCGCAGCAGGTGGACTGTTTGTCTCCTCCCCAAAAGGGTGGTCCTTGAAAAACTGGCGTCTTTCAGTTATCCTAACCGACTGTTAAAAACTTTCATATTTTACCACATTTCTCCCCTTTGCTTCCTCAAGAAACGGAATGTTTCCTTGATGGAACAGTAAAAAGAATATAATAACTATTGCTAACTAATAATATGTGAACAACAATATAGAAAAGGAAGAGAGGAAAGTTTTGTCCAGAGGGGCGATTTTTTTTTTTCTCATGAACCGACGCTTTGACATTAGTCTTGCAAAGGGAAAGCCTCTGCAGAGGGTACATGTTACAGATAGTATATAACAGAAAGGAGATAGTAAAAGCTAATAAAGCAAAACAGTTCATATAAAGTCTCTGAGTTCTCTTGTCTTCTTGAAGTGGTAAGATGTCATCAGGAGGAAACTGGATTCTGGTCTGGAAAACTGGATTCTGGACTCTGGTCTGGATTCTGGACTCTGGACTCTGGTCTGGAAAGCTGGATTATCTTCTTTAACTGTTTGAATTGCTGTATTTTTTACTAAACCTTAGCATAGCATTGTCAATGATCAAATTAATAAATTCCATTACATTCCCTCCTTTATATCCTTAGACTTCTAATAGAGGGTTGAGGTAGTTATGCAATCTGTAACACTTTTTACCACCATGTGTCTGGATCAAAGCCAAATTTAGTATGTGTTCATGACATTTTCACTATGTGACCCTGGGCAAGTCACTTAACTTTGCTTCAGTTCATCATCTGTAAAATGAGATGGAGAAGGGCAGCTAGGTGGCGTAGTGGATAAAGCATTGGCCCTGGATTCAGGAGGACCTGAGTTCAAATCTGGCCTCAGACACTTAACACTTGTTAGCTGTGTGACTCTGGGCAAGTCACTTAACCCTTATTGCCCTGCAAAAACAAAACAAACAAAAAAAATGAGATAGAAAAGGAAATGTCTAACTACTCCAGTATCTTTGCCAAGAAAACACCAAATGCAGTCACAAAGAGTGGGACATGACTGAAGTGACACAAAACAACACATCTTCAACCCCAAACTAATGTAACTTACAGTATGATCTATGCCCTGATACCTTTACCTGTGAGAATGCCTTTGATATAGTTCCAAAATCAATCAATCAAAGAAATAAAGTATGTATGAACTTGCCCTAGACACCTCTATTGAATCTATCAATCAGAGGTACAAACCCATTTTTAATCAATTTTGGTTAAGTCAAATACTCGAAGCCATTCCATAAAACCATTACATATTGGTTGAAAGAATTAAAAACACTTCTGGGCCAATGCATATCAGAGAAGGGATTTTAGCAGTGAATGGAATTAAGCTGATGTAGTATTTTGAGCAGGCAGACCCTTTTGACTGTAACCAGAGAACAGGTAGGAGAGGTGAGGAGGATTAAGTCTCCATCTTCCTCCCATTGACCCATTGACCCATTGACCACGGGGTCACATTGTGAACATGAAAAGGTCAGAAGATTTGAACTTTCCTTTAGGGTTGGTAGCAATGTCCTTGGAAAAGAAGCAAATGACAGCATCATCATCTGAATTTGGGAGCTGAGGACAAATCAGATATGCTGAAGAAAAACAACTTTGATACTCTATGTTAAGGGCTAAAATTCTAGCTAGTCTGTCCAAAATATCTAATGAGTGGTCGCCAATAAATTATAAGCTTTAGCAAGAGTTAGGCTTTTAAGCATTTATTAAGGAGTATAAGAATTTGGTAAAGAGAACGAAAGAAAGGCCTACATCTATCTATTAAAGGGAGAGCGCATTTCTAGCTCCCTTCTCCACCGGAGTCCTCAGGAAAAAGAGTGAGACAGAGCGCCAGTCTCTTCCTTCTTCCTCCCACTAGCCCACATCACTTCCTGACGCCAAAGAAAAGACTCCTGGTCTTGCCCTGAAAGACCTTCACTTCATGGGCGGAACTCTTCTACAGTAAGTCTCCAGCAGGTGGCATCATTCCAATCATTACATCTATAAGGGTGCCCACACTCAGAACTCAGGAAAAGAGGTACACACGTGGAAGAGGAACTTACTGAAGACAGACATTGAGAGAAAAAGGACTCTGTGAAATACCACTTTGTCACATATACTCTCCAAACTTAAGCCCACTATTCTAGGGACTGAGTTTGTGCAGAGGGGAGAGTGTGTCCCTGATTTGGATAAAGTTTTCAACTTCTGGCATTGCTATACTCCCTCAGTAAATATCCATTTGTAAAAGTTAGTTGGTATCAACATGTTAATCAGTATTGGGGAGCATATTGAAGGAGGGATTGTGGATAACTGTACTAGAAAATATCTCCAGTCCTTCAGGGTTACACTTAAAACCAAGAGAGAAGGATTAACAAAGTATCTTCTGGGGAGTTGATCTGCTAACTGGGAATTGGGAAAGTAAGCCCAGAAATGATACTACACAATCATAAGCATTTTTCTGGTACCTTGTGTTTTTTGTATTCTTGAAGTTAGATAAGCATTTCAATTGCTTGAAATAGAGAAAAAAAAAGATTCTTAAGGGAAAAAGCAAGAAAAAAGTAGAATTGAATTTTAAAATAGAATAATTTCTCAGTGGTAAATGGACTTTTTAATCTTTATTACGGTTTTACTATTTTATCATATATAGAATATGCTACTCATTCATACCCAGTTCAAGTATGGCCAATTCTACAATTCTTCTGTAATCTCTACAGTTTAACACACATTTTCTTTCTCTCATAGATCTTTATTCTCCATTTTGCCTTATATTATAGTTATAGGAATCCCTTACATATTTCCATACCAAATGTAGCTGTTTTAAAAAATAATTTTGTAAAAGTATTGAAACCACACTCAACCTTTGGTCATGTGAGTTAATCTTACAGCCAAACATTCTTTCTGTCTCTGCCTGTTTCTGTCTGTCTTTCTGTATCTTTGTGATATATCTTTAGGGAGTGTTGAACAGCCTTCCAAATATCTCCAAGAAATTTTTCTCTAGGGATATTCACTGTCCTCCTCACTCCTTGGCTTATTAAAAGCAACTGGATATTTACCAATCAGTGTATGATCCATTGAATGTTCAGCCAGAGAAATCAGAAAATATTTGCCTGCCAGGGTATGGATGTCATTTTATAATGCAGTGAGACTATGCTCCCAACTTTCCTGGATATATTTCTTCTTAATGGCTTTAGGGATATCCCTGAAGGGCTATGAGGTTCTTCCAGTACTATAGACTTAAGACTCTTTTTGTAGTAAGAATGAAAGTTAACCATCTACAAAACTGGGCTCCCTCTTTTTTTTCTTATTATCAGTCCCAGGGTAGAGTAGATTCAAAGTAATAATAACAAAACATTTCCATGACAAAATTAATTTTTGGTTGTGGAATAACCAATCCCTTAATTGCAAGACAAGGGCTTATCAGCTGCTGGGTTGATCCCCTGGAAGACAGGATCAACCAAATGATTCTTCACAGATGACTTTTTTCTGGGCTTACTCCCTGGATGACTTTAGTGGCTCTCCTAATCTTTTAAAACTCATAAGGACTTTCCATCTCTAATAGTGCTAAAGCTAAGATCAGGAATGAATAAACATTATAGGGACAGAGTAAATTATGACACCATGTATTCATAGGCCATATGTCATCTCAAGTAGGGAGATAAGGGTCTAAGGCTTCTTCCTACCCATAGGCTTATAGCATTTCTTCCCTGATCACTACCAAGAAAGCAAAAGATTGAATTTCATTGTTGGAGTCTTGTACTCTCAGTTGTGGTTCAGCAGGCAATTAAGACATTTCTTAACAGGAAATTGTCACAGAAGCTGTCCATGCACTAAATTAGGGGCAGGGCCTTCCATAATGTTTGATCATGAATTGTCAGAAAAGGTTCACCAAAACATAAGTTTGTAGAAGATAGAGCCCCCTTAGCATGCTCCAAAGGCTTGCTCCCTACTGCAATAAAAGGGTATGTTTTCTGATTGCTGAAGAGCAGATTATATGGACAAACAGAAAATGGTTCATGGGCAGGTCTGAGGCAGTACCACTGAATAAGGAATGTACTCAATAGGGAGGTCCCACTTCCCTCTCCTTAGAAGCCTTGTTCCCATATTTTCAGACCAGAAGTTTATTTTTACTCTCTACTCCCATTTTTAACTCTGAAAGTCTGAATTATGGCTGCCTAGAAAGGTATCTTACATTTACAACATTGAAATCATGAAACTACTTTGACCCACTGCAAACTTATTTTACTTCAAGTTATGTTTTGTGGAATTTTGTGAAATTTGCCTCTATTTCTATACAAACATATATAGACATATATTATGTCTCTTCCCTTCCCCCACTCCCATTTCCCAAGGATGTTGAGAGTTCTTTGGGGCCATGGACCACACCTTATTTACCACTGCATTCTCCACAATAGCTGACATACAAAATAGTCAATAAATGTTGTTTATGAACATTTGAATCAGATGGCAGAATACCATTCCACTTCTTTTTAGTTTCTTCTTCTTCTTTTTAATTTTTTTGTTTTTTTAATTTTTAAAATAAAAAAAAATAATTTTTAAAACATTTTTTCCATTCCACTTCTTTTAAGGACAGATTAAGGCATAGTAGGGAGGCAGACTGAGGTAGTGGAAAGGGTACTGAATTTGGAGGCAGAAGACCTGGGTTAAAACTCTGGCTCTGCTGTTTATTAACTGTGTGACCTTGGGCAAGTTGTTTCTCTTTGCTTCTCAGTTTCCTCATCTATAAAATTTGGAGGGTAAACCTGTTTTAGCTTCCAGGTTCCTCCCAGCTCCAAATCTAGGATCTTATCTGTTTACCTTCTAGTCCGAAAAGACCGAGTCTTTTTTCTTTTTTCTTTTGTCAGGACCTCTAATTTAATGTGTAGGGAACTCTCCCTATTAAGACAGATGGACATTTTAGAATCTGAGAGGGTAAATGATGTGTACATGGTTATACAGCCTATGTGTGTCACAGGCAAGATGGGAACTAAAGTTATCTGGCCAAGCTGATAACTTTCTTTAAAGCTAGCCTTCTATTAATTTTGTCACGTTGTTTTATATAAGGCTGTGTCTATTGACAAAAGCATCCTACTAAATGATGAAAAACAGGTTGCTGTCACAGAAACTGACATATAGGAGGCTTTTTTTTGCCACCAACTATGTGATTTTATAGGTTGCTCAGTGGATAGAGCTGGGCTTGGAGTCAGGAAAATTTGAGTTCAAATCTGGCTTCAGACACTTATTAGCTGTGTGAACATGGGCAAGTCACTTAACTCTGACTCAATTTTCTCATCTGTAAAATGAGCTGAAGAAGGAAATAGCAAAGTACTCCAGTATCCTTGCCAAGAAAACACCCAATGGGATCATGAAGAGTTGTACAGAACCAAAATAACCAAACAACAAAAGTGTGACTTTACAGGCAAGTGGGTGTGATAAATGTATGGAACACTGATTTCTATCCCTGACTCAAGACACTTACTAGCTATATAACACTGGACCAGTCACTATTCTTCAACCTCAGTTACTATTATATATTATATAGAGAGGCAGAAAATACAACTAGGTCTTTTTTATTTTAAATCTCACACTTTCTCCACTATTCAGGGCTGCAACTTCCCAAGGTGACAATGGCTTAATGGGTTATCCTTCTCAACAGAATTATAGTTTAAATTGAATCTTCAGTGCATTTTCTTAGAATAATAGTTAGTACATGGTGACCTGAGGCTTTGTCCCAGGGCACTAAAATTTAGAGGATATAAAAAACTAACACATGCACTCCTTCAGCAGGACTACAGTTTTATGCATTCTCCTTCCTGCTTAACAAAAATTGCCTTGATTAATACTAATGCTATTTTGACATGAATTAGAAAGTTAATTTGAAGCATGTTTCTTAATGATTGCCCTAGGCTCCAGTATTGATCATTATGATTCTACTTTAGCCCAAAGGATTGATTAAATGTGGGAGTTGGAGGCATTCTCGAAGCTAAGTAAAGGTGTTGACAATGTTTTTTGGCAGGTATACTTTCCTGTGACTCTCAGATTACAATAGATAGGCAGCATCCTACTCATGGACTGAGTATGTGCTTCTTTAGAGATGTGCTTTCTTTCTTTCTTTTTTGGTTGTTTGTTTGTTTTTGCGGGGCGATGAGGGTTAAGTGACTTGCCCAGGGTCACACAGCTAGTAAGTGTCAAGTGTCTGAGGCCAGATTTGAACTCAGGTCCTTCTGAATCCAGGGCTGGTGCTTTATTCACTGCACCAACTAGCTGCCCCCAAGATGTGTTTTCTTTGGAAGAATAAGACTATCTGCAGTCAGCCCTTGAATCTTATAGCTGAAACTATTCTCTCATTCACAGAGACATTAAAAGTTTTGAAAGAAAAGCTACCCATGTCACAAAAGGTTGATTTTTGGAATGAGTATGAGGGCAAAGTTACTAGTTCCCTTTACCCTACCCTTTTTCATAACTTGGTTGTTTAACCATCCCCTCATTTTCTATATTCCTTGGGCTCAATGCACATACTTTTCCTTTTATTGTATTTAATTTGTACTTAGGCTTCTTTTTATACTCAGCATTAACAAAGCTAGGGCAGTAGTAGTCATGACAGACAAGGCTTCAGCAATGGTCTTCTTCTGTTGGTGAGGTTGGGATCCTCTTTATTTCACACAAATATGGAGTTTGGGGTGAAAGCCTTCCTTCTCCCTTATTGTTAGGATGCTATATTGAGACAGTATGATTAGGTAGAGGCATTGTGAAGACATTCAGGCAATACATGAACTGGTGAACTGATGAAATTATTTGGCTTCCATGGAAGTGGATCTTCAACCTGAGTTGAGTTGGGGAAGGGAAATCAGGTGTTACCTAAGATGCCATGAGTTTAGAGTTATAGGTTTTTTTTTTTTTTAAAGTGAGGCAATTGGGGTTAAGTGACTTGCCCAGGGGTCACACAGCTAGTAAGTGTTAAGGGTCTGAGGTCTGATTTGAACTCAGGTACTCCTGACTCCAGGGCCAGTGCTCTAACCACTGTGCCACCTAGCTGCCCCTAGAGTTATAGGTTTAGCCTTCTCTGGGACTAAACAAGAGAATAGTCAGCATTAGCTACCAGGGAAAAAAGATTTCTGTACATAAGTGAGATGTGGACTCATAGGAGTTAATTCAACTCAAGACTATTAGCAATAGATAATGGATCCAAAAGGGATTGAAACACATTGTATTTAGATGGAGCCCTAAAGAACTGGATATAGAACTATATTGACAACAATCAATCTAGATTCAAGAGGTTAGAATCATGATTACAGGTCAAGAAAATGGCTTTGAAAAATTTAAAGTTATCTGAGTCCAGTGTGTATATTTTCCCTCCTTTATCCAGTTCATGAGAGAGTGATATCCAAGTGTTAGCTGATACCTGCCCAATACTGCCTTTAAAAAAAAAAATACAGGTCTATTTGTGAACTCTGCTAATATGGATAATTTTCTTTAGCCTTTCTTCCCACCCCTCCACTCTAGTGTATTCCTCTTCCCCTTTCTTTTCATTCTTCTCCTAAGATCATCTACACATAATATCACACTCTCATTCTTCTTGACTTCTTCAAAGCCTTTGACACTGTTGATTACCCTTATCTTCCTTGATAATCTCTTCTCTCTAGGTTTTTGGGATACCATCCTCTCCTGGTTTTCCTTCTAACAATCTGACCACTCTTTCTCAGTCTTCTTTGTGTGGATTCTCATCCAGATCATGCCCTCTAACTGTAGGTGTCCTCAGGGTTCTGCCCTGGACTCTTCACTTTTCCCTTTCTACAAACACTTGGTTACCTCATCAGCTCCCATGAATTTAATGACCATCTTTATGCAGAATATTCACAAATTGACCTATCATGCCTCTACCTTTCTGCTGACCTCTGAACTCCCATCTCCAATTGCCTTTCAGACCTCTTGAACTGAATGTCCAGGAGACATCTTAAACAAAACATGTCCAAAACAGAACTTAATGTCTTCTCTCCACTCCTGTGTTTTCTGTTACTGTAGAGGGTAACACCATCTGCCCAATCCCTTAGGCTCACAACCAAGGAATCATCCTCAACTCATTACTATCTCTCATCCCCCATATCCAATCTGTTGCCAAGGCCTGTTGATTTTACCTTTGCAACATCTCTCAAATATATCCCCTTCTCTCCTCTTCTGATACTGCTACTACTCTGCTTCATCACCTTACATCTGGACTATTGCAGTACTCTGCTGGTGTGTCTGCCTTCTTCAAGTCTCTCTCCCTCACCTCCCCACTATAATCCATCCTCTATTTAGACACTAAAGTGATTTCCCTAACATGCAGGTTTAACCATGTGTATCCCCTAGTCAATAAATTCCATTGGTTCCTTATTGCCTCCTATATCAAATATAAAATACTTTATTTGGCATTAAAATTCCTTCATAACCCAAGCCTCTCCTACATTTCTAATCTTCTTGTACCTTATTCCTGACACATATTCTTGGATCCAGAAGCACTGGCCCCTGGCTGTTCCACAAATAAGACACTGGGCATTCTCTCTTGCCTTCTCCCTCCTTAACTATACCTATTGACTTCACTGACTTCCTTTAAATCTCTACTAATCTTTTACATGAACTGTTCCCATCTCTTGCTCTCCGTTAATTATTTTCAGTTTATCTTGTAGATTTTGAGTTCCTTGAGGGCAGACTCTATCTTTTGCCTCCTTTTTAAAAAAATTAAATCCCCAGTTGCTAAACAGATGCTTGTCACATAGCGGTGCTTAATAAATGTTTATTACTTGATTGATAAATAACAGAATCACTTCCTGATCTTGTTTAATTAGACAGCCTCTAAGACCTCTGGGTTCAGAGGGACAAATGTATCATTTATCCATATTGGAATAGAAGCAATTTATCCTTGCTTAGTCCCTTATGATTTTTTATTCATGTTTACCTTTTAATATTTTTCTTAATTTCTATGTTTGAACTTCAAAGTTTCTATTCAGCTCTAGCCTTTTCATCAGCAATGCTTAGAAGTTTATTACATTAAAGTACTATTTCTACCTCTAGGATTATGCGTTTTTGTTGGGTAAGTTATTCTTGACTGTAAACCTATATCATTTGCCTTCTGGAATTTCATATTCCAAGCTCTCTGCTCCTTTATAGTAGAGAATGCTAAATCTTATCTTTTGCTGACTGTGGCTCTTATGTACTTGAATTAATTGTTTCTGGTTGTTTGCAACATTTTTTCTTTGATGTGGTAGCTTTGGATTTTGGCTATAATGTTTCTGAAAGTTTTCATTTAAGAATTTCAGGAAGAAACTGGTAGATCCTTTCTCTTTCTACCATGTCCCCACTGACTATACATCTCTTAGTCTGTTTCCCTATGCAGATCTGTGATAGAAAAATGGCTCATTGTGACTATTTCATGTATTTTCTCATTAGGATTTGGTCTGATGTGTTTTCTAGATCTGTTTGCAGGAGTTTGTTTGTGGGGGCAGGGTAGGGAGGGAGGAACTTGCTGTCTTCCTTTCTGCTACTTACACATTTAGGGATCATATATATATATATATATATGTATGTATGTAATATAAAAAATGCTGTCCACATGATACATAAAAATTTGTGTCTTCTTCCCATTGGTTCAGTTCAGTTTAACCACCAGAGGGTGTGATTGGTCACCAACTTGATCTTATTCATCATAAGAACCAGGAACTGGGGACATGTACTGGTAATTATTTCTAAAAAAATTTTTTTAATTGAATAGAATTTTATTTTTCAAAATATATGTAGGGGGCAGCTGGGTGGCGCAGTGGATAGAGCACCGGCCCTAGAGTCAGGAGGACCTGAGTTCAAATCTGGCCTTGGACACTTGACACTTACTAGCTGTGTGACCCTGGGCAAGTCACTTAACCCTCATTGCCTCACCAAAAAGAAAAAAATATATATATATGTAAAAACAGATTTTAACATCAATTTAAAAAAAACTTTGTGTTCCAACTTTTCTTACTCCTCCATTCTCACCCCCCACCCACTAAAATTCAAGCATTTCAAAATAAGTTATACATGAGTAGTCATGGAAAACATTTCCATATTAGATAGGTTGTGAGAGAAAACAGTCAAAAAACCCCAAAACCTCAGATTGAGGAATTGTCAAGGAGGAGAAAAAAAAAATGGAAAAAAAGGTTGTTTCCATCTGTTTTCAGATACTATCAGTTTTTTCTCTGTAGATGGGTTGCCATTTTCATAAGTCTTTCAGGGTTATATTGGATCATTGCCTTGCTGAAAACAACCATATGCTTCCCAGCAGATCATCTTACACTATTGCTATTATTTTGTGTACAGTACATTTCACTCTGCTTCAGTTCATGTAGGTCTTTCCAGTTTTTTTCTGATAGTATCCTGTTCATCATAACCTGTATATAGTACTTTAAACTTGACAGAGAATTTTCTTCATAATAGCCCAGCAAGGGAATTGCTTGATTTCATAGGGAGAATTGAGGAGGGAGGGAGGGAGGAAGAAAATTTAGAACACAGAATTAGCGCAAAACCTTAATCTCATCAGAGTGGGCTCAAGGAGGGAATAACATTCACACCCAATTGGGAAGAATAATCTATTTAACCCTACTGGAAAGTAGGAGGGGAAGAGGATAAGGAAGGAAGGGTGAAAAAAAGGGAGTGCAGAGTTGGGGAGGGGACAGTTAGAAGTAAAACACTTTTGAGGAGGAATAGGTTAAAAGAAAATAGAGTAAATATCATGGGAAGGGAATAGGATGGAGAGAAATAGTTAAGATGATTGATTATAATGGCAAAACATATTGGTAATTATTTACACTATCTAAGACCAGTGGGAGTTCTCGGGAGCTGTCAACCTCTCTATGGTATTGAGAAGTCACAGGACTTTCTAACTTGCAACTCTACCAGCTTCTGGGTGCCCAGGGATTCATTTTATTAGTACAGGGGGTGTGTTCAGGTAAGATTTATCTAATTATAATAGCTTTTGGACTCTCACTCACCTAGAAAACTTCTCCTTCTTCCCTTGGTAGGCTGTATTTTACTGAGCCATAGTCACATGACTAGGGTATAATGGAGTCTCATACCAGATGAATACTAACTAAATTAAGTGGCTTTTTGTTTGTTTGTTTTTGCTTTTAGGCATGGGATCAGTAAAAAATAATACAGTCATAATATGTTCCAACAGTACCATGTAGCTATAATCATATCTTCTCTCATATTCTGATCACTCCTAACCCAAGAGATTTAGAAAGACACAGTTCTGGTATCTAGGTTTATGTGTCCAATCTACCATACCTCCAATTGCAAGCAAACATTCCTCCTATTGCTATTCCATCCATGGCCTCCTGAGGACAGGATATTTGTCAATGTCTCCATCAAATAGTGATTTGGGTATCTGGAGCTTTATATATATATATATATATATATATATATATATATATATATATATATATATATATATATATATATATATATACACATACATACATACATACATATATATATTTATATTCATGTAGGAATATGTAATAACTTTTTCAGAGTCATAAATCTAACTGAGTCATTTTATAGATGAGGAAACTGAGGCCAAGAGAATGGAAGTGTTTACTTTACTCAAGTTCCTGTATGTAGGTAATAAGTGATAGAACTGGTATTAAACCAAGGTCTTCTGACTTTAAATGCAGTATATTTTAAGTATATGCCAAGGTAGAGTGTGTTGCCACTTGTCTGCTTACAAATTCAGTTACTATGACAACAGCAGTTTCTGATCCTATTCCCTGACTGCTTGCTCAAAGGCTGAACTATATGAGCTATATAGGACTGACATTGCTGCTGGAGAATTGCTTAAAACTTCTGGGTGTTGGGCTTGGGGTGGCCAAAGCCAGGTGGAGAGTGAGACTCTTTGTGTTTCCATTCCTTATTTTGGACCATTTACCACTCTCCTTAGGGTACTAAAATCCTCCATATTCCAAGAACATTTTGAATGTTTGACCCCTTTGCCTACTTCTTTGTCTCTTCACCACCTTTGATGGACTCAGTTGGCCTTTCCCTAACTTCACCTAAGAGGAGGAAGAAAGGTTAATCAATCAATAAACATTTATTAAGTGTCTATTATGTGTCAGGCACTGTGCTAAGGACTGGTGATACAAAAAAGAGACAGAAGACAGTCACTGCCTTTAAGAAGCTCACAATCTAATGAGGGAAATAACAAACAAATAGACAATATACAGGAAAGATATGAAGTAATTAACAGAAGGAAAGCACTAGAATTAGGCATCATTGGGAAAGGCTTACTGTAGAAGATGGGCTTTTAGCCGGGACTTAAAGGAAACTGGTAGACAGAGGTGAGGAAAGAGAACATGTCAGGCATCGGAGACAGCTAGAGAAAATGACTAATGCTGAGAGATGGAGTGTCTTGTGGAATAGCCAGGAGACCAGTGTAATTGGATCAAAGAGTACTTATTGAGGAGTAAGGTATAAGAAGACTGGAAAGGTAGGAGGGGGCTAGGTTATGAAGGATTTTGAATGCTAAACATTTTGTATTTGATCTTGGGAGTGATAAGGAACTAGTGGGGTTTATTGAATGTGCGTGTGTAGATGGCATGGTCAGACCCGTACCTTAGGAAAATCACTTTGGTGGACTGAGTAGAGGATGGATTGGAATGGGCAGAGACCTGTGGCAGGTAGACCCACCAGCAGGCCATTGCAATTAGCCAGATGATGAAGGTGATGAAGGTCTGCACTGGAATGGTAGCAGTGTCTGGGGAGAAAGGGAGTGGGGATATTTGAAAGATATTGTGAAGGTGAAATTGATAGACCTTGGCCACAGATTTAATATGAGGAAAAAGACATAGTGAGGGGTTGAAGATGGTTCTTTGAATGTGAGCCTGAGGGACTAGGAGGATGGTATTGCCCTCTATGGCAATACTGAAGGTAGGAATGGAAGAGGGCAAAGAAGGTGTTAAGGGCTAAAATTCTAGCTAAACTGTCTAAAATATCTAATGAGTGGTCGCCAATAAATTATAAGCTTTAGCAAGAGTTAGACTTTTAAGCATTTATTAAGGAGAATAAGAATTTGGTAAAGAGAGAGAGAAAGGCCTAGATTCCTATCTATTAAAGGGAGAGCACATTTCTAGCTCCCTTCTCCACCAGCGTCCCCAGGAAAGAGCGCCAGAGCGAGCGCCAGTCTCTTCCTTCCTCCTCCCACTAGCCCGCGTCACTTCCTGACTCCTGGTCTTGCCCTCAAAGACCTTCGCTTCATGGGCAGAACTCTTCTACAGTTAAGTCTTCAGCAGGTGGCGTCATTCCAATCGTTACAGTCCCCCCTGTTGTTCCTCAAGAAACAAAATGTTTCCTTGACGGAACAGTAAAAACAATATAATAACTATTGCTAACTAATAATATGTGAACAACAATATAGAAAAGGAAGAGAGGAAAGTTTTGTCCAGAGGGGCGATTTTTTTTTGTCCTCATGAACCGACGCTTTGACATTAGTCTTGCAAAGGGAGGGCCTCTGCAGAGAATACATGTTACAGATGGTGTATATTATAACAGAAAGAGAAAAAAAAACAACAAAAACAACAAATCAAAACTGTTCATTTAAAGTCTCTGAAAGTCTTTTCTCAGATGTCCTCTAGGTGTAGTCGTGGAATGGAAGTCTTTTCAGGGGTTGATGTGTGGATGCTGGTAATCAGCCAGGAAAATTTCCTACAAAATTGAGCTTAACACAACTTTAAAATAGCTTTGTCAATAATCAAATCAAACAATGAAAGTTCTCAAAAACATGTCTAAGGGAATTCAGAATCTTAGTTGTTACACATGAAACATATAATAAAACAAAAATTGAAACATTCTTTAAAATTATAATATTACTATAGTCCCCCCCTTATGGAGGGTAATTGAGAAGACAATTGCTGCGATATTAATTATTAAAAATAATTTTTTATCTTTGTTTCATCACTTTTTGCATCATCTGCCTAATTATCCTCATGCCATTATGAGAAATTAAAAAAATCTAATATAATTGGTAACAGGTGTCAAGGCCAAATTCAACACTGTTATTTATCATGACACCTGAGATAATTATGGGGGTTACCATAAAAGAACAGAGAAATGATGGGATATGAGCATTCCCACACTTGAGCAATATATACTGCCCATACAGTATGCCAGGCTTAAAATAGGTGGATGGAATATATGTCCATGCCACCGAACATATTGGAAGAAACTGAGTCAGACTTAATCAGATGCATGGGATTGAGATGTCCATGGCATTAGGCATATAGGAGGGAGCATAGAAGCCAGGTGTAGAAGTGAGATGGGTGGGATGAATACTTCCAGCCATCTGTACAATATTGTGGGGAAAAAGAGAATAAAATATTAAACCAAGAGAATCCAACCTCAACATTTGTCAAAAGCCGTTCCCTCGGCCATACCTTGACTTCATGCATGTCTCCCCTCATGTGACAGTTCAGTGTCTGCTCTTGCATGTATTCCTCTTGTGATTGGATGGCATCTTGGCCAACTGGCATCTGATAACTCAGAATAAAGGCAATTAATGTCTTAAATGATAAGTTCCCATAATCCAAGTCTCATATGGATTTAAAATTGAGGATAATAAATGATTGCAAAAAATGTGAATACATCTTGACTCAAAATATAATATATAATTATGCAACAATTTCAAATAATACCCTTTTTTTTACTTAGTATACAATTACTTTTGTGAAAAATCAGAACATACTTAAATACAAGTTAAAGCACAACAGAATCTCAAAGAACTTTTTTTTTTTGAAAATAGAAAACTTTTACAAATGTTCCCCTCTTTTTTTTTTTTTTTGGGAATATGCTTATCAAAAATAATACTTCTAGAATCAATTTACACTTGCCATGGCAACCAATTTGCCAGGGAAATGCTTTAAAGAGTTTGATCAAACAATCAGTTGAGAAAAAATAACAAAAACAAACAACTCAGAATATGGGAGCACAATACTCCTAGAATTAACATTGTATTATAAAATCAAAACCATGTTTCAAAATTAGATAGATGAATGAATAGAAGAAAATACACGTGGAACAATAAAAGACAGTGAAATTCAAACTAAGGAAATCTAAATGAGCATGAACTTAATATTAATAAGAGTACTATAAAATATAAACTTGATCACATGACTATAAAAAGCTTTTACAAATATTCTCCTTGTTTTAAAAACTAAATATAAAACACAATCTCAAAAGCATTAAAATGTCTATGAAAATAAACCTATACCATTAATTTCAAAATGTATATGTAATAGCATAGAAATCCTATGTAACCTCTGAACTGATACTATTACTCTGAGTGAATTCAGAACACTTTTGATTCCGGTATCTAAAATCCCCAATACTCATATCAATACCTTGCTGCTTACTTCTACATTTCTGTAAAATATATACCCTTCCATGGCAAAAGAATCGGAGTCTTGAACTATGTTGATGATTGTCATTCTTATTCGGCTTAAGTTTTTCTTCTTTAACCCCTCTATATTGTCTGTTGGGCTTTTCACCATACAAATGCTTTATAAGATTACTAATTAAAGACAAAAGCAGGTTAGCAAAATTATGAACAAAACGAGCATATCTGGAATTTAAAGAGTTTTCTAAGATTGTCTCAAAAGCACAGCCAGGCCGGGGAAGGGCTGAGCCTGAAGCTGCAAATGCAGGTAGAAACAGTTGAGCATGTGCATCAGATCTCTGGACTTCCCAGGCAGGGGAAGCTATGGGCTTGGCCATAGGAGGAGTAGAGGGTGGGGTCTGGAGAGGAGGGGAGGGACCAGAGCAATTTGAATCAGACTTGATTTTGAACTCAGGCCTGGATTTCTCTTCCCCCACTTTGCCTCCAGGTGCTAGGGGATTAAAAGCTTCTAGAGGGTGGGTCATTGCCTCCAGGCATGCAAAATTAAAGCAACAATTACTGTTAGAACTGGGAAAAACTGCGGGAATCTCTTCAGGTTTCTCTGAAAAAGCATGGTTGGGAGAGAGAGAGAGATTTCCTTGTGTGAGTAAGTTGCTGGCTCTTTTAACAAAAATAAAAAGAAAAATAGAAAATCCACAAAAACAAAGCATTAACATGATCTTATCCCCCATTTGTCTGGTTAAACAGACTAAAATCAAAAATAGGGTAATTAGGGAGTTTAAAAGGTCCATTTGAAAAAATTTAAAGGAAAACACAGCCAGTACGCCAGTACTTAGCAGTTAAAGGGAGAGGGTAGAGAAAATTTCTTACCCAACCAGAAGATCAGAAGAAGACTGAGTTTTAGCTTTCCTCTTCGTGGTCAGCCATCTGTTAAGGGCTAAAATTCTAGCTAAACTGTCTAAAATATCTAATGAGTGGTCGCCAATAAATTATAAGCTTTATCAAGAGTTAGACTTTTAAGCATTTATTAAGGAGAATAAGAATTTGGTAAAGAGAGAGAAAGGCCTAGATTCCTATCTATTAAAGGGAGAGCACATTTCTAGCTCCCTTCTCCGCCAGCGTCCCCAGGAAAGAGCGCCAGAGCGAGCGCCAGTCTCTTCCTTCCTCCTCCCACTAGCCCGCGTCACTTCCTGACTCCTGGTCTTGCCCTCAAAGACCTTCGCTTCATGGGCAGAACTCTTCTACAGTTAAGTCTCCAGCAGGTGGCGTCATTCCAATTGTTACAAAGGAAAGATATTGAGTTCAGTTTTGGACATGTTGGTGATAGAGAGGAGGCATACTACTAAAGAATCCTCCCTAAACTAATGCATTTATCCAAATAGCAAAAAGAAATCAGAGAAAGTATGTATATAAGAATATATACCAGACAATATAAAGTGAAGGAGCTTTCCCATTGAAAGCAAGACAAGTCATTTCAACCTACAGAGTGTTCTAGATCTCATCCAAGGGGAATTTCCCACATGAAGTTGAAATTGGGAAAGGTTTTGAATCCAATCCAATAAGCATTTAAATGCCTACTATGTGCCAAGCATTGTGCTAAGCTTTAGTCAATAAGAAACACAGTTCTGGCCTTCAAGAGGTTTCCATTATCCTGGAAGGGAGAGGGACGTAGAGCATGTAAATAGATTTGTATATACATGATAATGTGAGGAAGGAAGATCATTGATTCCTTCATTTGGAGCGTGAGAACTTAACCATCGATGAAGCTAGATTGCAGGAGCTGGGCAGAAAGCATGATAAGTAATAACAACAACTTTGATTTGCACCTATGTGGTAGAGTTATATAAAATAGGGCCTGAATTCATCATCATTTTGAACTTAGCAGGCTAGTTATGACGAGGCTCATGTTTATGCTCCCAATTAGAGAATCACTCTCTCTAACAGTGGGCTTGGAGTGAAGCTCCCAGGCTTACTCTGTGTGGTTCTCACTGCACCCTCATGGAGAAAACAAAGGGACACTCAGTAACAAAAGGACAGGGTCAACCACAGGTGTTTATGAGAAAGAATACTACATCTGGAAAATGTATTCTTTAACAGAATACATTTAAGAAAAACACACAAATAGAAGTAAGATTGGGGAAGGGCAGGGCCTGCCCAGTTCCCTCAGGAGGCTTTCTTACCCGCAACCTTTCAGATACTGGGCCAAGTGACCTCCATAAAACACACACTCACACCTCCCAGCAGGTTCATTTAGAGATCATCTTTCATGGTCTTACAAAAGGGAATTGTGGATGTTGCAGGTACCAGCTGCTGCCCCAGTTGTACCCCTGTGGTACTAAAACCTCCTCTCCCTGTTCTCTTTATGAATCCTCCCAAACTCCCACAATTGTCTGGGGTGAAAAAACCTCCCACTGCTCACTCTTGTTGGAGAGCTGATCTTTGTTAGTTTCCCCTCTTTCCAAACTAGGAAGAACTGCAAATCTGAGTTGGATTTTTGGCTAGCCAACCTTTTGCCAGGGGTTATTACAATAATAACTTGAAGGTAAGAGAAAGTACATAAGTATAGATAAGAACAGATTGGTAGAGAATTGTAAAAACCTGTGATAACAGACTAAGCCTCTTGCAATTTGCAACCATAAAAAATTGTAGATAGTAATCAAATAAATAGATTTTAAAAGGGGGAAAAAGCATTAATATGGTGACAACTATGTGCCAGCCATTATGTTAAGCATTTTTTTTACAAATATCCCATTTTATCCTCACAACAACTCAGAGCTTCACTACCTCTCTGGCAAGGGATCCTATCTCCAAGGGTGATGAGGCCATCAAGTTCCTCTCCTGGGGCTGCCTTATGAAGTCTCCATGGAGCTGCCTGGCCTGGAGACCTTAGAGGTCACTCTTGGCCTCACTCTTTTTTTTTTTTTTTTGGTGAGGCATTTGGGGTTAAGTGACTTGCCCAGGGTCACACAGCTAGTAAGTATTAAGTGTCTGAGGTCGGATTTGAACTCAGGTCCTCCTGAATCCAGGGCCAATGCTCTATCTACTGTGCCACCTAGCTGTCCCGATATATATCTACACACACACACACACACACACACACACACACACACACACACACACATAACCTATATCAGATTGCCTGCTGTCTGGAGGGGGGGTGGGAGGGAGGCAGGGGAGGGAGGGAGAAAAATTTGACATTGGAAATCTTATATAAACAAATGTTGAAAACTTAGAGATAGTTTATATATATGTAATATAAAATCTATTATTGAGATATTGAATTATGGTGTAGCTTGAATGCCTTACTGTTTTCTGAAGATTATCCAGACTCTTATGACTGCCAGAAAAACAAAGTTTTTGGCGAGTTCTACCAATGCTTCGAGTATGAACCCTGTAATGAATGAAATAATTATCTATTGGCATTTCTAGAATCCCTAGGGTGTGTAAGGCATCTAAAATCATGAAGCATGTTCTCTTGCCTCAATGTTGAACTCAATTAAGACTGCTTCTTTTGAAAAGGACTCTGTCTTAGCTTTACAAGTCTTCAAGGAGATTTTATAATCTTCTTTAGTAACCATTCCTGTTGTCATATACATGACTCCAGTAACAGTGACAGAAAGGAAGGAGAATAGTAAAAGAACATATAAAACTGAGGGGGGAAAGGAAATAAAAGTAGGACCAAGCGAAGTGTAGAATTGAGGAAAGAGTGAAGTGCAGAATTGAGATAAGAAGCTTTTGGAATGGTAACAAAATTCAAGTCTTCCTGATCCTTGTTGCTGCCATTTATGGATCTCTAGGTCATGCTTTCTTATCCCCAATACATTAAATTCCTGATTTAGAATCTTCTCCACTCTCACCCCCTTTTCTTCAAATGCTCAAGATACCAAACTCTACTTCATGACCTCTGTCTCTAGTCAACCTCAAACACACCTAGGAGTGATCCTCTCTTGCTTAGCACAACTTAAATTGCTCTAGGTGCTAGAATTCCTAGCTGTGGCTTTAGTTTTAGTTAAAACATTTTGGATTCACTAGAAGAGACAAAGAGCAGAGGGACATAAGAGGATGAGGAAGAGAAAATTATAATAATACAGTAATGAATGCACAACACTTCAACTCAAGGTTAAGATGTAAGAAAGGTTGAATTCAACTGGTAACATTTTAAAAAGGAAGAAGTAAGAGTGTTCAGATGACTCCTTAAAGGTAGAATCCCATACCTTCTACATAAAATGACAGCTCTTGGGAAGAATGTACCATGCTATTTTCAAATATTCACCATATCTGGATATAAAACAAATTATATTTCAGAATATGCTTTGCTGTACCTACATAGAAACAGAAGCAGATACATGTTTTAGGAAAACAAACTGATATTCCAGGATCCTTTCCCACCTGGTGTGGCATGGTATTGTTAATATTTTCTCCCTTCAGTATCCACCTGTGAGACAGTGATAAAGTAATTATGGAATGTCTTAGGTGAACATCAGCACAGTTGAATTCTCTCATTAAAGCAAAGTCTAATCTCTTCCTGCTGATTGCCAATGTGGGCTCTGCCATGCTTTTTTCCAGATTTGAAATCAAAGGTGATAGATGCTGTGAAGGTATCCAAAGCACAGAAAAAATAACTGTATTGATGTCCAGAGAGAGCATCCAAACCTTTAGGTAGGAACCTGCAAACAGATATTTACTGTGCTTATTCCAGTACGTTCTTGGGGAGATGGCAGCAGAAAATACAGATGAAGGAAATCATAATTTAATTCTCTTCCTCTTTCTTTCTTTGTTCTCCCCTCTTATTTTGGACAGGGAAGAATATAGGAGAAAACAGAATGATTTTAAAAATCTTTTAAACAGAGCCAGACATTTTTCATCTATATCTGCTAGTTGGTTATTGTTGTTATTGTTTTTACAATGGGCTAATTCTTTCTAATCATAAACCATTTACATAGTACACCAGCTTTTAATATCCTTGCCTTGAATGCAAATGACCACAAATAACAGAACCTTTCTCAATCAATTTTTCCCTTTTGAGAAAAGAATAACAGATTTAAAAATCACTTTTTCCGTGTGTTAGGGGTAGAAATGACAAAGAGGAGAATCTTACAAAAAACCCCCTACATTGATGTATAATCATGGCAAGGAGATGGCCCTCTATTCTTGAAGAGTATGCCAGTAGAACTCAAGATCTGGTAGGTAATAAGAGGCATGAAAGGCTGCCAGTACAAGCCAGGTGATGGACTTTTATCAGCTGTCTGAGAACTAGCTTCCTTAAATGCTTAGAGGCTTATCAAAGAAGGGTTGGTCAGTAAGTTACGATGATTTCTTCTCCTGTTGACCCATGAAATAAATAAAAATATGAAACTACCCTTATTTAGTTCTGTGCACACCTCTCCCACTTTTTTCTTCTAAGGCAATGGTGACAGACTAATGAAAAAAAAAAAGATGACAGTAGACTGCCACACAGTTTTTAGATTGTCTGCAAAAATTAATTTAACTACTGGTATGCTCAAAATAAACAATGAGGTGAAATATGGCTAGAGGAACTATACTATTTTCATCATAAATAGAACTAAATGAAATAATGAAGTTGAATAAAACTTAAAAGTATGGTCCATAGGTTTTCCCTAAAGAGGCAAATGGGAGTTTGAGTGCAAAAGTAACAAGAAATATCCTTTCATGAGTTGTTTTTTCATCTTGCCTTATAGTACTTATAAGTGTTAAGAGACAAACTATCATGAAGATAACAGCAGCTTATGTGCCAATATCTGTTTTAGAGGGTGAAGAGAAAGAAAAATTTCATGAGGAACTTGACAAGATCTTTGAAATTATGTCAGAATATACCTTCATATTTGATGACTTCATAAAAAGGTGGTCAGTGAAAACTATTAGAAAATGAATTAGCTTTAAAAAAAGAAAAATCAAAGGCTTATAAATTAATCAGGAGCCTCATACTTGTATATCATGACAACTTTCTTCAAGAATACAGTTGGAATGCTCTAAACCTGTATGATAAAATAATGGGACTTGGTAGATGCCCAGGGATCCCACCTGATTGATTTAGCATTGTTTGAATTGGGTGAGAATGAGAAAATAAGTAACTACTTAAGGATGATTGGATGGAGGCCACACCTGGCTGGCCCTGAGTGACATGTTGGTGTACCACTGATATCAGCAAGAGACCACTCTCAACCAACCAGCTTAAAGGATCTCCCCTTTGGGGAGGGAGAGAGAAACTAAGAAGTAGACACTCGTTGATAGAAGAACTCTTTTTTTGGTGAGAAGGAACGAGCGTGGTGGCAGATGATGGAGAATGGGGTGGAGCGGGGAGGCTCTTAGTTGTTCAGACACCATGGTGGTGATGAGAGAGTTCACATGGGCTGCTAGGAAAGGAAATTGCTTTCTTTCTCTGGCTATACAGAATTGGATCTGAGCTAGGATTTCCATACTATAAGGAATCTGTTCTCAATCTCTCTCTTCACTAATTTATAATATATATTTTAATAAATCTTTAAAAGCCTGAACTTTTGCTGAATTTATCAGTGATTTTAGCCAGCTTCCCTCCAAGACTGGGGGGGCATATTAGAACCCACAATTTAGATTTTAAACGACACACCTGGAGAATTTAGAGCAAACCCATCTCTCTCTATATTTTATTCTTTCCCACTCCTCTCTCCTACTTTCTCCTCTCTCCTTTTTCTTCTTTTCATCACTGTTTCACTGTCTCTGTTTGTAGATCTGTATCTCTCTCTGACACATCTACACACAAATTGACTATATCTTAACAGTCAGGAATATTCAAGTTCAAATTTTGTCTCTGATCAATCAATTAACAAACATTTATTTAGCACTTACTATGTGTGAGAAATTATGCTAAATGCTAGAGATATAAAACAGAGGCAAAAGACAATTCTTACCTTCAAGGAGCTTATGTTCTAATTGGGGAGACAACATCCAAACAAATGTACACCAAACAAGTTATATATAGGATAAATAGGAAATAATAAGCATAAGGAAGGCACTAGAATTAAAAGTGGTTGGGAAAGCTTTCCTATAAAACATGGAATTTTAGGTGGGACTTAAAGGAAGCCAGAGAAGTCAGTAGGTGGAGTTGAGGAGATAGAGAATTCTAGGCAAGGGGAACAAGCAGAGAAAATGCCTGGAATGGAGAAATTGATATTATATGGAACAGCTGGTGTTATTGGATTGAAGAGTACATGGTAGAAAGTAAGGTTTAAGAAGACTGGAAAGTTAGGAGGAGGCTAGGTTATATAAGGCTTTGAATGCCTAGTGAGCCATGGGAGTTTACTGAATAGTGGGGTGATGTGTTTAAATGAGGTTTAGAAAAATCATGTAAATTCTTGAATCCACCTACTATAGATATTGACTATAACTTGGGTAAGTCACTTGAACTCTCGGTATCCCAGTAACATTTTAAGACTGTAAGTTGCAGAACAGTTGCCTATCTGCATTGTCATAAATTCCCAGTACAAATGAAATCATAGGGTGGGAACACTACCACCAACAAAAAGCACTGTCAAAGTAGGTGTAGGGACACAATTATATCATGTTATCACCAATAGGTTACTTCCCCAATGAATTACACACTCATTTGCCATGTCTTAGAATGTTAATTACTTATTACTTCTCAAAGACATTTATGAATCTGGGAAGGTTATGACCTACAATTTCTAATTTAAAGCTGGATATCATGCTACTTATAAAACCATGGCTATCTCTGCTATTTAAAATTATCAAATGTGATAGGGAAAAGGCAACAATGAATAAAAAAATTGGTTAGAATTTATGAAGAAGCATGTTGGAGAGGGAAATCAATTGGTTGAAAATACCTCATGAGGTATTTTGACCATCCCTGGGGGCCTGTCACTGATGTTTGACTGAGTACATATTGCATATGAAGCACTGTTCCAGGTAGTGGTTAGGGTGTGTAGAATAATGAAATCTCAGTGCTTACTTAGTACAAACACTACCTGAATCTAAAATTTTACAATATAACTGACAAAAGTATTATTGCTTATCAAGGGTGCCATTATCATTCTAATCACTCAATCTCCCAACCTCCATGTCTTTGACTTATTACTTGCATTTACTCTTTATATCTATCCCATTATCAAATCTTCCAATTTCTACTGTCACAGTATCTTCATAGAGGCCTCTCCCTCTCCATTCACAAATGCTGTTGAAGGCCCTCCTCACCTCAGCTTGTACTATTGCAAAATAACCTTCTGGTTGGTCTTACTTCAAGCTTCTCCCTACTCCAATCCATTCTCCACTCATCCAATGTGATCTTCCTTAAGCACAGATCACCCCTTTTCTTAATAAACTCCAGTGGCTCCCTTTTACCTTTAGGATAAAATATAAAATGACCTATTTGGCTTCAAACACCTTTCAAAACCTGCCCCCAGCCTTATAATTTCTTTCTTTTTATGTACTTAAAAATTCAGATCAAATCCCACCTACTACAAGAGGCCTTTCCCTTCCAAGGCTGGTGAGATTCCCTATTATCATTTACCTTGTAGATATCTTGTATGTACATAATATTTTGCATGTTGTCTCTCACATTAGCATGTGAAATCCTTGAGGGAAGAGACCATGTTTTTGCTTTTCTTCGTGTCCTCAGCATTTAGCATAAGTCCTGGCACATAGTATTTTTTAAAAAATAGTGATTGACAGGTAGTCATCTATTTTCTGCTCAAAAACCTCCAGTGACAGGATAAAGTCTTTCCTGTCAAGGCACTGACAAACTAGTCTGGGACTCTGAATACATGTGTACATATGCATACATATCTCAAGTATAAGTTGAGCTTATGTAATGTATGTTGTTTCTATGAAAATTAATTTAAGCATAATTCAGTTAATTATAGATGACTCATGCATGCACAAGTTCTACTAATAGCATTATTCCTTTAAGAAACTTCTTGTTACCATATTCCCAAGTTTACTTACTTTACACCTGGATGTTACTAATTATTTTTCTTTGGTCCTATCTTTGTCTACTCTAGTTTGTGTTACTTTTATCTTCTTGCTGCCCAAACAAAAAGGAAAACGATATACAAAATATCCAAAAAGTGTGGTCTATCTGCTTCAATGAGAAAAAGAAGCAGCCACAGTGATTGCAGACCTACTTTTTTGACTCAGTTTTAATGAAAGGAGTTGCTGAAAAAATTGTATCCTGCAACTCTAGCAGAGAGAGATTACACTAACAAATAATCCTTTACTTGCAGGTATCCTTGGCTACACTGTCAGATGGACATTAGATGGATACCCATTTAATTGATCTCTTCTTTTGCTTTTGTTGATGAAAGTGTTTAGAGTGATGAATTTTCCCCTTAGAACTACTTTGACTTCATTCCCCAAAGTTTGCTATTTTGTCTCATTTAAAAAAAATGAAATATTTTATTGTATCTATATTTTCTTTGTTTCACAAGTTCTTTAGGCTGCAATTAAATTTGAATCCTCTTAAAGATGGTGGAAGAAAGGCAGTAAAGTCTCAGAACTTATGACACAGTCATTCCAAAAAAAACCTCCAAATAATGCCATAGCAAGGAATAGCAAGACCCACAAAAGAATGGGCTGAGATAATTTTCCAGCAAAAGATATCTTAGAAGGTCAACAAGAGGGTGCTGCTGTGCCTGGGCGGGAGTGGAGCCCAACCCTGTGGTCACGCTGACACAGATCCAGTCCCAGGCAGGCTGAGCCAGAGAAAGAGCCTCTGAGCCCTGGAGCTTCTGAATCAGCTGCAGCAACAGTGTCATCTGGAACTAGGCTCATGGTCTGGTGAGAGGGTTGAGCAGTTCACCAGGGGGAGATTACAGGGGTCTCTGCTGGTGCTGAGGCAGAACTTGAGTGTTTAACCCCTGCTGGGAACCAGGAAGTAGGCTTGAGTGGTAGTGGTCCAGGTGGGGGCGGGGTGTAGGCTTGTCAGAGCTAATACCACAACACACAAAGTTTTGCTGTTGGTTAATTAGCAAGTTGGCTTGGAGTTATCTACAGACCAGAGAACAGGCCAGGCAAGTGAAGAACCTGCCCCTCCTTAAATTGTACCACCTTAGACCCCATGAAGCTTGGGACAGTACATACTGGAAGCAGCGCCCCACTTTAAGAAGGAGTTAAAAGTCAAGTAAAATAGGGGCAAGATAAGCAGACAGAGAAAGATGAGGACCATAGAAAGTTTCTTTAGTGACAAGGAAGGTCGAGGTGCACCCTCAGAAGAGCAACATCAGGGCTCCTATATCCAAAGCTTCCAAGAAAAATATGAATTGGTCTCAGGACACAGAAGCAATTGTGAATAACTTAACTACTTTCAGAAATGCAATGATCCAAGACAATCCCAAAGGACTAATGATGAAGCATAGTATCCACCACCAGAGAGAGAACTGATATTGATTGAGCACAGACCGAAGCATGCTATTTTGAGCTTTCTATTTTTTACTTGAGTTCTTTATATAAAAGGACTAATATGGTAATATTTTACATACTTGCACATGTATAACCTATATCTGAGTGCTTACCACCTCAGGGAGGGGGGAGGGAATGAGAAAGGGATAGAATTTGGAACTCAAAACATTAAATAAATAAAAAAAATCTTCAATAATTTTTTTGAATCCTCTTGTCAAAGCCCCTTTATTGAATATTGTTTTGTAGTCAGTAAATAATCACAACAACTAACATTTATATATGACCTGTGCTCAGGGCCCCACAGCTAGTAAATGTCTGTGGCTGAATTTAAATTGAGGTCTTCCTGATTCTGGATCCTGTGCTTTATAAATTGTGCCACTAGCTGCCCTATTTTATTGATGATAGCCAAATCTTTTTATTATTACCTTATATGAAATCATGATTACTTCCCCAAGTTTTGGGTTTAACTTAAGCATAATAGTTTTTCCTCCAACCCTTTATTTTGACTGTGTGAATCTTTATGTCTCAAATGCATTTCTTATAAGAAACATGTTGTTGGATTCTTTATAATCCAGTATGGGACCTTCTTCCATTTTATAGGTAATTTCATCTCATTCACATTCACACTTATGGTTGTTAATTGTGTTTCCATCAATTCTATCCCTTTATATTTCTACCTATATTTGCTAAAACTAGATAAAGAGGTCATTGAAAGAAAAGGAGTGTATTATCATTATTGTATAGTCCTTTTCAATTGCTCAAATTTATTTAGCTTTCTATTTTTCTTGACTCCTGTTCTTGCAATTCAAAGTATCTACTTCATTCCAGTTTCTTCATCAGAAGTACCTGGATGCCTTCTATTTCATTAAAGGCCCCTCCCATAATATTTTACTCAGATTGAAAAAAACAAAACACTTATTAGTAACTACCATGATCTGGGAATACAAAAAGAGGCAAAAGACAAAGAGCTTACAATTTAAGAGTGGAGACTATATGCAAATACACACACACACACACACACACACACACACACACACACACACAGAGCAAGCTCTAAACAAGCTAAATAGGAAATTACTAGCAGAGGAAAGACACTAGAATTAAGAGAGTTTGGGGAAGATTTTCCAGATAAATTGTTTTTGGTTGTAATCCTTTATCTAAAGGATATCTGGAATATAATTTTCCAAACTCTTCTCTCCATGATGTTAAATGACAGGTATATCGATTGTGACTTTGGTTCCTTTATACTTCGTTCCTTTCTTTCTGGCTGCTTTCATTATTTTTTCATTGACTTGGAAGCTCTATATTTAAGCTATTGTATTTCTGGAGGCTTTATTTATTTACTTACTTTCAGCAGAAGGCCTGGATTCTTTCTATTTTCATTTTGTCCTCTGGTTTTATTAGATCCCAGTAGTTTTCATTCCTTATTTCTTGAAATATTGTACACAGTTTTTCTATAGGTGAGGGCTTCATGTTTTCTGATAATTTTTATATTCTTTTTTCTTGATTTGATTTCCACATTAGTTGTTTTTGAGAGGTGATATTTTGTGATATTTTTTCATTATTTAGAGGTTCAGGCTTCTAAGTCTTGGTATGGAGCTGGAGCCAGAGCAACACAGTTACAGTCTTCACATGCTCTTAGCTAGACCCTGCTCTGAGTTCCCCTTTCCCTGTCCCTTGTTATACAACTTCAGGCTCTAGGTTTTCTTGGTTAATCTTGATCCTCAGTTTGGAATGCTCCTGTGAGCAATACTTCCTGTCTAAAATCTTCTGTCAAGATCCCTTTCTTAGTGACCACAGGCACTGATTTGTCTCTTTCTCTGAATTGCAGCTGGCAAAATATACTTATTATAGTTTCTCCTTGGATTTCTTGATCATTTCCTTGGTCTGAGGTGTAATTGTGAGGGATCTGGGGTGTTCTTTCACTTAATTTGCAATCTTGAGGACAGTCACCCTGATATGGACATTATTCATTCATATGATATTTTCATTACATACACACACTCATATGTAGATGTATATTTTATATATTTTCATCAACCTCTATATTAAACATATTTGGGAAAGAAGCTTGTGAATTAACTGGCAGAAAAGAAGACATTAAGAGTAGCTAGTTTTGGGGCAGCTAGGTGGCGCAGTGGATAGAACACAGGCCTTGGAGTCAGGAGTACCTGAGTTCAAATCCGGCCTCAGACACTTAACACTTACTAGCTGTGTGACCCTGGGCAAGGCACTTAACCCCAATTGCCTCACTAAAAAAAAAAACAAAACAAAACAAAAAAAAAGAGTAGCTAGTTTTGAATGCACATTTTTGCAAAATACTAGGTTTTTGTGTTTGTTTTTTTTCTTCTTTCATCTCAACTTCAGTCTCTTAGTTCCTGGTAGTGCTCAATAATAAGTTTTATTAGATTATTTGACTTTAAATATTTGCATTGTTTTAATAGAAAGTTATTGCTTTTCTTTAAATACATAATCCTCAAAATCTGATTTTTCATGATTTATTGGAGTAATTTTCCCAACTAGTTATATTGAAGCTACTATGTAAGTCTTGGCAAAATTTGATTTAATTTACTAAGATTCAATCTGCATAATTTTTAAAGTATTCATTTTTGGGGGTATAAATACCATTTACAACTCTACTGAATTTACAAAGTAATAAACAAAGTGCAAATTTTTTTTTTTGCATGTATTTTATAGATGCTGTTTTCTTTCTTTTCTCTCCTTATCTCACCATTCCAATCAGGGAGATCCTCTCTCAGAATCTTGGTTCTAACTCTCAAAATAACAGAAATCTTTGAAATAGAACTCATTTACAAGGCTGGTTCACCTCTTTACTTAGCTCATGATTGGACATAGGCCCAGAGGTGTGTGATTCTTTGAGTCAGTCACAAGATATTTTCTATGTGGAATCACCTACTTTATCAGATGAATCCAGTATGATAACCCTTAGATTGATTAAGATTCATTCACATTTAATTTAAATATTTGCTTACTTGCTTGCTTGATTTAGTCAACTGTCTCAGGATTTTTAACATTTAATTGGAGGTGGAGCCCCAACCTTACACTTGCTTGCTTGATCTGTACAATAGTAGTTGAATCTGTGAGACTGTCAAAGGGGAGAATGTGAGAATTAAGCAAAAATAACTTTGGGGGAACATTTTTCTTAAGTTGTCACAAATAGGTTGGGAAACTAGTGAAGAAGACTGAGAAATAGATAGGAAAATACCTTCAACATTGTGTAATTAAAGCCAAGAGGGATGAAATTTTTGAGAAGGGGGTTGTTAACAATATTAAATTCAGTAAAGTTGTCAAAAAGGAAAAGAAATGAACAATGGCAAAACATTTAGGATTAGAAGTTGGTGACCTTTGAGAGATAAAATGTGTGTGTGTGTGTGTGTGTGTGTGTATGTGTGTGTGTGTGTGTGTGTGTGTGTGTGTGTGTGTGTGTGTGCATGTGCGTGAGCCATCCCACACAGGGTGAAAAAGAGAGATGACAAGGAAATGTAAATTTCTGTTATACCTTGGATATATTACGGACTTAGTTTCAGATGACTGTAATAAAGCAAGTATCAAAATAAAGTGAGTCACATGATTTTTTTTTGGGTTTCCCAGTGCACAAAAAACTTGTTTATATTATGCTGTAGTCTGTTAAGTATGCAATAGTATTATGTCTAAAAATGTAAAGGCCTTAATTAAAAATTATTTTACTGCTAAAAATGCTAGCCACCATCTAAGCCTTAAATGAATTATAATCTTTTGCTGGTGGACGGTCTTGCCTTGATGTTGCTGGTTGCCAATTGATCAGGTGGTAGTTGCTGAAAGTGGGGTGGCTGTGGCAATTTCTTAAAACAAGACAATAATATAGTTGCAACATTGATTGACTTCCTTTCACTTGAACTCATAGAGGTTATTGTAGGGTTATTTAATTGGTGTAATTTCAATATTATTTTGTCTCAGGGAATAGGGAGACCAAAGTGAGGGGGTGGAAAAGAGAGAGAGAGGGAGAGAGAGAGAGAGAGAGAGAGAGAGAGAGAGAGAGAGAGAGAGAGAGAGAGAGAGAGATGGATGGAGAGAGAAGAGAAGAGAAGAGAAGAGAGGGAGGGAGAGAGGGAGAGAGGGAAATGATGGCAGGTCTGTGGAGCAGTCAGAACAACATTGTTCATGGCACTCTAAAACAATTATAACAGTAACATCAAAGATCACTGATCACAGATCACCACAATAGATATAATAATAATGAAAAACATTAAAATATTGTGAGAATTACCAAAAAGTGACAGAGAAAAATAGTGCTGATAGGCTTGCTCAATGCAGGGTTGCTACATACTTTCAATTCACTTTTTAAAAAATCACTATCTGTGAAGCACAATAAAGTAAAGTGCAATAAAACAATGTATGCTTGTAGATATTTTTTTAGGAAGCTCATGAAACAAGGTACAAGTATAAAACTAATTTGCCCTTATTTATGCTAACTAGTGTGATGGAAGCACTAATTAGACATAGTTTCCAATGATAGGAATCAACCTTAATTAATCAAATGTAAACATTAGTTTATGTTATCTCCTAGACAATACATACATTAACTCCACTAGGGACAATACACTATCCTGATTTCCTGGGGCTTCCCAGTAAACATGTCTCATACTGGTACTCAATGATAAGTCTCCTTTACTGTCCAGCTAGGAGTCCTTGTGTTCCCATCTAAGGTGGCTACCTAGAAAAACCCCATCAATTAATCAGTACTGCCTTCTAGAGCACATAGAGGTGCTTGAGTCTTAGAAGTAGGAATATAGGAGGTAGCCTTATTTGTAGTACAAGATCGGGCTGAAGCTTGGGCATTTATTGTGGGTTTCTTATAGTTCTAGCTATAGATGTTAGTGAATTATACCCAAATTCTGATTGGTAATTGAATACCTAAGCTTATGATGAGAGAAAAATATCAGTTAAAGCAACTGTCATTAGCAAGTGTTTATTCAGGTGTTTAATAGATTTGGGGGACATACTTTATTAGCAGTTGTTTACCAAATTTAAGAAACATATGAGTGTTATTAGTAGTTTACCAAATTTTGGGAAAATATCATTATCACTTGTTTATCAAATTTTGGGGACATGTCATTACCAAACTATACCACTCAAATTCTTATCTTAGTAAAGAAAAACTACTTGATAAGAACTGTTGCTGTTGTCTAGTTATTTCTAGTCATGTCTGCCTCTTTGTAACCATACACACACACACACACACACACACACACACACACATATGTATATGTGTATGTATGTATATATATTCCAAAGATAGATGTATGTATTGGAATATATAATATGTATATTTGGAATATATGTGTATACTTACATATATACTTATATACACATACATACACATATCTATCTCTATATACATACATATATATATAATATATGTACATATATTCCAAAGATACTGTAGTGGTTTGCTATTTCTTCTCTGGGGTAGTGTTGAGGTCAGAGTTCACACCCTCTGAGAACACACCTTGATTGTTGTAGCTGTTGCTGATAAAGCTCTCCATTATGACTGGTCCATCTTGGGTAACCTTTCAGAGGATAGCTCATAATTTCATTGAGCAATGCAATCCCTCTGCTATTACATGGCAGTGATTGAGGAAAGGTTTTTTTAGGCAAATGGTTGAGTGACTTGCCCCAAATCACACAGATAGTAAGGGTTTGAAGTTGGCTTTGAACTTAGATCTTCCTGTCTCCAGGACTAGCACTCTATCTACTTCATTACCTACTTGCCTCATAGTTGCAAAACAACTACTCAGTCACAAAATGTAAGATTAAAACACAACAGAATTATATCAAGGTATTAAATTTATTCTCCCTACAGCTCAGCAGTATGGAGAGGTATGAGATATCACTTCCATGGGGCAGTGCTGTAAGAAGGCTTTGTTAGCATTGGGAAAATCTAGGTGTGTTTGCAGTCATGTAGGAAAGGAAAAGATTAAAAAATCCCCTCAAGAAGGAATGATACCTTAGTAAGATCTTAGAGCAGGCAGATTTGAATGGGATCAAGGGAAGGGATAGAGGTACTGACCTTAATGAAGGTTTTTAATCTATTTATTTATTTATTTTTGGTGACCAGATGGAAGGAGAAAAAATGAATGAGGAACTGAGGATTTTTAAGGAATAGAAGAAGCAAATTGATGAATTCCATGCTTGGTGGCCTCAATTTCCTAATTGAAATGGGAGGTATAAGAAAATAATGGCCTTTGCCAACTCCCAAAGGCCCCAGCTGGGATTGATTAGATTAAGATTGATTGGATTGACTGACTTCACTGATTAACTCACTTAAAGTTAATTTAATTAAAATCATCCCTTCCTGGCCGTCAAGAAGGTGTGTTCTCAGAGGGTATGAACTCTGACCTCAACATGGGACCACCCTCAAGTCCTGTGAACCAATAGGTTTGGTTGATGCCAATTAGCCAATTAGCTTGAAGCAGTGTGTAAGGACTGCCTCTCCTTTGGACCCATAAAAAGCTTCCTCATACAGTTACTCAGCAGTTGGTCCCTCGACAATCTCATGGTGGAGGGACTTGGGAGAAGAATCAGGCAAGGTTGAACTCTTATCTCTCCTTTAGGGTAGATAGGTTTCTTAACTTTCTGAACTCCATGTGTTCTTTCTTTATTCTTTAATAAATGCATAATGCCCCAAAAACTGGTGCTAAAGCTTCTAATTTATAAGTAAACCCTAGCTAGTTTTCCCTACACTGGGGACAGGAATAAGGCAACCACACATTTAGTTTTACTGGTCACAAAGGCATTTAGTGGGAGTTGGAGTAGAAGCTTAAAGAGAAAAATTTGGATTAGTTGCAGTGGCTGATGAGATAGGGAGCTGCTAAAAGTAGAAAAAAAGAATTATTGAATAGGTCTGAATTAATGATATTTTTCTTAGGATTATCCATCCCTGCCCCACTAGAAAGTGGAAGTGATCAATTTCTCCTGTCCATATTAATCCCTATGTTTGGTAGCAAATCTCTCCAAACAAGTGATTTTGTGGTAAATTAATGTTCATGCTAAGAAAGGAAAAAAGAATGATTACATGCACAAAACTTATCCAAATGAGATTTATTGAAGAATGTTTTTTTACAGCAGACTGAAGCCTCAGAAGGACTGGAAAGAGAGTATGCTCTAAATCTTTTAAGTCTTCATCATTAGGGTTTTTAACGGGGAAATGGGAGGGTAAAGAGAATACCAGTTCCAAAGAAGTCTTCCTTCTCATACTTTTTATACACTATAGGCTCCATTTCTGATGTGTGTTAAGGGAGCTCCTTTAATTTCTCTGTTTTTTTTTTGGGGGGGGGGAATCTAGGGCAATGACTGTTATAGAAATGAAGTATAATCTCTTACCTCATATTTCCAATCTAGACTTTGAGATCTTTAAGTCTTGTGATTGATTAAATGGAATTAGTGGTATAAACTAGGATTTAAATGTTCATTTCTCCCATCTTTCCTTAAGGTCTATTAACAAGTTGTGCCTGGGGATACAATTACTTATGAGGTAGGAATTATAGAAACAGTGAGACCCTAGCTGTTTAGGAATTATAAATCACTTCCCCAATTAAAACAAAACAAAACACAAACATCACAAAAAATAACTGGTGGTGGGGGGTGGGGGTGGGAAATACATCTAATACACAGAGAACAAACAATTGGAATTGCCAAGAATATCCCTAGGGAGTTCTTTCTCTTTCTAAATTGCTTAGATTCAGAATGTCCTGTCAGGTATAAAGACTAAGGCCACTGGCCTAGAGTCTTATAGCTTTCTTTTGGGGTTCTACATATAAATGCAATAAACTGATTCTGGAAAAGGAAGGAGGGGGGGAATGTTTGGGTAAGTGAAAAAAACCTACTAATAAAGACAGGATTCTAATATTAGGGAAAACAGAAGCCATTCACTATGAGATCTCTCTTCTTCCCTTCTCTTCATCTTAAAACTCTTTGGCATCATGCCTCAATTTCTTTTTCCTTTCCTCCAGTTTCTCGATAGAAAGGCGATCCTTTTCTTTACCAAGGCTAGCTTTTCTATATCTTTCCTATTGGACTGATCCTCTAATCTTCAACTATGTATGTACTAGTTCCTTGTCTGGTGACCACAAACATGTCCAATTCTTCTCTATCCTTAAAACAATCTTTGTAGGACTTTACCTTTCTCTCCAGCTATCATCCTATATTGTTTGTTCCTTTCTCTGCCAAATACCTAAAACAAAAAAACAAACAAATGAATAAACAAACAAAAAACCCCAATAACACCCAGCATCACTGCTTTCACTTCCTCCCTTCTCACTTTTAAATCCTTTGCAATGTGCCTTCTGGCCTCATGATTCAGCTAAAGCTGTTCTCTCCAGAGTTATCAATGATTTCTTACTGCCCAATCTGATTTTTTTCCCCAATCCGCATCCTCCTTAATTTCTCTTCAGCATTTAATTCTCTTGACCACCTTATCCTTCTTGGTAGTCTCTTCTCTTTGGTATTATTTCATGACAATATTTTCTTCTGATTCTCCTCCTACCTGTCTAACCACTTCTCAGTCACCTATAATGTCTTATCACCCATGTCATGTGCTCTAACTGTGGGTGTACCCACTGAAGTAGAAAAACAGATTTTATGTAGAAGTTGAAAAATATAGATTTTATCCAAGCATCTGAAAAGTTTTCAATGTATCTCTGAGACATGAATCAGTCTCCACCTAGAGCATACTTATTATACTTTTATTTAGAGCTACTGGCAATGTTGATGTGTAAATTTGACTATCTGCCACTGGATGGCAGCTAAGCTCTATCTATGCTATTGTGAATCTTTGAACACATTAGATTCAAAAGAAAAAAACCATCCCTGATTATGTCTTTGAATTGATTCTGTTTTATTAACCACTAGATATGAAATTTTGCAGCCCAGAAGCTACAGATGTCTTGCAGTCTTATAATTAGAATGTTTATCATTATATATTTTAAAGAAGAAAACACAAAGAAAAAAGGCAAACCAAAGCTTTTAATTGCAGATAGAGGAAACATTCAATGGATCCATAGGCCACTTACTAAGAGTAGAGTTTATGGATGTCACAAGTGACATTTACTGACTACAAATGACATTGTAACAAAAATTCACTCTGATGAATGTATTTCTGATCTTTATTACATACTCTATTTTAAGAATGGGCTTTATTGTTCAATATTGAATGATTTCAAATGGTTCACTGGAAAAATACCTTTACCTGGCTGATTTCATAGAATAATCGATAGGATAAAAACCCACATTCTAACTCCAGATTATGTAGCATATAGTAAGGAAGAATTTAATAGTACTGCCTAAGACGATGGGCGATCCTCTAACCACTTTTAACATCTGGAGTTAGATGGCACAGGTTCAAATTCCATTTCTGCTACTGACTACAAATATGACCTTGAACAAGTCAGTTAAATCCTCTGGGCCTCATTTTTGTCATCTTTAAAATGATGAGGAGAACTATGATGCCCTGAGGGTCATTTCTAACTCTAAATCCACAGATTTAAGAAACAAGCATCTTATTTTGGGGGGATCCAACCTCTTTGGCCACCAGAGGTGAGTCCACCATATATCTATTTTTTTTCTATCCTTTTTTTGGGTGGGGCAATGAGGGTTAAGTGACTTGCCCAGGGTCACACAGCTAGTAAGTGTCAAGTGTCTGAGGCTGGATTTGAACTCAGGTCCTCCTGAATCCAAGGCTGGTGCTTTATCCACTGTACCACCTAGCTGCCCCCATATTTTCTTCTATCTTTTATAAGGAATGGGAAGGATTTAGGCCCTAATTAGGAGGTCTTTCCTGAATTTCTGTCCCTGCCTAAATTATTGAAATGAAATTTTATTTAAACAAAAGGATAATTGCAATTTTTTTTTACTACACATTTTTATATATCCAACCAGATTTTCTTGAAGTTGAATATTTTCTAGGAAGTGACCTTTCATTTTGTGATTGCTGAATGATCTTTAAAAGTTTTCTTTTTAAAAGGAAATTATAATTCACTTATGGCAATTATAATTTTAGGACAAAACCCTGGTAGATTTACTTGGAATTCTTTCTGTAGTAATTATGCTCCCTTTTTTTCTTTGAAGATTGCTGTTTTCAGTTTTGTATATTTTCTGGAGTAGAAAAACAATAGACTTGGCCTTTTTGATAAGCATAGCTTAACTAGTTAACCCTTTCAATTTTGTTTTTTTCTTCTTTTTAAAATTTTATTTTTTCTCAGTTACATTTAGAAACAATTTTTAATATTCATTGTTAAAAAATGAGTTTTAAATTCTCTTCCTCCTAACCCTACCCTACAAATTAGTGTTGTATTTTATCAAAAGCTTTTTCTGCATCTATTGAAGTAACCATGTGGTTTTGTTGTTATAATGATAGTTTTCCAAATATTGAACCAGTCCTGTATTCCTGGTATAAATCTTACCTGGTCATGTGACATACTTTTAAAATCTCTTTGCTAGCATTTTATTTAAAATTTTTGCATATATATCCATTAAAGAAACTTTTATTGTTTTCTGTATTTGTTCTTTTTTATTTATGTATTAACACAATATTTATGTCACCAAAGGAGATAGGGCTTGTTCTTTGGCTATTTTCCCAAATAGTGTATGTGTTGGAATGAATTGTTCTTTAAATGTTTGGTAAAATTTACTTGTGAATCCATCTGGTCTTACAGAATTAATTTATGATTTGTTTAATTTCTTTTTCTAAGATGGGGTTTTTTAAGCATTATATTTCCTCTTCTGTTAATCTGGGCAATTTGTCTTTTTGTAAATATTAACCCATTTTACTTAAATTGTTAGATTTATTGGCATGTAATTGGGTAAAACAACTTCTCATAGTTGGTTTAATTTCATCTTCATTGGTGGTAAACTTACCCTTTTCATTTTTGATACTGGTAATTTGTTTTTCTTTTTTCTTTTTCATCAAATTTACCAATGCTTTATCTATTTTACTCATTTTATCCTAAAACCAGTTCCTAATTTTCTTTATCAGTTCAATGTTTTTCTTAATTTTATTAATCTCTCATTCTATTTCCAGGATTTCAATTTTGCATTTAATTGGTGATTTTGAATTTGTTCTTTTTCTGTTTTTAAATAGAATTCATTTCTTTATTTTATGGATGCAAGCATTTAGAGATGTAAATTTCCCCTTAAGTATTGCATCCCATATAAATTTTGGTATGTTGTTTCACTGTTGTCATTCTCTTTAGTAAAATTATTATTTCTGTGATTTTTTTCTTTCACCCACTCATTCTTTAGGATTAGATTATTTAGTTTCTAATTAAATTTTAATCTATCTTTCCATGGTCCATTATTAAATGTAGTTTTTATTGTATTATGATATGAAAGGGATGTATTTAATATTTCTTCTTTTTTGCATTTGGTTGTGTGGTGATACATGGTTAATTTTTGTGAAGGTGCTATACACAGCTGAAGAAAAACTATTTTTTTTCCTATTTCCATTCAATTTTCTTCATAAGTTTATCATATCTATCTTTTCTAAAATTCTATTCATCTCCTTAACTTCTCTCTTGCTTATTATTATTATTTTGGCTAAAATTACCTATATCTGAGAGGAGAAAGTTGGGGTTCTCCACAAGTATAATTTAACTATTTCTTTTTGTAACTCGTTTAACTTTTCCTTTAAGAATTTGGATGCTATGCTATTTTGTGCATTATATGTTCAGTATTGATAGTACTTCATTATCTATGATTTGTTTATCACAATGTAGTTTCCCTGCTCATCTCTTTTGATTAGATTTATTTTTACTTTTTCTTTGTTTGAGATCATGATTGTCCCCTCTGTGTTTTTCTTGTTCACCTGAGACATAATAGATTTTGCTCCAGCCCTTTATTTTTACTCTTGTGTGTGCCTCTCTATTTTAAGTATGTTTTTTTGTAAACAAAATAATGTTGGATTCTGTTTTTTTTTAATCCATTCTGCTATCCACTTCAATTTTGTAGGTGACTTCATCCCATTCACATTCACAGCGATGATTAATAACTATGTATTTGCCTCCAGTCTATCCCCTGCATCTATCCTTTAGCTCTCTTTTTAATGCATTCTTCTTCAAATATCTCTTTTGCTTCTGACTACTGCCTTCCTTAATCTATTCTCCCTTCTATCAGTGTCTCCCCTTCCCTTATCCCTTTCTCCTCCTACTTCCTGGTAGGATAAAATAGTTTTCTATATCTAACTGAATGTGTATGTACCTCTTTGAGCCAATTCCAATGACAGTAAGCTTCAAGCACTGTCTGCCATCATCCCCTCCATGTAAAAACTCTTTATTTTGGTTTGTTTATGTAAAACAATGAACCCACCTTTTTTTCTTCCTTTCCTTGTTTGACAAAGAGTGTCACCTGAAATTCCCTTGCAATTCTACAGTTTCTTTGCAAATCACTAATTTTTATGACATGATTTCTTACCAGTCTGTTTTTTTGCCTTGGCCTCAATTTTAATTGTGTAGTCCTAATTTGTTTCAAGATTCTGTTGGTGCTATGAGCAATGACACGAACAGTGATGATGTGTAAAAAGAACACATGAGCTAGGCTGAGGGATGATTATCCTTTGAAGCTTGAGGGGAAGGAAGGAGAGAAACTGAAAGCAGATGGGATGGTTAAGAGAGCCAGAGGAAGTCAGGAGACAGATTAAGAAAGCAGAATGTGCTAAGGGAAACCCAGGCGGGGGTAAAAATGTATGAGGTGAAAGACACTGCACTTGCAATTTATTCTATACAATTTCTGGCCAGCATACATTAGAATGTAATACAGTTCCTTGGTTTAGTGGGTGGGGTAAGGTGAGAAATGTGCAAAAGATTGGAGCAAATGATGAGAAATTATTTTTCTCTTGTGCCAGTTGTAAGGGAATCTCAGAGCACTTATTTTAGGAACTTACTTTCCTTTATTTTCTACCTTAGAAAAGGGTTAGACTTTAATAGATCCCATATACCTTTCAGCTCTTAGGGTCATGTTGCCTCCTCTTTTATTCAAGTAGCTTAGAAACTTATTTTAGGAATATGTTTTAAGGGCCTCTTTTCTCATCTATCTTTATCTGTATAATATTGTATAATATAGCTCTTGGATTGGTGAAGATGATAGGTAATTTTATGCATATTGATAAATGAGATTGATGCTGAGATTGCACTTCCAGTTAGTGCCAGACAGCTTAGCACTTATGTGCCTTTTAATGATTTCACATGTGTTAATTTGATCTTCCCGGCTAGAGAGAAAGGAGGGAAGAAGTAAGCACCTAATATGTGCCAGCCAATATGCTTAGCACTTTAGAAATCTTCTCTCATTTGATCTTCACAACTCTGAGAGGTAGGTGCTATTATTATTCCAGTTTTACAGTTGAGGAAACTGAAACGGAGATTAAGTGACTTGCCCCAGTTTGCACAGGTAGTAAGGGTTTGAGACCAGATTTAAACTCAGATCTTCCTGACTCCAAACCTAGTGTTCTAAGCACGGTGCAGCCTGGTGGCTAATATACATTACAAATTCCTTGAAGGAAGAACCATGCCATACATATGTGTTTCCATAGAAGCTAGCTTGGTCCTGGGCATATCAAAGACTTTCATTAAATATGTATAAACCCATTATAAATATAATTTATATTGATTTTACTTCATTTTTGCCTTGAAAATTAGGTTTTCTTTTCTTAGACAAGAAATTATGTTTGGCTTTGAGGTACTTTTCTTGCTATTAATATGCTACTTTGGTTTTCCAAAATGGCAAATTGGATGATACTATTTTGAAGATCAGAGTAGGGGGCAGATAGGTGGTACAGTGGATAAAGCACTGGCCCTAGATTCAGGATGATCTGAGTTCAAATCCGGCCTTAGACATTTGACTCTTCCTAGCTGTGTAACCCTGGGCAAGTCACTTAACCCTCATTGCCTTACAAAAAAAAAGAAAGAAAAAAAGAATGAAGATCAGAGTACCTTCTTATAGGGAAGAATTCATTGTTCTTTTTGTTTTTTAATAAGTGGTTTAAATTAAATGTTTTAATTTGGCTCTCATATAAATGTTCTCAGGTATTTTTTATGTTCGCAAATAAGGAATTATATTCAATTAGTACTCAAATACTCAACTGGACCTATGATTTCATTAACATGGTACTTCCTTTTATTGATTGCAATTGATTCATGCCTAAGGGTTGATACATTAGGCTTATAGTCTGATGAGGCAGATTTAAAGGGCTTTAGTTAATTCTTTCCTTGGGATTGTAGTTATGAAATATATATGAATGACTTAAGGAAAAAATTCTCTAATATTGGGATGGCAGTTAGAATCCTATCCTGAACTAGGAAAATCATCTCACTCCCATGTGGTTCTCAGAGCTGTCCCATTCTGCAAACAAAAGGTCACAAGGAAATACAAAGGTCAGGGTCAACCACAGGTACTTATGAGAAATTAGAACTGCCAGATGAAGTCTTTAACAGAATAAAAGAACCCACAAAGAAATGCGTTTATGCCTAGAAATGGGTGCTGGGCACAATCATCTTGAGTAAGGCTAGGAAGGAAATGAGTACCTTTCTTTCCTGTATATCTGCTTTTTCTTCAGTGCTCGAGCTTCCTTAATAAATTCTTATTGATTGATTGCCTTTGCATACAAAACTAAGCTTATGCTATTTTCTATGAAAAACGGGATAAGTGGAAAAATCAGGGAACAATTCATTAGAGAGAAGGCAGCTTGCTTTATATAGTATAAATACTGGTCTCAAAAGTTGAGACCATGGTTCTAGTTCCATTCAGCCCTACCAAACTATCTATATGACTTTGAAGGGGTCACCTTTCACTTTTGGGGCCTTACTTTTCTCATCCAAAAATGAGACAGTTGATTGGACCTTCTCACTTGAGATAGGGCTATGGGGCGGGGGTGGGGGTGGGGGTGGGGAGGGTGGTCAGGGGAGATGGAAGAGATAGGAGGAAGGGGAATGCAGGTGAACTTGCCCCTGTCTATTTAAGAAAGCATAATTTTTCTCCCCATTTCCTATCAACTACCTGCTTTTGAACTTCTTTGGAACTCTCCATTATGCACTTGTCCTAGTCTTCTCTTCTCAACCAACTTTCTTTTTGCATATCATCTTCCCCCATTAGATTCTAAGCTCCTTGAGGACAGGAACTGTCTCTGTTTTTATTTGTATCTATATTCCCACCTCTTAACACAGTGCCTGGTACATGGTAGATCTTTTTTTTTTTTTTTTTTTTGGTGAGGCAATTGGGGTTAAGTGACTTGCCCAGTGTCACACAGCTAGTAAGTGTTAAGTGTCTGAGGTTGGATTTGAACTCAGGTCCTTCTGAATCCAGGGCCTGTGCTCTATCCACTGCGCCACCTATCTGCCCCTACATGGTAGACCTTAATTGACTGACAGACAGATGATCCATAAGGCCCATTATAGTGCTAGCCTCTAATGTAAACATGAATGTGGTTACACATATTTTTTATTTTTATAATACAATGGTCTATATATTTTTCTTTGCTCTGGAAGATAAGCCATGCATTTTAAAAGAAGATAAAAACGAGTTCCATTCTTGAGAGAATTCTGTTTGAAATTTGTGTTGTGAAATTTGATCTGTATAGCTCACACATAACCTGTGTTCATTAGCAATAGCATTATTCTTCTATTTGAAGGCACATGACACATATATAGCCTTTCAAAGAAATTTTTTAGCATTTCTTTTGTGGAGTAAACGGTGATATCTGAGCATCATCCTTTGAAAAATAAGGGAGGAAAGTGACAATTAAGGTATGTTACATTATAGGCTTAAAGTCAAGTGATAATCAAGAATGTAAAAACACTAGCTGGCTAATAAGCAATCATAGTTTTTATTTTGGTTTTCCTTCTCAGCAATATATCACTTTAGGTTTGGGTTTATGTGTACTGGAATGAAATGAAGTTTAGTATTAAGACTTATAATATATCATAATTTGTAGTGATTCCTATATCTATAATTTCAGCCTTAATATTGCCCCAAAAGTCATTGCCATCACCATTCTCATCACCACCACTATCCCTCTGTGATGTTTATACATCACTATGATTGGCACTAGCAGTCGCCAGGTTGGATTGTCCAATTTTATGGTTGGAAATGTCATGGGCAAGAGTCATCTGTATCATTCATGGGTGGTGTGATTTGGATTTCAGACTAATGCAATTTGATGAACATTTAATTCACAGAATCACCAAAATTCAGAATTAGAAGGGATGTCAGAAGCCAGCTAAGCTGCCTCTAATTAGGACTTTAATTAGGGCAGGATCAGATTTTGCTATTGTTAATTACCTTTCCTAATATTTTAAAGGCAAACAATTCCAATTCAAAGGAAAGGGGGAGTTGGCTAATCAATTTGTCAATCAGCCAGACTATCAACAAGTATTTAATAAATGCCTACAATATATGTGGCATTGTGCTAGGTGATACACAGATAAAAATAACTGTCCTCTTAGAGTTTATATTATATCAGATGAGTAAGTTTGATGTAGGTTGATCAGGAATCTGTGACATAATTTCGTTTTTAAAGATGCACAGAAGATTGAATAAAGGTCAAGTCAAAAAGTGATGATAATAGAGAGTTTTGCAAGATTGGAGAGGCAGTAGAACCAAGATCTCTGCTCACTCCTACTCATTCTATAATGGTGGCTCATCCATATTAGTCCCTCGTTAATCAAAGCTCTGTTGGGCCCTTTGCTCCTCTTTCTCTACATTCTCTCTCTGTAATCTTGTGTGCTCATATAGGTTCAATTATTATCTCTAACTAGGTAATTTCCAAATCTATATATCTGGTGCTAGTATCTCTCCTGAGTTCCAGATTTGTATCACAAACTACTTTTTGGACATTTTTAACTGAACGTCTAGTAAGTACCTCAAACTCGGTTTGTCTAATAAAGAATTCATTTTCTTTCCCTCAAAATTCATCTACCTTCTAAACCCTCCTATTTCTATTGAAGGCACTACCATTCTTCTCATCATCCTGGATTATACCTTGATGTCATTCTTGATCCCTCATTTTTATTTGCCTCCATATATCTTAAATTGCTCGGTTTTTGTCAATTCTATTTCTTCAATATCTTAAATTTGGTTTCTTCTCTCCATTTATATAGCCACCACCCAATTCTCACTTGTATTATTGAAATGCCCTGTTGATTGTTCTCCCTGCTTTAAATCCTTTCTTACTCCATTTAATCTTCTAATTGATATTCCTAAGGCACAGATTTAACAATTCTACTCACCTCCTCAAAAATTCAAAACTCTATTGCCTATAGGATCACATAAAAATCCCAAATTTGGCATCACAAACCCTTCACACCATAACTACAACTTACCTTTCCAGATTTGATATATACATTATTCTCCTTCACATACTCTATGTCCTGGGCATCTAGGTGGTACAATGGATATAGTACTAGCCCTGCAGTTGGGAGGACCTGAGTTCAAATCTTGACTCAGACACTTAGTAGCTGTGTGACCCTGGGCAAGTCAATTAATTCCAATTGCCTTAAACATCTGGGGCCATCTCCATTCATCCTGATACATATCTTGTCACTGGACCCAGATGGCTCTGGAGGAGAGAGCGAGGTTGGTCATCTTGCATAGCATTCCCTCAATTAAATCCAATTCAGTGTAACTCATGACATTATGCAGATATCATGGTCCTCTTCTAGAATGAAGGACAAACAACAACAACAACAATTCTGTTTCTCAGTCAAATTGGCTGACTTGTTTCTCATATTCAGCAATTATATGTCCTGCCTCTATGTCCTTTCAATATTCTTACCCTTACCTAGTAGGTGTTCACTCTTCACCTCTGCCTCTTTATATCCATGATTCTTTTCAAAGCCTAGCTTAAGTACAACCTACACGAGAACTTATTTGATACCCCTAGTTGGTAGTACTGCCCTGGATTACTTTGTGTTTACTTAGTACATTTTTTGTATGTATGTTCATGTGAGGTTTTATTTTTGTCTTGGTAAACCTCATAGCTAGTATAGAATATGACACATGGTAGTCACTCAATAAATGTTTGTTGATTAATTGATTCATGATTTTCCTCCCCAAGATGTTTCATATTGGTGGCCTAAGGTTTTTTCCCATAACCATCTAGAAGCATGTTTTTTTTTCTTAATAGTATTTTATTCTTTCCAATTATATGTAAAGATAGTTTTCAACATTTATTTTTGTAAGATTTTGAGTTCCAAATTTAATTTGATTATTAGCATCATTTATTAACTATGGATGTATGATAGTATATTACATGATATACTTTATATTATACTAGGTATGTATAATGTATAACAATACATTACAACTAATTCTGCCTCCCTACCCCATAACATACAAAAAGTCCACAGGCATGTCATTATATCTGTTCTATTTAAAGCACTGGGATTTAAAAAAGACTAACATATTTGCATCAAATGAAGGCATTAGATTAGGTGATTTCTAGTCTTTCTGTTGTCTCCCTTGGTCTTTCTTATTTGATAAAAAATATAAAGAAATTATTTTGGAAGATCAATAACAGCAGAAGGAAAAAGATAGTCCTCAGGTACTCCCACAGCTTGGAAAAAGAGCAAGTGTGATATAGCAAAAGGAATAGTAGTGGAAGTATCTAGCAATTTCAGGACTAGAAATAGAGGCAGAAATCATCTTTAAGGTGTATGATGAGTATGAGAGAAAATGACTCTGGAAGAAGGGAGAAAAGATCAACTTTCCATATTTTCTCTTTTCTCCTTTTTTTCTTCTTTGCACTTTCACTATTAAAGGAATTATATATTTTTTTGTTTATGGGATGTACCTATAACTTGTAATTTTCATTTTCCTACAGACTCTGCCCTGAATATAAACAGACTATAAACATCAAGTAAATTTAACTATATAAAAGCCATTACTCATAAGTTTTGCTACTATCTCAGTTTTAGGAGTTGATGTGAAAAGTTACTTTGAAATTGTCAAAATACATTGGCAGGCTAATCATTAAATCATAGACTATCATTAAAACATCATTCTATCATGAGTATATAAATCTGATTTAGTTTTTTTATTGTAATTTTAAAAAGAGAGGGGAAATTGTGCATTTTTTGTGTTAGTGTGTATAACATGCATTAAACATGTATGCTGTTGCTTATGTCTTAAACTAAGAGTGAGCAAAAATAGGCATCCCTGTTAGAGTTTTAAGTCAAGGTATTATATGTATATTTTCTCTTAATATTATGAAATCTGTTCTCCTAAGTTCCAGGGTAAATGAGAGAATATTCCTGCATTTACTCTCTTCATCTATCACATACTCAAAGATGAAAACCTCATCTCCTGAAGTTATTCCAACCAATTATTTCTTAGGTGTCAGAAAAATCCAATTATTTCTAACCAATTATTCTTGATGGGTCAGAACAAATTCACAAATAGCACTTTTACTTTTCATTTCATCTACCTACTACTGAAAGAAGAAATATCAGAAAATTGAGTCAAGTTTATCAGATGGCTTACCTTTATCAGAGAGAAACCTCTGACTACTTGAAAGCTCCTGTCACAACAATTTCTTGCTTGTTGACATTTTCAACTGTTATTAATTTGTTATCCACTTCTTCCATCTGGCCAAGCTGTCTCTAGTATACTTACACAGTTGTATCACTTCTCTTTTTCTTTTCTTTTATCTTCATCTAAGGCTCTTCATCATGTTTTCCTTAGTTCCATGGATTTCTACCCTGTCAAATGTCTTCATGAAATATAAAAATAATCTAATACCCCTTGCAAGAAATCAGTTGTTTTTGAAAATAAGCAATATCATTCTTTTGCCAGATTTAGCCTAATGAGTCTAATCCCACTAAGACTTAGTAATACAATCAAGGGTCTATTTATTTCCTTCATTAAGATGATGTTTACTTCATTATCACAGCTCATCACTTTGGTATGTAGACATTTGAGATCATGAGTGTTATGGCAGTGTTATGACTTATTTTATTCTGTAAATTTCTGGGCAGCTATACTGCTAATTTTGTTTTGCAAAGTCATACACACACACACACACACACACACACACATATATACACATATATAAAACTTTCCATAGTATTTTGTCTAGAAATTATATCTGGGTAACTATTCCTACCTCCCTCAAATTTCAGTTAAATTTAGTTAAATTTAAGTTAAAACTCAACCTGGTCAGAACAACAAGCCTGTATGCATGTAAATATTTTTTAATAAATAATATTTTATTTTCCCAAATTAGTTTTAAAACAATATTTTAAATGTTTTTTCAAGTTTTGAATCCCAAATTCTATTCCTCCCTTCCTCTCCACCTTCCACCTCCCTAGGACAGTGAGAAATCCAATATAGGTTATACATTTGTAATCATGTAAAACATTTCCATGTTAGTCATTTTGTACAAGAATATTTGAATTAAAAAAGAGAAAGAAAGAAAGAAAGAGAGGAAGGAAGGAAGAAAGGAAGATAGGGAACAATAGTATGCTTTAATTGGTATTAAGAAAGTATCAGTTCTTTCTTGGAGGCAGATAGCATGCTTCATTGTGAATCCTTTGGGATTGTCTTTGTACTTATAATAATTGTATTGCTAAGAATAGCTAAGTCATTCACAGTTCATTGTACAATATTGCTGTTATTGTGTAAGACATTCTCCTGGTTCTGCTCACTTCGCTTTGTTTCAGGTCATGTAAGTCTTTCCAGGTTTTCCTAAAATCATCCCACTTATCATTTCTTATAGCATAATAATATTCAATCACAATCATATACCACAGCTTGTTTAACCATTCCATAATTAAGGGGCATCCTCTTGATTTCTAATTCTTAGACATCACAAAAGAACTGCTCTAAATATTTTTGTACAAATAGGTCCTTTTGCCTTTTTTTAATGTCCTTGGGAAGCATATACATTCTTGCTGGTATTTGTTAGAAACAGTCTGTCTCTGGTCAATAGATGAACATTTTATTACTTTATTTTACAGTTGGAATCATGTTCTCTGATAGCATCTTTTTTGCTAGCTGCTAACTTTCCACATAACTTTCCCTTTCTTCTTAATATCTTTATCTTGACTTGGGTCATAGGATCATGGATTTAGAATTGAAAGGAACTTTAAAGGTCACCTAGTTCAATTCCAACATTTTGCAGATGTGGAAACTGAGACTCACAGAGAGGAAGAAACTTCTTAAAAATAAATCATGTAGAAATAGAAAAGCAGAGATTTAGACTCAGCCCTCTGACTCTAAATCCTGTTCTCTGGATATGATAAGCTGTGATCCATGACTTGGGACCAAAGCTCTGGCTTTATATAGACCAAGTTCAATCTTGGGATCTTTTTAATAATCATATTCTTTTGCTTCTGCCCCACTCTAGGGAAATCTAAGGTACATAACAGTATCATCCTCACTCACACAGTGCCTTGAACACAGTATGTAGTTAATTAATGTTTATTTCATTGAAAAGAAACTATAATAAAATGAAAGGAAAAAAGTTTGAAAAAAACCTGAAAAATCATTAAATAAAATAGTAAAATATTAATAAAATGTTTTCCCACAAAACAAAAAAATCTCTTATATTAGATATAATACAACAAATAGACTAGTTGAAAAGGAAAAATAGCATATAAAATAATTGTATCATTAGTTCATAATAGACTTATGTAAAAATAACTTTTTTGATCCAATTTAGTTTTCAACAAATTATGGTTGGTTGTTTTATATAGAAAATTTTGTAAAACAAAGATTTCAATGTATATAAGTGCTGCTTATATTTTGTGTAAATTTTAAACAGTTGAATGTTTTAAAAATGCAACAAATATTTCTTTCCTGTCTTTTGAATTGCTTTTAAGATTTATTTAATTGTTAGTATTTTGTGGATGAATACCAAAATCTGCAGGGTTTTGCTTTCTTTTGTTTTTGTGAGGCAATGAGGGTTAAGTGACTGGCCCAGGGTCACACAGCTAGTGTCAAGTGTCTGAGGCCGGATTTGAACTCAGGTGCTCCTGAATTCAGGGCCAGTGCTTTATTCACTGTGCTACCTAGCTTCCCCTTAACTGATAGACTTTTCTTTCTTTCTTTCTTTCTTTCTTTCTTTCTTTCTTTCTTTCTTTCTTTCTTTCTTTCTTTCTTTCTTTCTTTCTTTCTTTCTTTCTTTCTTTCTTTCTTTCTTTCTTTTTTTTTTGTGAGGTAATTGGGGTAAAGTGACTTGCCCAGAGTCACACAGCTAGTACATGTCAAGTGTCTGAGGCTGGATTTGAACTCAGGTCTTCCTGAATCCAGGGCCGGTGCTTTATCCACTGCTCCACTCAGCTGCCCCCAGTCTTCAGGGTTTTAAGCATGACTCAAGATGAAAGCTCTTAGACACTTTTTTTTTTCTTGGGCAGTGAGGATTAAATGACTTGCCCAGGGTCACATAGCTAGTAAGTGTCAAGTATCTGAGGTCAGATTTGAACTCAGATCCTCTTGAATCCAAGGTCGGTACTTTATCCACTGTGCCACCTAGCTGCCCCTCTTAGACACTTTTCAAGTGGACAAACCAGAATGTAAACATTAATTTAAGGGACCTTTGCAAGTATCTGACCAAGAACCATTAAGAAGAGACTAAGAAGTAATTGTGCTGATTCCAAGTAAGTAGTAAACTATACTGTAAGTTCAAACAGTATTAGGACTCAAAAGTGACTTTGGGCTTCATCGTGCCAAGGTAGCTTTCACTCTTCCTGCTTAAAAATATCCATACTGAGCCCTTGTGCTTATTTTGGAATCACTATATTATGAGCATCTGTGTTTCTGGCACAATGGGGTATGTCAACATGAGACCTGTAGGTTGGTTTCATTATTTAAGCAAGAATTTGAAACTTATATCTTCAGTGTTTTTTCAGAATTAATTAGACTTCTAGCTGTGTGATCCTGGGCAAGTCACTTAACCCCTATTGCCTCGCAGAAAAAAAAAAAAGAATTAATAGTCTTATTCATTATCTGTCTCTGTTCTCATCTAATATGCATATAATAGTTTGGGGTCAATTATCCTCACATTGCCTTAGTAGGGTGATCATCTTCACATGCTAGTTCATTTTCCTTAGATTTTCTCATATTCTAAAGCAATCAATCAATATATATATATACACACACACACATATATATATATATATACATATATACACACATATAAAATGGTGATAATGATAATGACAACTAACATTTGAAAAGTGTTTTAAAGTTTGGGAAGAATTATACACACAAAGAGAGACACATAAAATCTCATTTGATCTTCACAATAACCCTGTGAAGAAAGTACTATTATTAAGTCCATTTTACAGATGAAGAAATAGAGGCTGAAAGAGGTTGTCACTGGTTATATAGCAACTAAGTGTCTGAGGTAGAATTTGAAGTCAGATCTTCTTGACTTTAAGTGCAGTACTCTATTCAATAGGCCATCTAAGTACCTTATTTGATATTTTGCTATTTCCTTATTAATTACTAAAATTGCAACATCTCTCTCAGTTATATCTGAGTTCCCATCCCACTATATTAAACATTATTTTATCAAGTACAGAAACCTCTTTTTAATTTTTGTTTTTTTAGGATCTTCTTTTCTCCCACTCCAGCTGTCTCTATTTGTGGTCTCTCTTCATCTGCCTCTTGTCACTTTTTCTCTACATATATACAAATTCCTAACCTCTAGGCTTAGATAAATTTATAGCATAAATGACAAGAAAACAGAGACATAAATGATTATTAACAATAGGTGTGTTGTAAAACAGATCATAGACATGACCTGCTATAACAATTGCCACAGCTGTTATTGTCTCTTCAATTCTACAAACAGTCCCACCACTCAGTTCTCTCTGGATACCAGCAAGTCTTTTCTCAGGAATTCTCTTCATTGTTTCTTCAAAGATAAAGATTAAGCCTATTTATTTCCAGAAATAAGTTCTCAGATCTTTTTTAATGTCTCCTCTTCAGTCAACCCAATAATAATCTCTACAGAATGTCAGTTAAACTCTCAATCCCCTCAGAAACTCATAGAATGATAATCAAATGGTCACTCAATGGTTCTATTTCTTCTTAGAGATATAGTAATAGTAGCTCTAGTCTTTGTGGAAGGGTCTCTTGAAGCTGACATTACATATACATAACTTTTTTGCTCTACAAGAGAGAAAAAACTGCATAATTATGACTGGTTATTGAAAAGATTACATTCAGTTTTTGTATTTCTTGAATCCCAAATTGGTTCTGTGTGACTCTCTATGACTGCTTTTGTATAGTCTTTTTTGCCTTATCTAGTCACTAGATTCTCTTCTTTAAGATACTACCATGGGCATTGATGGCATGAGCTCAAACCCCTAAGATTTTTAAAGCCTCCTAACATTTTTAGTACTTCATATTCTATTATTATCATTATTGTTTGGTACTAATTAATAATTGATGAGAATCTTAAGAATATTTTAATTGCCACATTATAATCAGTACCAAATTGATTTTTGGCTGATATAGTGACTCATAGCTGATATATTATGTTTTTTATTTGTTTGTTTTGTTTTGTTTTTTGGCAGGGTAATGGGGGTCAAGTGATGTGCCCAGGGTCACACATCTAGTAAGTGTCAAGTATCTGAGGCTGGATTTGAACTCATGTCCTCCTGAATCCAGGGCAGGTGCTTTATCCACTGTACAACCTAGCTGCCTCTGATATATTATTATTATTTTTTTAAATTTTTATTTATTTATTTTTTTAGTGAGGCAATTGGGGTTAAGTGACTTGCCCAGGGTCACACAGCTAGTAAGTGTTAAGTGTCTGAATCTGGATTTGAACTCAGGTACTCCTGACTCCAGGGCCAGTACTCTATCCACTGCACCACCTAGCTGCCCCTCCTCTGATATATTATAAATAATCATTTATGTCTTTATCAGTAGCTACCTGGATGTCTATTTGGAGAGAATCAAACTTCCTCAATCTTTCTCTAACTTGCTTTAAAAAAATGCTTTTATTTTCAATTTATACTATTTAAATTTTCTCTCCCTTCCATCTCTCCACATGAAAAAAACCACAACCTTTTGTAAAAAATAAGAATAGTGAAGATAAAAAAATCCCCTTAATGGCCACATACAAAAATGTATGTCTCATTCTGCATCCACCATCTTTCTATCAGTAAGTGACTAGCATACTTCATGCTTACTGGTGTTCTGGCATAGTGGTTGGTCACTGCCTTGATCAGAGTTACCACGTCTTTAAAAGTTGTTTTCCTTACAGTGTTGTTCCTATTGTATAACTGGTTCTTCTAGTTTTACTTATTTCACTTTATATCATTTCATACAAATCTTACTAGGTTTCTCTGATATAATCCTTTTTATCATTTATTATGGTACAATGTATTCTGCTAGATTCATATAACATAATTTTTTACTCTCCTCTCCAATTGATTGGCACCTTCTTTGTTTACAGTTCTTTGTTATAAAAATTTCTTGAATATTTTTGTACAAATTGGCTATTTCCGTCTTTTTTGATCTCTTTGGGAGTATAGGCCTTGTAGTTGTATCACTGTAGAATTTGGTAACTTTTAGGGCATAGTTCCAAATTAATTTCCAGAATGGATAGACCAATTCACTGATCTGACAACAGTGCATTAATGTTCCTGTTTACACATATTACTATCTCCATTTGTCATTTTCTTTTCCCTCTAACTTTGTTAATCTTATGGGCATGAGAAAGAGCCTTAGAGTTGCTTTCGTTTGCAGTTCTCTCATTATTTTGATATATAGCATGTTTCTATATGGTTGATGATAGTTTAGATTTTTTTCCTTTGAAAAATTAATTATTTATAAACTCTGACCATTTATCAATTGGGGAACATTTCCCTTGTTTTTATAAATTTGAATTAGTTCTTTATGTAGCTTGGAAATGAGACCTTTGTCCAAGAAACTTGCTATAATTTTTTTCTCAGTTAACTATTTCCTTTCTAAACTTTTAGCTGCATTGGTTTTGTTTGTGCAAAAGCATTTGAATTATATGCAATTGAACTTTTAAGCTTTATCTGCTGTGATCCTCTCTATTCCATGTTTGGTTATGAACTTTTCCCTTATCCATAACAACTTATCTTTGCAGCCTTAGCTCATATTATTCCCCTTTACATACTGCCATTCTGTGGATTGGTCTTTCATATATTTGTTTTCCCTCCTGCAACCTCTACATATTTATTCCTTCTGTTTCTCTACTTGTACCATACTGTTGATCATTTCTTCTCTCATTCCCTCTCACCTCTACATATTTATTCTGTTTCTGTACCTGTACCACACTGTTTCTCATTTCTTCCCTTGAAAATATCATCTGTCCTTAAATGTCTTAAATGTAACATTCATTTAAATATTCCCTGATCCCTCTAGATAGAAGTCATTTATCCCTATTTTGGATTTTTCATAACTCTTTATATGTCCTCTGCACTTATATAATAGTTATTTATTTACATGCATGTCTAATCTTTCCTTTTAACTTGTAAACTCTTTGAGGATAAGTAACTTTATGTTGTTCATCTTTGTCCTGAACATAATAAACACTTAAACATTTGTTGAATTGAATTGAATATTCAAGATATCTCAGTCACCCAAGTAGAGTAGGTGGCCATTTTCATTAAGTTCTCAGTGACTACTAAGTTGACATCATTGTCTTGAGGTGCGGTAATATTAGTGACAAAATGTAGGGATTCTGTGTCCCATGGATACTGAACAGCAATTAGGGATCAAAGAATGGTGTTGGATTTCTTAAAGTGAACTCTGTTGAGTGCATATATGTTGGGATTCTAGGATCCTATGTAGAGAACTAGAAAGTATCTTAGAAGTTATTTGGTCCTATTCTTTGGTTTTACAGATGAGAAAAGTGAGACTCAGAGGAGTTAGGTGATTGGTAACTTTAGAGAGAGCAGTTTCAGTTGACTGATGAGGTCTGAAGCCAGACTGCAGCATGTTTAGAAGAGAGAGAGGAGGAGTAGAAGAGGAGACACCAATAATAGATGGCTTTTAAAAGAAGTTTAGCCGTAAAAGACAGAGGAAATATAGGATAGCTGCTAGCAGAGATGGTCAGAAATATAGGATGATAGCTAGGAGGTATGGTCAGACCATGTAAGTTTTGCTTTTGTGGCTTTTTTTAAAGAATAGGGGAGACATGGCCATGTTTGTAGGCAGCAGGAAAACAGCCAGTAGATAGGAAGAGATTCAAGATTAGTGAGAGGATGGATATAATAGAGCTGTAAATCTACTTGAGAAGATGGGATTGAATGGGAGGAATTCATATTTCATTTTTCAAGTGATAGAGAGCCTGTGCAACTCACTGAGCAGGGGACTGGGAGTGACATAGTCGAACATAAGTTTTAAAAGTATAAAAATTTGTTATATAATAAGTCGATAAATTTTACTTCCAAGTAATTTGCATACTACTATAATGTGAATGAACATAAAAGAATAAGAATTTAACCCCCACAAAAATACCAGTTTGTAAATTTATTTCTCAGGAAACTAAAGTATTTAGTAAAATCTAAGTAGAGACACAGTTGTCTAAAATGTGCTGAATATAAACCATAAAACCATTGTGGTATTTCCATTCATGGGATGATACAAACTATTGAGGACTAATACAAAACTTTGAAGACAGAGATTTGGATATTAAGGAATCCACTGGTATTTCCTTCACATTAGTCAGTGAAGAAGTTTTCTGATGTTAAATACATTGATTATTTAGACAGAAATGGAGAAAGGAAATTTATGGGACTGGATTGTGTTCCCCTTTAACAACTTCCAATATGTTTGTTCTGAGTCTGATAAATTGAGGCCATTTGCTGAGAGCTCTGTTCTCTCTCCTCCTCAACTCACATCACTCAATGGCTTCTGCAACTATTTCCTCTTTAACCCCTGTCTCACACGAATATTTAGCCCTTCTCCTTGCCAAGGCAAACTCTTCTACATTCACAAGTGATCCTATTATATTGTGCTTTCTCCAGAAGATTTTCCCTTCTACCATCCTCACTGTTTCCCATATCTTCAATCTCTAGTTTATCCCTATCACCTTCAGGATTAAATATAAAATACATTTTTGGTGGTCAAAGCCCTTCTTAATTTGTCCACTTATTACGTGACAAGTCTTCTTATCCCTCGCTTCTTACCCCACCGCCAGGTCTGAAAACTCATGATGCTGGCCTCCTTGCTGTTCCTTACACAAGAATCTCTATCTCCTGTTTCTGAACTTTTTCAAAGGTAGTCATTCCTCATGTTTGAAATTTTCTCTCCCCCTCATCTCTGTCTCCTGGCATCTGTAAGCATCTCTTCTCAATGTTAGTTCCCTCTCTTTATTATCTCTAACATATCTTTTATATATCTTGTTTGTACATGGTGGTTTGCATGTTGTCTCCTCTGAGAGCAGGGACTGTCTTATGCTTTTCTATGTATTGCTACTACTTAGCATGGTGTTTGGCACAAAGTAGGTGCTTAATAAATGCTTGTTGACCGATTGACTGTGTCTATGCTCATTGAACAACTTTCTGACTAATTTCCTAACTAATCAGGATTACATGTTTTGTAAAGACAATTGGCCTCCATTGATCTGGTATGCTTGTTTATTGTTATAAATGGGAAAAAACTCGGGAATTAGAGCTTTTAAAGCAATTTATAAATTATAAGATATAACCCCCCCCCCCCCACTATTTTATAGATCACTTTGTTGTTGGTTTGGTTAGCATGACTTACTCCTAGGACTTGACCATCTTCCCTGATCCTCTTACCTACTTAAATTGAATTCCTAAACCTGCAAACCTGAGGCTCAGAAAGAGCATCTTTTCATTTAAATGCCTTTTCTTCATATTCACAGAAGTTTCACTGACTGTTTTATGTGTTTAAGGTCCAGATGCAATGCATATTGTATAAAAGAGAGCACTAATTGTTTACCTTGCATGAATTAAACCTACATACCTTTAACTTTACAAACTTCTGCATAATATTTAGACAAAGCTCAGACACACAGCCTGCCTAACCCTCATATATATATATATACATAAATATACATATATATGTATATATACATGTATGCATGTGTGTGTATTTGTATATATGTATGTGTGTGTATGTATGTATGTATATATATGTGTGTATATATATATATATATAAATATACCCACATATATACACACACACACACACACACACAAACAACATCTCTAATCACAGGTGTATAGGGTGTCAAATATACCACAATAACCTTTTCAACAAGGTCAGAAATCTAAAACTGAATGCAACTTAGAAGCCATTTCGTCCAAACCCCTCATTTTCAGTTGAGAAGACTGAATCTTATATAGCTTAAGTGAGTTGCACAGGGTTAGCAAGTATCAGAGGTAAGTTTAAACCCATCTTTCTGACTCCAAGCCTACCACTCACCTACACAATGAAGAGTCCCTGTGAGGCTTCCTTAACTGCATCAGGAGTAATACATACAACAAACTCATCAAAACAGATCTCTAATGATTTTATACAAATATTGTCACTGAGCAGAGCTGAATTACTATGCCTTAGTTTATTTGGATTTGCAACTGTGTGAGCACAAGTAATTTATGGACATAATTTTCCATTTGCATATGAAATGAGCTTCCTGTTCTTTTTGGGAATTAAATGGTCCCTTTGGGTCACAATTAGCCCATCTGACAATTAGTCACAATTTGTCACAATGCTGGCAGTTAATTGTGCACACCAAGTTGCCTAGGAAAAATCAACCCTAATTTCTCAATTTGAAAAATTTTTTTGAATTTCTAACTTTCCTGTTTTCTATTTTGATGCCATATAATTTTTTTCATTGCTGAAATAAATCATTCAAACATCTCAATTGATTTGGAACCTATTGTGGGGAAGTTAATAGAATTAAATGGACATCAGAATAAGCTGTGTTGCAACTGAATTGTTAAAAATGACTCAGTTGGTTTATAGAAACGAATATGAGATTACCCTCGCTCAACAATAGAGTATATAAACAGTATTACCTTAACAACGAACACAGAAGCAGTTGAACACAGGAGTGAACTGATGACAAACTCTGGAAGGGAGATAATTCTGAGGTCTTAGAGGTTGACTTTTAATTGCTAATTTGTTTAATTTGTGTTGTAAACAATACATGCAGATTAGATCTGACTTCAAGACATAGAAACTGGATTTAAAACTAGCACATCCTTGGGAGGACTCCTCATTTGAAAAAAAATCGCTGTGTGATGAACAGGCTAAATCTCTTGGGTGTTACAAGACTATTGAGGGAAAATTAACTTGACGGGCCAATCTATAAGACATATAGATTTCTGCAATGTTTAGGACTGGTAGGAGACAACTATGGAAACAAAGTGTCACCCGAGTTTTAACGGTAAGGAACTATGTTATTTGTAGGCTTGCTTGTGTGCTAAAGATGATCATCAGTCATACCTTGGGAAAAATCCTGTGTCAAAGCGTCAAAGCTGCTCATTCACACATAGCTGAGGAATTGATTTTGTGCTGATTTGTGTATCATCTCAGTTGGATAGCATGAAACATGAGGCACATTTCTCATACAAAAAAGGGAACAATAGGATTAGACTTTATTTTACATCTATCTGACTAAGGCAAAACTGGTTTGGAGAAGTTGTGCATCTATTGGGAAGATATATATCAGAGGCAAAGCATAATGGCATTCTCATCACTTTTTGCTCTTTTCTATAGGAAAGTTGTCTGTAAAGTTTTGGACTGGTCAGGACCTATGAGTGCTGGGCTTTCAACCTCATTGCTCATTCTCTAGTATGACTAGAAATGAAGTTCTAGGAAATGAGATGCAAAGAAAGACTGAAAGGTTATATTAAAGTATGAAATTTTCAAAGTGTACGGACCATTGTAGACCTGCCCCTTTTAAATTTTGGGAATGCATTAAGGATTATTTAAAGGATTTGAAGTCAATTAGAGGCAGTGAAAGATGGAAATCACTATAGGAATTAGAACAGGATATCTTTGATAGAAACTAGAGAGGGAGAGTAAGGAAGAAGGTGGGACTTTACTCAGAGGTTTCCTAACCAAGATCATTGATTTAGAATGAGAACAACCTTAGAGATCATCTGGTACAAGTCCTTCATCTTACAGATGAGGAAACTGAAGTCCAGAAAAATGAGATGAGGTGCTCAAAGTCACACTGGTGATAAATGGCAGAGTGCAAATCTCTAGGAAGGCATGTTAACTCCAAGTCCAGCATGCTATGGACAGTTCATTATAGGGGCTAGAAATCAACCAATAAACATTTATTAAGCACCTACTATGTCCTAGGCACAGTGTTAAGCACTGGAGATAAAAAAGAACTTTTATTTAGGTTATATTATTTTAACCAATTCTATGAAATACCCCACTGATCTTTTAATTGGTATTACTTTATAGTTTAATTTGGCAGTATTACTTTATTTAGGTAGTATTATTTTCTTTACTCTATTGTCTTGGGTTTTACATGTACTCTGTACAACTTTACTTATTTTTCTGTTAATTCTGTAAAAAATCTATAATTTTTTATTCATAAAGATATGCATATCTTGGCAAGCCTATATCCAATTATTGGGTAATTACTGTAAATGCAATTTTTCTTTTTATCAATTTCTTCTGCTTTTTGATAATATATAGAAATGATTATTTTTGTTGTGTTTCTCATATCATGTTGTTTTACTAAAATTATTACCGTATAATGATTTTTTTTGTTGCCTCTAGGTTTTTCTAAATAAGCCATCTGGAAATACAGATACTGTAATGGTTTCTTTGCCAATGCTCATTCTCTTATTTTTTTCTTCTGTTTTTGCTATAGATAGCATTTTTAAGGCTATGTCAAGCAGTAATGGTGAGATCACACATTTTCTATCCCCCAAATTCTTCTAATTTCTGAAAATCATTTTAATTTTGCAAATCATCAGTGAAGGAAATAAACATTTCAACCTTATGTTTGGATCACATAATGCTTTGTTTAGTCTTTTCTATTAGGGTTCTAACTCAGTTTTGAACTTGGCTATCTATAAAATCATTAGTGTGATAGGAATTAGAACAGGATATCTTTTGCCAAGATGATGATTTTTGCATCTTGTGTGATTTGGCCCATTTGTTCCATAAATTATTTTTTGAAAAAAATGTAAAAATTGTATTTATATTTTTTCTTTTAGCCACCTACATTTTCCACTCTGTGTATTAATTGCCTACATTTCCCCTGCACAGTCCTACTTCGACATACCCTACCCCAGTCATCACTTATAACAACAAAGAAAATAAGTTCAGTAAAATGTATCGATATATAAAAGGGTTTGACTTTATATACAGTGTTCTACACCCGTGGTCCCCAATTCTGGGGAGAAGCAGAGGAAGGTATCTCTTCATATTTTATGGCCATAATGTCATTATCATATCAAAGCAGTTTTATTTTTTTCTTTATAGTAGTATAATTAGTATATTTTCCCCAGGTTTTCTAATTTTACTCTCAAATACATAATTCTAGTCTTCTCTGTGTTCATCATTATTATTATGGTTATCATGTTATTATAGCATATTAATATTTAATTAAATCAATATGCCACCATTTGTTTAGCCATTACCCATTTGAATGGGTGTTTACTTCATTTATTGTTTTTGCTACTATACAAACTGTTGCCATAAGTATTTTCCTATATATGGAGCCTTTCATCGATTTTCTTGGGATGCATGCAGTTGGGATTTCTGGGTCAAAGGGCAGGGCATTTTAAACATTCTTTGCCTAATTACGAACTATTTTTCAGAATGGTTCGAATAATTTTGAGCTCTGCCAATAATGCATTAATCCTAGTTTACCACTTTATTTTTAGTCATCAATGCATTTATTTTGCTTATGTAAAAGCTTTACAATTTTAAGTAATCAAAATGATCTATATTACCTTTTGTAATTGCCTTTCTTCCTTGTTTAGTTAAGAATGCACTTCCTACCCATAGCTTTGGGAGGTAATAATTTGCTTCTCTTTTAATGTTAATTTATGATATGATCTTTAATATCTAAGTCACATATTTATTTCAAATTTCATATGCATATCGTATAAGATATTGGCCTAAACATACTGCCAGCCTGCTTTCCAGTTTTCCCAGTGGCTCTTACTATACTAAATAAAGAGTTTTTCCTTAGGCAATTTATTTGTGCTTTTAAAATATTTCTTGTTTTTTTATTGTTTAATTAAAAAGTAAAATAGTCTCATTTTAGTTAAAATAACTTCTAATATGAAATGATTTTGTATTTTTGTTCCTAATTCTTTTTTGTAGTTTTAAAAAATTCTTTTGTGTTTCTTATTCATTCAAAATTTTCCCCTTGTTTATATGTTTTTAAACTTGTTTATATATTTATCACTGTGTTTGTAAGTAAAATATTTTACTCATGGTTTATTTATTTATTTTTTGGTTTGTTTGTTTCTTTTTAGAAATGCCTCAAATGCTTCTATGTAATTGAAGATCCATATTATTACCATGTGGCTCATATTTGCAAAGTATATAATTTTTGTTGAAGTTTGAGCTCTTTTGCTTCTTGGAATATACTATTTATATCTCTTTTGCACTATCTAGAGAACATAAAATAATCTGTTAGGTGGAGTCATTTCCTCTATGTTTGAACATATTTCTCCTGGCCACTTTCAGAAAATTTAACTCATTATCAGAACCATTAACACATGATATGTCTTGGTTCTAAGCATACAGCTTTAACATTTTTTTTTTCTTGAGGTGATTTGTGGATTCATTAGATTTATATTTTGCTTTCTTTATTCAGAAGTTCTGAACTATTTCCTTGTATTATTTACTGTATTATGTTCAGATTAAAAAAATTATTATGTTATTTTGGGAAAGCCAAGATCTTAATATTTTTCTGTCCATCCTTTTTTCAAAGTCAATGGCTTTGTTTTGCATGAGTATCACGTGTTCTAGCCTTTTTGCTTTTTACTTCCCTTCTGTCAGATTTTCTACCATTTCATACTTTTTAAATGCCTAATCAGTTAATACCTCTTTTTTCTATGGAGAAACTCTTCACTATGGATTCACTTTTTCCCCCAACCTTCTAATTCAGCTTCGTATTACTGGATTACAAACTATAACTTTTGATATATATTTATTTATTCTTAATTTATTTTCTCATGGGTTTTTATTTCTGCTTTGAACCATTTTAGAATTTTCCGTGGTTGGTCTATGCCAGGAGACTATGTTTTGTCAGGTATTCATTCACTTTAAAAAAAATATTTAAGAGTGCTTTATAATCCCTTAGATGTTGACCTTCCTTCTAATTTTAGAATCATCTCTGTTGATCTATTTGGTTGTGCTTTGGAATTTTATTGAGTTGTCTTCTTGAAATTGGGATTTTAGTCTTCCTACCCTCCCACCTTATATTTCCTCAGCACTCGCTACTTCCCTTTTTCTAATGGGTATGTACTTGGACCTGGATTCCAAAGTTATACTAGTCATCTCCCATTTTGGAAGATTTAAGTTCTCTGGACTTGGTACCTGCCCTAAAGGACTTCTGGGGAAGATAGGATTAGCAATAGCTGAGTTTCAGTCCTATTTTCTTTAGGCCTTGTATAGCCACAAGTGCTTGCATGCTTGCTCAGTTCCTCTCTGGGTACTCTTATATTTTTCTGTCTAATCTGAATTAGCTTTTGCCACATGTTCTACGATTGGTGGAGAACAAAGAGGATGTCAAAAAGTCTATGGAGCCTTGGAGAGGAGACTCTTACCTAGGAGATATCTCAGGCAGAAGGCAGTATGATAGCAAAGTGGATAGAACACTGGGCTTAAAGTTAGGAAGATGAGTTTAAATTCAGCCTCAGACACTTACTGGCTATACATCCTTGAACAAGTCACTTTACCTCTATTTGGCTCAGTTTCCTTAACTGTAAAATGGGGATAATTATGGCATTTATCTCCTAGGGTTGTTGTGAGGATGAAATGAAATATTTATAATGTACTCAATATAGTGTCTGACACATAGTAGGCACTATGAAAATGCTGCTTTATTATGATCATGATGTATCTCACTTCCTCCTCATCTATAACCTTTGTCTGCTACTTGTTTTAGGGTTAGACACAAGGTAACACACGTATCACCTAAGTTTCTGAAGCAGGAAGGGATTCCAAAATGGGACCCAGGAACAAGTCTGTGGGCCCACTTGTGCTTCTCTCCTAGGAGACTGGAGGCTTGTGGTGGAGAGATGTTAAGTGAATGCTTTAGGATTCTCAGGCATTAATTCATAAGGATTTTGTCTCATTAGAGTTCTCTTTTTTGTCTTGTGAATTCAAGTATAATTGCTTTATATCTGATACATAACTTTTTCTTTGTTGCTAGGCATGGAGGCACGTGCCTATAATCCCTACTTCTGTGGAAATAGAGGCTGGTAGATCCCTTAAGCTTGAGACTTCTAGCATTAAGATTAAAGCTAATTGGATGTTTATATTGTTTGTTACCAATATTGTGAGTCCTTGAGAGGGGGTTGGATGTCATGGAGAGTTAAGTTGAACAAGCATGGTAATGGGGTAAGATGTTCCATTGCTCTGGAGGGGTGAAATTGCAGAAAAGAAGCAATTTGATAATTTGACAAGATGTGTGATCCACCCAACAGTGTATTTGGGGAACTAAAAAGATTATACTTAATGGAACAGATGTTTTTAAAGGCACTGAGGCTTTTCCAGTGGGCATCACAAGCCTTTTAAGAAGATTGGACTATTCTGGGGGAAAGAGAACATCAAAAATGACCCTCACCCATGGATGAGCCATATTTTCTATACATTCACTAGAGGGTTTGGTATATTAATCCTTTTTATGTCTATTATTATATTGGATAAATATTCTGTGTTTAAATGCTGATTAGAAACTTTGGGTTGTTTCATGAATATACTCTAATATCCCTACGGGAGAACAAAAATCAAACAGATTATTATTTCCCAGAGGAGAAGATCAGGGAACAAACCATAGTAAGATTACAGTAAATATTCATTGGTAAATTTGTGACATTGGTCCATGCCAGTTTAGAGCAGAGATGTCAGAAACACAACCCATGACTGCATTTTGCTTACAACACTCCCAAATGTGGCCTGAATCAGATTAAAGTGTAAATTGGGAAATTTTAAATAAGATAAAAATATACTAAAACATAGATAATATTAGTATTTGTTTGTCTCAGCAAGTATACAGTCCACAGATATCCTTTGGGTTAGTGGTACCCTTTTCTATTTGACTTTGAGACCACTGGACTATAGCTCCAGTTTTGGGTAAGGCTCTATACAAATTATCTAAATAATATATAACATATCAGTTATAATACTGGGAGGAGTCATATGGTTAAAAGTAAATGTAATTCTGCATTTAAAAAAATCTAGCCTAGAAAGTTTCCATAAAGAAAGTGGACTTTAAGATTTGAGCTTTAGGGGTGTATATATAAAGAGGGAGGAAGGAGTTTAATTGACTAGAAACTCCTACAGTTAAAGTATAGGAATAGCTTCAATGAAATCCAAGATAGTAAGAAAGACACTCTTATTAAATTGGAAAGAGTGGAAAATGAGGAAAGTTACCAACTGGGGAAATAAAAGAACCATGGAAACTCCAACTTAGGTGAATTCCAGAGTTTATTCATAAGTACCCACATTCCCCTTGACTTTGTAGTACAGTACTATTTCCCTGGTCTATGAGATACCTGTTTGAAACCAAGGAAGAGCAGTCTCATTCTCTTTTAATGAAAGAGTGCTCAACTGTCATACCTGCTGGGACTTGAATAATCTAGCCTGGTGTCCATTTTGCTTACCACATGCAATCTGGCTGAAATGAAAGGAGGTGATGCAGCTCTTCCTTTTTAGCTGTTGCCCTTAACCTGGACAAATGAAAGGTAAAGGAATAGAATGTCAAAGAAGTAAAGGGAAACTACAAATTAGAGTTAAAAATAGAGTGTTTCTAAATTGTTCTCCCAGATTATTAAGGAGTAATTCTGAAATTCCCTGAAAAGACACTTTCTTTCTCTGAAGGGCCTTGGTTTAAAAAAATGAGGCATTGAGTTTAAAAAATGAAAAAGTAGATCACTAAAGGAAGGATTTTTGCCTTTGTAGGAATACAAGAGAAATGTAGTTATCCAATCCAATATAATTCAATTCAATCTAATGTAATCCAGTAAATATGTATTAAGCATCTACTATGTGCCAGGAACTATGCCAAATGCTGACGTTACAATAAGTAAAAAGAAAGACAGTTTCTGACCTCAAGAAGCCTACAATTATTATTTTTTTGCAGGGAAATGAGAGTTAAATGACTTGCCCAGGATCATACAGCTAGTGTCAAGTATCTGAGGCTGGATTCAAACTCAGGTCCTCCTGAATTCAGGGCTGGTGCTTTATCCACTGTGCCACCAGCTGCCCCCAAGAAGCTTACAATTTAAAGGGTGAGACAACACACACACAAATAGACAGGAAAAGGAGGGGAGACTTATGGATAGCAGGGGGTACTTAGTACTCTGGAGTATCCTGTTCTGTGGAGTTGATATAAGGCAAAGCATCAGGTGCAAAGTAGAGCGAGCTAAGAATTCAAGTCCTGCCCTCTGTAAAGGAAGGTAGTTGGAGGAGTTTGATACTCTTCCTTCCAGCCCTGCAATCAGAGGGGAGAAGTTGAGAGAAGTGGTGTTAATCAAAACTTGAGTTAGCAGCAAGGGGGTGAGTTTTGATGTGATGAGCTTACCTTGGGAGAAGCATTTTGTATTTGGGAATTGAAACCAGGCAGAGCAATAGATGCAAAGTGGATTGAAGGCTAAAACTTAGGATGGGTAAAACAAAGGTATGCAAAATAACAATACAAATGATATTTCTCTGGCTCTTGATACTATGGCACATTGAAGTGGGAATTATACTGCCAGTCAAAATTCATTTAAAATGTTTTCTTAAATTATTTTTTTCTAATTGTGAGATGGCTTTATGATGCTGTTCATGGCTAGTAGTGAACTTTATTCAATGGAAAATTTACAAAGATGCATGCATTATTCTACATTCTAAATAGTGTAGAAGTTTTCCTTAGTTAGATGCTTAGGAGGCCATGAGGGGACTCACTTAATAGAAGAATACAGGTCATTAATTGTACTACTACAGTAATGAGCCCCAGCTGACCTAAAATAAGTTATATGTTTTACTAAGTACCTAACTCCATGGGAGTGACTTGTAAAATGCTTAACTCAGCTTTTAGATTAAAAAAAAAAAACCTGATCAGGAACAAAGTACATCTAGATAGCTAACATTTTTCTTTGAAACTCAAAAGATAGGAAGAGGCATATGGTAAGGGAAATAAACCAATGTGGCCCATCTGTTCATTTTGACTTTCTTTTAAAAATTATTTCTTACAGGTAACAGCAGTACTAATAAACCACAATTGGTAGGGCATGGGTTCCAAGTTATTTTATTTTCTGTGGTAATGGCTTTGCATTGATCCCTCCATATTCTCTAGCTAGTCTCTCTTTTAGCCCCTGGAAGGAATTAATTGTATTTGTGATATAGCTGACTTGCATTATGGGCCAGTGGACAGTAGTCATGGAATAGAGTAAACCTTACTCACCCATATGGTGAATGAACTCGGGACCTTGGTTCCATTATTACTCCATTGTAGCCAATTGAATTAACAGTCTGTAGACTTGTGGTTGAGTGCCATTGCTGAATCAATGGCATTGATATTTGCTTTTATTATTCCACAGTGAGCCCTAACCCAAGATTCATAATACTTCAAGTTGTTTCCAGTTATCTCAAGCGTTATCATGAAAAATCTTTTAAAAAATTCTCAAAATAAAAATTTAAAATTATAGTAATACCTCATGATAATGACTTTTTATTATGTATATTCAGGTGGAGCATGGCTCAAATCATTTAATCATCCACTCAGAAATAATTTATTAAGTTCCTAGTGTGTGTAAAGCTCTCCACAAAAGTGCCAATTTGATGCCTCATTGCAGAAGTGGTCTGGGTTGTTCTCCAAGCCTAGGCCAGGAAAGAGTAAGCTCCAGAATAGGCCACCAAGTTGGAAGCCTAAAGGATGACTCTAGTTACAAACTTTCTTCTGCTCTTAGCTCAGTGTGGAAAAGCTCATCACTAGGAGGCTCAACATTAGGTGATGACTTCTTTGGAAATAGCATCCTATGAAACAAAGAAAAGTACCAAATGGCCAGCAGTCTTGTGATGACCTTTTTTGCTTATCCAGTGACAGGGGTAAAGTAACAGAAAAAATAGAGGGCATAAAGTTATTATGTGCACTGACACTTGATGACCTCAATGTGAAGGTAGCCTCTGAGAATTACAGTAAAAACATACATTAGCAAATGTAATATGAGATTAAGAAATGAAAAGAGTCAAAGGAAAACTACTAAGACTACTAAGAAGTCACATGTCTATGTATAACATAATTTTTTTTTGATGAAGAGTCTCAAAAGATCCTGGATATGAAAAGCATTGAACATCACAAAAAGTGAAATTAATTATATTGTAACAGAAGGAAATGACTGGTCACCCCAAAAGAAAAGTGATCAGAATCAGCAGCTTGTGTATATTCAGATCATTGAGTAGTTAGAACAAAGGTCAACATGAACATGTTAACTAGAATAAAAGACAAAAATAAAGCTGACACTTCATGCAAACACAACAGTTCTATTCTGATGTATTCAAAGAAGCTATTGACACTGAACAATTAGAAATGGCTAGTAAAAGACATTGACACTGAACCTACAAAATTTGAACAATGCAAAACAATCACCAGAGTGAGGAGGACAAAGGGCTCAGAAACCATCTTAGCCAATAGACAGCTGCTATCCTTGACAGATATAAAGAACTGGACATATGAAGGAATAAATTTAGAATACCAACTCATTTGTGAAACATCATGGAGGAAGATCAAGGCAGATTATATTTACCAACATGCAATAGTGAAGCATGTTGGAAGAGAAAATGAGCTTGCAAAAAGCTTGGCATGAGAACAAAGTAAACCAAATAATTTCAAGAACATTTATAGATATGACTGTAATGAAGATGACAGATATTTATCCTGGTTTTGTTAAAGGTAATGAGAACCATCAAAAGAAGGACTTGTGTGACTGGGATTCACCTCAGGTGATTTCTGTAGGCCAGGAAAAAAAAGGTGGGGAGGTAGATGGTCTCCCAACTATCTCACTAAATGCTGAAATTTCATGGCAGCTGACAGTTCAGTACTGCCTCAGATGAACACTTACCTCTCAGGCCTTATGATCAGTCTAGTACCCTTAATATAATGCTGGAGATCTGCTTCCCTTCATTCTAGTTTTGGGTATAGTGGCAAAGATGAGTGGCATCATGACTTGTCAGTCAGTCTATAAACATTTATTAATTAAATACCTACTATATATCAAGCATTGTGTTAAGTCCTTGGGATACAAAGAAAGGTCAAAGACAGTCTCTGAATTCAAGATACATTCTAATGAGACATGTAAACAACAATGTTCAAAGAAGATTTATACAAGATCAATTGGAGAAAATAAAGAGGAAAGACATTAGAATTAAGTGTTCTTAAGTTAGAATTAAGTTAGAATCAAGTCTCCCTGTAGAAGGGGGGACTTGAAGGAATCTGGGGAGCCACAAAAGGTATTGTTGAAGAGGGGGAGCATTTCAGGCATGGAGGACAGTTACTGAAAATACGTTGAGTTGGGACGCAGAATGATGTGATGGAGCAATAATAAGACCAGTGTCACTGGATCACAGAGTATATAGGGAGAGGATTTGTGTAAAGCATAAGAAGATGAGAAAAGTCAGAGGTATAGGATATGAAGAGCTTTGGATACCAAACAGAGGGTTTTATATTTGATTCTGGCAGTGATAGGGAGCCATTGGGATTTATTGAGAGTGTGTGTGTGTGTGTGTGTGTGTGTGTGTGTGTGTGTGTGTGTGTGATGATGATCAGACCTGTACTTTAGGAATTTTGCTTTGAGAGCTGACTGGAGCATGAATTTAGCCCATGGCTATTTTCTCTCTCCCTCTCCTAAATGCATGTTCTCTATTTACAAGGGAGAGGGATCAAATCTCAGGGGTCAGAAAACAAAAGAAAAACATTTGTATATAACAATCCAGTATATCTGTGTCTGGGGGTTGTGATGACTCTGTTCTTTTGTCCTATTTATCGTCTTGCATGAATCTATGCTCAAAACTCCATGCCTCTTCCCTAGCCTTTCCTGAGTCTTACACCATAGCAATGAAGAGAAATAATGATAGTCAGATACTGGTTTCTCAAGTAGAGTGGGCTGGGGCAGTTCTTAAAACTCACATCACTCAGGGATTATTTTAAGTCAATCATGATTTTCCTCTGGGTTCAGAAAGAAAATTACCATAATTTGAATAGATAAGAGAGCAATTCATGTTCCTTGGTTACAATAAAACATGATCTGTGACCTCACAGAGTTTACATTTTATCATAGGAGGATATAACATATGTAACAATAGTTAAGCTGTGCAGTATATAATAACTATAGTGTATGAATAGAATATGAGAATGAAAGAGGTAAAAAGGCTATGTCCAGTGAAATACAGTATCCATAGAAATAAAGTCTTAATATGAATCAACTTGCAAACCCATGCCCTATCAATAAAGTATGCTATGTTCCTAGAAGCATTTTCAGGAAGGAAGAAAGGAAGAAAATATGCATTTATTAAGTGTAGATACTTAATGTATGTTTCAGGTACTGTGTTAAGTACCTTATGAATATTATTTCATTTGATCCTTACAACTCTATAAAGTAGGTGCTACTATTTTTTAAAATTTAAGTAATTCTTCCCTTTTTTTCTGGGGCAATGAGAGTTAAGTGACTTGCCAAGATCACACAGCTAGTAATTATCAAGTGTCTGAGGCTGGATTTGAATTCAGGTCCTACTGAATCCAGGGCGGGTGCTTTATCCACTGCACCACGTAGCTACCCCCAAGTAGGTGCTATTATTGTCCCCATTTTCATTTGGGAAAACTGAGGTAAGAGGAAGTTAAGTGTCTTTAAGTGTCTTGCGTGGGACCATACAGCTAAGAAGAATCTAACGATTTTGACTCATATCTTTCTCTCTCTCTCTCTCTCTCTCTCTCTCTCTCTCTCTCTCTCTCTCTCTCTCTCTCCCCCCCCCCCTCCCCCTCTCTCTCCCTCTCTCTTTCTTTCGTTTTTGGTGAGGCAATTTGGGTTAAATGACTTGCCCAGGGTCACACAGCTAGTAAATGTGTAAAGTATCTGAGGTCAGATTTGAACTCAGGTCCTCCTGAATCCAGGGCCAGTGCTCTAGCCACTGCACCACCCAGCTGCCCCTTGACTCATATCTTTCTAACTTCAGGCCCAGTGCCTCTAGGAACAGAGTCGTTTTTTATTGTTGTTCTCTTTTTGTTTTTTGCATTTTTACCACACCCTGCTCCCCACCCCATAGCTTAAAAATAATGTGGTATCCAGGATGGTTGGGTGTCACTAGCTCATAGCCAGGATAAGTAGAATGCTGGAATTCATTCATTTTGTGCTTATAGACATATAGTTATTTTCTCATTTTCTACAGTATAAAAAGTTCAGCATTAGGTAGCAATTAGAATTCTATTTTTCTGTTTGTTTCCTATAGGAGAGATGAAGCATTGGGCAGTAAAAACAGAATTGGTAAGAACACAAAGCCAACTTTCTAGGTTTATGACCTGGGGGAAATGTCACCCAGTATGGACCTCAGGGTCCTCACCTTAAAAATGGGGATATTAATAGTTATGTCATGTACCTCACAGAGGTGTTATGAAAATTAAATTATAGAATGTGTTATGTAAATTGTAAAGTGTTACATAAATGGAGAGGGGACAATGTGATGCAGGTCAGCCTTGGGATCAGGAAGTATTTGGTCTAGATCTTGCCTCTGACTCACACTGTCTTTATCTCATGGGAAAGTCATTTTACCTCTCCAAGTCCCAGGAAACTCTTCTAAGATTCCATTTATCATTAAGTAATAGTCTCTACTATGGAAGTTTTTCTTAGTGATGGAATATGTTATTATCAATAGGAGGGAACTTTGTTTAATTATTTCGGTTGTGTTTCACCCTTCATGACCCCATTTGGGGTTTTCTTGGAAGAGATATTGGAAGGATTTCCCATTTCCTTCTCCGGTTTATTTAACAGATGAGGAACTGAGGCAAACAAGGGTAAGTGACTTACCTATGGTCACATAGCTACTAAGTGTCTGGGGCCAGATTTGAATTCAGGAAGATGAGTCTTCCTGGCTCCAGGTTCAGCACTCTGAGTTTTGGGTTTTGGTGACTCATAGGGAGTATAAATAGCAGACATTTCTCTTCTGATCAGAAACTCTGAAGGCCAATATCTTGCAGACTGATTCTTTTGTGAAGGCAAAGTAGGACATCTAGACCAAAATTCTTTTTGCTCCAGTTATTACATAGCCTTTAATTAATGAATAAGTTTTTCTTCTCACAAACTGAGACTTGGAAAAGACCTTTGCTTAAAAAGGCCAAGGTCTCCCACTGCATCTGGGGTCATTACCTGATGTCCTGACCTATGTCTTCCCGCTGGACTCCAATGACTGGAGGAGAGAAAGAGACTGATGACTCTGCAGAGCTCTGCCTCACTTAAATCAAATTTACTTGCAAGTCAAGACATCACCTTGTTGATGTCATTGGTCCTCTTTGAGAATGAAGGACCAACAAGTGTCTGAGACCAGATTTGAATTCAGGAGTAGTCTTCCTAAATTCAGGCCTGGTGGTCTATCCACTGCACCATCTAGCAGCCCAGGAGGGGACTACTTTTCCTTAATTATGAAAAACTATTCTTTTGGAATCTTTTTTCAGGATTAATATTTTTAAAACTTAACTGTGTCATCACTATTGGCTTTTTTCCCTAGGGAAAACATGCTTATTTACATTAATTAACTAGAGGAATGTAAGGTATAGAATTAAGTTTTATAGACTAGTTCTGTGATTGCTTGTTTCTTTGGTTGCCTGGCAACAGTTTGGTTAAATTCTTTAAAAGCTTGCTAGGTGATGGATCATAAGAGAGCTAGTTGAATAAGCAAATATTTGTTTGCTATTATTGACTTTTTCCTCATAGCAGAATCTCACCTTACTCAAGTATGCTTTTCAGTTAAGGGAGTGATTTAAGAATGGAAGAAAAGAGGTTTTTATGTAAGGTTACTGACACCTATCAGGTTTCTTTGATTTTGCTAACTTTGGGAGCAGAAAAAAGTTAGTCTAAGTAAAATCATAATTTAGAAGACATTTATGTTTGTAACTAGATTTTGATTCAAATTCATAAACTGGTATCCTGTAGTTACTTGACTTCTACCCAGTTCTCTATTTCTCCTTGACTTTCCTTGACCTTGTTGGACTCACACAATTTTTCTGTTTTCCTAGTTCCTTTTTCCCCTTAGACAATGTGGCTCCAAACTGGACAGGTTATATAACAAGTTCTTGGCAACCAACATCAAAATATAAGAGATGTGAGAATAGGTTATTCTCTTGTTTTTCTTTACCCCCTTCAAGGAAGACTTATAAGCTAGTAACTTAATATAGTAACTTAGTAACTCAATATAGGAGTGATTTCCCAAATTTTAGTAAAATCTGAGAAAATCTGATGTAGCAAAAAGTAGATCAGAAGTGTCAATTACACCAGACTCCTCCATGGGTCCTGAAGCAGATTAGAATGTAAATGGGAAATTTTTAATACAATAAATAAAGTACCACAAAAATAGAAGCTATGACATTTAAAAATTAAGTCAATATGCAGCCTACAGGGATCTCTACATATGGATTTGTGGCCCCATTTCTATTTGAGTTTGATACCACTGAAGTAGATATTATTAGATTTAAAACACCAGTTTCATCACATTGCTCTTTTGCCCTCAAACTTCGAAGAGCTCCTCTTTTCCTACTGCATTACTTTCAAATGCCTCTCAGTAATTTTCAAGGCTATTCATAATTTTGGATATGTTTTATTTCTCATGACTTCCCAATACACAATCTCATCTCCAAGCAGTTCAGTCTCTTTAATCTACCACTCACAACCCCATGACTTTATTCTTTTGCCCTTGGAGAATTTCCTTCAATGATACCCTACTTCTATGGACATCTTATCCATCACTTCTGGTCCAGTTCAAGTCCCCACCTCCTCTGTGAATAATTTCCTCATAACTCTAGCCATGTTTTTCTTTTTCTTTTTAATTCTTCTTTCTTTAATTGTTCAGACTTCAAAGTTAGCATTGCAGAGTATGGTTGAAAGCTGGATTTATATCCTAGAGATATTGGTTCAAATGCAGCCTTAAACATATTGGTGCAGTTGTAGGTAAGCTACTGAACCCTCTTGGAACCTGATTTATAAGACGGTGATTATATTTGCATTACCTACCTCACAGGGTTATTGTGAGGAAATTACTTTGCAAACCTTAAAGTAGTATGCAAGTTTGGATTTCTATTAAATGTATTCTATTAAAGGTAGTCTCTAATTGACTATCTCAAAGTCAGACTTTTTGTGATACTTATCTACAAGCCTATATTTTAAGTAATGTTTCATTTTTCTCAGACATAGCATAATGGTTAGAGAGAGAGAGCACATAGATAGAGACATCTGTATTCAAGCCCAGCTTCTAATATATACTGCTTGTGGGTTGCTATGCAAGTCACTTGACCTCTTGTTGTCCCAAGGACCTGACTTTCAAGTTTCAGAAAAGTTGATTATCTGTATAAGGAGCAACTTGTGCCAATGAAATCACAGATCTCATCTAAAAAAATAATTTTCGTTACTAGCTTATAAACCTGGTGTGGGAAAGAACCATGCATTATATAAGTATTGTATATCATAATACCCTCCATGCATGCTGAATGCTTTTGAGGCACTGACTAAATGAGTGCAAAGCATAGAGATTGTGATAGGGCAGGCTCTCTGACCCATGGATTCCATAGAAGTTAATATAAACTCTCAGTCAGTTGAAGGGAATTTGTATGATCATGGAGGCCAGAACCTAACTTCACCCAGGTTGACATAAGCATCACAGATTGAGGCCATTCATTTGTCTACTTTGACCCTTTGTTTATTTGCTGACATTGAGACTTTTTAGCATATCATAAGCCCCATTTATGAATTCAACATGATTGCTTTTGAACCTGCTATTACCTTCCTCTTCAAAACCTTCAGTTCCTCAACTCAACTTCCTAGTTCTTGATCTTGTTTGTTTATGCCATGTACCTGACCTTTAGTTGTAAGATTCTTGGTTGCCTTTTCCCCATTCACTCTAAATGGGGGAATTTTCAATCAATGCCCAGTGTACTCTTTCTCATCCCTTAATTTTTTGTGTCATTCCCTCAAATTCACCTTATACCTGTGTCTTCTGTCTATGTATATTCCTTCTAGCTGCACTATTAATGGTATAGTTCTTAAGAATTACATTTATCAACAAAACCATCAGAAATCTATGATTATCTCAGTTGATGCAGAAAAAGCTTTTGACAAAATACAGCACCCATTCCTATTAAAAACATAGAAAGCATAGGAACTTACCTTAAAATGACAAGTAATATTTATCTAAAGCTATCAGCAAGCATTATCTGTAATGGAGATAAGCTGGATGCCTTCCCAATACAATTAGGTGTGTGAAGCAAGGATACCCATTATCACTTCTATTATTTAATATTGTACTAGACATATTAGTCATAACAATGAGAGAAGAAAAAGAAAGCAAAGAAATCAAAACAGACAATGAGGAAACAAAACTCACTCTTTTTTTTTTGTGAAGCAATTGGGGTTAAGTGGGGTCACACAGCTAGTAAGTGTTAAGTGTCTGAGGCCAGATTTGAACTCAGGTCCTCCTGACTCCAGGGCCAGTGCTCTATCCACTGCACCACCTACCTGTCCCCATAAACTCACTCTTTCAAGATGATATGATGGTATATTTAGAAAATCCTACAGAATCAACTAAAAAACTACTTGAAATTACTAAAAAATTGCAGGATACAAAATTAAATCACATAAATAATCAGCATTTCTCTATATTACCAAAAAAGTCCAGCAGCATGAGATAGAAATAGAAATCCCTTTTAAAATAACTAGACAATGGAAAATACTTGGAGTCTACCTACAAAGAGAATCTCTGGAACCAAATGAACACAACTATAAAACACTTCTCACACAAATGAAGTCAGAACTAAATAATTGGAAAAAAATATTACTTGCTCATGAATAGGCTGAATCAATATAATAAAAATGACAATCCTACCTAAATTAATCTATTTAATTAGTGTCATACCAATCAAACCATCAAAAATTATTTTATAGATCAAGATAAAATGATAAGAAAATTCATTTGGAAGAACAAAAGGTCAAGGATACCAAAGAAATCAATGACAAATGTGAAAGAAGGTAGTCTAGCTGTACCAGATACTAAACTATATTATAAAGTGGTAATTTTCAAAACAATATCGTACTGACTAAGAAATATAGTGGTGGATCACTGACATAGAATAGGTACAAAGGCATGACATAAATGGTCATAGTAATCTAGTATTTGATAAAGCCAAAGATCCATGTTTTTGGAATGAAAACTCATTATTTGACAAAAACTGCTGGGAAGGGGGTGGCTAGGTGGTGCAGTGGATAAAGCACCAGCCCTGGATTCAGGAGTACCTGAGTTCAAATCCGGCCTCAGACACTTGACACTTACTAGTTGTGTGACCCTGGGCAAGTCACTTAACCCCCATTGTCCTGCAAAAAACAAAACAAACAAAAATAACTGCTGGGAAACCTGGAAAAGAATATGCTAGAAACTAGGTATAGGCCAACATCTCACACAATATACCAAAATAAAGTCAAAATGAGTATATAATTTACATATAAAGTATAATATCATAAGTAAATTAAGATAGCATGGAATAGTTTATCTGTCAGATTTATGGATAGGAGGGAAGTTTAGTTCCAAAGAAGATATAGAGAGCATTACAAAATATAAAATAGATAATTTTGATTATAAAAATTAAAAAAAACTTTTGCACAAACAAAACCAATGCAACAAGATTAGAAGGAAAGCCGAAAACTTGGAAAGGATTTTTCAACAAGTATCTCTGATAAAGGTCACATTTTTCAAGTATATAGAGAACTGAGTCAAATTAAAAAAAAATATGTTATTCCCCAATTGATAAAAGGTCAAAGGATATAAACAGGCAGTTTTCAGAAAAGGAAATCAAAGCTATCTATAGTTATATGAAAAAATGCTCTAAAATCACTATTTATCAGAGAAATGAAAATTAAAACAATTCTGTGGTACCACCTCACACCTATCAGATTGACTAATATTACAAAAATAGAAAGTGATAAATGTTAGAGAGGATGTGGGAAAATTGGGACACTAATGCACTGTTGGTGGAGTTGTGAACTGATCCAATAATTCTGGAGAGCAATTTGCAACTATGCCCCAAAAGCTATAAAACTGTGTATACCCTTTGTTCCAGTAATACCACTGCTAGGTTTATATCCCAAAAATATCCAAAAAAGGAGAAAGGACATATTTGCATAATATTTATAGTAGCTCTTTTTGTAGTGGCTAAGAACTGGAAATCAAAGGGATGTCCATCAATTGTGGTATGGCTAAACAAGCTCTGGTATATGATTGTAATGGAATATTATTGTGTTATAAGAAGTAAAAAGCAGTATGATTTCAGAAAAACCTGGAAAGACTTACATGAACTGATGTATAATGAATTGAAGAGAATCAGAACATTGTATAAAGTAACAGCAATTTTGTTCAATGAAGAACTGTGATGACTTCGTTATTCTCATCAATACAAATGATTGTGGCTGATTGTGGCTCCCTGCAGCATTTATTTCCCCTTAATCTGATAGTTCTGAAATTCATTTATGATGTTCCTTGGAATTTTCATTTTGAGATCTCTTAACTGATATGATTAGTGGTTTCTTTCAGTGACTATTTTGCCCTTTGGTTCCAGGATATCAGGGCAGTTTTCTTTGATAATTTCTTGGCAAATACTGTTCAGGTCCTCATTTTTGATTATAGTTTTCAAGTAGTCTAATGTTTATTACATTATCTCTCCTGGGTCTCTTTCCCAGATCACTTGTTTTTCCAATGAAGTATTTTACATTTTCTTCTATTTAATATTTAAAATTTTGATTGATTGATTCTTAATATCTCCTTGAGTTATTGGTTTCCACTTGCCCAATTTTAATTTTTAAGTTATTATTTTCCTCAGTTTTTGTACCTCTTTTTTCCATTTGGCCAATTGTACTTTTTAAGGAATTGCTTTCTTCAGGTGATCTTTTTATCTCCTTTTCCATTTGACCAATTCTACTTTTTAAGAAGTCGTTTTCTTTTTCTAAGCTGTTAACTCTTTTTAAAAAAAAAATAATTCTCTTGTATCACTCTCATTGCTTTCCCCAAATTTTCTTCTACCTCTTTGATTTTAAGCTCTTTTTTGGAGCTCTTCCATGAGTTCTTTCTGGGCTTGAGACCTATTCCCATTTTCTTTTTTTTTTTTTTTTTTTTTTGTGGGGCAATGGTGGTTAAGTGACTTGCCCAGGGTCACACAGCTAGTTAAGTGTCAAGTGTTTGAGGCCGGATTTGAACTCAGGTACTCCTGAATCCAAGGCCAGTGCTTTATCCACTGTGCCACCTAGCTGCCCCCCCATTTTCTTTTGGAGCTTTTCCTATAGGTCTTTTGACATTGTTGTCCCTTCTGAGTTTGTCTTTTTTTTTTAAATGAGGCAATTGGGGTTAAGTGACTTGCCCAGGGTCACACAGTTAGTATGTGTTAAGTGTCTGAGGCTGGATTTGAACTCAGGTACTCCTGACTCCAGGGCCAGTGCTCTATCCACTGCACCACCTAGCTGCCCTCTGAGTTTGTCCTGATTTTCCCTGTCATCATATTAAATTTTTATGGTCAGATTATTTTTTTGTTTTGTTTTGTTTTTTGCTCATTTTTCTAGTCTTTTCTTTTACTTTTAAATTTGAGCTCTGCTTCTGGAGTTGAAAGGGCACTGTCCAAGCTTCTTGTACCCAGGGCTACAGGCCCTGGCCCTTTACCTGATGCTCTACTGGTGTTGTTCTGAGGTTTATATGGGACCCTTATGTCTGGTTCTATGCTGACTAGGTGATATGGAGGGTGGCTGGTGTAACTGGAGCCTGTAGGGATCTGGCAGCTTACCTGGTGCTGAGTCAAGATTCCAGTGCTAGTATCTGGCATGTGCCTATGGCAAAGCAATGTGTGTGTTGGAGGGTGTTTCTCTGTATTGATGCCTCCATGCATTCCTAGGTTTATGCTGAAGCACATGGTGAATCTGGAGCTGGAGTCTGCTAATGTTCTTGCTTACTTCACCATTTTGTCTCCTGGAAGTCTCCGGATGTAATATTTTTAAAGTAGGATCATTTTGAGCCCTATGAAGTATCCAGAAGATCTCATAAAGGCAGATTCATCTATGAGCTAGATTATTCTGGCATATTTCCCAAATAAAGTACTAATGTGAGGTTTCATTGCATATCTATTATTAAGACCTTACTTAATTCTTAAAGTTTCTGTTTTGCTTTTAGTGTATCTCCTGCAGAATCAATTCTTCAGGATTGTTATAGCTCCAGTAACTTGTTATATTTTGACCTAGCCTAGGGACAGGTCCTTTATACCTTCACACAAAACTGTAGATCTTATATGTCTAGAGTTCTATCTGGTGTGTAGAGTGTCAAGATGGGGAAACAGGAAATCAGCAAGGTTTACTACATGTAACCACAACATAGGTTACCAATATCTCATCCTAGCCCTAAGGCCCTTCTAACATCCCTAGCATGAGTTTGGGTACTCCCAGGAGCTATTTGAAGACCCAGTTAATCCCTATTAGGCATAGGAACATATGGCACAGTGAAAAGAGCATTGGATTTGGAGTCAGGACAAATGGGTAGAAATCCAGGCTCTACCACTTCCTAATTGTGTTGACCACTGGAAAGTTATTGATTCACCTCTAAGTATCTTTATCTATAAAATATGAAAAAAATGATATTGTGTTACCTACCCTACTGAGTTATTATGTGGAAAGCACTCTGTAAGTCTTAAAGAGCTATGTAAATGTGAACTGTTATTATGTATGCAAATAACATGGAACTATCAATCATGTGTGTCCAGAGGGGCTACCTTTCTCTCCTTCCTTTATCTTAATTAGAATTGAAGTCCAAGTATATCCCTATGAATATGTTCCCCAAGGACTTTGGTGTATTTTTTTAATCATTCTATCTGGGGAATAAGTCTGATTTAAGTAATGGTATTCTAAAATTCATTCAAGACCTCGTAATTTGAAAATGCTAGTTTCAGTGATGTGAAATGTACAGAGGAATATTAAAGTCAGGATAATACATAAAATGAGATGACTGACCTGCCTAACACTTAGAAATTATTTGAATACCATAGGCTTTAACAACAACAATAAAATTAATTCATAATAAAATGAGCTTATTTGGGGTGAATAAACAATTTTCACATGTTATTTTTTAAATCATTCAGCAAAAGCTTAAGGAAGAGAAAGATGCTAAACGGGCTCATCTTGATAGCAGGCATGACTACCTTTTTGACATTTTAGCCTGCTGTGTGAACTTGGAGAAGGCAGAGGTAGAAGATGCCATTCTGGAGGGGAATCAGGTATGTTGCATGTTATAAAATACTAATGGATAAAGGGAGAATACAGGACACAATTCCAAGGTGGAGTCCTTTGACTGTAGAACCTGTGCTTGGCTAAACTCTGAATGTATTCGAAGAGTCATATGTCGAAGAAGGCCTTGTTTATAATGGAAAAATCCACCTTTAATGATATTGCCACTATGATGGGAGACCTCTCAGTACCTGGAGAGAATGAATTTAAGGCTGCAAAGACTCTACAGGGATTGTGGAACTCTAGTTTGCTCATGGCTTATTCCATTCCCAATTGAATTATATGCTGATTCTACCACCGATTCTGGGGAAATAAATGCAGGGAAGGGTGTATTTATCAGGAAAACTTCCTCCCTAAATTGAAGAATTTCTTTGAAGCAAATAGGCAAGATGATATTTATTTTTTTCACATTTTGGATAAAAACAGAACATATTTTCACCTCTAAAAGATGGGTTTGATGTGGTCATGCCTGAAGGCAAGAGGAATGTACTAGATTATCTCTTAAGCTCCCTTCTACCTTGTCATCTGATTATTACAAGGTATAACTCTGGATATCTATATTGAGTCGAGTGAGGTTGATTCTAATACAAAACAAATTTATCAACTAGAATTATTATTATTATTTTTTTTACCCCAGATTGAACGAATTGATCAGTTTTTTACTGCTGGTGGTTTCCATCACCTCATGTTTTACTATCAAGATGTGGAAGCAGCAGAAACAGGTAGAGATTTTTAATTGTATATCTCAGAAATATTTTCGGCTTAGTAAAAAAATGTTCTATGTTAAACAGAAGGGCACCATGGGAACAAATTATGCCATTTATCTTAGAGTCAATATCATGTTCTGTGATAAGCATAGAAGTGCTTGGTAGATCACATTTTTGATTCAAGGCAAAAGAAAAGACTTCTGTCCAGCTTTGGTCTGGATTGAATTCTCACTAACTACTTTGAGTGTGACCTTGAACTAGCCACTCTCTCAGCCTCAATACCTTGTCTGCATAATGAATGGTAGGACTATAAGGCCTTTCCCATCCTTCCTAGCTCTAATTGTATGATCCTTCGATACGAAGACAAATGGAACAGATAACCTTTTATATTTTGAGCTGTTTTCTCTCATTTATTGGGCTGTGTCAGTGTTATTTCCAGGATAAAGTCCTATACTTATGAAAATTGATATTTCTTAAAAGTTAGGCTATTCTCTTCACATATGAGCTCAGAATTTAGTACATTTATTTGTTTTTTGTCCATTCCTTGGCACTTCATTTAAAGTTCACATTACTCCTTTACATTCAATAATATGCTATAAATTATTTTCAAAACATTCAGAACTCTCATTTTTTGTTTGAATATTACATTATAATTTATTTGGGTAGATTGTAATATGTTAGTCATGACAAATTCAATCATTTTCATATCAGAAAAAAATCACAAATCTTTATTTGGATTCAAGATCTGAAAGTAGCATGTATCTGATTCTATTTTTAAGCAGATTGTACTCTTGTAAAGGCTGTACTGTGCACATAAATGGGCATATTATGATTGCATTGGAAATGTCATGCACATCCATGGATTTTTATTACTCTTTATGAACCCTTTTTGCAAAAAAAGAAATTAGTTATTGCTTTTAGCCTATGATACATGTTATATTTCATTATCTGGAAACCAAGGGAATCATCCATGCAAACTGGAAATGACTAGCATTTACTCAGGCTTATTGGTCTAATATTATTATGCTAAGAGAGTTCACCACAGTTTTAGAAAACTCCAAAGAAGATGGAAAGTTTGATTCGTATATTTTCCAGGCAAGAAATCCTATAGGTATGTTAGCTAGTTCCATTGCATTTGTGTTATTTCCTAACTCATCAGCACTACTGTTGTAATGCTTCAACAATGTGTCCATCAGTCACTATATTGGTGTGGGTTCTTTCTACATAACCACTGATCGATCACAAACTCTCTGAAACTTGGTTGATAGTATTCAAGAGTTGTTGTTCATTAACTTCTGGCCAACCTGCTGATTAACCCAGCTCCTATAAATTTAACTAGGTTGATCCTTGGGAAGTAGACCCACATGTCATCAATGGGCCCATATTCAAAACCTTTTCTACTTAATAAGACCTTGCAGAGACTCTTCTCCACTGGGATAGCCCTCACTAACAGATGTTTACCTCTTATACCATGATGAGGATCAAAGAGGGACTTTGGTGAAACATATTTTAATAACTTATATTTTAAGATAAGCATAGGTTTTTTCAGTATTAAAAATGGATGACTCTGAACTTTAAAACTCCCAACACCATTTGTATAGGACCATGATGTGTGCCTTTTTATTCATCTTCCGAGTACTGCTGCCTTCTAAGCAGCATTGTTTGGCTATGTTTAGCATCTTTTGGCTCTCTTCCTGGTACTGGTTCTCATTCTCCAAAACATCCTACAAGAAGAACAGGATAAACATTGAAATCTGCAGTTTTAAGAAATGACCTAGAGGACTTTAAGGGAGACTACATATGACTTACTATTTATGTTTCACATTAATTCTTGTGATCCATTGAAAAGTGGGCATTTTTTTGAGTCGTTGGAGGAAGATATACCACTTTCACTTTTGTTTTAGCAGTACTTTGAATCTGTTAAGAGTTGCCATGAATTGTTTTAGAGTGGAATGTTGTTTAGACAATAGAAATTTCTCCAATCTTTAAAAAATTAAAATAATTTTTTAGTAAACAAAGTCTATTTTATGTCCCTCCTATACACTTCTAATAGAAAAAAAGACAAATCATTATTCTTTCAACAGATATACATAATCAAGGAAAATGAACTCCTTCATTGTTAATGTTAAATAAGTCTCATGTTTCCTCATGAGTTCATCTCATCAGAAGGTACCTAACATCCTTCATCATTCATCTTTGGAATCACTGTGTTGATCATAGTTCACAGTCTTTCAAAGTTGTTTACCTTTACAATGTTGTTCATACACACAATATAGTTATAACTTTATATACATATAGTATATGCACAATTATATATTATATATAACTATATATATTTATGTATATATAGTTCTGTTTCTGTTCATAACATATCAGTTCATACAACTCCTCTGAAATCATCTTTTAAATAATTTCTTGTAGTATTTCACTATGGTCATATACCATAATTTGTTTAATTATCCTTCAATTGATGGAAGCCCTTTCTATTTTTTATATTCTGCAAAAAAGTGAGAAAATAATACTTTAATTAACACTCAGAGTTTATCAGTGCTGTCTCTGGAGGTGGATAGCATATTTTTCACCATGAGTCCTTTGGGATTATTCTGCTTCGTTGTATTGATCAGAGTAGCCAAGTCTTTCATAGCTGATCATTATTACAACATGCTATTACTGTGTACAATGATGTCCTAGTTCTTTTCACTTCATTTTATATCAGTTCATATAGGTCTTGCCATGTTTTTCTGAAAAAAAAATCCCTTCTTATTTCTTATAGCACAACAGTACTCCATCACAATCGTGTGCCACAACTTGTTTACACATTTTCCAATTTATGGCCCTCACCTCAATTTTCAATCCTTTGCCACCATAAAAAAAGCTGCTATTAATATTTTTTGCACAAACAGGGATACAGACCTAGTAGTGGTATTGCTGGGTCAAAGGGTATGCATAGTTTTATATTTCTTTGAGCATAGCTCCAAATCGTTCTCCAGAATGGCTGGACCAGTTCACTACTTCATCAACCATTCATTAATGTAGCTATTTTACCTTATCACCTCCAGCATTTGTCATTTTTGATAGATGTGAGGTAATAGTTTTAATTTATTGCCTTTCTCTTATCAATAATGATTTAGAGCATTTTTTCTATTACTGTAGATAGATTTGATTTCTTCTTCTGAAAACTATATCCCTTGACCATATATCAATTGGGGAATGACTCTTGTTTTTTATAAGTTTAACTCAGTTCCCTATATATTTGAGAAATGAGGACTTTATCAGAGAAACTTGCTGCACTTGTCTATTGTACTTTTTAGCATAATGTACTTTCCCTAATTATCTCTTTTTAATAAGGTTTACTCCCCTCTTTTCTTACTTTAGCTGAAGAATAATAGATTCTTCTGCAGCCTTTTCTTTTAACTTCCTGTGTGTCTCTCATATACAACAAATTGTTGCAGTCTGGTTTCTAATCCATTCTACTGTCTGCTTCCATTTTATGGGTCAGCTCATCCCATTCACATTCACAATTATGATTACTAAGTGTGTATTTGCCACCATCCATTTTTCTCCTGTTTACTCTTCTCGCTCTCCTTCTTTTTATCATGTCCCTACTCAAGAGTGTGTTTTTTTCTGACCACTGCTTTCCTTAATACACCCTCACTTTTATTACCCTCAGCCTATACCTTTTATCCCCTTTCCTCCTCCTTACCTTTTTTGGTAAGATAGATTCTATCCTTGTATATTCTTCCAATTTGGATAAGAATGAGGTCCAAGTATTACTCACCACCAGCCTGATTTCCTGCTCCATTGTATAATCTCTTCTTTTTGGACCTCTTTTAAGTGAGAAAATTTCCCCTATCTTATCTCTCCCTGTACATTTTTGTCTCTCACCCCTAATTTATTTTTTAAATTTTTTGGAGATCATCCCATCATCATTGACTCACACTTGTGCCCTCTGTCTATATAATCTCCTTCTAACTGTCCTAATAATGATAAAGTTCTTAGGCATTATATGGCTCATCTTCCCATATAGGAATATAAACAGTTTAACTTTATTGAGTCTCTAATTATTACTCTTTCATGTTAATGTTTTTATGCTCCTCTTGAGTCTTTTTTGAATGTCAGTTTTTCTATTCGGCTCTTGTTTTTTCACCAGGAATACTTTGAAGTCCTGTATTTCATTAAATATCAATGTCTTCCCTTATAGGATTGTACTATTTTGCTGGGTAGGTTATTCTTGGTTCTAATCCTAAATTTTTTGCCTTCCAGTATATATATTTTAGGCTTCTACTCTTTTAACATGGAAGCTTCTAAATCTTATGTGATCCTGACTGTAATTCCATGATATTTGAATTGATTCTTTCTGGCTCCTTAAAGTACTTTCTACATGACCTGGGAGCTCTGGAATTTAGCTATAATATTCCTGGAAGTTTTTATTTTGGGATCTCTTTCAGGAGGTTATTGGTCGATTCTTTCAATTTCTATTTTACACTCTTGATCTAAGATGTTGGGGCAGTTTTCCTTGATAATCTCTTGAAATATGATGTTAAGGCTCTTTTTTTAATCATAGCTTTCAGTTAGTCCAATAATTTAAAAAACATCTCTCCTAGATTTATTTCCCAGGTTGTTTTTCCAATGAGATATTTCCCACTTTGCCCCATTTTTTATCCTTCTTCTTTTTTGTTGTTTCTTGATGTCTTGTGCAATCATTAGCTTCTATTAGGTCAATTCTAATTTTTTAAAAATATATTTTCTTTCGTTGGGCTTTTGTACCTCTTTTTTCCATTTGGTCAATTCTACTTTTTAAAGAGCTCTTTTTTTTTAGTGGATTTTTATGCCTCTTTTACCACCAGGCCAATTCTGTTTTTAAGGTGTTATTTTCTTCAGTAATATTTTGTGCCTCTTTTGCAAAGCTATTAATTTTCTTTTCAAAATTTTCTTTTATTGCTCTCATTTCTTTTCCCAATTTTCCCTCTCCCACTTTTCTCTATTTCTTGGACTCTTCCAGGAATTCTTTTTTTTTTTTTTTGGTGGGGCAATGAGGGTTAAGTGACTTGCCCAGGGTCACACAGCTAGTAAGTGCCAAGTGTCTAAGGCTGGATTTGAACTCAGGTCCTCCTGAATCCAGGGCAGGTGCTTTATCCACTGTGTTACCTAGCTGCCCCCTCTTCCAGGAATTCTTGATGATCTTGTGTCCAATTAGAATTTTTCTTTGAGTCTTTGCTTTTAGCCATTTTTAAAATCTAAGTTTGTTATGATCTTCCCTGCCACCATAGTAACTTTTTATGTTTGAGTCTTTTATTGTTGTTTGCTCATTTTCCAGGCTATTTCTTAACTTAACTTTATATTATAGTTGGGCTCTGTTAATGTATGCATGGGGAGGCACTTTTCCAAACTTCAGGCTTTCGTGCTACTGTTTTCAGAGCTAGTTATGGGGGTCTGCAAGCTTTGAGTGCGTCCAAGGTGCTGTTATTCTGGGAGAGGTGTGGTCATTGATTTTCTGGTCTATTTTCTGGTCTTTACCAGGAAGAGTACCTGCTCCCCTGCTGCCACAAGTTCTAGCTCTCCTCTTGGCCTTGCAAAGGTGATCAGGTCCCATGTTCTCTTGAGGCTGCAAGTTACAGTACCCATTTTGATCCTGAAACTATAACTTGGGCCCTTGTTCCCTTTTGATTGATTCTTTTTTTTTTGTGCTTCCTTCAAATTTACAGCAAATGTAGAAAGGCCTGGTCCATTGGAGGAAGGGCTGAGGAGCTAAGAACTGGTGGACACAGTCTACCCTATGGAGAAAGGGGTAGCTTGAATGGGACCATGGGGGGAGGGGAATCCACATCACAATTGCATGAGAAGGGGAGGGGTAAACCAGACTTGTGAAGCCTAGTCTCAGCTCTATATGTGAGGGAATGAGAGGACTGCATGGAGAGCTCAGTTTTTGGCTTGGATGATGTCTAGGAATTCAGGATTAAGGGAAGCTCCATCCACCAGGAAGCCATCTACATCAGCCTGGCATGCCAGATCCTTACAGTTGGCTCCTGTCACAGAGCCTCCATAAATGATCCTGGTAGATTGTGACACAGGTTCTGAGATGTGGATCTTAAGCCAGCATCAAAGTTTCTCATATACCTCCTGGGCCTGCTGGGGTGTGGCTATCTTGCCAGTACCAATAGCCCAGACTGGTTCATAGGCTAGGATGACTTTGCTCCAGTCCTTCGTGTTATCTGCAATGGCCTTAGTCTGGTCAAAAATCACCTTCTCAGTGATTCAAGCTTCACTCTCATCCAACTTCTCACCAATACAAGCAATCACTCCCAGGCCTTCTGTCCAATGAGCTCATCAGACTCCCCAAAGATATGTCTTCTTTCAGAATGTCCCAGGATCACCCAGTTTGCCCCACAGTCCTTAATCATGGCTTGGCTGATCTCCCCAGTAAATGTACCCTTGGCCACTTTGTAGCAGTTCTGAGAAGCTACGCCAATTTTTGCATCCAATTTCTGACAAACAAAGTCAAGGTAGATGGAAGGGGCTCAACATAATGCTTTGGTGTTGGTGTGCACCTTGGCCCTGTTGATAAAGGTGATGAGCTCTCCCAGACACTTCTTGTCACCATTCATGTTCCAATTGCCCCTGATGAAGAACTTCTTCGAAGCCATGGCTATGGCTTGCTAGTAAGGGGCAGTGACTCAGGAGGATACTGAAGGTCAGCAGTAGAGCACCCCTTTTGATTGATTCTAAGAGCTCCTTTTTACTTGAGTAGAGTTACCAACAGCACCAGTTGCACTGAATACCAGCAAAGGGTCTGTCTCCTTTAATTTCTTCCTGACCAGTTGTCAGACCCCATTACTGCCTCTGGGTTGAGAATACTAGAAGCTGCTACTGCTGCTGTTGCTGCTGTTACAACCACCTTCAGGGCCAAGGACTGTTGTTCATGCTGCACTCTGAACCTATGTCCACCTGAGTGTTAAAGATTTCTGCGATGCCCCTCCTAAGTCGTCTTATGCTGTATAAATGTCTCCATATGACCTGTTGGCTCTACAACTCCAAAATTTGATTTGAGATGTTATTTTAAATTTGTTTGGAGGAGAATATTGAAAGAGTTCAGCAGTGTCCATGCCTGTACTGTGTTATTTTGGATCTGTCCCCTTAAGATATTTTCATAATAAACAAATCAAACTCTTGAATTTCATTTCCAAGAGACATTAATGTTTCTAATCTAAGAGTGATGCTATATTAGATTGTGATTAAATTCCCTATGCAGTTATCTCCAAGTACTGTAACAGTGATCAAATCTTAAGGCCACAAGGGCATATGTATTCATGGTGAAATTTACATATATAAAAAGGTTCCTGATAGAATTCCTCACTGTAGATTTTTAATTAAAACTCAAGGGCCTCTAATCATGAAAGTTCACATTTTTGCAGGAAGTTGGGAAAACTTTATACTTTGTTGGTCTAGACCCTGACATAATGAATAGAAGCTCAGCTGCACAATCAGTGAGGCCTGGATTCCACTATCATTGCTATGTGACCCAGCACAAGTCACTTAATCTATCCATTTCAAGGGCCATGCTCTAAGACTAGAAGTTGAAGAGTAGTTGCTGATATGCATTGGAAGGAGGTTTTTATTTCTACTCCAAAAATGAAATCACAACTCAAGACAAAAAATACTTTATCTTCCTTTGAAAGTCTTTCTTTGTACAATACTTAAGCTCCAAGAAATAGGTATATGAGTACAGGAAATAAAACTGGTTAATATAATGAAATTTGACAAGTCATACTTTCTAGGAGATTTATCTGTGTCACCTCAAGATAAATCAATTAACAATCATCCTTAATCATGTAGAAATGCCAATTTCTGGGTCATTGGAAAGGAAAGAGGATACCATGACTACTTATACATATAAGATTCACATAAGTATTGACATTTAAGATACCCCAAATTATGATAGTTTAATCTTACTCAAATATTCCAGTGTCCCCATTATCTCAGTAATCTGAAATATTGTCCAACAATTTGTGCCTGAGTAGCCTGTGTATCTATATCTTCTTAGGAATTTTCCACAGATGGAGCCTACCCCACTAATCTATGTGTAAGAAAGGCCTTCCTCACTTTTTCCTGATATTTTCCAGACACAAGGATATCTAATATTAGGATTTGTGATAGCAAGGGATTGTCAGAAATGGATCTGGGACCTAGGTGTTCCTGTCTCCAAGGCTGGTTCTCCATATACAGTAGCATAAGTCCAGAAGAATGATGCTTTATGCTTTTGCAATTCCCAGTGGAATATTTGGGTTGTCTGCAACTTTTCATTCCTTACCCTCCACACATGATCATCCTAACTTTTCTTCTTGTCATATATTTGTTACTCCTATTTTTCAAACTCCATTCTTAGTTATATGTTATATGTTGTAGTCTACTATTAACTAATCCATTAGATTTTCAACTCTCAAGATTTTAGAAAGTAATGTGTTTCATTTTCCAACTCTGTGCTCAACATACATCTCACTTAAGAGGGAATGATTTTCTTACAAATAAATGTTCCTTTTAAAAAGGCACTCCTGGATTTTTCTGTGTTTCTTTGAGTTTTGTTGTTGTTCCATCATTTTCAGTTGTGTCTGACTCTTCACGTCTCTGTTTGGGGTTTTCTTGGCAGAGATACTAGAGTGGTTTGGCATTTGCTTCTCCAGCTCATTGTACAGATGAGCAAACTGAGGCAAAAGTTAATTGACTTGCCCAGGGTCACACAGCTAGTAAGTGTCTACAGGTAGATTTGAATTAAGGAAAATTTAAATAGGGAAAGTTGTTTTCTCACCTTCCCTTGATCTTTACACTCCTTTGTTTTTATTAATAACTTCTATTACTTCAATAGGATTGAATTTCAAGCTGTTGGCTAAGGATAGTTAACAAAAACCCTTGAAAGGAGGTGTTTAATTACACCAAATTCTCTGGTCATGGTATTATTTTTTTTCTTAGGGACCAAGTATCATCTGAATGATCTGGAGACTGTGGAGAAGTACATATTAGGTTCTAAATAGGAGAAGCTCAAAGACTTGAAGAGATGATGAAGTCCAATCTTTATATGACAGATACAGAGTGCTGGGCTTGGTCACTATAAACTATGCCCTGGATCCAGTACTTTGTTTCTTTCTCCTCCATGTGACATCTATCATTTGGCCCATCCATGAAGCCTTTTTAGCTTTGTACGACCTATCAGAGATCCCACTTAGTGTGGTCTTTGATAACTCAAGCTCACTTCTATGCCACAATAAGTAACAAAGTTGGATTTTAGCAGAGGGTGAAAGTATGTCCTGAAACACATAGGAATTAAAGTATTACAATTAAAGATACTTTGCTATTACCAAATTAATGAAATTTGAAACTAATGACAAGTACTTTCAATGTGCTCTGTAAGCTTAAGTTCTTATGAGGAAGTTTCCTTTATCTGGTGCACTGTTTACCTGAATAAGGGTTCGAATAAATAAATATTATTAAGCATAGGTCCAAGTCAACTTCCCTCAGGTTTTTCCTTTCTTTCTTTCTTTTTTATTTGTGAGGCAATGGGGTTTAAGTGACTTGCCCAGGGTCGCACAGCTAGTAAGTGTCAAGTGTCTGAGGCCGGATTTGAACTCAGGTCCTCCTGACTCCAGGGCCAGTGCTTTATCCACTGTGCCACCTAGCTGCCCCCTGGTATTTCCTTTCAAGGTGTCACTTAGTGACTTCTGGTGAAAGCAGACCACATCCAAATTTTGTGGGGTCTGCGAAGTCCCTGTGCAATGCATAGGACCCACAACTAGGTTTCAGGTCAATACACTTGGGCATGGGGGCAGGTAACTTAATCTGCACAGGGTCTACTATGTAGGATCTTGTCCCACAACACAGACTGCACATATATTAGCAATATTCTCTATATGTAAGGTCCTTCTATAATAGAAGTTCTTACATTGGGGTCCTTGTACTTCTTTCTTAATCTCTGGGAGTCTGTTCATTTAGATGGGAAACAAATTTTTTGTTTTACCAATATTTAACTGAATTTTTGAATATTTAAATTGTGAAGGTAACAAATTATAGTAGCATTATAATACCTGTGGCTGTGACCAATAGAAATCACACATTTTATCCTATATGAACATTGAAAATTGATTGATGGGGGGCAGCTAGTTGGTTCAGTGGATAAAGCATTGGCCCTGGATTCAGGAGGACCTGAGTTCAAATTTGGCCACAGATAGTGACACTTATTAGCTGTGTGACCCTGGGCAAGTCACTTAACCCCCATTGCCCCACAAAAAAAAAGAAAGAAAATTGATTGATATCCAACATGACATGTATTTTGCCTTGTCAAAGACTACATTATGGGGCAACTAGGTGGTGCAGTGGATAAAGCACTGGCCTTGGATTCAGGAGGACCTGAGTTCAAATCCAGGCTCAGACACTTGACACTTAACTAGCTGTGTGACCCTGGGCAAGTCACTTAACCCTCATTGCCCTGCAAAAACAAAAACCAAAAAACCACAAAAATCAAAAAGACTACATTACAGTTTAATGTTCTGATTTTAGCTAAGAAAAAGCCATCTTCTCACTGATATATCTTTAAGGAACAGCATAAACTTATATTTTAAATATATTTTTATTTAGCAATAATAAAGCCTATTACTAAACCACAATTAAAAATAACTTCATTTCAATATAACTGATTTCCTTTGTAATAAGTTATATTGGAAAGGAAACCTTGTTTCCTTTCCTATAAGTTTTATTTATGTAAAAATTATTCAGAGATGATAGCTTTCATCAGATTCCCAAAGGGGTACATAACATAAAATAGATGAACTTTTGTTCTATGAAATATCAAACTTTGCATATATGTCAAATTTGTATGAAGAAAAAAATTGCTATTTTTGTTGATTGAATTGAATTTCTACATTTGTAGGACAAGTTGGCACTCCAGGAGGAGGGTCAAATCTTTTTACTGGAAGAGTTAAGAAACCTAAGGTGTTTGTTACTGAAGGTAAAGATGTTGCTCTCACTGGTTTATGTGTATTCTTCATCAGATCTGCCCCTTCCAAAGCCATCACTCCTGAGAACATCCACCAGGTAAAGAGTAAAGACCCATTATTTACTCTGAGTTTATTACTTAGATCATATTTTAAATTATTTTAAATGATATTTTGTAGTTGAGATAAATTGGGAAAACTGAGACAAGAGCAATTTTCAATGAAGTAACTGGGTGGTGGGTGAGGAGTTAGTGGCATCAAAGTTACATAGGATAAAATGTTATTTATGGAATGTTATATTTTGTCTCAACAACAACAAGATAGATGTGGATATATATTACTGTTCTTCTGTTAGGCATGCACTTTTTCATTGTCTATCATAGTAGGAATGAAATATGTTTAGGGTCAGTTGTAGAAGTGAAAGAGAGATAACTTATGGAAATCCAACCCATTCAATTGGTAATCACCCATAGTCAAGAGAAAATGAGGAAAGTCTCCAGTATTTCAGGTGTGAGTCTGACTTCAAAAGATTCATTGTTTCATTAGGGTGGCTATTGCTTTCACAAAACCCTTGTGCCTTAGTAGACTTTATATTAGGCTTTGTTGCAGCATTTTTAGACTTTGTTGACTTAGATCATCTTCATGAAGGCATTGCCACTTAACATGTGTGACTTTGAAGATATCATTTAACTGCACTGGTTTTAGTTTCCAAATATATAAAATGAAGGGGCTGGGCTCAAGGAAATTTAATGTCCCTTCCAGTTCAAAATCTGTGATAATCCAGTGGCATTGTTAATGAATTGTGGTGGTCAAAACAATTCATTATTTCATGTTGAACTTTCCAACAATGACAATCTTTGAACTTGTTCCATCCTTTGGTTGACATATATGCAGTAAATGGCTGGATGCACAAAGTTCCAGTTTTATTGAACTTATTGGACTTTTAAAACTCCATTAATTTACAGATTTTGAGAAACTAGGATCATCCCCATGCTACTAATGGTCTACAGTTTAAATTGAATATGCCTTCAGAATTTTTTTCATTCAGATGATTTAAAAATGATTGTTTTATTTTAAAAGCTAGAGTATATTTTAAACTAAAAGAATTATTTTTTCCCTCAGGAAGTTTGTTTCAATATGTTAGATGCTACCAATGGGGGTCTTCTAAAAAGTGTGGAGTGTTTGTTGTCAGAAATCTTCATTCCAGCAATCAAAGCAATGAACAGTGGCTGGGGTGAGCTAGATGGTCTCCAAAAAGCATCTGACATTCGAAAGGACTTTCTGAATTCTCTAGAGGGATTTGTGAGTGTCCTGTCTAGTGCTCAGGAGAGCTTGAAAGAGAAGGTAACAATGTACAATATGTTCTTTAAAAAATTAAAACAATTGCTGATCCAGTGGAAAAATTATAAACATATTATACTCTATTTGGATTTTATGAATCATTCTTAATTCCAGTGTCATTTAATTGTGAAGAAAACGTTATGAATCTTTCAGGGAACTTTTTTTCAGGACAGTGGATAAAGGCTAGAGGTAGATATTCTTTGGAATAATTAAGGTTTTAAATGTCCATCAATTGACAATGATTTAAAATTTACCTAATTTTCAACATATGACTGAATTAAAGGGACAAAAATTTCATGTATACAACCCAAAGCAGTTGGCATGAGATTCTTTAGCTCACATCTCTTTATTTATATAATAATCTCTCTCTCTCTCTCTCTCTCTCTCTCTCTCTCTCTCTCTCTCTCTCACACACACACACACACACACACACACACACACACACACACATTCACCTGTCACATTGCCATTTTTACAGTAAATGGAGGTCTTCACATCCTTGGGGTAGACATCCTCCTAGCTCATCAATGGGTTTCAGACCTCTCACTTACCTTCAACCTGGTTTAGCCTATCTTAGGTGAGATTTGTGTGAAAGGTGGATACTGAAAGTGGATGAACAAGCTGCCCTCACATCTGCTGTAATCAATGGATGAGAACATTTTGTTCCAGTAGCCAGGAAAGCAGCTGAAGCAGGCACTATGGAGTGCTTAGAGCTTAGTCTGACATTGAAGATGCCAAGGTTATCCACTGCATCCTGGGCTATTGCCAGTTGTTTTATTTTTGCCTTGCCACTGGACTTTGATGACTCTGGAAGAGAGAGACTGATGACTTTGTTTGATTCTGGCTCACTTAAATCTATTTCACATGCAAGTCAAGACATTATCCCATGATTTCATCTAAACTCTTTGAAAATGAAGTTCAAATATCAACACTACTATATTTAGGAGAAGCATAGCTATATGGAAGCCTTGGGGAGTAAATTATTCTGGATAGCTAATTTTTCTCAAATATTGTTGAATATACATTTGGGTGGGGATGGACCAACACATGTCCATGATTGGGGGTAATGAGAGGGGAACATCATTTAATTGGACCTAAGGAAAAGAGCCCTTTGGGAGAAAGAGGACTTGGTCAAAGCTGTGATTCAAGGTCATAAAAATACATGGCTTGGAAGAAAGAGGAAAAATAAGTTTGTAAACAATAGTCTGTAGTTGGGGAAGTCTGTATGAAGTCCAGGAGGGCAAATGATGAAGAGGAGCAATAGACATTAGTGAAATGATCATTTGTTTCATTCAACTTCTTTACACAAGATGTTCTTTTATGTCAGTGGCCTGCTTCCGGTGCCTCCCTCAATTCAGCTTCACTAATTCTAAACACCATACCTCCCCCTAGGATGTTTGCTCATTGATTCTAATATGTTCTTAGTCAATCAAATAAAAAAGAGTCATTTAGGCACTCATTATGTGCCAAACACTGTGCTGTATTCCAATATGCTGGAATATGTCTATAAAAAATAGTCTGTGGTAATTCTAGATTCATTTCACGTCTGCTTAGATAAGAGGTTCTTAATCTTTTTTTTTTTCTTCCTGAGTTCAAATCTGACTTCAGAAACTTACTAGCTATGTGATCCTGGGAAAGTCACTTAACCCCTTTTGCCTCGGGTTTGTCATCTGCAAAAATGAGGTGGACAAAGAAATAGCAAACTATTTCAGTATTTTTCCTAAGAAAACTCCAAAAGGGGTCACAAAAAGTCAGACACAATTGAAAAATGACTAAACAGCAAGAACAAAAACAGTCTCTTCAACTGTCCATCACTGCAAAGATATAGGGGACACCCAAGGATTTCTTTGTCAAAATCTTCTGAACTTTCCTCTATTGTTTTGAGTGTGCTTTTGATGGATGTTGCTGAACAATGTATGGCAGTTTGATGCGTACCTCCATCTAGGCTAGTTCATCATATATGGGGCATTCTACTACACATCCTGCCCTTGTGTCTGGAATAAAATGATACTTTCTGCTCTGACATCTTTCCCTAGCTGAGCTGGTGAATCAGGAGTTAGCAATTTAGCAATTTGTGATTGAAGAACAAGCAACTCCAGGTAGAGCCTACACTGACTAATAAGGGGAGGGGATTTTTTCTAATGAGGCTGGAGTGTCTTTTTTTTTTAAGTGAGGCAATTGGGGTTAAGTGACTTGGCTGGGGTCACACAGCTAGTAAGTGTTAAGTGTCTGAGGCTGGATTTGAACTCAGGTACTCCTGACTCCAGGGCCGGTGCTCTATCCACTTCGCCACCTAGCACCTTCTTAACAGGCAGTTGCTCCTACAGGATAGACTATAGCAAAGTCTATCTTGGCTTGGACTGTGGGGAATTCTTGAAGGTAGAGGTCCATAAACAGTTTCCATTCCATAACCTCCCCTGACCCCCTGCCTTCAGGAATTTAGATGTCTTACTGGAGTAAGGACAGGGCAGGCTCATTTGGCAATGATTCACATATTCTCAGAGAGGAGTCAGTCCCTAGCAGGTCCTCCCTAACTGTAGCCAATTATGGCTCCTAGCTCAAGTGGGGTGTGGTGAGTGGGTTGTGATTTGAAGTGAGACAATACTATAAAATCTCTGTTCCCAAAGTTACATAGCCACACTTGCCTGCATCGCTTGCAAGCCAGTAGGGGCCAATTAACTGCAGAAGGAAAGAACAATAGTGGGGGAGGAAGGAGTGGTTCAAGTCTTTGTCTGAAAGAATGAATATAATGTAATTGCCCATAAAACCATGTAACCAGATCCACAGTTAACAAAATCCTCAGCAGGAGATGAATAAGCAGTTGATGTCTGTAGTTTAAAGTTTAGGAATAAGGGAGGGCCCCCTATGAAGGGTAAGGGAAGGCACTCATGTCATGAAAGTTTCTCTTATGCAACCCGGACATATTCCCTCCCTGATTTGCTCAATTGTCCTTTCTTTAAAGTTATTATCTTGGAGTTTACTTCCTTAAATGCAAACAAAACACAGAAACCTTAAAAAATACTTCCCTCTTCCAAACCACTTTTAAGTAGATTAATCATTTTGGACAACAATCTTTCTAAAATGCAGTATATCCTTCCCTATTTCCTTAAATAGAATATACTGAACATCATTTAACTTTTAATGTGTTTTTAGGGCCATTATTATTGCTCTCCACCTATTCAATTCAGGGCCTAACTCACTGTCTATCCACAAGATTTATGTACCAGTGAGTCATCTCTTTAGGTTTCTGTCCAAGTCCATATCATTTTCTGGACAAATGAGTATTTTCCATCTAGCTTTTAAAATTTTTATTCCATGTGTTAAGATGAAATTCTTTTCAATGATTATGGATCTAATTTATGAGGCTTTGCAATGTTCTGGGGTTTGATGCAATTTAGAAAAAATGTCATCTACAGATCAGGGCATCTGAAGGGACTTACTCTTTAAAGGGTATTAATTTGGATTGTGTAAAGGATATGCTTCATGACAATGATAAGTTTCTTTGGCTAGTGTAAAGCATACTGTTTTAAAACTTATTTGATATTTTTAGTCATAGATTCTCTGAATAAAATTATTTCTGTTATATCCTTCTAAGAATCTTGTTTGATTAAAATATATATATATATATATATATATATATATATATATATATATATGGATGATATCCTGATTGTTTTTAAGGGGATATCTTCTTAACTGTGAATAAACAATAAGAACAGTGAGGTCCTGAAATCTCTGAACCTTTTGGTCAATTGTATGTCTGTAAAGATGTGGTCTGCTGTATAATATCCTTTTTGAGGCCTATTTCCTTCTTATCCCTTTATCAGTGATGCCTTTGAAATCTATGGATATTATTTTCATGAAGATTTTGTAGAGAGGGAAAAGATTTCTGAAGAATCAATCCCTTGGTCCCCTCAAAATTGTCCCATCTCCAACAGAGACCAACTCTGTGTGTGTTTGTTTTGCTCCAGCTGTTTTTCCATATTTACTTATTTTATCTATCTATCTATCTATCTATCTATCTATCTATCTATCTATCTATCTATCTATCTATCTATCTATCTATCTATCTACCTGTCTGTCTGTCTGTCTGTCTGTCTGTCTGTCTGTCTATCTATCTATCTACCTATCATCTATTTATTTATTTTTTACTTCCTTTTTTCCATTTGTCTATATATATTGTAAACTGTTTAGAGTATTTTCTGGAATATCTTGTCTCAAAAGATAGACTAGGTAGACCTGTCAATAATTGTGATAGATCTTTTCAATTTTCCCCTTTGTCATTGTCTTATTTTTCATTTCATCCTTAATATTCTTTCAATAGTCTGATTTAATTGAGGGTTTTGTGAAAGCTGAAATTGGATTAACAAATTAAATAGAACCAAAAAAAGTAGGTAACAGATCTTTGCAGTTATCTAAATATGAGGTGTTAAATGCTTTTGAGATTCTTATGGTAAAATGACAGTAGATCTTGACTTTTAATTTTTTTAATTACTCATTTTACCAATCCATGTAAGCTTTTGTTCTAAAGTTTATTGTCTTAGAGATTTGCCTATGGATTTGAGAGATTAAGTAACTTGCCCAGGGACATCCAGTTAGTATCATAGGATAATATGTTTAGAGCTAGAAATAACCTTAGAAGTCACTTAGTCCCACAAATTTATTTTACTGATGAGGAAACTGAGGCCCTAAGAGATTAAGGAACTTAACCAAGGTCATATATCCAGAGCACCAACTTTTCCAACTGTACTTATGTTATAATCAAAATGGACTGTGTCTTCTTGAAGGCAGGACTTTGGACCAGGTCTTTCTGACTACGTGGCCAACTCTCTCCATTACCACATGTTGCCTCTTAGACCTTGATGAATAGGTCAATATTGTTAGATCTTTTAAGGAGTACTGGCTTTAGATTGCTCTATATTTAGTTAACTATAAATACAAAACAGAAAATAAATCTGGGATGTTTTGAAAAGTGAATTTTAATATATGCATTTCTAACTATCCTTCAAGAATATTCTTTTGCGTAAGGTTCTTGAGAGATTATCTTTAACAACAATACAAAGCAAACATTGTTGAAAGTTCAGAAACATGTTGCATGAAGTTTAATTTTACCTTAAAACCTGAAAGCCATGGCCATTTATCCCCCCTTTTCATTTTCTTGTTTTTCTCCTCATTGAAGTGAAAATCACACAGAAAACTTTGCTTTTCAGTAGATATATCAGATCATGAACTATAGACTCAGTTTATATCCCAATCTTAAGGGGATAGACCGTTAATGCAAGAATCTCTGTGCCTGCAATCCCAGATTCCCTTTCTCAACTCTTTCTTGCCTTTCCAAAAAAAGTGGTATGTTAGGACTGTTGGAAAGATATCTGGCTTTTGGTTCATACTGAAACACAAGTTGAACCAAAAATCTTAGGGAAAAAATGGGTGGTGAAACTGGATTTATCAATTCATTGGTATAGGAAATTCCCTCAATCAGTGCAGGTCAGTATCTTCTCTGCAATGTCATGGTCTTGGAGAGCACTAGCACACTGAGAGTGGCTTACTTCCTTGTACAAGGTGCCTCCACACATGATCATCCTAACTTTTCTTCTTGTCATATATTTCCGTTACTCCTATTTTTTCAAACTCCACTGTTAGTTATTTGTTGCAGTCTACTATTAATTAATCCATTAGATTTTCACCTCTCAAGATTTTAGAAAGGAAAGTGTTTCATTTTTGCAACTCTGTGTTTGACATTCATCTTCTCAGTTAAGAGGGAACAATTTTCTTACAAATAAATGTTCCTTTTTAAAAGGCACTCCTGAATTTTTCTGTTTTTCTTTGAGTTTTGCTGTTGTTCCATCATTTTCAGTTGTGTCTGACTCTTCATGACCCCATTTGGGGTTTTCTTGGCAGAGATACTGGAGTGTTTTGGCATTTGCTTCTCCAGCTCATTGTATAGATAAGGAAACTGAGGCAAAAAGTTAAGTGACTTGCCCAGTGTCACACGGCTAGTAAGTGTTTAAAGGTATAGAGCAAGGTCACATAGCCAGCATGTGTCTTAGGTAGGACTCAAACCCTGGTCTTCCTGGCTCTAAAGGCTGTATTGCTAATCACTATATCATTCTGCTTCTCAGGAAGAAAATTTTCCTTTGGGATCATTCTCCATTTCTATTTAATTTTTGTGCAGGTAAACCTTCAAAAATGTGAAATATTTGACTTAAAAATGTTGAAAGACCCTGTGGATTATATAGCTACAGCTAATAATAGTGAGACCTTGGAAAAAATAGAAGGTTGCATGAAAGTATGGATCAAACAAACTGAACAGGTAATTTTCAGATACAGAGACTATTTCCAGAGTCTGTACCACTAAAACAATACAGAAAAATTAATATATTAGATAGGTCATTCACACTATCACACAATAACTTGAGTTCTTTAAAATAGATTTTTTTTACCACTAATAGTCCTTACATAATAAAAGAGGAGAGATTCAATTTGTTTTTCCTTAGTAATAAGTTAACCATAAAATAGGGCATGGTAAGAAATGAACACGAATTCCTTTATTTATGCATATGCCTGAAGAGCTGCAGATTTTTCTTAAAGTATCAAGAAACGACTCCATATTTTGTCAAGGGATAATGTATACTAGAGATAATATCCACAGAAAAATGAGAAACATTTTATTTTTTTGTGAGGATCCTCTCTCAGTGGGAATCTTGGATTGAAACTTTTTCTAAATGAGGTGCCACCAAATTCCTAAAAGAAGTGATATTTTGTAACGAATGTCAAAAAGAATAAAAGAACAGAAAGCTAACCATTTGAAGTTAATGTTAGCAGTTTGCAAGTTAATTCTATTCTGCACTATCCACATAGTTTCTTGTCCCATATTTGGAAGTAAATGCATATTCAGGTAGAGTATTTCATATCAGAACTGTTAAAAATATCTAATGGCTGCTAGAATAACTTTACAGTTTGTAATCATTCTTAATAACTTTCTTTTATTTTGAGACCACAATACTGACACTTTAGTGGATGGCTGTCATCCACAGCATAGCAGAGTGTTAAAATTTGCCTATCATAAATATTTACATATATACATACATATATTTATATTCCTTTTCTTAACTTCATGACTTTTCCCCTTTTTATATCTAAGATATTCCTTGTGTCATTGAAGGTTCTTGCTGAAAACAATCAGTTACGGACAGAAGCAGATGACCTTGGGCCGCGAGCAGAACTGGATTACTGGAAGAAAAGACTTTGCAAATTTAACTATCTTTTAGATCAGCTGAAAGGCCCAGATGTGAAGACCGTGTTGGGAGTGCTTGCTGCTGCAAAATCAAAACTTTTGAAGGTTCTCAGCTGTTTCTTTCTTATTTATAGGTTTTGTTGCTACTTAGTGGGTTCAGTTGTGTCTGACTCTTCATGACCTCATTTGGAATTTTCTTTTGCCATTTCTTTCTCCACCTCATTTTAAAGATGAGGAACCAGAGGGAAGGAAGGTTAAGTGACTTGCTCAGGGTCACACAGCTAGTAAGTGTCTGAAGCCAGATTTGAAATCAGGAAGCTGTGTCTTCCTGACTCTAGGCCCAGAATTCTATCTACTGTGACATCTAACTGCCTATTTATAGAATAGAAATGGAAAATTTTTCAAATTGGATTATCTGTCAATCTCTTACATGGGCTATTAATTAGGATTCTAGCTAGGTATGTTGGCACACATCCATACTCTCTGCTATCAGTGAGACTAAGGCTGGAAGATCTCTTGAGATCGAGGTTTTATGCTGATTAGGAGTCCTCACAAAGGTTGGCATCAATACTGTGAACCCTTGGGAGTCAGGTTTGGCAAGAGGTTTCCCAAGGAAAGGTGAGCCAGTTCAGGTCAGAAACAGAGCAGGTCAAAGCTCCCTGCAGATCATTGGTAGGATTGACTTCGGTGTAGTCCTTACACTTACAATCTCAGGGAGATTTTCAGTCTTAAAAATAGGATTATAAAAAGAAGCTAACATTATTAGGCATGTACAAAAGATCATAAAATGGAAATTATTGACCCAATGCACGTTACGTCTATTTTCAGTTTTTGGAGGGTCATTAACCTTTATATTATACACATTTCCTATTTAACACATATATGTTCCCTTTATAATACAAATTTTGACTCATAATGGGATATAAATTAATTTTATAATATATTGATGCCATTTATTGCTAAAGGCATCAATATCCATCAGCAGCCTTTATTAGGTATTGGCTTGCATAGGAGGTGTGCTTCACTTGATACTGAGAAAACATTGTCAGAGGGACATGCACACAATACACTATTGAGTGCTAGCAAATTTACTCGGAGTCATCCTGAGTGATATTAGTAAGGGTTAGATGCATTAATTCCCTTTGCTTCTAGAGGATACTTAGAGCTATCAAGAGAAGAAAGATATGGGAGGATGGGTTAAAGCAGAATGGGCAGAAAAGATGGGTTTGAAGGGGCCTAGTACTATTTCAGCATTTGTAACCTGCACTCACAGGTATGATAATTTACTTTTTTTCATTGAGAGTCTTATCAGTTTATTTGCTAGAAGATATGGGAAACTGAGTCTGTTTTTTCATTCATCCCAGTTCATGATAATGACGAGAGAAACACAGGAAGATATATTTCTCTTTCTAGCCTTTGAAGATTGAGAATTTTCTAGCAACCATTGCTATGTGTATGTGTATACATAGGAAAGGAGATAATTCTGAATAAAATACTCCATGCTAATATATTCCCGCTTGTGAAAAAAATGTCAGTTGTAAGGGATAAACACAATAAAAATTGGGGCTTTGCAAATTAACTCAGAAAGTAAGAAATAAGAAATAGGATATTTAAAAAAAACATATGGTGAATTTGCTGCATAGCATCATGAAAAGATGCAGAACACAATGCATACTATATGACTATATTCTTCTGACAGTATGTCTCTCGGAATTAAAGTGTCATTGTGCAAACTGTTCAAGCAAGAACAGAAGGGTTATGAAGCAAAAGTAAGCAATTCTGCATCACCAAACTAGGAACTCAGCTGCACTCACAGATGCACTCACAGGAAACTATTTGCCTCTCTATTTGTGCACATAACTCCCATTAGTATTAAAATGAACACCATAGACATATATTCTAAGAAGCTAATGGAGCTTATTAACTTTGTTTTGGAATGAGATATAACTCATTGTAGAAGTTCTGTGCCCCTACATTTTAATTTTAGGCTGATTGAAGAGTTGTAGATATGATACAATGAGCAAAAATATCAAAGTATGAATTTCCTTTTTATGTTTTGCTCATCACTGTTGTTCAATAGGATACTGATCATGCAATCATCTTTTTTTCTCCTGAGTAGATCATGGTGTATTGCCAAATGGTATAGATTAACATTGAAAAAGCTCAGTAAAGTTTTCTTTCTAAATATGGTCCAAATGTCCTATTTTCTTATCATTATGGAAAAGTTCTTCCCCCTTCTAGGTTTAGTCCTTGAGTAGAGTAGAACAAACTGGCATGATGATATGAGGAAATTGCAATGAAATCATTTCCATAGAAACTGTGATATTAGATATTTCTTTATCCTGATGTTTTTTTTGGTGGCTTATGCTTAGACTTGGCGGGAGTTGGATTCTCATATTACTGATGCAGCTAATGAAGCCAAGGACAATGTCAAATTTTTGTACACACTTGAAAAATGCTGTGACCCCTTATACAATGGTGACCCTGTAAGTAAAACATTTTTACTCACTTATTTAACAAATAAGATTTCTTATACTAGCTAAAATGAATTCAGATTTTTAGGTCACTGGTTTTATAGGCAGTTCTTTAAAAATTAATTTCATCTTCTGGAGAAAAACAAATAAAACCCTCTGCTTAGGAATTTAGCTACGGGTATTTTAAATGAATATAAAGCATAAGTTTCCATTTAAAAAAGTACAATTTACATGAAGTGATATATCTTTAGAATGCAGTTTGGCATAACGGATAGGGTCAGAATCAGGGAAACTTGGGTTTAGGTTCTGTCTCTGACGCATAGTAACACAGTGATCTTAGAACAGTCATGACTTCTCAGTGGTCCCAGATAACTCCTTAAGACCTCATATTATAGAGTTTTGGGGAAAGTTCCTTAACCAATCTGTGTTATTCATTTATTTCTTTCCTCATAAGCCTTTTACTAAGTCTTTACTCTGTAGTAGTAGTAGTAGTAGTAGTAGTAGTAGTAGTAGTAGTAGTAGTAGTACCCTTATGGAGAATAGCAATTTTTATGTTTCCCAATTCCTTTGAGAACAATTAATCATATTTTCACTGGCATTGGTTCATTCTCATTAAGAACAAGTAGTTACATGTTTCTTGTGTTGTGCCTTTTGCAGTGTGTTGTGGGAATGATACAGTGCTGGTAAGACATGAGCAGTGATAGCCCAAGTGTACATGATTCTCCCTATTAGAATGTGAATTCCTTGAGATAAGGGAATACCTTACTTTTCAACTTGTCCCTGGCAGTTAGCATAGTGTTTTGCATTTGGTAAGTGCTTAAAAATGCTTTTAAAATAAACAAATAAAATAGTCATAGTAAATAATGGATAGTTGAAATGGTTTACCAAAGGGTTGAGATTAGGAAGAGAGGAGAGTGAAAGAGTAGGGGACATGGCTTAGGATAATATTATGGGATAAAGGCAATGGAGATCATAGGGAAGGTAAATAGTAGTGTTGTGGGAAATTCTGACAGAGAAACCCAAACAGCACTCAGGAATAAAGAAGAGCAGTTTATTGATGCGCTGGCCCAAAGCAGAGTAGCCTCTGATACTCTGGGCAGCCAAGAAGTGTCCAAGCTGGATATCTCTTAAGCATGAAAATGCATGCAGGTTTTCACAGGTACATCGTGGTGAGCTACTTGGCAGACAGGAAGGCATATTTCAGTAAACAGAGGCATAAATCATGAAGTTGGTACTGAACTACAGACTTCAGGGGAACAAACAGTATGTTCTACTTTCATTTTGGGGGTCTCAGCTCGAGCCTCAGTTTCATCCCTTGTGTTTTCCCATAGCAGTAGCTTAAGGAGGAAGAAGGTGAATGGAAAGCTGGAAAGATAAAATATTGTCAACTGGATAAAGGCAATTTGGAGTTCTGAAAACTGGTATCTGTGGATGTTGGAATATTAAGGTTATGACCATTCTTGTGTATAGCTGAGATAGAATGTAGAATTAGGTCATGAGAATTGAGTCAATTGAGAAGTGGGAAAATTAGGGTATATAAGGAAACCCCAACATGGATATTGAAGTTCTTAGAATGAAGGCAGGAATGGAGGTAGAGAGGAAAACTGCAATCTATTCTGGTAACTCAAGGAAGAGGAATCTCTTTGGGAGGCTAAGACTGATAATATAGATTTGGGAATCATCTAGGCTGAACCTTGAGGGAAGCCAGGGAAAATAAGAGGAAAAGATGATGGAGGCAGAGCACTCTAATGATGGGGGATAACTAGTAGAAAGGCAGATAGGAGGAGGTGAAAGGTAGGAGGTGTAGTGTAATATTTGTTCCCAAATCACAGAGTACATAGAGGGGTATAAGGTGAAAGAAGACTGGAAAAGTAGAAAGAGGTCAGCCTATAAGGAGATTTCAAAAAATTCGAACCAGAAGACTTTATACTTGATTCTGAAAGAAATGGGTGAGTGAGGGTAAAGGGATAGGGATTGTGATTGTGAGACAATAATGGGGTTCTATGAGACCCAGAGAGCCTGGCCAGACCTTTCTTAAGGCCAGCCCAAAGTCAGGAGAATTTCAAACGAAATGTGGTTGGACCTTGGACTGTGAATAGGAATTAAAACCTCACCTACTGGAAGGCTTTTTCCTCTCAGAGGGCTCTGTACATCAGCATGCACTGTGCCAAACCACCCTCAAATCTAGTAAACCAAATGATTTGAATGATACTAGTCAATTATGTTTGAGCAATGTGTAAGGGTGGGCTCTCATCCAGCTGCAGGAAACTTACACAGTCATGCGCTCTCTTGGCCTGGGTACTTGGAGGGGGCAGACACAGCCCACTGTAGCTCCCCACTATCTCTCCTTCTTAACTTTCTGAGCCATGTGCTTTACTAATATTTAATATGCTTTAATAAATGCTTAATGCCCCAAACTGGTGCAGTAGCCTCTAATTTCTAATTAGTTTCATATTAGGACCTGTGATGTTTAAAATCTAAATTGTTGTTGCTTTAAATTAGAAGCTTCAGCACTAGTCTTTGGGCATTAAACATTTATTAAAGCATAGAGGTATTCACAAGGAGTTCAGAAAGTTAAGAAAAAGAAGTCCTCAAGTCCTCCTCCATGAGCCTACTTTAATCAGGAACTCTCCAGCAAGGTGATTGTGGAAGTTTTTTATAGGTCTGGAACAGAGGCAGTCCTTACACACTGCTTCAAGCTGATTGGTTGGCGTCATCCAAATCCATTGGTTTTGAAGGTGTTCTCAAGTTGAGTTCACAGTCTAGCTTCTGAGAACAATACCTTCTTAAGGGATAGCCCTGTGATTTCAATCCAATTAACTTGAAGTAGGCTTAATCAGCAGTCAATCACTCTCACTTGATTCAATCAGTATAGATTAATCTCCAGGTGGGTCTTTGAGTATCTGCTAAATCCCATTATTTCATCACAGACCCCAGCTCAGTCTCCCTAAACTTGGGACAGTAATAGGGCAATGCCTTATAATTTTAATTGCCGCATGATCAGGCATTCTTTAGAAAAAAAAATTACCTTATCTAGCTGAATAGAAGATGGATTGGAATAAGGGGAGATGAGACAAGAATGACAGTTAGAAGGCTTTGCAGTAGTACAAATGAAAGGTGATGAGAGCCTGAACCTAGGTGAGGCAATTGGGAGTTAAGTGACTTGCCTAGGGTCACACAGCCAGTAAGTGTCAAGTGTCTGAGACCAGATTTGAACTCAGGTCCTCCTGACTCCAGGTCCAGTACTCTATGCACTGTGCCACCTAGCTGCCCCCTAACATCTGCACTCTGATGAGATATTGGAAGAAGACTTTAGTAAAGGAGCACTGAATAGTATTAATGGAAATTAATAGTAATTTCCAAGGTAAAGCTTGTTCTGAAAAAACATTCAATTTCTGTCAGAATTTTTTTTTTCTCCTAAATTCTTACCCGGTGTCTTTCAGGTATCCATAATTGATGCAATTCCTACACTGATCAATGCAATTAAAATGATCTACAACATATCTTGTTATTACAATACTTCTGAAAAAATAACTTCTTTGTTTGTAAAGGTGAGTGCACATTAGGGGATTGTGATCATTCTGTTTTTTCTCCAAATAATACAGTTCTAATTAAAAAGTTATCAATCATATTGATAGGACTCAATGCTCATGTAGCCTGCCACTAAAAAAAAACCTAGCTCAGTTATATCTAATGTCTAAAACAAGGGTATTAAATTTTTAGTGGGAAAACAGTAAGGTTGATCTAAGGAAAATATGATTGTAAGATCATGTGTTCTATTAGTTGCTTTGATATTTGTAACATAAAAAATTGTGTTTTCAAAACTTTTACATAATATTTGGGACATTAATTCATTTCACCTTGAGACATTTCAATAAAATTATTATATTAAATTATCACTTCCTGTTCCATATTTAATACTTTAGAGTTTCATGTCTATTTGATGACACTTGTTTTCTTGATAATGTTAGAATAGGAATAAGAATAAGTCATTGGAAACTGTCCGAAAGCCTATAAAGCAATAATTACAATTCTCTCTCTCTCTCTCTCTCTCTCTCTCTCTCTCTCTCTCTCTCTCTCTCTCTCTCTCTCTCTCTCACAGACACACACACACACACACACACACACTGATTTTTACACATTGTTTCCTGACTCTCAAAAAGCTTGGAGGCACTACTGTCATTCCTATTTTGTATTGTTCTTTTTTTCAAGAACATAGAGATATTTGAAGTATTGATATATGAGCCAAGATAAAGGAGCTGTGTTAATTTAGGACTATTGTTTTTTCTTTATCCGCCCCTTCTCTGACACCCCAGAATGGTCTTATATCTTTGTCTTTTTAGGGAACCACTCCTATTTTGGTTAGTTCTTAAACAGCTATTACCTTTCCCTATTACTTTGAGCTGAAATCTTTTAGCTTTCTTGATTCTCACTCACAGGTCTGTCTAATCTCAGATCCTGGTTACCCAGACTACTTTGTTATCACCGGAGTGTTGGTAATGTGCTTAATCATGTAGTTAACAGAAGGAAAAACAGTAACAACAATACCACATATCGAAAAGAAGATGTCATGGGATCTTAGAGTCAGGAGGCTTTCATATTCATGATCATCAATGTTCTTGTAGTCATTGTATTTTTAAAATGCTTCCTTTTTTTTTAAAACTTAAAATTCAAGGTGACAAATCAGATGATAACCGCATGTAAAGCTTATATTACCAACAATGGAACTGCTACCATCTGGGACCAGCCTCAGGATGTAGTTATGGAAAAAATATTATCTTCTATTAAACTCAAACAGGTATGCTATAGATCAGTAAGTAAAAATAAGAGAATTCAATTCAATAAGAATTTTTTATTTGGCTTCTGAGTTATAGGTTCTTTGTTAGGCATTAAAGATACAAAGACCAAAATCAAACAATCCCAATCCTCAAGGGGCATATGTAATACTGAGGAAGTAGGAGGTACTATATGTGTAAATGGAAGTAAATTAAATAAATATGTGTCTATGAATATTTGGTAAGTGTATCCCAAGACCTACAACTTCAAGCTCTGAGTCAACAAGGATAAGGTTCAATCTTGGAAGCTCCCACAAAAGAGTGTTCTGTTCTCATTTGCTCATGTTACCCCTGTCCAAAATGCATTTTATGCTATGAATTCACTCTATGTTTTATTTTTATAGATGTCTTGGTTTATCAGTTTGAAAATAGATGAATAATTTAAACATTGTTATACCAAATGCTTTCAATTTTCCCAGGAAGTGTTTGCAAACTATAATTTTGTCATTTTCTCTTGGAAAAAAAATAATGTAATACATTTATTGTACCTCTCATGATACTTTTTCTTATTTTTTCTTTTGGTTTTTGATATCAAGGAATATCAGAATTGTTTTCAAGAGAAAAAACAAAAGCTTGAACAAAATCCAAATGAAAAGCAATTTGAATTCAGTGAAATGTATATTTTTGGAAAATTTGAGACTTTTCACCGACGTCTTGCCAAGATCATGGACATTTTTTCTACTATTACAAGATATTCAGTTCTTGAGGATTCCAAAATTGAAGGGCTAGAAATTTTGGCAACCAAGTTTCAGGTAATGTACCTCAGAAACCAATTTTGCCAACCTGACTGATAATTATCTTTAAATATTTTATGCCTTTAAATCATTTGAAGGGCACTTTAAAAGAGTAAGATGTAATTTGCCTATTATGAAAAATATGTATTTTTGTCCTTTATGAAAAGAATAAATCTCTGTGAGATTTAACAATAGTTTTGACATGTTTTACGTATGAACCTCAGTATCATATATTATGTAATTTAGAAAAAAATAGGTTTTCTTTGATATCAAAAGTAAAGCATAACCCAACCCACCATATTATGACTCCTCTAAAACAGGTGATAACTTCTCTACTAGAATACTAACTGGTCACATGTACAGAGTAAATTCTGCCCAACTATAACACTGTTCTTTTTTTCTTTCTTTTCTTTTCTTTTTTGCGGGGCAATGAGGGTTAAGTGACTTGCCTAGGGTAACACAGCTAGTAAGTATCAATTGTCAACTGTCTGAGGTCAGATTTGAACTCAGGCCCTTTTGAATCAGGGTCAGTGCTTTATCCACTGCACCACCTAGCTGCCCCAAAACTGTTATTTTTTAACTGGTATTTTTGTTAACTCTTTTAGTTTATTAGTTTACTCAGTGTCTTCCCTTTTTTTAAATCCTCAAATCAATTATAGTAACAGTACAATTTTATGCTGAGGATGACTATAAATTATTTTTGTGTACTTTGCAAGTAAAATGCTTTACAAATTTGTGGTAAGTCTAATGACAGAAGGAAAGTAACAATTATTAAAATATTGGTACTTTACTTTGGAATGTATTATATATTTTATTATAGTATATTGAACTTCTTAATTATGCTTACCTTAGATAGATTGGTGACTATGAAGATATCCACTATAGAAAAATGTAGAAACCTGCCTGTTTTCTTCCCTTACTTTCATGAAGGACACTTCATATGTGTATAAATCATTTTCATAATGACTTTGGAGAAATGAGAAAGTAGGAACTACTGGCTAGTAGGTGCTTAAGTCTTCTTAAATCTTTTTCTTTTTAAAAATAATGGTACTGATAATTTTTGCCATTCATATGGAATTTTCCCCTCCTTTAGGTGAACTGAAATACACTAAATACCTTTAAAATTGTTTTTTATACAAATTTTGTATCCCCAAAATGTATCCAACATCAGTTGCTTCTGCATGTACTTGGTCAAGTTGACCTATTTTTCTGATTTTATCTTCTAAAGTGTTATTTACATTTCCTTATATAGCAAATGGAATCCTGAGGAGTTGAGGCTAGGTATATTGGTTCGGCAATCACCAACAATGAAAAACTTTCAGTAGAAGTACTCACATACCTTCTGCATTTCATATCTATTTGTTTTCTTTTTAGCTTCATCTATAAAAGACCTTGAAATGATCTGGCTTAGCTAGCTTCCACATGAAATTTTCTGTAGGTTCAGGTGTCCTCCCTCCCCCAAATACCACTTTATTCCATAATATTTTTCAAATGAATTTGAAGTCTAAATTAGTTTTGCTCTTGGCTGCTATGTCTCCCTCACTTCTTTGGTAAGTATGTATCAGCTGAGGAAAGTTCTCACTTATTTTGGGTTCTTGGTTGTGTAGTTTATGTTATGCATTAACCTTCTTCAAGAAATAGTGATAATTTGAATCATAGGTCTTTAATTCATTTCCCATTTTTCAAAGTCAAAAGCTTGTTCAAATAGATCTATTTGTAGCTTCTTGTATTTCATCAAGTGTCACCTTTTCTTTTAATTTCATTTTGATTTTATCTGCTGCTCAATCTACCTGAAAGTTGATTTATGAAAGCAGAAACAGATAAAATATAAAATTGTTATCTCTATTAAAATAGCAACTTTTTCTATACTTGTGGTTCTTTGTAACCAACTTACCATGTGAACTTTGGTAAGTTATTACAGTTTATGGAACCATAACTCTATGACTATAACTTTAGATTTTCTCTAAGTAGAAAGTAGATTTTTTTATTAATATAGGGTATAATTCTATAATTGCAGGACCTCAAGGAGTAGGTTAACTTTAATTGGAAACTCAATTCAGAGAGTTCATATTTTATTTACCAAGAGATTGTGCCTCATGTTTAAAGTGAAATGACCTTTAAAGGTAGACCATGGTAGAAGACACAATCTTGTTCATAAAGATTCTAAGCCCATGTCAACAGTTTGGGGAGTTTTGTTTGAGGATGGCTTAGAGCATGGTTAAGAATGATCACGAAGAATTACAGTTCATTATTCAGAGCAAACACAACTTCTGAGATTAGTATTCTTGATGAAAGGAATTGCCTAATTCATACTTTCATTTGCACAAACTACAGCTGTGCAGGAGCAAAGGGAGGTCATGAATCTTAAGAACTCTTCATGTGGTAGATTATAGTTGTGAATTTTATTCAAGACATTTGAAGCTTCAAAGACTGTTTCATCCTTAGCTGTTGTTATTTGGCATTTTTTTTGGGGGGGGGCACATTTTCTCTTGTGATATGTATTTTTTTTGAATATTGTTTGTATTAAAAGTTTTTTTTTTAAACCACAAGTAAATTGTTTTTTTCACACTGAATTTTAATTTTGTAATTATTTTCACATGGTACTTAAAAACAGTTTAAGACAAGGCTCCTTTCTTCCTACTGATATAGTTTGTACTTTATTTTATAATTTAAAGAATGAATTTGAATTTTACAAAGTTTAGAAAGATCTTTATGATATTAAAAGTTATCTTTGTCCAAATATTTTGTGAATTTAGTAGCTATATGTAAAAAAGTAGTATATTAGTATTTTTTAAAGTAGTATATTACTATTCATATAATAGTATACCCCCAAACATGATCATATTGAGGGAAATTTTGATTTGTAAAATGTTCATTCGTTATCTACATTTAAAAACTTCTCTCTTAAAGTGTTTCACTGTAGCTTTACCATTGCTTTATTTTTTTTGTAAATATTTTAGAGCACTATTGCCACCATAAAGAAAAAAGAGTACAATTTCTTAGACCATCGGAAAACTGATTTTGATCAAGATTATGAAGAGTTCTGCAAGGAGACTAATGACCTTCATGTAGGTTGTATGATGAAATTCTTATTGACATTCTTATGTTTATTTTTTCCTCTTCTGTATAATACTGCTAATCATTAGGGATTCAGAAGGGAGAGGTGTCTTCATTATAGAGGTGAATGATATCAACCTCTGTCTGTGTTTTTTGATTTCAGATTAATAATTGAGTGCTCTTTCTCATGGATTAAAGGGTCATAAATATAGCTTTGGATAATGATTTCTAATAACACTCTATTGCAGTACAAGAAGAGAAAATCTCCTTCCTCTAAGTTAGTCTTAAAAAGTTTAACTTTCAGCCTCTGTGGAAAACTGAGATTAATAACATGCACAAATTTATTCTATTTATTTGAATCAAATAGTTGTAATAATGAGCCAGATTCTACTTTCTGCGTTCAAAATGGTGCAATCAATGCATATTTTCGATGGTAGAGGGCAGAACTCTCTTGACTGCCCCCCCTCCAGGAATTATTGACTTGAATTAAATTTACTCAGTTCAAGGTGAGAATCATTTCATTCCCTTAGAAATCAGAAGTCTGTGCAACATATGGTGCAAAAGGAGATGTTTTGTATGACAAGAAAGTAAGTCCCTACTACCTACTTTGGCAGCTACTGCTCCTCTGTGCTAGCTATTTCATTAACATGTGCTGATCCATATACCTTAATGGGAAAGTGAGACACAACAGCAGATCCTGTCTCCTTGCCTTAGAATCAATTTTCATTTTGGGTCACAGGATCATAGCTCACAGTGCCATAAAACTGCTGCTGGAAGGGACCTTATTGGCCATCTATAGTTCAATCCCTGTCTAAAACATATAGGGAAATTGAATTCCAGGGTTAAAGTGACTTGCCCAAGGTCACACAGAGAGTAAGTGTCAGAGGTGAAATCTGAACTGAATTCTTCTGACTCCAGAGCCAGTGTTCTTTCCACACTGTTTTTCTTTAATTCTTTTCATGATTATAAGAGGCAGCATAGTCTGGTGGATGGAGAGTGAACTGAGGAAGCCCAGGTTCAAGTCCCATCTTTGATAAATACTATATATGAACAAGTCATTTAACCACTCAGAATCATAGGAAACTCCCTAAGACTGTAAATTGCAGAGGTGGACACCATCTGCATTGATAGAGGGAGTTAGTTTCTCACTAGGAGCTCTTTACAACAATGAAATAACAGACTTGGTCCCAAAGAAACAAGCATTTTTATGGCTCATTCAACAGGATAAAAAGAATGCTTATACATATTTGAAGTTACCTTGCAGATAATTAAAAAGTTAATTATCAATCAACTCTAATTGGCATTGTTTAAGTGGAAAAAAAAGCTCAAAATACTCTAAGAAGAGATATGCTTTACTTGTTTTTTTTCTGTTAAACTATAATTATCTTAGGTCTAAATCATAGACTTGAGTAGAACTTGAAGTAATTTCCATTACTGGCTACTATAAGTTAATTTTGTCCTTATTTATTTTTTTTATTTTTTGGTGAGGCAATTAGGGTTAAGTGACTTGCCCAGGGTCACACAGCTATTACGTGTTAAATGTCTGAGGCTGAACTTGATCTCAGGTCCTCCTGAATCCAGGGCTGGTGGTCTATCGATTGTGCTACCTAGCTGCCCCCTGTCCTTATTTTTTATTGAATTTAAGGTCTTCATCCAGAATATCACCTAAATTGGGTGGGTGTGGTGGCTCATGTCTATAGTCGCTGCTGCTCAGGGATGCTGAGGCTGGTGGATTGCTTGAGTTTAGAAGTTCTGAGGTGCAATAGGACTAAAGCAGAAATAAGTATGTGAATAATATGTCTAGCCCTGAGGATTGGAGGCTCACTAAGAAGGAGTAAGGTGGTCCAGGTAAAAAAAATATGGAGCAGATTAAAGATTATATGTGAATTAGAATTGAAATCAGGCCTCTAGAGGGTGACCATTGCTCTTCCAGCCTGGATGAAATAGGGAATTCAACTCTCAGAAAATTGTGGAGATGAAATTTTAAGGGCCAGCTAGGTGGTGCAGTGGATAAAGCACTGGCCCTGGATTCAGGAGGACCTGAGCTCAAATCTGACCTCAGACCCTTGACACTTACTAGCTATGTGACCCTGGGCAAGTTAATTAACCCTCATTGCCCTGAAAAAAATAAATAAAGCAAAACACCCCCCACCACTTCCCAAAATAAATTAATATCCTCTGAGAATTCTTTATGATGAGGTATTATATTATTATAATAACACAATATGCATGCATATTTTGAGAATTAGAAATAAAATATTTAATATTTATTAAGCTAGAACTTTTTTAACCAATATGATTTTCTTTCTTTCTTTCCTTCTTTCTTTCTTTCTTTCTTTCTTTCTTTCTTTCTTTCTTTCTTTCTTTCTTTCTTTCTTTCTTTCTTTCTTTCTTTCTTTCTTTCTTTCTTTCTTTTTTGGTGGGGCAATTGGGGTTAAATGACTTGCCGAGGGTCACACAGCTAGTAAGTGTTAAGTGTCTGAGGTTGGATTTGAACTCAGGTCCTCCTGAATCGAGGGTCAGTGCTCTATCCACTGCACCACCTAGCTGCCCCAACCAATATGATTTTAATCAGTGAGAAACTCTGTCAGACCTTAGTCTCTATGCCATCCCTATAATATTTGATAATATCGAATCTTTCCTCCTTGAAACTTTCTCCCTTTTTTGTCATCCTTGCCAATAAATTATCTTAAGTCCTTACACAAGTTTGTTTCTTGTTTGTCTTTTCCTCTGGCTTCTTTTTTGTCCTAGTTGTGAGCATTCCCCAAAGTTTAGTCCTTTCTTTCCCTTAGATAATTTATTTATTCTTATAGCTTTGCATATCACTTTTATATGAATGAATCCCTCTGGAGAAAACATCCACTTCTACCAAAGTCATTATGGATTCTTTGGATTAGGGTAAGGTCTAAGACAATGGGGTGCAATGAATGTTGGGGAACAGCATAGAAGAGGGACAAATACAACTATAGGCTTGAAACATAAAGTAGTGGGCAGATAGTGAAGTGGAGTTATCTGGGTGATATATCCACAAGTTAGCCATCGGGGAACCACAATGAGCTGTTCAAGCACATAGCAATATGATAGGTCAGGTAAAAAACATATAGACAGGAAGAACCTAGACCCTGGAGAACAAATCAAACCAAGAAGAATTTATTAAGTGCCTACTAATTACTAAGTACTATGAAAGCAGACTGGGCTGAGTAAGAAATTAGGAAAAGACAACAGATAATGAAAGTGTAATGATTGGAATGATGCCACCTGGTGGAGACTTACTGTAGTAAAGCTCTGCCATGAGGAGAAGGTCTTTGAGGGCAAGCCATGTGGTCAAGCTCCTTAGCATCAGGGAATGACGTTTGCTTGTGGGTACTGTCTATTGAGGATACCAGCCAATCAACTTGAGGAGCCTCTCATTTCTGGGAGGGGGACATGAAGTAGGAAGTGGACGCTGGTGGAGGGGTTCTCGCTCTTTTGGCTCCTGACCTTGCCTTGGTAGGTCAGATGATAGGGTCTCTTAGAAATAGTTAGATTTTTACCTTTCTCTCTGATCCTAATGCTCTGTAATAAATACTTAAACACTTAAATACTCTTGATAAAGCTTATAATTTATTGGCAACCACTCATTAGATTTTAGATAGTATAGCTAGAATTTTATCCCCTTACAAAAGCAAAGAGGCAGGCTAAGTTCAGGGAAACTGAGTAAGATGTTGAATTGGCTTCAGCATTAGAAAAATTGGGATTTGAGTTTTTTCTCTGCTACTTACCGTGGGAGTTGTGTGGCTCTGGGCAAGTTGAATTGTAGGTTTTTGAGTACACTCTTGAATGTGGTCAGACCTGTGCCTTAGACACAGTGGAGGATGACTTACGGAGAGACTGAAATTTAGGTTATGGGAAAAGGATGATGAATTATCTGCTTAGAGATGTTACTAGATCCTTGGGAGCTGATAATATCTGAGAGAGAGAGAAGAGTAAACTCCTGGGGAACATCTATGCCAAATAGTAGATAATGAATGTAGCAAAGGAAACTGAGGAGTTGGTCAGACAAGAGAAGAGCCAGAAGAAAGCAGTATCATTAAAGTCAAGTAAGGAGAGTATTTTCAACTGCCAACTAGATGTATCCACCTGGAAATTACTTAAAGTTAACTTTTATTTCTCAAATTCATGACCTTTACAACTGAACTATGTTCTTCCACATGAAAGTAATCCCCTTCTAAAATAGATTACTTTTGTAATACAAAGGCACCATTATTCTAGTGATGTGGACTGAAAACCTCACCAAATTCAACATTTCCAAAATTGAACTTACAACCCCATTCTTTTTTTTTCCTCTCCTGCCTACTGTATTGGACTTCCTGAACTCCTCATCTTTTTGTCCATGCCCTTTTCTTGTCTTAACTTCCCTTTTGCTTCCAATGGCACCACCATTCTCCTAATCACCTATACTCTCCATCTCAGTGTCATCCTTGACTCCTCACTTTTAATCATTTACTATATAGTCCATTCTGTTGCCAAATCTTTCCATTTCTACCCCTACAACATTTCTCATATTTGTCCCCCTCTCAAGCTCATATAACAGAAGCTTTAGTTTAAGCCCTTATTACTTCCTACCTGGATTATTGCAATAGCCTTCTAACTGGTCTTCCTGTCTCAGATCTCTCCTCATTCCAATCCATTCTCCATTTAGTTGCCAATTCAATTTTTCTAGAGTGTGTGAACATTTTCCCTACTCTTCCCCTCTCATCTATGACCTCCAGTAATTCTCTGTTTCCTCCAGGACCAAATATTGTTATTATTTGCATTTCACACTCTTCATAACTTGGATCCTTCCAGCCTTTCCTGTCTTCTCATGCTTTCTTTTTCTCCATACACTCTTGGTTCCAGCAGCAGTGGTCTATTTGCAGTTCCTTGAACAGGACACTTCCCTTCTTTTCTTTGCACTACTTTTCTTCTATCCTTGGAATATTATGCCTCGTTACCAGTGCATTATGCCTTGTCACCAGTGCCTCTTATTCTTCTTGGCTTCCTTCAAGATTTGGCTCAAATTCTACTTAATTCCATGAAGCCTTTATGGGGTCTCCCCAGGTAATAATGTTAATGTACTTTCTCTCTTAGAGTGCCTTAGTTTATACACACACACACACACACACATACATAGACATACACACACATATATATACACATATACATATAACATGTGCATAAGTAGGTAGAGACAATATATATACATATATACATACACACATACACACATACACATATATAATATGTGTGTATAAGTAGGTAGAGACTATATATACATACGTATATACACACACACACACATGTGTGTGTGTATATTTATATTGTCTCTACCCACTTATTTCCCCCATCAGAATGTAAGCTCCTTGAGGGCAGGGCTGTTGGGTAAGAATGAAATCCAGGTCATCCTGTCTCTGAGGCCAACTCTCTACATTTTCTTTAATTATTCTATTCTGTGGTTCATGATAAATAAATAAAGTAGCTATAGCCCAATTATTTTTTTTTTGTGGGGCAATGGGGGTTAAGTGACTTGCCCAGGGTCACACAGCTAGTAAGTGTCAAGTGTCTGAGGCTGGATTTGAACTCGGGTACTCCTGAATCCAGGGCCAGCACTTTAACCACTGTGCCATCTAGCTGCCCCTATAGCCCAATTATTTGATTCAACCATAATTTATTTTTTGTTAATCTCTATTTCTCTCTCTGTCTCTGTTTATCTGTCTTTTTCTCTTTGTCTTTCTCTCTTCCCCCTTTTCTTTCTTCTCACTCTACCTTCCTTATAAATGACATGAGTAAATGAGAGAAAATATAATTCAGGATGGCAGACCTGACATTTCTTTACAAGACCTTTACAGAAGCAGTTCACAAGGATAAGTGCCTATTTGCATTATGAATAATCTGGTTGTGAGTCTGGGCTTTTTGCTTCCAAAATACATTCCAATAGAGCTTTCATAACTCTAAGTAATTACCTTTTCCCAGCTGTTACCTTGTTCTGTATCAGTGCCCAGTGTCCCATTAGGTAATAGGGCATGGCATCAGACAAAATGTGATCCAAATGAACTGTATTAAAGGATTACTTGCTCCAATCTACTTTAAGGAATTTTGGTAAAAAATTGAGATTGGCAGAGTCGATTAATAGTCATTTTGTACTTAAAATTGAGATCATGACTTCTCTGAAATACATTCATATCAGCTTGTGACTGTTCGATTAATATGAGGTTTCCAAGGCTTTTCATTTCCATGATTAGGTTTTCTTTTCTTTTAGAACCAGTTACAGATATTCATGGATATCACATTTGAAAATATTCAAAACACAGAGCGAGGACTAATGATGTTGAAGAAATTTGAAAGGTAAAAGGAAATTTGAAATTATTTTCTTAAGGTATCATCTTTATGATCACAATAATATTAATATTAAAGAGGTTAACACAATTCCTTGCTTCCTTTTCTAATTAGAAAGAAAAAAAAACCTTGATAAATTTGTTTCCTCTGTTCCTCCCTACCTCAATCCTGACTTTTCCAGCCTCCCAGAAAGCCTACTTTTTGTTTTAAACTCATTTGAGAAAAGCTAAATTAGCCTGGATAAAATCAGAGATCTTTAGATCTGGGAGGAACCATAGAAATTAATTCAAACTCTTTATTTTACATATGAAGAAAATGAGTTTGAGAAAGCAAATGACTTGCCAAAGGTTATCTAATTAGTTTACTTTGAAACCAGCACTGATTCCCATGGTTTTTGACCAATATGCATTCTAAAAAAAACTGTGAGCAAGCAATCATGTTGCATAAGCAGCAAACTATGGAGACCCATAAAAGCGTACATGAAACATAGTTTTGCTATTTTAGTCAGATAAAACACAGAAAAATTAAGCTAACATGTAATGATTTGTATAATGAGTGTTGTGGTGTGGTAAATGATAAACAGCTCATATAAATAACTATAATTAGTTAGTAGTAAAAAAAAATCCTTAGTTTTTAACATTTTTTTCACTTTGTTTGCTCTGCAATATTCACAACTGGGATAGTGTCAACAGTTTTCCCTGATAGAATAATGCTAAAATTCAAAGACCATCAGACTTAGAGTTAGATGATCTGAGTACAAGTTCTCATACTTCCTAGCTGTGTGGCTTAACTTTTGTGGATTAGGTTCCTCGTGTATAAAATGGGGATAATTATTCTTGAACTACCTACCTCACTGTATTGTTGCGAGGGAGGAATTTTGTAATTTAGAAAGCACTATGTGAATGTGACTTATTATTATTGCTATTATCTTCACACACATATACACACATACTAATGAATTGGACTAGATGATTTCTAATGTCCCTTTTAAGTGTCAGATTTTGTGATTTTAGATTGTGGATCTTCCTTTCCAACAGCTAGATCTGTCTCTTTGCTGGCCCCCTTTTTCCTTTTCCTTTACTGTATCTGAACCCTTTTTAGAAAGGGTATTTACTTATAAAAGAAGTCAAGAATAGGTTCTCAGGTGATTAAAAGTAATATAAAATATACTTTATATACAGAAGGCTAAGTAGCTTCTAGTTTACTAGTCTATCCATTTATCTATATAACAATTTCCACTTCATTATAACAATCAGCTTTTGAATTATGTAGTCCAGGAACTAGGATATCTCTTCTGTGCTATTTACCCATACTATTTATTTAGTGTTTTGAAGTTTCCATCATCTCAGGTCACTGCTACAAGTTGTGAAAGGTATTGATAACATTGGCTAAGCAGTTTATTGCACCACCTGTGGTAGAGCCTTCTGAGCTTGTATTGGTTTGATCAGTTACAGTTGGACACATTTACCTTGACCCTAACATTGTGATTTCATTTTGGTCCTCTTTGAGCATAAAGGACAATGACCAACCAAGAAACCAGCAGTTTGTCAACTTAAGATGTGTGACTGGATACATAGGTAGTATAACCAGAGGAACATTTAAATCAAAATTATATTGGCTATAATATTAAGTCATTGAGAAATAACATTTATCAACAAGAAAGGTATAAAGTTGTAAGAAAACGTCTAATTAATTACTGTTGTGTATTTATATATTCATTGTGTTCTCTTTGGTTTGGGTTTCCTGGTATGATTTCATGCACTTATCCAAAGCTCTTGTGATTTAGGGACATGCCCAGAGCTCTCATGCAGATGTGCAGTCTGTTTTTAAAAAGTCCTTGCTAACATGTCTTTTCTCCCAGAGAAAGGCCTTAGCCTAACTGTTTAGAAATGGATTCTTTGTGACTAAATTTGGTCCAGCCAGTGCAAGGATAGTCTCTTAACTGTGCTTCCTTTGGCAAAATTTGACATGATCTTCCACAAATGGCAAATTGGACGTACTTGCAAAAGCTTCATTTTTTTGCATTATACACAATCTTGTCATTTAAATGAAATATTTGGAAGATTTATATTAAAATGTAGATAATCTGAGTTTTATCATTATTTACATTGCTTGAGTTCTAGGTTTGGAGTAGGCAATGAATGGAATCTCAGTGATCTGTCACAATCAGTTATTTCTCTCTTTATTATTCATATTACAGTGAGTTAGAAAAGCTAAAGAGAGCCTTCACTTCAGCCATATGACCACTTCCCCCTCTCCATGATCTGCTTTTAGAATTTTTGTGGAAAATCCATTTTCCTTCAAATCTTTTTTTTTCCAATATGTGGAACTATGTTACTCATTTTCTATAGATATCACCAAGAAAATCTTGGAGATATTTATTTTTTTCTTTCTCAACAAGCATTTTTTTGTTTTTTGTCATTTTCAATGCATATTTTATTTCCCTAATCACATGTTAAAACAATTTTTAACATTAAAAAAAAGTTTTGAGTTCCAAATTCTTTCTCCCTCCCACTCACTCCCAAGACAGTAAACAATCAGATATAGATTAAACATGTGTAATCATGTAAAACATTTCCATATTAGTAATTTTGTATAAGAAGACAAAGAAAAGGAATGAAAGTAAAAATGACATATTTCAGTTTGAATTCAGGCAATATTGATTCTTTCTCTGGAGGCAGATAGTATGATTCATTTTTAGTCCTTTGGGATTTTCTTGGATCTAAGCTCCTACTTTTTGCTAGGAACTGTCCTAAACTCTGGGCATAAAAAGAGAGGCAAAAATAGTTCCTGCCTTTGAGGAGCTCAGCGTTTAATGGGGGAGACAACATACAAATGATGTACAAACAAGATAAGTACAGGACACATTTGAGATTATTCTCTTCTTTTCTACCTTATTCTTCACCAAGTGTTAGAAGTTCATGTAGTAAACCAAATGTCAAGAGTAGAAGATTGAATATGGGTTCTTAAGATAAACTCACTTTTGTACTTAATATATTTAAATTTTTTTTTTTTTTAGTGAGGCAATTGGGGTTAAGTGACTTGCCCAGGGTCACACAGCTAGTAAGTGTTAAGTGTCTGAGGCTGAATTTGAACTCAGGTACTCCTGACTCCAGGGCTGGTGCTCTATCCACTGCGCCACCTAGCTGCCCCCTGTACTTAATATTTTTAAAGATAAAGTGACATAAATGAGGAAAGGTTTTATGGGTGATGAGCACCATATCCTGGATACAAATGTTCAGTTTTTAATTTTTCCATTTAATTATATATTTTAATTGAATATTTAATAAATTTTATAATAATTAAATGAGACACAACAAATGAAGAGTCCAAGTGGTATACTGGTATATAGAGCATATTAAAAGAGAGGAAGTTGTACAGGGTGTTGGTTAACTTTTCTTGTGAGGATCCATGGACAGACAGATGAATTAATGAATGACTAAATGATAATATTTGAATTAATAAAGCATTTATTAAAAGATTACTAAGTACAAAGTATTTGTACTTAGCTGGAGGATGTGGGGAGATACAAATAAACAATGAAACCACTCCTAGTCTGAAGAGTTCATGTTTACAGGGCAAAACAATACATATAGAAAGTTTCAGCTCCAATATCAGAAAGTCACATGTATTGAGGGCTGAATCTGAATTAGGGAAGGGAATGTCCATACTGATAAAATCAGAGAGACATCAAAGTATCAGATTATGATAAAAACAAAACTAATGCGTCCAAACACTGTTTCTTTAAAATTGAACTGGGACAGCTAGGTGGGGCAGTGGATAAAGCACTGTTCTTGGATTCAGGAGGACCTGAGTTCAAATCCAGCCTCAGACACTTGACACTTACTAGCTGTGTGACCCTGGGCAAGTCACTTAACCCTCATTGCTCTTAAAAAATAAAAAACAAAAACAAATAAAATTTATCTGACTTTAAAACTCTGACTGCCATGATTGCAGTACATATTAATTGAGAAAATTCAGCATATACTCAGGGCATTCAATCCGTTTCTTTCCACAAATATGCACTGCTCTGTGACTTTGGAGTCCTTTATGCATATCTCTATAGGCCTTTCAAAATTTACAAGTTTAATAAAAAGCAAAAACACAAATAACAACTTATTACCAAGATGATACAGTAATGCCTATATTTCATAACTATTTTGAATTATTTCAAATAGCATTATGAAACTAATTCATCCTTCTTACACAGAGAATACCATATGAATCAAGTGATTTCAAAATTTTGAGACATTGGTAACCCCTTTCATTTATTCTAAAATATCCTTTCTATTATTAGGTTGAATATACCCAACCTTGGAATTGATGAAAAATATCAGATGGTTCTTGAGAACTATGGAGCTGATATTGAGATGATATCCAAACTGTACATGAAACAGAAAAATGACCCTCCTTTGGCTCGGGACAAGCCCCCTATTGCTGGGAAGATTCTCTGGGCTCGGCACCTCTTTTACAGGATTCAACAACCAATGCAAATTTTCCAGCAGCATGCAAATGTGCTTAAGACAGCAAAGGCCAAGCACATAGTCCGGAAATACAATAAAATGGCAAAAATTCTCTTGGAATTTGAGATTCTCTATCACAGGGCATGGCTTCAACAAGTAAGAATGAACCTATTTTCTGCCTATCTGGTCAAACAGTGAGACACAGAAAAGCATGGAACATGCATGCATATGAACCTTTGTCTATATTTTTGGGGAGGAGTTTTGTTAACATTTGATTTTTATTATTATTGCATATAAAATAGTAGGTGTCACAGTGAAGATAGGAAGACTCATTTTCTTGAATTCAAAACCAGCGTCAGACTATTACTGGCTGTATGACCCTGGGCAAGTCACTTTACCTATTTGCCTCAGTTTCCTCAGTTACATTGCCTGTAAAATGAGTTAGAGAAAGAAATGGCAAACCACTCCAGTTTCTTTGCCAAGAAAACCCCAAATGAGGTCACAAAGAGTTAGAAGCAACTGAAATGATTGAACAACAAAAAAGACATCAGGGAAACAAAGACAACAATGAAAATGCTCCCATTTTAAGGAATTTATAGGGGTAAATAAAATGTTTGTAAATAGCACTTACAAATGTAAGCTATTTCTTGCATAGGGATGATAATTACATTCATGGGTACCAAGTGAGAGAGAAAAGAAGGGGGTACAGAACATAATTTTGGGGGATAGGTTTAGAAGAGGGCAAATCAGGAGAGGTTTCTTTAAGTAAATGTCCCTTGAACTGATCTTTGAAGGCACATAGGGATTCCAGGGACATAGGTGAAAAAAACCAACACATTCCAGGTATAGGGGACAGTCTTGGGAAAAGCATAGAGTTTGGAGATGGAATGTTGAATACAGAGAAATGTCTAAGAGGCCAGTTTGTCTGGAACATAGAGTAAATGAAGGGAAATAGTATGTAATAAATGAGGAGAGATTGCTGTGAGCCAGATTTTCCCTTTTCTTTTCCATTCTTAGGGTGAAGGATATAGAGGCAATTCAACAAAGGAATCTAAGAAGGAATGGAGAGATAGGCAGGAGGAGAATCAAGAAAATATCAAGGTTGAGAGGATAGTTGATAGTATTTTATACTGTGGAGAGGTCATGAAGCTCTTTGAAATGAGACATTATTTCCTCTGTCTTTATAAGCTCTTCACGCAGAACAATACTTGGTATTTTGTATTTTGTATAAATGCTTGCTGATTTATTGATAGTAGCAGAATGGAAAAAAAAGTGGGGTATAGTGCACTGAGTGGTGTTTTTATCTCCTTAAAGCATGAACTTAGTTGTTGACATTCTAAGAATAAGGTCCATTTTCATTGGATGATGAACAAACATATTCCTGGAGTGAGTGAGTCATATTAACCTTGCTATTTTTGCTATAAATGAAACCAAAAGAGAAAAGGAAATTTTAGATAAATGGAAATATATTTCACAAGTTCTTTGAGAGGCAAATTAAGTAGTTGGAAAAGTTGATTTTATCATGTGTCCAAGGGCAGAAAGAAACATCATTTCATAGGTGATTACATCATATGATATTGAATACTGGTGATAAGCATTTAAAATAATAACTGAAATAATTTCATTTTATGGATGACTATTTATCATAGAGGAAGAGGAAATAAAGAAAATGTACTCAGTGTCAGTTAAAAGTAATTCAACATACAGTCTAATACTTGATGTTGCCTATGACTTTAATACAAAGGTATGTATAGTTTAGTATGGTAAAATATGTTTTATAGTCCAAAAACACAGTGTGTACTAGAATGGGTAATATGATTATTAGGCCTTATTAAATACTACCAAGATGAATTATAATAATACAACTTACTCTCAGTTTCCCATCCCTAGAGTAGAATTCCTGAAGGAGGGAGAATTGAGTATTATATATTTTATCTTAGGCTTTAATGTGGGGAGTAATGTTTTTGCATATTCTTGATAACTCAAAAGAAAGAAAACTCAAATATGTTACTTCAACATTTGGATTGAAGTCAGCTCTCATTACTGTTTAGGATTTACATAGAAAATCAACCTATGCAAGTGTCAATTCACACACAGATTTGAAAGGACCAAATTATAGATCTGTTGGAATGACAATGCAAAGGAATTCTTTGGGGAAATGGCTGAATTAAGCATACTTCTTTGCACATTGTTTTGCTCATTATTTTTTTTCTCTCCCCACAGACTGAATTAACTAAGATTGGACTTGGGGCTTCCTTATTGGTAAAAACTCCAGAAACAGGGGAATTATTTGTGAATTTTGACTTTGAGATATTAACATTATTTCGAGAAACAGAGTGCATGTCACAGATGGGTCTTGAAATTCCACCATTTGCAAGTGCTTTTTACCAGAAACGGGAAATTTACAAGAAACATTTCAATCAAATGAAGGTATGGTGATTTTTGAGCTAGAAAAATAGCAAATAATTTCTTTTAATTTTATGGTTTTTTTATTGCTTTTCTACACATATTTAAAGGCATACTTTCAATGACTAATTAATGTTAATAATTTTCAAGGTTTTTCACATATATAACCTCATTTGATCCTCATAAAAATCCTGTGAAGTAGGCAGGCCAAAAATTTTACTTATTTTACATTTGGAGAAAATGAGGCTCAGAGAGGCTAAATAATACGGTTAATATGTATCAGAGTTAGGACTAGAGAGCAAATCTTAGAGCATGTAGTTAATTCAGTGCTTTTTCTGCTATGACAAACAGGAATTAGAAGCTGGACCAGTATCTAAACCTGGAGATTGTTCCCCCTTCAAACTTTCCTCACTTTCTTCCAGATTTTGCCAAATTTCTACTCCTCAATAAATTTCTTTTCTGACATAGCTTTATTAATATTATACTACTCACACCTCTCTAGCAAATTACCTCCATCACAGCTACATTTCTTTTATTTAGCTCAAGTCCTTCACTCTTCTCCTGTTCCTTCTTCCATAACTTTATCTCATAGAAGCCAGAAGATAAAAATGCTTCCATTTTATGGGTTAGTTCATCTAATTTATATTCACAGCTACGAATACTGTGTATTTCACTTTATCTTATTTTCTTCTGTTTATATTTCTCTCTTTCTTCTTACTCTGCCCCTCCTCAAAAGTCTGTTTTGCTTTTGACTGCTGCATCCCTTAATCTGCCCTTCCTTTTATCATCCCCCATGTCTCTTATCCCCTTCCTCTCTTATTTCCCTATTGGGTAAGATAGATTTCTATAACCTAACTAAGAGCATATGCAAGTGTCTTCTGTCTTTGAACCAATTCTGATGATCCTTTTGTTTGATCATGACTTTCAGGTAGTTCAATAAGTCTTAAATTATCTCTCCTGAATATATTTTCCATGTTAGTTATTTCCCTGATGAGATATTTCAGGTGGTTTTTTAAATTTTCATCCTTCTGACTTTATTTTATTTCTTGATGTCTCATGCTGTTAGTAGCTTCCACTTGTCAAATTCTATTTTTTAAGGAATGATTTTCTTCAGTGAACTTTTGCACCTCTCCCCCCCCCCCGCCCCATTTGACCACTTCTGTTATTTTAAGTTCTTTTATTCACTGAATTTTGTGCCTCTTTTTCCATCAGACCAATTTTGCTTTTTGAGGTGTAATTTTCTTCAGTATTGTTTTGTCTCTCTTGCCAAACTGTTAACTCTCTTTCCATATAACACTCTTGTTAAGGGTTAAAATTCTAGCTAGTCTGTCTAAAATATCTAATGAGTGGTCGCCAATAAATTATAAGCTTTAGCAAGAGTTAGGCTTTTAAGCATTTATTAAGGAAAACAAGAATTTGGCAAAAAGAGAGAAAAAGGCCTAGATTTCTATCTATTAAAGGGAGAGCACATTTTTAGCTCCCTTCTCTGCCAGCGTCCCCAGGAAAGAGCCCCAGAGTCAGCGCCAGTCTCTTCCTTCCTCCTCCCACTAGTCCGCGTCACTTCCTCCCGCCAAAGAAAAGACTCCTTGTCTTGCCCTCAAAGACCTTCGCTTCATGGGCAGAACTCTTCTACAGTAAGTATCCAGCAGGTGGCGTCATTCCAATCGTTATACTCTTTTCTTATAGCAGTCTCAATGCTCCACCCCCTTTTTGTCTATCACTCATCTCTTTCTTGAATTCTTCCAGGAAATCTTGCTGACCTTGGTTCTAGTTAGCATTTTTCTTTTCATTTTCCTCTTTCTAGATAGTCTCTCCTAAAATTTTTTTGACATTGCTTTATTTCAGTTCTTTTCCTGTCTGAAAATGCTTCCAAATCCCCTTTTGAAGGACCTTCATATGTGTCATACCCATAACCCCCATAACCATATGTGTGTGTGTATTCCAATGGTTCTCTCCTGATGCCTCTTCTCTGTTTACCATATATAGTCCATGATGGTTTCATTATATCCAATTTCTCTCTTTTCTTATTCATATTCCACATAGTTGCCAAATTGATACTTATCAAGAATAGTTCTCACAATGTTAAGCTTCTTTGGCTTCCTAATAGCTCCAGAAAAAAAGGCAACTATAAAATAAATGTTAATAGTTTAACATTTATAACCTTAATAATCTGGCTCAATGATATTTTTCCAGGTTTATTACAAATTATGCCCCTTCATTCACTCTATGTTCCAGACTAACTGGACTATTGAATATTTTCCTGTTTAAAGCATTACATCTCCAAACTCTATGCCTTTGCAAAAGCTGTCCCCCATACCTAGAATGCTCTTTCCCCTCACCTGTTTTCCTAGAATCCCTATGTACTTTCAAAGATTAGCTCAAATGACACTTAAAGAGTTGGCTTCTGATTTGCATAGTTATGAGTGCTCCACCAGATCTAACCAAATAACTTTGTATTTACTTCAAATATCTTCCATATTTCCTTATTCATGAACATATTGTATCCCACTAGTTTGTTGTGAGCTCTTTCAGGGAAGAGGTTATTCACTCTTTATCTTTATATTCCCTTAACTTATCACAATGCTTGTTATTTAGTAACTACATAATACATACTTGTTGATTTATTGTTTGATTGACAGTGGCAGAATGGTAGAAAGAGGGTATAGGTTACTAATTTTTATTTCTTTTCCTCTTTGACAATTCCCTAATCTGAAGTTTTGGGTTTTTTTTGACTGTTTTCTCTCACAACTAGCTAATATGGGAATTTTTCCATGACTACTCATTTATAACTTATTTTGAATTGCTTGAATTCTTGTGGGTGGGGGGTGGGAAGGTAGGGAGGAAGAGAAGTTGGAACACAAAGTTTTAAAATATTGATGTTAAAATTTGTTTTTACATATATTTTGGAAAATAAAATTCTATAAAAAAAGAATCAGTTGGTTTATCATACCTTCTTTAACATTAACGTAACTGTTGGCATTCCAGTTTTAGGTTCTTTTTTCACTGGGTAATGAAAATTGATGGAAATGGAGTGATTGAATCATGTTAACCTTGATTTTTTTTTTTTTTGCTACAAATGAAACTGGAAGATGAAAGGAAATTATAGCTTAATAAGGTTCACAAATTTTTTGAGGTATAAATTAAGGAGTTGATAAAGTTGTTTTTATCACATGTCCAAGCACAACAAAAACCCCATTTCATAGGACATTAGCTCATCTTATATTGCAGTACTGGTAATAAGTATTTGGGGAAAAATCAACATAAAATAATTGCATCTTATGGATGAGTATTTGTCACAGAGGATGAGAAGGCAGAGACAGAGAAAAACATGATAAGCCTGTCCAAATTAAGTCAGCACATACTCTAATACTTGATGACTTTGATGCCTTTGACTTTAAGATTGGTGTAGTTAAGGATAGTGAAAATATGTTTTAAAATATTGGTCAGAATTAAGAAATGAGAGAGGCCAAAAGCTGGTACATTCTAAAGAAGCTACATATGTATATATCTTGAATACTTTCTTTAAGACAAAAGGAGACTAGATACAGTTTGCACTAAGAATCATCATAAAATGATTGATTATATCTTAACAGATTGGAAATGACTCATTACAGATATGAAAGAAACTCTTAAATCAGCTATATGTACAGTCAGAACATTGATTTGTTAGAGGAAAAGTAAAAATTAATACAAAAATAGTATAATAAAAGTGAGATAAAGTTATGACATGTTATTAAAACAGCTCATACATTTAAATGAGTCAGGGAGACTGAAGAAAAGTGGTTAATGAGTGGAACATTGATCTTAATACCAACTTTAACCATTTCATCAAATAGTTCACGTGCTGCAAAGTAATTGCTACAACAAAGAGTCCAAAATAACTTAGAAAATCCTTGATCTTCTTATTAAGTACAGAGATAAGTACAGCTCTAAATTAAAAAATCTTATCCAATAGAATGCAGGAAGGTTATAGCTCTATGATGGTTTTGCAAAACATGTTACATATACTATCTCATTTGATCATCACAATGACAATATGAGGCAGACACTATTATTATCCACATTTTATAGATTGCTAAACTGACACAAAGAAGGTTATATGACTTGTCTAAGTTCATAAAGCTAGTAAGTTTTTGAGTCAGGATTTGAACTCAGGCCTTCCAGACTCCAAGTCCCACACTTTATCTACTGTGCAACCTAGCTGCCTTGGAATATTGCCTCACAGAACATCAGGAAACAGTGGATAGAAAAGAATCAATTAAGCAAAGTCATTCCACAGAATTTAAGGATGAAGCTGAAAGGGCAACAAATACTCAAAAAATGAAGAAAAAGATTTATAAACCTTTTTATAATCTCTTTCCATCATGAAAGACAGTGGAGACCCTTTATTTCAACTCTTGGGAAGTGGAAATGGCATTGAAGATAACAAAGATGGAATGAGCCACTGAACTAGACCTAGCATATGTGGAGGAGTTCTGTACTAGAGGCTACACAATTTTACTGGTTTTACAGGATAAATGTACATGATATCTGATAGAGAAAACAATCTTCAACCTTATTTTTTTTAAGATGTGACCAAAAGAAAAATAGCAAACCTAACCCATATGCTACTTTCCTGAATTGATAACTTTTTTATAAGAAAAAAATAATTACACACATGGAGGTATAAGAAAAGAAGAGGCAGGCTTGGAGGAGTCATTACATAGCATAATAAAGTGCTGGTCCTTTAGTAAGGAAATCAGTGTTCAAGTCTTGCTTCTGATGTCCTAGCTATGTGACTCTAGGCAAATCAATTAGCCTCTCAGTGCTTTAAACAACTCTCCAAGAATATAAGATGGAAAGAATAGGCTGACCTGAATTGGTTGATGGAAATCTTCCTCAGCACCACCTGAAACTAATTAAATCACAAGTCTAGTCCCTATCTGTGTCCCTGTCCCTAGTCTTGTGCTCCTATCCCTATTCTTTTCTCTATCCCTGTCCTCATCCCTATTCTATCTACATGAATATAAATTGTTAGTCATCACTTGGGCCATATTTGGCCAATATCACATAACAATTACAGACAGAATGTGAGAATGTTAACAAGAGAAGTCAGAGACTGGTTACCAGAATAGCTTAAAAGAAGAGGGTAGAAGTTAAGCTGAGGATCTGATAAAGGTTTCTTGAAGAGTGGAAAAACCTTATATACAGCTTCTTCTATATGCATCTGATTGGAGGGGAATGCTTTCAGGCCCTATAAGATAACTTTTATCTAAGAAGTACTTTTTAAGTTATTTGATTGTTAAGAATTATAATAATTCTGTGAAATACCCAAGCATGTTTTCAATAAGTAAAATCCAGAACTAAATAGTTTACTCAGTCCCAGATTATAAATCGAATAATTTGTAAGAGGAGAGACAGAATTACCCAATACACAATTCTAGATTCTGTAGGTAGTTCATAGAGATAAAGCCTTGCAGCATTGATTACTCTTTCAAACTCTATTTCTTTTCAGATGATGCTGGCAGAATTTAAGAGAGTGAAGTCAAAAATCCGACCTGCCATTGAACAACTGATGGTTCCTCATTTGGCTAAAGTAGATGAAGCTATCCAACCTGGCTTAATTTCACTGAACTGGACTTCAATGAATATTGAAGGATATTTAGGAAACATTTTTAGGGTGCTCAGTAAGTCTCTATGGATTTATTTATTATTGCTCAGTATTTCAAATATTTTGTGCTCCAGTATTTAAGTCATATGTTATTAAGAATTATTTTTTGGTGAGGCAGTTGGGGTTAAGTGACTTGCCCAGGGTCACATAGCTAATAAGTGTCAGTGGTCTAAGGCTGGATTTGAACTCAGGTCCTCCTGAATCCAGGGCCAGTGCTCTATCCACTGCACCACCTAGTTGCCCCCTAAGTCATATGTTATTATATTTTTTACTTTTTATTATGATGAACTTCATGACCTCAACCAAAAGGGGCATTTTTATATGTCAAGAAAACAGTAAAGGAGGGCTACATATGAAACTATGAATTTCTACCACGTACAATTTTATTTTGGCATAATTCAAATTTAGTATGGTAGTTTCAGCACTTCTCTGCTGGTTTTTGTCCCTTTTTGATATTTCTTTTTCTCACTTTGTTATATTTTTAATAATTCATTAACATTATTTACTTCTTTCTATTTTAGTATCACTATCACTAATTCCCTTCTCCCCTCCCCTTCATCAGAAGCCCTTCCTTGTAACAAATAAGTATAGTCATGCAAACCAAATTCAGACATTGGTTGTGTATGAAAAATATGTATCTTATTCTGCACTCTTAAAGCATCACCTCCCTGCCAATAGGATGGAGGTTTGATTCATCATCATGTTGTCTTATTGCAAATTGTTGGAAAAGCATGGTATCTCTGAGCAAAGAAGTTGCTTTTTTACCAAATATATGACAAGTCATTTTCAAGATAGTTCAAGGATACATTTAGTTTCGTGGATTCTGTTTTCTGGAATAAGAAAAATCTATTCCCTTTTATTCATTTTTCATTTTGCTTTAAAATAAGAATTTGGAGATGAAGAGATTTACTTTCATTTTTACACTTAATATCCCCCCACCCAAGCACTTAATACAGTTTAGTTTCAAAAATTTGAGAAATGTCAGACATTTTGGAAAGAGTACAACCTAAAACCAACATAAGAATCAAAATTTCTGAAAATAATACTTCTAGGGCAAATTTTAAAATGGACTTATTTCCCCCTCAATATTAAGAGAATTTTGGGCACAATTTTCAGAAAGATAAGATTATTTTAAAAATTAGAAATGTTTAATTACCCACGATATTTCCTCAACCTGGAATTTCTTCCTTTGTAATCTCTACCATGCCAATCTTCCTACTTTTAGAATAAGATGAAATCAAATCTACTTATTTTAGATTCTTTCTCTTCTTTAAAGCATTTTCTGACTTCTCTAGCTTATCAATATTCATTTTTTCCTGATATTCATTTGTATTCATAGTCAGTGCTATATAATTTATTATTTAATTGTTTCATATTCTTATCTCCTCAACTATATTGTGACATCACCTGCTGGAGACACTGTAGAAAAGCTCAGCTATGAGGTGAACGTCTCTGAGGGCAGGACTATGCGTCTTTTCTTTGGTGTCAGGAAGTGACGTCTGCTTGTGGGAGGAAGAAGGGGGACCCTGGCGCTCTGTCTGGCTCTTTTTCCTGGGGACTCTGAAGGAAAGGGGAGCTAGAAATGTGCTCTCCCTTTAATAGATAGATGAATGTAGACCTTTCCTTCTCTCTTTACCAAATTCTTATTCTCCTTAAATAAATGCTTAAAAGTCTAACTCTTGCTAAAGCTTATAATTTATTGGTGACCACTCATTAGATATTTTAGACAGACTAGCTAGAATTTTAACCCCTTAACAATGGTAAAGTCCTTGAGGAAACAGCTCATGTGTGATACTTGTGCATAGTAGGCAATCAACAAATTATTCTTAATAGCATTCTTGGCCTTTGATTCTTCAGATTTCTTTTATGGACCATGCTCTATAACCCACATTCTTCCCATCTATTCCAATGTCCTTTTTAAGACCATTTCTCTTTTGTTCCCCACTTAGACTCAACTCTAAATTGGGTATTTATGGCTTTTAAAGTTGTGTCCAGTCTATTTAAAGCTTTAGTAGACTCAGTCAATTTGGAAATCATCATCATAAGATCCCAGGATATTAGAACTAGAGCTTTAAGGTATCTGAGAGGCCATCTATTCTAGTTCCCTTATTTTATAGAAAAGGAAATAGAAGCTTAGAGAGATTCTAGTGTAGTCTAGAGCTAGCCTGAACTGGCTAGTAAGAGCTACTTGCTAAATTTTTAATGTAAGCATTTACATCTTAGAAAGTATCAAACCCTGTAAATCATGGCCTGATTTATTGTTTTGTTGATTGACTAGATTTAAGGAAATGATAGAGAAAATGTCAATAATAAGGATTAAACTAAAAAGTTGTTTTGAGAGTCAGTTGTTAAACTTTTACCTACACATACCTGGTTAAGTATCTGGTGTGGCTCAAAACTACGCAGATATTAAATGGTAGTAGAACTTCCTTAACTCGCTTCTGAATCTAATTTATATGCTCTTTATAGTGCATGACCTTATACTCAATATCATAATACCATTTTACCTCAAAGACAAAAAATTTTAAAAGCCAGAGTCAAGATGGCAGAGAAAAGCTAAGGACTCACCTGAGCTCTCCCCTAAACCCCTCCTCAAAACAAATTCTAGAGTGGCAAAACCCACAAAAGGATGGAATGAAACAATTTTTTAGTCCAAGATAAATTGTCAGGGAAGATCTGTTGTATGAGGGTGAGAGTGGAGTGCAGTTCAGCAGAGGCCATGCTAGCACAGATTGGGCCCCAGGAAGCCAGGAGAAGGTCTTGGGAGTGACTGAATCAGTGAAGGCAGTTATGGTTTCCTTACTTCTTAGCCCACAGATAGTAAGGGGGTAGGACAACTGACCATGAGATTACAAGGGCTCTTTTGTTGGTGCCAGGGGTAGGATTCTGTTACACTGCCTATACTTTGATCTGTTCACACAGCTGGAACTCAGTCCCAGGGTGAGGAAGACAACTAGATCATCAGGGCTTGCAGATGCAGTAGAGCAGGTATATGAGTCACAATTTCAGAGTGGAAAAGAGTGCTTGTGATTGCTCACAGACAAGTGCACAGTACAGAAAAGTACTAAACACATTGCTCCCAAGATCATATGACTGTAGAACTGAAAATTTCTATACCCCTTGAATTATCTCCGAGAACACAAAAAATCTTTTTTTTTCTGTTTAGAATTTTATTTTCCAAATGACATGTAAAAACAAATTTTGACATCAATTTTTAAAAACTTTGTGTTCCAACTTTTCTTCCTCCCTCCCTTCCACCCCCACCCTGAAGAACTCAAGCAATTCAATATAAGTTATACATGAGTAGTCATGCAAAACATCTCCACATTAGGTTATGAGAGAAAACATGCAAAAACAAAACTTCAGATTAAAGAACTATCAAAAAAATTACGCTTCAATCTGTTTTAAACTACCATCAGTTCTTTCTCTGTAGATGGATCGCAATTTTCATAAGTCCTTCAGAGTTATATTGGATCATTGCATTGCTGAAAATAACCACATGCTTCCCAGCAAATCATCTTACACCATTGCTTTTCTTTTGTATACATTACATTTCACTCTGCTTCAGTTCATGTAGGTCTTTCCAGGTTTTTTTTGATAGCACTCTGTTCATTATAACCTTTATGTAGTACCTTAAACTTGACAAAGGATTTTTTTCACAATAGCCCAGCAAAGTAGGTACCATACATTTTGCCATTATATTCAATCATCATAACTATTTCCCTCCATCCTATTCCCTTCCAATGATATTTACTCTATTTTCTATCTTATTTTACCCTATTCCTCCTCAAAAGTGTTTTGCTTCTGACTTCCCCTTCCCCTGCTCTGCCCTCCCTTCTTTCACCCTTTCCTCCTTATCCTCTTCCCCTCCTACTTTCCTGCAGGTTTAGATAGATTACTCTGCACAATTGGGTGTATATGTTATTCCCTCCTTGAGCCAGCTCTGATGAGATTAAGGTCTTTGAGCTAATTCTGTGTTCTAAATTTTCTTCCTCCCTCCCTCCTCAACTCTCCCATGAAATCAAGCAATTCAATATAAGTCATACATGTGCAGTTATGCAGAACATCTTCACCTTCCTCAAAAGTGTTTTGCTTTTTACTCATCCCTCCCCCAATCTGCCCTTCCTCTCCCCACCCAATCTCCTTCCCCTCCCACTTTTTCTCAAGGCAAAACATATTACTATACCCACTTGAGTATGTATGTTATTCCTTCTTTGAGCCAATTATGATGATAGTAAGGTTCACTCCCTCCCTCCTTCCCCCTCTTCCCCTCCCCTCTATAAGCTTTTTCTTGTTTCTTTTATGTGAGGTACTTTCCCCCAGTCTGCCCCTCCATTTCCCTTTATTCCAGTGCATTCCTCTTACTCCTTAACTTTATTTTAAGGATGTCATCATGAGTTAGCTATGTGGCACAGTGGACAAAGCACCAGACCTGGACCCAGAAGGCCCCAAGCCCAAATACAGCCCCAGACATGAGCCACCCCTCTCTGCTTGCCCCACAAAAAACAAGCATAAACAAAAAATAAATGCTTTACAAATATCATCCCTTCATATTCAGTTCAGACTTGTGTCCTCTAATTGTATTCCTTTCAGCTAGTCTAATACTGAGAAAGTTCTTATGAGTTAGAAGTATTATCTTCCCATGTAGGGATGTAACAGTTTAATCTTTTAATATCCCTCATGTTTTCTTTTTGCTGTTTACCTTTTTATGCTTCTCTAGGGTCTTGTATTCGAAAGTCAAATTTTCTATTCAGTTCAGGTCTTTTCATCACAAATGCCTAAAAGTCCTCTTTTTCATTGAAATCCCATTTTCCTCTGAAAGATTATATGCAGTTTTGCTGGGTAGGTGATATTTGACTGTAGTCCCAGTTCCTTTGCCCTCTGGAATATCATATTCATTGACATCTGGTCTTTTAATGCTTCCAGATCTTGTGTTATCCATATTGTAGCTCCACAGTATTTGAATTCCTTTTTTCTAGCTGCTTTCAATATTTCCTCCTTGACCTAGGAGTTCTGGAATTTGGCTATAATATTCCTTAAGGTTATCCTTTTGGGATCTCTTTTAGGAGGTGATCAGTGGATTCCTTCAATTTCTATTTTACCTTCTAGAATATCAGGGCAATTTTCCCTGACAATTTCTCGGAAGGTGATGTCTTTTTTTTTTTTTTTAGTGAGGCAATTGGGGTTAAGTGACTTGCCCAGGGTCACACAGCTAATTAAGTGTTAAGTGTCTGAGGCCAGATTTGAACTCAGGTACTCCTGACTCCAGGGCCGGTGCTCTATCCACTGCGCCACCTAGCTGCCCTGGAAGGTGATATCTTAACTCTTATTTTGGTCATGGTTTACAGGTAGTCCAATGATTTTCAAATGATCTCTCCCGGATTTATTTTCTAGGTCAGCTGTTTTTCCAAGGGTATATTTCATATTGCCCTCTATTTTTTTTTTATTCAATTGGATTTGCTTTAATGTGTCTTGCTTTCTCATAAAGTTACCAGCTTCCATTTGCTCACTTATAATTCTCAGGCAATTATTGTTTTCTGAGAGCTTCTTTAATCACCTTTTCCATTTGACTCTTCAATCTGTTGACTTTTTTCTCATGACTTTTCTGCATTGCTCTGTTTTCTCTTTCCATTCTTTCCTTCACCTCTTTAAATCCTCCTTCTATCTTTCCTACTTTTTCTTCAAAGTCCCTTTTGAGTGCTTACATGGCCTGAGACCAACTCATATTTTTCTTGGAAGCTTTGGATGTAGGGGTTCTGCACAAAAAATCTGAAGCTTAGGACCTTGTTTCCCCAGCTCCAGAAGCAGAGCTCCACTTTAGTATACAGTTAAAAGTCAAGAAATAGGCTGGAAATGAGCAAATAGAAGGAAAAAACTGACTATAGAAAATTACTATAGTGACAGGGAGTATCAAAACATAAACTCAGAAGAAGATAATAAAGCCAAATCTACCAGAACCAGGCCTGAAAATAAAATATGAATTGGCCCCAGGCCATGAAAGAGCTCACAAAGGATTTTAAAAGTCAATTAAAAGAGGTAGAGGAAAAAATGTGTTGTAAATTGAGAGGGAGACAAGAAAATGATGAAAAAAAGTCAACAGCTTGGTAAAGGAGGCACAAAAATACTGAAGAAAACAACACCTTAAGAAACCAGAAGAGGCCAAATGGTAAAAGAGACACAAAAATCCAGTCCGCAGAAGAATGCCTTGAAAAGCAGAACTGGACAAATGGAAAAAAAGATGTACAAAAATTCATTAAAGAGAACTCCTTAAAAAGTAAAATTCACCAAATGGGAAGGGAGGTACTAAAGTTCACTGAAGAAAATAATTCCTTAGAGATTAGAAGTAGGCAAGTGGAAACTAATGACCCTATGACATATTAAGAATCAATCAAACAAAGTGAAAAAGAATGAAAAAATATAAGAAAATGTGAAAATATCTCATTGGAGAAACAACTGATCTAGAAAATACACCCAGGAGAGATAAATAAAAAAATTATTGGACTGGGGGTAGCTAGGTGGCATAGTGGATAAAGTACTGGCCCTGGATTCAGGAGGACCTGAGTTCAAATCTGGCCTCAGACACTTGACACTTACTAGCTATGTGACCCTGGGCAAGTCACTTAACCCCCATTACCCCCACTAAAAAATAATTATTGGACTACTTGGAAGCTATGATCAATAAAAAGAGCCTAGACACCATCTTTCAAGATATTATCAAGGTAAATAGCACAGATATTCTACAACCAGAGGGTAAAATAAAAATTGAAAGAATCCATCAAGTACATTTTGATAGAGATCCCCAAATGAAAACTTCTAGCCAAATTCCAGAGCTCCCAGGTCAAAAATAAAATATTGCAAGTAGTCAAAAAGAAACAATTCAAATATCATGGAGGTCAGGATAACACAATATTTAGCAGTTTTTACATTAAAGGCTTAGAATATGATATTCCAGAGTGCAAAAGAACTAGGATTACAACCAACAATCACCTACCCAGCAAAAGTGAATATAATTCTTCAGGGGGAAAATTGATATTCAACAAAATAGAGAAATTTCAAACATTCTTGATGAAAAGAAGTAAGCTGAATAGAAAATTTGATTTTAAGATACAATCCTCAAAAGAAACATAACAAGGTAAACAGGAAAGGGCATTCATAAGGGATCCAATAAGGTTAAACTGTTTATATTCCTACATGGGAAATTGATACTTATAACTCCTAAACTTTCTCATTCATTTTAGGGATGTTGGGTATACATAGACAGAAAGTACAGGTGTGAGGTGAATATGATGGGATGATTATCTAAAAAAAAAAGATGAGAAAAACAAGCACTGGGAGAAGGGGAAAGGGGGATCTAGAATGGGGTAAATTATCTGATATAAAAGATGCTCAAAGTATATTTTACAGTGGAGGAGAAGATGGAAAAAGGGGGAAAGGAGTTCATGAACTTTTCTCTCATTAAAATTGCCTAAAAGAGGGAATAACATACTCAGTTGGCTATAGAAGTCTATCTTCATACAGGAAAGTAGGAGGGGAAAGGGGATAAGAGAATGGTGTGTGTCTGATAGAAGGGAGAGGTAAAAGGGAGAAGCAAAACACTTTTGAAAATGGCCAGAGTCAAAGGAGAGAGAAAGAGACAGGGGGGTGGGGGGCAGAGAGAGAGAATGAGAATGGAGGAATTTATATTTTGGACAAGAATATTTTGGGAGTGAGGACTATCATGAGAATTCTAAAATAAACTTTTCAAGAAGACTTTATTTTCCTTGGAAAATGTTGGTTCTTTTTAAATACATTGTAGTAATTTTGGAAGAAATACATTTTGTCTCCAGGATTCTATTGCACCTTTTCTTTTTCTAATTTAGATTTGGGAAAAAATGGTGGAATATAACTTAACTTTTTTGTGTAAAACAAAATCTAATTCTTTGCCACCTCAAAAAGAACTGATATAAATTGTATGATGAAATATTATGCATATGTATATACTGAGAATTCTTTCATAAAAAAATAGAAACTGAAGGGGTGCCCTTCAGATGGGGAATGACTGAATGATATGCTATATGTATTTAATAGTATTGTAGAACCTTGTGGGGGCTGCTCATGTTATTGTTTTAAGGTTAAGAATATTATTAACTTTTATTATGTCTTTGGGATTTGAATGTGGAAATTTGATGAAAAAAATGAATTAATGAATCACATACATAATTTTAATGCATCATGAGTATTTTACACTAATTTATAATTTTTTATTTAAGCTTTCTTCCTTGTAGGAAAGTAACATGAGCTAAGGGAGATATAGCCAAAGTCTAAAATTGTTTTTTTATTTCTAAGACTATAGACTTTAACTACTGTGTTTTACTGTTTTTAATTCAAAATAACTAAAATATGTTCCAAATGACTTCTTCTTCCAGGGACTTTTGATATGCAGAATTTTATTGCAGTGATTACAAAGGAATTGTAATGGCCATCGTAATTGTAACCACTCTTATAGATACTCTTGTTTTAAAATTGGTTTTAATACTGTTTTTGATAATTATTCTTACAAAAATCATTCTTTAACATTCTCCTTTGATGATGTTTTTTTTCCCCAAAAGGTGAGATAGATCTTCTTCTTGATCGGGTCAATGACCTGGTAGAGTATCGTATTGATGCTGTTCTAGAAGAAATGAGTCATGTACCTCTTTGCAAACTCCCTGATGATGAACCACTTACCTGTGAAGAGTTTCTCCAAATGACAAAGGTTACAATGATATTGTCTTCATTTAAAAGTAGTTATGTGATTAGCTTTCTTAAAAGTAATGGTTACTTCATGAAATATGATATGAATTCTGGGTGAATGTAAACCAGTTATGTTTTATAGGTAATTTACAAATGGGGTGATTGGAAAATGAAGAGGAAAAGGTATTAGAAGAGTCACTCCTATACATTTAGGAGACATTATATTCATTGTTAGTTGAATTTGCTAGAAGGTGTACTTTGTCAATTTAGTAGTAAATGTGTTATGCAAGTTTTTATTCTTAAAGAGAAAAATATTTATAGAAGGACTTAGAATAACTTGAGTCTAATTAGGGAGGGCAATACAGTTGTTTAAAAACCTCTCTGAATAGGACTTCTACCATTTATTCTTTAAACATGTTTTAGAGTCATTAAAATATATTTTAATGACTCTAAAATATATTTTTAAAAATATATTTTATTTATATTTATATTTAAAAATATTTTTAAAAAATATTTTAATGACTATAGTAAGTACAAAAATCACTCTTAGACAAGATAGTATTAAATGTTACTTTGAATAGTAACATTTAGTGTGCATTTATTCAACAAACATTTAAGAGCTTACTATGTAGTGGATTGTGATAGCAAACTAGAAGGTGAGAAAGGATATCTATGTAGTATAATGGATAGAGAATTGGACTTGGAGTCTAAAAGATCTGAGTTTAAATCTAGCCTCATATACCCACTAGGTGCATTAACCCGAGCAAGTCACTTAATCTCTATATGCATCAGTTTCTTCATCTATAAAATGGGGATAATAATACTTTCTTCCAAGGGTTATTGTGAGAATCAGATGAGATTTTTTTCCTAAAACTCTTTGAAAACAAAGCATTTTAAAATGCTAGCTATTATTATTAGCCATTATTGTAGACAATAGGGGAGGTATAAAGATTAAATGGGGTCTCTGTCCTCAAAGAGCTTACAATCTAGATGGCATGTACAAAGATAAATATAATGTAAGAGTACAATGTGCCTTAAGATAAGATACCATCAGAAAAAATTAAAGAATTCTGGCTAGAGAGATTAGGAGAAAGCTTTACAAAGCAATAATATATTAGCTGGGTTTTGAAGGATAGGTAGAATGTCAACAAGAAAGGTATAGTATGTATGTTTGTGTATGTGTATGTATGTTTTTGTGTGGGGGGTCATTCTAAATGTAAGGAATAGTTTGAGCAAAAGTGAATAGTTGAGAGAGCACAGAAGTATACAAAAGATTGGGAGTCAGCTCACTTTGGCTAGAACTGAATGTTAGCAAGTAGATAAGACTGAAGAGGCAGGTTGGAAGCAGATCATGGTGGAAATCATTGAACGCCAGACTAAGGATGGATAATGAATGGATAATGACATGAATAACCATGTCATCTAAGTTTTTTATGATCATATGATCAGAATGCAATCTCCAAACATTGACAATTTTGTACCTAGCAATGTTGTAATATTTTTTTCTACTGGATTATATATACTTACTTTATTATTATTCAAAAATATATCATTCTATTATGAATTGGACAAAATTTTAAGCAATCTTGTTAGCTCCAAGAGGAAAGGCAAAGAGGGACATTTATAATAAGGAGAGAAAAGGGTAAGTATACAAAAAAGGAATGATTAGGGAGGAGAGAATAAGTTACTAGATTATAACCTTCTTGAGGACAGGAACCATGCGGCATCCATTTTAGTAGTGCTTATCACGTACCTCTGCACATAATGGAAACAATATTTTTTTATTTTTATGTGAAATGGAGAGATTGCTCCAAAGAGGAATTTTCCTGCAAAGCCACATCCTGCTAATGGCTTGATTTATTTCATGTTACTCTCCTTTTCATGCTCTACATTCCAGCCAAATTGGACTACTTGCTGTTCCCTTTTGCCTATAATTCATTTCCTGACTTCATTCCTTTGCAGAGCCTGTGCTCCCCTCAGCTGGAATGCATGCACTTCTTCCCTCCAGCTTTTAGAATCCTTAGATTCTTTCAGGATTCCCTTCTTGCCACCTCTTAAATGAAGCCTTTCCTTTTACTCCAAATTGTTAACACTCCATCTGGCCATGAGTTATTTTATATGGACTTGTTTGGGTCTACATTGCATTCCACAGCAGAATATGAGATCCTTTAGGACAGGAATTGTTTTCTTAGTGTTTTTATCTATTTTAGTGGATAGTGAGTTATCCTTGCAACTAGGCAGATTTGGGTTCAAACACTATTTCTGGCACATACTGACTTTGTGACCCTAGTCAAATTGCCTCATTTATCAGTGCTTTAAGTCAGAAATGTCAAAAACACAGCTAGGAGTCTTCATTGCCAAAGCAACCTTCCCAAGTATGGCCAGAACCAGATTAAAATGTAATTGGGAAATATATAAATATTTATTCCTATTCCCAATCAAAGGAATAATAAGTTCCTCTGAGAATCTGGGGTTGCCAGATAACATTCTGATATTCTGTGAATTCCTAACTCTCCAACAGGGTCCTCCATAGTTCATGGTATGGTCTTTAGTTTGAAGCCCCTATGAAAGAAAAACGTGCTTTGGGTCTGCTATATAGGAAATTCCCTTTTTATCAGACATACTTTTTGAGTCACTCACAAATATGGTGATGAACAAAGTAGAGGCCTTCTGTTCCCCCCTCTAGTGTCTTTAAATCTTTATTGCTCTCTAGATGTGGGGCACATCTTCTATCTTTAAGAGACATATGATTTAGGAATCTTTTCCTCCCTCCTTCTTCACCTTTAAAAGCCAGTTCTCCGAGCTTGAACTACTTGAAATTGGCATTGGTCTTAGACTCAAGACAAAATTTCAAGTCTGGAGGTGGAGCCAAGATGGTGGAGAGAAGCCAGGAAGTTACCTGAGTTCTCCCCACTTTCCCTCAGAAACAATATTAAATCAAGCCTCTAACTGGAGTCTGTAACTACAGAGCCTACAAAAAGATGGAGTAAAACAATTTTCCATCTTAAGATAATTTATAGGAAACAAAAGGAGCAAATAAAACACTCAAATAATCTCATTTTTTAAAAATGAAATTTAACAAGCTATCAATGAACTCCCTAAGAAAAAATCTCCATGGCCAGATTAATTTACAAGTGAATTCTACCAAATATTTAAAGAACAATTACGTTCAATACAAGATAAACTCTTTGGAAAAATAGACAAAGAAGGAGTCCTATCAAACTCCTTTTATGACAGAAATATGGTGCTGATACTTAAACCAGGAAGAACCAAAATCGAGAAAGAAAATTATAGATCAATTTCCCTAAGGAATATTGCTGCAAAAATTTTATTTTATTTTTAAATTTTATTTTATTTTTTGTCAGGCATTGGGGGTTAAGTGACTTGCCCAGGGTCACACAGCTAGTAAGTGTCAAGTGTCTGAGGCCGAATTTGAACTCAGGTCCTCCTGAATCCAGGGCTGGTGCTTTATCCACTGCACCACCTAGCTGCTCCCAAACATTTTAAATAGAATATTAACAGAGAGATTTTAGCAATTTATCACCAGGATAATAAACTATGACCAGGTGGGATTTATACCAGGAATGCAGGTTTGGTTCAATATTAGGAAAATTATCAACATAATTGACCATATCAATAGCAACACTAACAGAAATCATTTGATTATCTCAATAGATGTAGAAAAAACTTTTGACAAAATAAAGTACCTATTCCTATTATTAGGAATAAATTGATTTTTTCCTTAAAATAATAAGCAGTATGTATCTAAGACCATAAGCATTATATGTAATGGGGATAAGTTACAAGCTTTTCCAGTAAGATCAGGGATGAAATAAGGATGCCCATTATCATCACTATTATTGAGTATTATACTAGTAATGTTAGCTTTAGCAATAAGAGAAGGAAGTGAAGGAATTAGAATAGGCAATGAGGAAACAAAACTTTCACTCTGCAGATACTATCATTGTATACTTAGAAAATACTAGAGAATCAGCTAAAAAACTACTTGAAATAACAAAAGGTAAAAAATACCAAGGGAATTAATGAAAAAATTCAAAGAAAGGCACCTAGTTGAAACAGATCTAAAACTATATTTTAAACAGCAATCATCAAAACTATTTGGTACTAGCTAAAAAAATAGAGTAGTGTATCAGTGGAATAGATTAGGTACACAAGACATAGGAGTAAATTACTATAGTAATATATTGATTGATAAAACCAAAGACTCTAGATTCTGGGATAAGAATTCACTATATGAAAAAAAAACTGCTGGGAAAACTGGAAAATAGTGTGGCAGAATCTAGGTATTGACCATATATTTTACACCATATAGCAAGATAAGGTCAAAATGGGTATATGATTTAGACAAAATGGGTGATACCATAAACAACTTAGGAGAGCAAGGAATAGTTTACCTGTCAGATGTATAGAAAAATTTATGACCAAAAAAGAGATAGAAAACATTATGAATTGTAAAATGGATCATTTTTATTACATTGCAAATGGAAGCAATGCAACCAAGATTAGAAGGAAAGCAGAAATCTGGGAAATAAGTTTTACAACTAGTGCTTCTAATAAAGGCCTCTTTTCTGAAATATATAGAGAACAGAATCAAATTTATAAGAATACAAGCATTCCACAATTGAGAAATGGTCAAAGAATATGAACAGGCAGTTTTCAGATAAAGAAATTAAAGCTATTGATAGTCATTTGAAAAATCCTCTAAATCAGTATTGATTAGATCTAAACAACTCTGAGCTATCACTTCACACATATCAGATTGGATAAAATGACAGAAAAGGAAAATTATAAATTTTGGAGAAGATGTGGGAAAATTAGAATGCCAATTCATTATTGGAGTTGTGAATTGATCCATCCATTCTAGAGAACAATTTGGAACTATGCTCGAAGGACTATAAAATTGTGAATACCCTTTGATCCAGCAATACCACTACTAGTTCTGTGTCTAAAAGAGATTATAAAAAAGGGAAAGTATCCATATGTACAAAAATATTTTTACCAGCTCTTTTAGTCGTAGCAAAGAATTGGAAATTGAGGGAATACCTTTCAATTGGGGAATGGCTGAACAAGCTATTGTATATTAATACAATGGAATACTATTGTGCTATAAGAAATGATGAGCAGGCAGATTTGAGAAAAACCTGGAAACATTTACATGAACTGAAGCTGAGTGAACTGAGCTGAGCTAGGAGAACATTGTAAACAGTAACAGGAACATTTTGTGGTGACCAACTATGATAGACAGCTCTTCTCACAATGCAATTATCAAGAAATTCCAAAAGACTCAGTTGGAAATGCCATGCACATCCAGAGAATGAACTATAGAGTCTGAAAGCTGACTGAAGCATACTATCTTATAAAAATGAATGCTGAAAACTATCTTTACATGTAATTGGAAAAAAAGATACTGAGTGGGAAAAAAAAAAAACATTACAAGGCTGTTTTTTCCAAGAAATATGTCTTCATTTATAGAAGGCTAAATGTTGAATTATGTTGCCTAGGAAATTTTATTCTCCTTTAATTAGGAGGTTGTACATATAGCAGTTCTAATGCCATTGTTCATGAACTCTCATCTCCTATCTAAGGCCATTTGAGCATATAAATATATCCCAGTGCTATGAATAATGAATTAATTTAGTTATTTCCATTAGATTGTAAACTCTTTGATGGTCAAGATTGTATTCCCCCCTTTTTACTTCTCAAGAGCTTAGCATAGTACTTGATACATGGAAATGCTTAACATGTTTATTGATTGATTACTATTAACATTTTATTTTCACCTAAGAGATATCACTTGTGTGAGAAACTCTCCATATCCATTCAGTTCAAGCAATTGGTCTCTAATTTATAATCTTACCGATCTTCCAGGATACTGAGAGGTTAAATGATTGCCTGGAATCATATAGCTTGGATGTATCAGAAGTGGACCTGAAAGTCCTCTTGATATTTTTCTCTTTGTTGTTACATTTGGTCCAGGAGAGTCTACTATCTGAGTCCAAATGTGAACTCCATTTTTCCTGACTCTAGGCCTAGTGCTCTCTCCACTGCACCACCTAGCTACCTCTGGACTTGTAATAGTACTGTTAATATTCTGTTCTGATCAACCCCCATCTTCAGTATTATATGCAGTTTTGTTTATTCCATGCGAATAAAAATATTTTGATACATAGGAGAGAAGCTGCAGAAAGTGAAAGGGGATGATGGCAATAGGCCTCAAGATCATATCATCTAAGAGTCAGGAAGTTAATCTTTGTATCTATGAATAAAGAAGAATCAAGTGAAGCATAACATCTGTTTTCTAAGATTTGAAGGGATGTCACATGGAAGAGGAATTAGATTTGTTTCTCTTGTATCTAGAGAGCAGAAATATGAGTTGTGTGAAAGTTGCAAAAAGGCAAATCTCAGCTTAATGCCAGGAAAAAGATTCCTAAAGATTAGAGCTATCTAAAAGTGGAATGGACCAATTTTCAGGCAAAGATCAAATGACCACTTGGGTATATATGTTGGAGAGATTCTTCTTCCTCTATGGTATGAACTAGCAGGCCTCAGAGGTTGTTTCCAGCTCAGATACTATGATATTGAGTTTGACATATAGGTGAGAACATCCAGATGTAAATAAGAAACAGGAGAATACATTGATTGGTTGATTGTTGATAAATTATGGAAGAGAAAGGAGGAGGGAGATTCAAGAAAGTGGTGGTGATGGGGGTGAAGTCTCTAATATAAAATATATTAGAGCAGAGGATGAGGACCAAGGCAGACATTGGATTTGGTGACCCAAAGAGCCCCCTTTTCCTGAAAAACAGACCTGAGGCCTTTATACTTTATGATAATTTTGAATTTATTAAAATCAGAAAAATTTCCATGTAGGTATTTGCAATTGAATATTGTAAACCTTAAATTAGGCCTTTTGTACAGTGGAAGTTAAGAGAAAGGGGAAATCAGTATAGACTTCATGATTAGGGAAAGGCATCAATTAGATCAGATTGGAGAGGATGGGTCTTGTAATGTACTGTATATTATATATACATATATATACACACACATATATATATACACACACACATACACACACACACACACACATATAACATTTATATATCAGAAGATGTTGTTGCTCACTAAAAGTATATGAGAAGCATAGGTTTTGAATGAATTTTTTCAGGGGTGATGGTGGGTTCATATTGCTTCTAATTTTCCCTTTAGATTTTCTTCCCACTTAACTTTGGTCTTATAGACTATGAGCATGAAAAAAGGGGCTATAACTGGTTAACATGGAGATAGAACCCATTGATCAGAGTATCATTGACATACTTAAAATTGGGCAACAGCTATATATAACAATCTTGCTTATTATTATAGGATCTCTGTACTAGTGGTGCTCAGATATTGCATTTAAAGAGTTCATTAGTGGAGGAAGCTGCCAATGAGTTAGTGAATATGTTGCTGGACTGGGAAGTGCATGCTACAGGAGAAAAAGTTTCAAATGGCAAACAGGTTGATTCAAGAAGAGAAAACACAGGTAAGAAAATTGTTAGTACTTTGCTTTTCTAGGTTAATCACACTATTTTATTCAAGCCTTAAAATTAGGTTTATGTATGCATTATATCAAATGTTTTTTTCAGTCTTTTCTGGTACTCTTCCTGATTTATAAAGATGTTTATTGTCAGAAAATATTGATATGAAAGTACAGTGTTAATAAATTTGATAATAAAGTCTTTAATGACTACAATTTGGAGGTTTTACTTTATATGAAAGGTTTTTCTGCCAACTATATGAACTACTATATTTAAATACTTTGTATTTGTATAACAAATAGCATTTCTCAAAGTATTTCAATAATTGTATGCTATTTGGTCTCAATGATAGGGCAAGCTTTTGATTATTCAGGAAGAAATTAATTTGTTTCACTAACTCCAAGTCCAATACTTTATTTACTTACCCCTTATCCCATTTATCTGCTTTCATTACCTATAGTTTCTTCAATAATTAAACTATATCTGCCACTTTTCTTCCTCTCTTCCTCCTTAAAAGTTAGTCCTACAAGTTGTTATATTTTTCATGGTTTTGTTGCAACAGGTGAAGAGCAGGAAAACCCAGAAAGTCTGACATCTTCTCTTAATGCCAGTCAGACTGGAGTTGGGCTCCTTCCTGCAGTTCTCAGGAGGAAAAAAAAAGAGAATGAGATCTTAGAGGAAGAAGCTTGTGAGTTGCTTTCTCATTTCAACCACCAAAACATTGATGCTCTTCTGAAAGTTACCCGGAATGCCTTAGAGACCATTCGTAAACGGATTTATTCTTCCAATACAATTAACTTCAGAGGTATTAATCTCACACAGTTTCCTTATTGGCTAAGTTGCTATTTAAGCCAATGACCAAGCTGTCTTATGATGATGGCACCATTTCATTTTCATCATGGGACAGATTCAGCAATCTGACCCAATGCATTTTATGACTCGTTTGCTAATGAAGGGTAGTTTACAAGTCTAGGAGAAGGTCTAATAAACAGATTCTCTCCTTTACAGTACCAGTCAGTACCTTTCTTTGGAGAGAGCGCTGAATGGGAAATATCTACACATGGACAAATTGGGGTCTTTTAAAAGCCAATAATGGTGAATAAGATAAATATTGGGGTTTTTGTTTCAAAATTATAGTGAGTTGTTTCAAAATTTATTTTGATCTTTATTCACATATTTAACAGTTTTCTTATTTATCAACTCTTCTTAGGGATTATTAAAGTTTTATCACTCAGTTTGTATATTAGGATCCTTTCTTTGTTATAGTGGTCCATGTTAAGCACCAATAAAATTATAATTTATGCAATTATTTTAGAATTTGGCTGACTTTCAGAGGGTGGGTTTACTTTAATTTTCATTTATTTATTTTGCAGGGACAATGGGGTTTAAGTGACTTACCCAGGGTGACATAGCTAGTAAGTGTCAAGTGTCTGAGGCCAGATTTGAACTCAGGTACTTCTGAATCCAGGGCTGGTACTTTATCCACTGTACCACCTAGCTGCCCCTTGAGTGGGTTTACTTTAAAAGGAATATATTTAGGTCATAATGTTTGGAATTCAGTTAAAAAACTTAACTACCTATTATATACACATACATATATACATATACATACATATATATATGCATATAAACAGACATAAACATACAAGCATATATACATACACATACAAAATATATACATATAAATATACATATACACATATACATATTTACAAAATATATGTACCTATATATACACACATGTATATAAATATAAATAGTAATAAAGCAAAATAAATTTAAAAGGGGACATAATGATAATTAAATTCTGAGAAGTTTCTTCAAAAAGTGATATGAAATTCAGCTTGATCATCCAGGCACCATGAGTTAGATTAGAATTTGTGCTTCTTTGCTCCTTTTCCTTAGTTATTTCAGTTAAAAAGATGAGATTAACCATATATTTATAAAGTTAAGTCTTTGCCATGTTTTGTGTTATTGCAGACAGTGAACACTCATCTAAGCCAAAGCAGATCAGCCTCCCCATTTTTAGGGCAAACATCATCCTGTCAATCCCAAACATCTCCATGGCTCCAGTTCTGGATGATGTGCAGCAGACTCTTAACAGAGCAGTGGAATGTATTATCAGCGTCATGAAGGGAGTTGGACAGTGGAGTAAAGAACGATTGTCCACAGTGAGTTTGGGACTGAAGAAATCCATTTATATTAGAGCTTTGGAAATCAGTAGTTATTTGGGAGGGATGAAAATGATCCTTTATTCTTTGTAGAAAAAGCTACTTGAAAGAAAAATTGTAACCCTGAGGAACAATAACAAAGAAAGTGATTCAGAGGATGACATAGGTGAGAATGGAAATAAAGGTAAGTGATTTTTTTTTTCTTTTGGAAATTAGAATTGAGAGGCAAAGTCAATACGGTCCTTTAAATTCCAAAATTTTAGTACTAATTATTTGAAGAATCATTTTCATTTATACTCTCAATGAAAACAAACCCTGATCGAGGTTTTTCTTTTTGTTTTTCAGTCATCCAGTAATGTCCAACTCTTCTCGACCATAGCACTCCAATCCCTTCTATCCTCTATTATCTCCCTAAGTCTGTCCAAGTTCATATTCTTTGTTTTCATGACACTATCTATCCATCTCATCCTCTGCTGTCCCCTTCTCCCTTACATCTTTCCCAGCATCAGTATTTTCCAATGTGTCCTGTCTTCTCATTATGTGGCCACAGTATTTAAGCTTCAAATTGTCTTTGTTCTTCCAGTGAGGAGTTTGAACTAATTTTTTAAAGTTTGAACTAATTTTATCTCCTTGATGTCCAAAGCACTCTAAAAAGTCTTCTCTAGAACCACAATTTGAAAGCATCAATACTGTGGTGCTCAGCTTTCCTTATAGTCTAACTCTCACAGCCATACATTACTACTGGAAAAAAACATAGATTTTATTATATGAACCTTTGTTGGCAAGGTGATGTCTTTGCTTTTTACTGTGCTGTCCACATTTGCTATACCTTTCCTTCCAAGGGATAAGCATGTTTTAAATTTATTGCCACAGTCATTGTCTGCAGTGATCTTTGAGTCTAAGAATATAACATTTTGCACCACATTTCTTCTCCCTCTATTAGCCAGGAAGTAATGGAACCAAATACAATGATCTTAGTTTTTTAGTGTTAAACTTCAAGCCAGCTTTTACACTTTACACTCTCCTTTTTCATTCTTATCAAAAGGCTTCTTAATTCAATTTCTGCTGTCAGAATACTGTCATTTGCATATCTGTGATTGTTGGTATCTCTCCTGGAAACCTTAATTCCAGTTTTTGATTTGTCCAGCCTGGCATTTTGCATTATGTACTCTGAATATAAGTTAAAACAATAAGATGACAATATAGAGCCTTGCTGTATTCTTTTCCCAATCTTGAATCAATCAGTTGTTCCATATTTGGTTCTGTTGTTTCTGGCCTGCATACAAATTCCTCATGAGACAAGTAAGATGATTTGGTACTAGCAGCTCTGAAGACTTGCCACAAATTGTTGAGATTCACACAGTCAAAGGCTTTAGGGGATTCAATGGAGCAAAATGTGTTTTTCTTGAATCTTCTTGCTTTTTCTACAATCCAGTGAATGTTGGAAATTTGGTTTATAGTTCTGGTAATTCTTGGTTTATATATTGCTGAAGCCTACTTTGCCAAATCTTTAGTGTTACCTTGTTATTGCATGAAATGAGCACAATTGTTTCATAGTTTGAATATTCTTCTTTCCTTTTATTTTTTATTACATTAATACATATTTAAGGAATAAAGCAAATATTTCCATAACATAGTACAATAAAAAGATGATTTTACACAAAACTACAAATCTTCTATGTAAAACTTTCTATTCCTTTCAACTATATAACACAATTATCATGTACATTTCTTTTTTCTTCTCTCTTTCCCACTCTAGAGATGGCTACCATTAGAAACCAGTAGGTATATATGTAAAATTATTCTAAACATACTTCTCTTTATCAGTTCTTTCTCTGGATAGTGTCTTTCTTCATATGTGCTTTATAGTTAATTTGAGTATTTATAATAATCAACATCTCATTCAGTTAAAATAGATCTTAAAACATTATTGCTATTACTGTATACAGTATTCTCTTGATTCTGCTTATTCCCATTTTCATTATTTCATGCAAATCTTTCCATGTTTTCCTAAGGTTATTGAGCTCATCATTTCTTATAGCACAGTAATATTCCATCACAATCATATACTACAACTTGTTCAGTTGGGAATCCTTGCAATTTCCCATTCCTTGCCAATACAAAGACAGCTGCTATAAACATTTTAGAACACGTAGGTTCTTTTTTTCCCCTGATCATCTTTGGTAATGGTATGACTGGGTCAAAGGCTAAAGGTAGTTTAAAAACTCTTTGGGCATAATTCCAGATTGCTCTACAAAATGGTTGGATTAGTTCATAATTCAACAAACAATGAATTAGTTTCACAAATTTCCATATCCCCTCCAACATTTTTTGCTTTGCCCTTCAATCATTTTAGCCAATCTGGTAGGTGTAAAATAATATCTCAAGGTTGTTTTAATTTGCTTTTTTCTAATAATAATTTAGAGCATTTTTTCATATGATTATAAGTTGTTTTGATTTCTTCATCCAAACATTGTCTGTTTACATCCTTTGAGCATTTATTAATTCTGTAATGACTCATGTTCTTTTGGATTTGACAAAGTTATTTATATACTTTTGACATGAGAACTTTATCTTATAAATTGTCTATAAATTTTTTTTTGAAATTTCCTGCTTTCCTTATGATCTTGGCTACATTTGTTTTATTTGTGAAAAACAATCCATTTTACACCTAACTTTGCTTTCTATCTCTTGTTTATTTATAAAATGTTCACCTATCCATAATTCTGATAAGTTACGTGTTCCATGTTCTAATATTCTTTATTTGCTATTCTTTAGAATATTCTTTGACAAATGTCCTTCTTTAGGATTGGGATGTAACTTTTCCCAATCCAGCAGCCACTGTTGAAGTTTTCAAATTTATTGTCATACTGAATGCAGCACTTTAACAGCAACATCTTTTAGGATTTTAAATAATTTAGTTGGAATGAATGCCTCAGATTGAGGTTACATCTATTTATTTTGCATTTGTGAATTGAGAATGGTGTTGGAGCTATGTTAGGTGCTAAGAAATATTCCCTCTTATTCTTAAATTTCTTCTTTGTTACTTGAATTTGGAGTTACACATCAGTGCTCCTCAGTTTCATACTATAGCTGAGATTGTACTGCCATAACCCTAGCAGACATAGACCATAGTTCATTTCAGTCCTTCCATATAATACTTCATATGCTTCTATTATTACCAACATCTCCTTCCATGTTGTAAACTATCAGGCCTCTGAACTTGAATTGGTGACTTGATAAGAAATTCAGGCAGGTATAGGTCATTAAAGTCCCTCATTTCAAGCTGCATATGACTTCCCAACTATTTTGTTGCAATGAAATTTTGTTATAATAATTACACTGCTAAAAATCATATTCATATTAAGCAAAACCTGGGAACAGTTAACACCTATCAAGCCAGCCTTTCCATTATCAAATTTCTAAGTGAAAAGGGCTACTATAAACATAGGAAAGAAAGGAACATATCACACAACTGCATAGCACCCCTTTTCTCTTTCTAGCTTTCCTCTATTTTTGTCTGAAAGCTTGTTTTGAAAGAGTTTGAATTTTTGAGGAGGTGGAAGAAACTTGAAGTACTTCCTCGTTGGCAAGACACAATTTTTATAAATGACTCAGTTCTCTTTCTCACCCACCCACCCAGCTACCAAGCTATATACTTACCTACCAACTTCCACTTACTCACATACAACAGTAATCAAGGTTTCCTTTTCATATAACAAGAAATGTATGGTATAGGGACCAGAGAAAGTACACACTATATAATGTGTGATATAGTAGAAATAGCACAGCATTTGGAGCTCAGAGACTTAGATTCATAATTTGTCTATATTTCTTTATTACCTTTGTGATCTTGGACAAATTATTTGGTTTATCTAGGACTCAGTATTTTATTCTGGGGTAGGTTTGTTAAACATTTTCATGGTGTTCTTATTGAAAAGATGGACAGATGTGGCTTAGATAGATCTGGAACTCATTGCATGGCTGGACCTAAAGATGGGTTTATTCATGGACACAGTAGTAATTCACTCTCCACTTGGATCAGTCTCCAGTACAAATATCCTTAAGCATTATTATTTCCCTCATTCCAAATTCCTTTGTATTTGTTTTGTATATATCTTGTATTTACTTACCTGTGAACATGTTGTTTTCTTCCAGTAGACTATATACTCCATGAATGTAGGTACTGTTTCTTTATTCTTTGTGCTTATCACACAGTATTTGGTGTTTGTTGACCTTCATTTGTTTCAGTCATGTCCCCAGTTGGAGTTATCTTGTCAAAGATAATAGAGTGGGTTGCCATTTCCTTCTTCAGCTCATGTTACAGCTGAAGAAACTGAAGTAAACATCATTAAATGACTTTCCCAGGGTCACATAGCTAATAAATATCTGAGGCCAGATTTGAACTTGCGAAGAAGAGTCTTTATGACTCCAGGCCTGACACTCACCCACTGTGCCACCTAGTTGCTCATCTGGCATATAGTAGACATATTATAAATGTTTGTTCTATTAATTGAATAGCCTAAGGACCTGTATTTAATTCTGTGTTGTGTTCATTTTTTTCAGTTGTGCAGATAAAAACATGCTTAGCAAATCTGCAGATGACTCAAAGTTGATTAGAACATTGGTCGAAGATCAAATTTTAAGGACAAACTTAAAGTTTGGCAACAAACATTCAATTTCTCAAATATAAGAAGTGGATGGGATGTCTAGACGGCAGTTTCAAAATGATCTAGGGAATTAATTGGACTGCAAACACCACATGAGTCAACAGAGTGATACGGCAGCCAAGAAAGCTATTCTGGTCTTAGGCAGCATCATCAGAGGCAGAAGGAAGTCATAATACTAGTATTTTCTCTCTTGTTAGTTCTAGGAGGCAGCTAGGTGGGGCAGTCAATACATTTTTAGACATGTACTCATGAATACTTTCTATAAAATCTGGCCTCAGATACTTACTAGCTGTGTGACTCTGGTCAAGTCACTTAATTTCAGCCTGCCTCAGTTTACTGAACTGAAAAATAGGGATTATAATAGCACCTTACTTGAGGGTGTACCTAGAACATGGTGGGTGCTACATAAATGCTTATTTATTTCTCCTTCCCCTCCTCTTGTTCAGACTAAATCAGCAGTACTGTGATCAGTTCTGGGATCCTCAGTTTAGGAAGGACATTGATGACCTGGAGAGTAAGGAGAAGAAGGCATCTAGAACTGTTAAAGACCTCAAGGTCATGACACATGAAAGAAATGCATTTAAAATTATTACCCCACAGGAGAGAACACTTAGAAGGATATGAATAAGTGTCCTGTAAGTATTTGAGGAGCAGCCACATAATAGAGGAATTGAGGCTTGTTTGTTTGTCCTCAATGGGCAGAAGTAGGACCAAGAGTAAAAAGTCAAATTTATGCTTGAAGGAAGGAAAAGCTTCCCAACATTTAGAGTTATCTAAAAGTAGAATAGAGTGCCTTGGGAGATGATCTCTCTTGCCTAATTGGATGTCCTCAAGTTAAGATTGGTTTAGCACTAGTCACTTATAGAAAAGGATCTTTGCAGGTATGGATTGGATTGTGTGGGCCATAAAGTCGCTTTTAATTTTGAAATATCGGTGATTCTGTGATTTCCAAGGTTCCTCTGGCTGCACACCCTACGATCCTATAATTCTTATTTCAAGCTTCGTTTGAAATTAAAATCAGAGGATTGAACTATTAGCCAGTTTTTAATTTACTAAATGTCAAGGTCCACATATTTTAAGGATTCTAAATATCACACTACATTTTCCAGTTTTATTGTCTGGTAATTAGTAATCTATAATCCAGACAGGTTGACTTGCCCAAGGTCACAAAGCTAGCTAATTAGTGGCAGCTCTGGAAATAGAATTCAGGTTTATTACTGTAGCTATGCAGACTATCTCTACACTCAACTTGTGCCAGAGATCTAGGCTCTATTTTGAATTTCATTTGGTCCTCTGAAACTTAAAACACAACTAATCTAAAATGTTCGCCTTAAAGCTGATTTTTGGACTAAATTCTCTTTATTAATATTAATCCTAACACTGAGGCTTTTAACTTTAGAGTCCTTCAGTTGAATACATTTCAATTCAACTCAACAAACATTTATTAAGCACATGCCAAGAATTGTGCTAGGTTGCATTCCAACTTATAGCTACAACATATGCAAGGATAGTTAAATTAAAAGTAATTGAGGAGGGAGGTATCATTGCCAAATGGAAGTTTGTAATTGGGGAAGGTTTCACAAAGGGACTGGATCTTCAAAAGGATGTAGTGCCTGTAGTAACCCTCCCCTCTCACATACAGGACCTTCAGAATAGGGTGCTCCAGGTATAAGGTACTCTAGAGATCTACATTCAGTCCAAAGCAGAGTTAAGAACCTCATTTTCTCTCAATTAGTATCAAAAGTGGGCAGAAAGAAAAGTGTATTTAAGCCACAGGGAAAACATTTTTTGTATGCTAATGGGGGATATGGAATGTGAAGTTTGTGGGATAGCTAGTAGTCCAGACTGGCTATAATGTGGAAAACAGGAGTGGAGAAATACAAGATAATGTTGCAAAGGCAGATTAGATATAGATTGTGTATAACATCCTGTGGAGGACAGCGAAATTTGTATTTTACCCTTGAAGCAACTGGGGGCCACTAACATTTTTTTAGCAGAGAAATTTCATGGTTAGAGCTCTGCTCTGTATATGTCAATTTGGCAGCAGTAGAGAGGATGGATTGGAGAGGCCATTGGAAACAGGGAAGTCAACCAGAAGGCTATTGCAACAACCCAGGTGAGATGTTATAGGAGTTTGAAAGAGGTTAATGATTGTGTAGTGATCATGTGAGCCCACAGGAAGCAACAGATTGGGAGAGACATCATGAGGGACAAGTCAGCGATTTAAATCTGGGTGACTGTTATCCTCAACATCAATAGGAAATTTGGAGGGATTTATTTGGGGAGGGAGAACGAGTAGTACTGTTTTTAACGTGTTGACTTTTAGTTGCCATTGGAATAGTCCTATGTCCATTAGGCAGTTGACAATTATTGACAATATATTTGTGCTGGCATGTGTGCATGTGTGTGTGTGAACACCTATATACACACCTATATACATATGCATATATGCACACACATACCTATATACATATACACATGTATAAATATAATTATATATGTCATAGTAGAGGGGCAATAATTGAACCGATGGGATCTGATAAAATCAATGAGAGAATATATAAAGAAGAAAAGGCCCAATACAGAACCTTATAGGTTAACCATGCTTAATGGAAAGGAAATAGATAATATAGCTCTAAGAACTGAGAAAAACAGTAGAAAAACTGGCAAAATAAGAAGGGAGCCTTGAAAGATCATTGTCTTGAAAGCCAAAGGAAGAGAGAACATACAGGAGGTGGTGGGGCAGCTAAGTGGCTCAGGGGATAGAGTGCTGGGTCAGGAGTCAGGAAGGCTCATTTTCCTTAGTTCAAATATGGCTGCAGACACTTACTAACTGTATGACCCTGGGCAAGTCACTTAACTCTCGTTGCCTCAGTTTCCTCATCAGCAAAATGAACTGGAGAAGGAAATGGCAAATCACTCCAGTCCCTCTGCCAAGAAAACCCCAAATAGGGTCACAAAGAGTCAGACGTGACTGAAAAAAAATGACTAAACACAGAAAGTATCAAAATCTGTAGGGATAGCAAGGAGGATGAGGACTGAGATGAAGTCATTAGATTTATCATTTAAGAGATTAGTTTCAGAAGAGTGGAGGGGGGGTCAAAACACAATTTACAAAAAGCTAAGAAATGAGTGGGAGGTTAGGAGCTTGCCAGTGAAGAGAATGATTACATGAAAAGATTACAAGGTCAAGACAAGTTTTTCTTTTAATATTTTAAGTATGAGATAGTTTTGGACATGTTCATAGGGAAAAATTGAAGATGGCAGGTAAAGAATGAATAGAACATTATTATGGAGGACATGTGAAACAAACAGGATCAAGGGCCTAAGCAGAGGGGTTATAGTTGGCCAAGATCATCTCTTCCTCAGTTACATGAACTAAGGAGGAGAGGACTTTTGATTTTATATAGGGGGTGTTGATTGTAGCATAGGGGAAATGAGACGGTTCATGGTGGCTGGCCTTGATTTTTTTCAGTGAAAATGTACTTGAGGTCATTTGGGAAGGGGGATCACATTGGAGGACTGAGAAAAGAAGAAAAGTTTTTGAACAGCCTCTATGGGCCAATCAGTAGAAAACCAACCAGGAGAAATAGAATAATTATAGTGCAGCTATGAGGGCTCAGAGGCAAATTAACTTGAATTTGTATCAGAAATAGGCAGCCTAATTGCATGATATCCTCCAGTGGCATTCAACAGCTCAAGAGTAAGAAGAGAAAAGAAAGATGGTTGAGGTCATCCAGAATTGAGGATCAGAAAAATGTGAATGGTGGTAGAACAAGGAATAAAAGGAATTCAAGGTGGGGAGGGCAAGACATAATTGAACTTGGTAATTATAAATGCAAGTAAATGAAGTGAGGTGAGTGTCAGGTCCCAAGGGGATGGGTTGAGAGAACAAGGAAAAATAGAGAAAGCTGGAGGTTGTAGAAAGAAATGTATAGGTTTAGGAATGAGCCAGAGAGAGAGGGATAGGATAAAAATTTTCTGATGACAAGAGAATTCTAGAGTTTAAGAATATGGAGGTGGGTTTGGGATAATAGGGCAGTTAAGAGATAATCCTATCCTCCCTGATAACACACAAACATGCACTGATAGAGTGAAATTGCATTTCATGGCAGTTGAAAAGATTGACAAAATGAGAGTTGAGGTGAAAAGGAAAATCCTAGCTCCAGTACTAAATTCCTTGAGAAAGGAGGGAGAATGACCTGGAGGTTGAATACAGATTATAGGAGCAAACATTTGGACAAGATGAGATAGGCTGATGGAATAAAACTGAAAGGAAGGGAGTTTAGAGAATGATAGTAGTAGAAGTAAGATTTAGAAATGTGTGCCTCCGGAGAACTTTGAATTTGGAGTATCTGATTTGAGGGTCCTTTTTGTGAGAGAGGAGTGCTACAGGTGCTACATTTCAGCTCAGGTGCCAGCTCCATTGTGAAGCCTCCCCTGATTGCAAGCTCCATGATGTTGTATTCCTCAGGACAGTATAAGGGCCTTGGAAGCAGGAACTCCTTTGTTTTTAATCTCATTTCCTCAATGCAGTTTCTATTCACTCCAATTTCAGCTCCTGTAGTTCAGGCCCTCATCTCTTTTTGCTAAGCATAGAATACATTTTGGTGTTTTACACTGGTGTTGTCAAATTCAAATACAAACAAGTGTACATAAGGATTCCTGTGGGCACATATTTACTTGAAAAACCACATATTAACATCATCTATATTTTATTGTATATTTATTTTATTACATATTTCCATACGACATTTAAAGCTGATTCCTGAGGTATTTGGGGAGGGACTCGTGTTTGACACCTCTGCTCTACACATGGTGTTGTTCAGTTGTTTCAGTCATGTCTGACTCTTCATGACCCCATGGGATTTTCTTGGCAAAGATACTGGAGTGCTTTGTCATTTTCTTCAGGTATTTTATAGATGAGGAAACTGAGGCAAACAAGTTTAAGTGACTCACCCAGAATCAAACAGCTAGTAAGTATCTGAGGCTAGATTTGAACTCAGGAACAGGAGTTGCTCCTGCTCTACATGGCTGGGCACAAATGCTTGCCACAGTAAAAATCCCATTGCTTCCTGAATAAAGTTTAAATCCCCGAGACCTCTAATTTGCAGCCAAAGTGGCCTTTTCTCTGTATGGCTGTTTTTTGTTTTCTCCTATGCTCATGCTCACTCTAGTCTTTAGAAGAGATATTACTTCTGCTTCCTCAGTCTACATCCCCCCTCCTCCAGCTGTTCCTCACCCCCAATCTCTGTTGATCTTCCATGAAATCTTCTCTGACTCCCTAAGTGAAAGTGATCTATCTGTTCCTCCTCAAGTCTCTCATAGCATTTTACCCATTGTAATCTGCCTTGTTCAAATCTATTTATGTCTTGTATCTTTTTTATTGGAATCTAAGCTTCTTGAGGCTAGAAAGGATATTATTTTTCCTTTTTGAATCCTCAGTGCCTAGCAATGTATTTTGTATAAAATAGGAAATTTAGAAACATTTTTGATTTTGTTGAATTGTTGAAAGTATCTTTTAATTACTTTGTTAATTTCCTTTGACTTATGCTTTTTAAATATTTCAACCAATACAAAAATTGTGAAAGACAGGATTTTACTATATTTACCGATTTTCACCATTGTCATATATTAGAAGGAAGATTATTTATGAAGCATTATGACTATAAAGAGCATTATTTTAGTGATAGACCAAAGAGGTGCTTATAAACTGTTTTAAATAGAGCTTTTTCTGATTGTAACTCTGAACTTTTCCCTTTTAGATACCATTGAAATGGCATCTGTCAACTTACCAATTCCTGTGCAAAATAAGAACTATTACAAGAGTGTCTCTGACAACAAAGAGATTGTTAAATTGGTCTCTGTGCTTAGCACAATCATCAATTCAACCAAAAAGGTAGGTCAACAGTATATAACTTCTGAGACTTCATTCAGTCACAGGGCTCTTTGCTGACTAAAGATTTAACCCTTCAATCAACCAAAATGTGTTAAGCACTTCCTATGTACTAGGAGCCATTCTAGGTCCTGGATAAATATAGAAATATAAAAATGAGACAGTCCAAGGAATTAAAGAATTTGGGGAGGGACTGAAGGAGGAGAGTAGAGATAGCTTGGTATATCATGTTTACAAGAAAGTAAATAGGGGTAGCTAGGTGGCACAGTGGATAAAGCACCAGCCCTGGATTCAGGAAGACCTGAATTCAAATCCAGCCTCAGACACTTGACACTTACTAGCTATGTGACCCTGGGCAAGTCACTTAACTCTCATTGCCCCACAAAAAAAGAAAAGTAAACAAAAATGCATTCGAAACAAATACAAAGTAATTTTGAGGTGGGGGCAATAGCGACTGAATTAATTAAAAAAGGCCTCTCGCAAATGTAGGAATTTGAGCTAACTCTTAAATGAAACTAATTAGAAATTTCAAGAAGCAGAGGAGGGGAGAGAAAGGACCATGAGCTATTTTGTCCTTCCTTTGAAGGACACAACACAGTGCCTGGCATATGGTAGGTGCTTAATAAATGCTTCTTGATTGAATAATTTCAATACCTAATACAAAGAGGTTGTGATATTATTAATATACTGAATGCTGAACTGATCCTTAAGAATGCAGATATGAAAAAATAGCACAAAGTATGTACTACTTTAAATAATTCTGCTATATAGACCAAAATCCCAGTTTGCAAAACCATATTCAGATCATTACATCCTCACAAAGGATTTTTCACTTTACAAAATTATTATCCTTCCAATAGTAATCTCTTACTATGTTTGAAATAGGATTTAACTTATACCTAACATTGCAATAAGAATAAGAACTTGCCACCCCAGTCTCCTGTATGTAAGTTTTGCATTCACTGATCTACTTGAGAGAAACTAACAATAAGTCCATGGAAGGTAGCCTTTACTTATAGTATAAAATGTCATTGAATCTTCGGTGCTAAGAGAGAGGAGTGAAGGAGATCCCCTCACTCTATAGCTGTCTTTACTCACTGATAAATAGGTGCTGTTATGAGTGGTAGATAGAGGGGAGGAATCTAAGATTTCAAAAAGGCACCTCTCTCTTCTTCTTAATCCAGGACACACTAAAATTTGATAACAAAGGTCTATTAATTTTTTAAATGTAAAATGAGGAAGTTGGAGTTGACGCTTCCCTATATCTCTTCAAAATCCATATGTTTGATACTATGATTTGCTTTAGTCCAGGAGATTGTTGACTTCATGTTAAAAATCTTTCTTTTTTTACTACTTGGGGTTATTACCTTGAACTGGCCGAGGAATACTCTAGAATAGTAGCCCCACAAGATTTGAGATTTTTATCCCACAAGGGGATCATTCGTATTCTGTTATATCTCTTCTCTTTGTGTGGAAGACTGATTGTGTCCCCACTTTTCCCAGACTGTCCTTCCCCAATTTTCTATTACCACAGCTAACATCAAATAGGAAACACATGTTAGAGACTCTTAATTTCCTTTTATTTAAGGGAAGGAGAAAGATAACACAACAATGGAGGGAGAGTGAAAGGGTAGACAACAAAAGTATACTATAAATAATAGCAGCTGGGGGCAGCTAGGTGATGCATTGGATAAAGCACTGGCCCTGAATTCAGGAGAACCTGAGTTCAAATTCGGCCTCAGACATTTGATACTTACTAGCTGTGTGACCCTGGAGAAGTCACTCAACCCCCACTGCCCCACACACAAAAAATTATGATAATAGCAGCTAAAGCTAGATACTACTAATTGTAGAAGTAGGAATAGCTTTCCTTTCTTATACTCTTATTCTGAATCCCACCTTGTGGGAAGGATGACAAGTGATTTCTTTTATTTATTTCTTTATTTTTATTTTTTAAATTTTTGTTTGCTTAGAAATTTATTTTCCAAATTATATGTAAAAGCAAATTTTGACATCAATTTTTTAAAACTTTGTGTTCCAACTTCTCTTCCTCCCTCCCTTCCCACCCCCCACCCCAAGAACTCAAGCAATTCAATGTAAGTTATACATGAGTAGTCATAGAAAACACCTCCACATTAGCTAGGTTTTAAGAGAAAACTGACACAAAAAGACTTCAGATTGAGGAGTTGTCAAAAAAAATGTGTTTCAGTTTATTTTCAGATACCAGCAGTTCTTTCTCTGTAGGTGTATTGCAATTTTAATAAGTCCTTCAGAGTTATATTGGATCATTGCCTTGCTGAAAATAACAACATGCTTCCCAGCAGATCATCTTACACTATTGCTGTTATTTTGTATACATTACATTTCACTCTGCCTCAGTTCATGTGGGGCTTTCCAGGTTTTTCTGATAGCATCCTGTTCATCATAACTTTTATATAGTACCTTAAACTTGATAAAGAATTTTCTTCACAGTAGCCTAGAAGAATAGGTACCATACATTTTGCCATTGTAGTCAATCATCATAACTATTTCCCTCCATCCTATTCCCTTCCAATATTTACTCTATTTTCTATCTTATTTTGCTCTATTCCTCCTCAAAAATGTTTTTCTACTGACTGCCCCTCCCTCACTCTACCCTCCCTTCATTCACCCTTCCCTCCTTATCCTCTTCCTCTCCTACTTTCCTCTAGATTACTCCTCCCAATTGGGTGTGTATGTTATTCCCTCCTTGAGCTCACTATGATGAGGTTAAGGTCTTTGAGCTAATTCTTTTATTAAATTTTTCTTCCTCCTTCTTCAACTCTCCAATATAAGTCATACATGTGCTGTTGTGCAGAACATCTTAACCTTCCCTAAAAGTGTTTTGCTTTTTACAGCTCTCTCTCCCAAACTTCCCTTCCCTCCTTCCCCTCTTCGCCCACTCCCCCCACCATCTCCTTCCCCACCCACTTTTCCAGAGGGCAAAAATATGTTACCATACCCATTTGAGTATGTATGTTATTCCCTCTTTGAGCCAATTCTGATGATAACAATGTTCACTCACTGTCCTATTCCTTCCCCCTTTCCCCCTCCCCTCCATAAGCTTTTTTCTTGTTTCCTTCATGTGAACTACCTTTCCTCAGTCCACCTCTCTCCTTCCCGCTCCACCAGTCTGTTCCTCCTACTAATCAACCCTACTTTTTATTTTTTAGTGAGGCAATTGGGGTTAAGTGACTTGCCCAGGGTCACACAGCTAGTAAGTGTTAAGTGTCTGAGTCTGGATTTGAACTCAAGTACTCCTGAATCCAGGGCTGGTGCTTTATGCACTGTGTCACCTAGCTGCCCCTAATCAACCCTAAATCCAGCCCCAGACATAAGACACCCCACCCTGTTTGCCCCACAAAGAATGAGAAACAAAAAATCAATTCTTTACAGATATCATCCCTGTATATTCAGTTTAGACCTGTGTCCTCTGTGTATTCCTTACTGAGAAAGTTCTTATGAGTTGGAAGTATTATCTTCTCATGTAAAAATGTAAATAGTTTAACCTTTTAATTTCCCTACTGGTTTCTTTTTACTGTTTACCTTTTGATGTTTCTCCAGGGTTTTGTATTTGAAAGTCAAATTTTCCATTCAGTTCAGGTCTTTTCATCACAAATGCCTGAAAGTCCTCTTTTTCATTGAAATCCCATTTTTCTCTGAAATATTATAATCAGTTTTTTGGGATACATGATTCTTGGCTGTAGTCCCCGTTCCTATGCCTTCCTGAAAATCATATTCCATGCCCTCTGGTCCTTTAATGTAGATGCTGCTAGATCTTGTTTTATCCTTATTGAAGCTCCACAGTATTTGAATTCCTTTTTTCTAGCTGCTTGCAATATTTTCTCCTTGAACTGGGAGCACTGGAATTTGGGTATAATATTCCTTAAGGTTAGCCTTTTGGGATCTCTTTTAGGAGGTGATCAGTGGATTCTTTCAATTTCTATTTTATCTTCTGCTTCTAGAATATCAGGGCAATTTTCCCTTACAATTTCTTGGAAGATGATGTCTGGGCTCTTATTTTGGTCCTGGTTTTCAGGGAGTCCAATGATTTTCAAATTATCTCTCCTGGATTTATTTTCCAGGTCAGCTGTTTTTCCAAGGAGATACTTCACATTGCCCTCTATTTGTACATTCAGTTAGATTTGCTTTACTGTGTCTTGATTTCTCACAAAACCATTAGCTTCCGTTTGTTCAATCCTAATTCTTAGGCAATTATTTTCTTCAGACAGCCTTTTTATCTCCTTTTCCACTTGACTTTTCAAGCTTTTGACTTTTTTCTCATGACTCTCCTGTATCGCTCTTATTTCTCTTTCCATTCTTTCCTCCCTCTCTCTACATTTTCCTTCTATCTCTCCTACTTTCTCTTCAAAGTCCCTTTTGAGAGCTTCCATGGCCTGAGACCAGTTCATATTTTTCTTGGAAGCTTTGGATGTAGCATCCTCTTCTGAGGATGCACCTTGATCTTTTTTGTCACTGAAGAAGCTTTCTATAGTTCTAAACTTTCTTTCCTTGCTCATCTTGCTGTCTTTTACTTGACTTTTAACTCCCCACTAGGGGGCCCTGATTCTAGGCTACATTATTGTCCCCAGCTTCAGAGGGTCCCTGGTGTTTTGGTTTAAGGGAGGGCAGGTTTTTCTCTTACCTGGCCTATTCTCTGGTTCGAACATTACCTCAAACCAACTTAATAAATAACCCTCCAGCAAAGCTTTCTGTGGTGTGGTTCTTAACTTTGATGAGCCTGTGCCCCTCCCCAACCTGGGCATTCCGCTGCTCAGCATTTCTTCTTGTTTCCTTGCTGGGGTGGGACAACCGAATTCCTCCCTAGCTCCCTCTGACACCCCTGCACTTTCCCTCCCAGCCAGCTGTTCATCCCTCTCATCTGATTGCAAGCTCAGTTCCAGACAACACTAGTGCTACAGGTGATTTGGAGGCTTGGGGGTTAAGTTTCTCTGGTGCACCCATGCCTGGGGTATCTGTCAGGGTTTTACTTTACCCACAGCCCAGTGCAGCCCCCTTTAATCTGTCTATGGCTGGAAAATAATCTCAACCCATATTTTTGTCGGTTTTTTCTTTTATTGCTGTTTTGGGGGTAATTGTATTAGGAGTTCTGTGCATTTAATGTCTTTTCTGGCAAGTGATTTCTAATCAGATATTAAGATACTGAGTACCATCCTTCCTGACTTGTTGGAAGGAGGCATGGGGTTGGGGATGAAAGAGAGGAAAGAAAAGGGTATCAAGATTTTTTGGGATCTGCTTCCCTGGGGACTCTTCCAACCTTTACCATATTGAATCATTCCTTAAAACAATGAAAAATAATTAATAAAACCCAATAAACTCACTATGACCACTTCTGTTGGTGTATGCAAAAGTCTTTGCCCATAGTATCTTCTCACTTGCTTGAAGAAGAAGCTATTGTATACTAAATCTTTCTAAGAATGAGATTTGCCATTACAGTTCTACTCATAGTCTAGCTTCCTTTTCTTTTTCTTTTTCTTTTTCCATTTTTGTCATCACTGGGTATGTTATTTTCTTTGTTTTGCTTGTTCAACTCTCATGTCATACGTTTTTTCCATATTTCTCTGAATTATCCATTCATCATTTCTTATTGCAAAGTCACATTCCATTACAGCTGTATGCCACAGGTTTTTGGTCATTGTACAATAAATGATACCCAATTAATTTACATTTTGTTACCATAAGAAGGATTGTGCTAAATCCTTTTCTATATATCTTTCAATTCAAGTTAAGTAGCTAGAGAAATATGGTAAAGTCTATGAAAGCATTGGAAAGAATCTTCATTGTTAAGAAACTTAGCATTTAGTTGGAGAGAAAAGATAACCACATTACATGATCAAACAATGTTTATGAAAGACATGTCTGTCAAAGGTGCACAGGACAGATTGGAGGAGGTAAAATCAGATCTTCTTCCTTATACTTAAATGCCCAGTAGTGTTATTGAGTCAAAGGATACAGTTTTTTAAGTCAGTTTTCTTATGTAGTTCCAAATCATTTACCAGAATTGTTGAACTACTTCACAGTTCCATCAATAGTACATTAGCTTGCTTATCTTCTTCCTTTTTTTGAAAGCTAAGCCATCTCTGCTCTTACTTTACTTTTTCTTGAGTATTATATATGTATCATAAAGTAACAGCAATGATTAGAACTGACTTTACATGCAATTTTATCCACTGAAAAGCACTTTTCTAACAATTCCATGAAGTAGGTGTTATAAATATTATTATCACCATTTTTCAGATGAGGAAACTGAGGCTTAGAGCAATTATAAGTGGCCTGCCCTGGATTTCAAATCTAATATATCTGAGATAGGTGCCTGGAATGCCTCCTAAATAGCTGGCTGGCAATGACACATTATTTCTTTTTTTGTGGGGTAATGAGGGTTAAGTGACTTGCCCAGGGTCACACAGCTAGAAAGTGTCAAATGTCTGAGCCCTGATCTGAACTCAGGTCCTCCTGAATCCAGATCCTTTGCTTTATCTACTGTACCACCCAGCTACCCCAATGACACATAATTTAAGTGATCATTTCTTACCCTTTAACTTTCAAATTACTGACTCTATGGTTTAAGAATGAAAAATGAATGAACTAATGAATGTAAAAAGAATGAATTTTGTGCTTACTATGGCCCAGGTAGCAGATCAAGTTTCATTGCCAGTGGATAATATCTGTGTAAGACAACTTAAGTACTGCATCCCATATACCAGGAGTTCTTAAACTTTTTCCTCTCATGACCCCATTTCATCTGAGAAATTTTTACATGACCCTGGGTATATAGGTATATAAAGTACATATGCGAATCAAATGTTTAGTACCAATTTTTTCTGACCTCCACATTCAATTACATCACCCCACATGGGGTGGGGTGCCTCATCTGGCAAATCACCCTTTTTAAAGGGTAGAAAATGTCAATGAGTCAGTTTGGACTAAATAGTATTGGACTAGAATTTAGAAAACCTGGGTTGAATTTGGCACTAAACACTAGCTTTGTAACAAGAGATTTGATCTGGGTGAAAAATAATTTCCACATATGTGAAATGGGGAAAATAGCAGTACATCTTAGTTCACAGGGTTGTTGTAAGTTGAATTCTTTATCAAGTTTAAAGCTATATATTGATATCAACTTTTACCATCATCATCATCATCATCATCACCTAGTGAATGCTGAAGAACATTTCTGCTGCATTCGGAAAGCTTGCAGTGGAAACTCCATGCACAATAATACTTCCACAAGCTAAATTAAGTTTATTGTATTTGGTTCATTTTGAGATTTATTGCTATTATTTTATCATAAAGTTATTATGTTTCTGTTTGATATGTGGGAGATAAATCTTTGCTACTTTCTCAAATTTTAAAAATTACATCTTGTTAAGGGCTAAAATTCTAGCTAGTCTGTCTAAAACATCTAATGAGAGGTCGCCAATAAATTATAAGCTTTAGCAAAAGTTAGGCTTTTAAGCATTTATTAAGGAGAATAAGAATTTGGTAAAGAGAGAGAGAAAGGCCTACATTCATCTATCTATTAAAGGGAGAGCACATTTCTAGCTCTGCTCTCCACCAGAGTCCAAAGGAAAGAGAGAGACACAGAGCGCCCAGCTCCCCCTTCCTCCTCCCACCAGACAACGTCACTTCCTGACGCCAAAGAAAACATGTATGGTCTTGCCCTCAAAGACCTTCCTTTCATGGCGGAGCTTTTCTACAGTAAGTCTCCAGCAGGTGGCATCATTCCAATCGTCACAATCTAAAAGCATTTTTCATTATGAATATATTTTTTCTGAAATTATGCAAGCAAATGAAGAAGACTTGAACTTTATGAAAATGATTTTATCAACACATTTTCATGCTAATCTATTAAGTGTATCATTATCTTAGTACCAACCCAAGACTATATTTGCTAAATTTTGAATGTCAGGAGAATCGTAGTGTATTGGAGCTGGAACAGACCTTATACATGACTATCTCTTCTCCATGACTCATTCCCCCTCCCTCACCCCGTCATCCTCTTCCCACCTAGAAGATGCAAGCCTAATGCCAACTGTCTCTTCATTCTGGTTCGATGTGGGTTGGAATGAAGCACTCAAATCATTGAACAATCAACAAAAAAGAGATTTATTTTGCCCTAACACTGTAAGGATATGCAATAAGGATATAGTGGCACTTTTATTGGACCTCAGTTGCCTCCTAGAAACACATTTGGTCAGTATCAATCAATCAGTCAAAATGTATTACGTGCCTTTTATGTGATAAGCACTGTGCCAAGTGCTAGAGATAAAAAACAAAAACAAACCCAAAATGACAAAAGGCAGTCCCTGCCCTCAAGGAGCTTACAGTCTAATGTTAACATGACTCCAGGGTAGAACATGATGTCTTGAGTGCTCTCAAACACTCACCAGGGTTGAGACTTTCAGGCTCTATTTGGGTAGGACTATTTAATGCCCTAGATAACTAAGAAACTGCATCAGGGAAGCCAGAGCAACCAGAAGTTTTTGTCTTCTTTTTAGGGAAATCTAATTCCTATTGTTCGTTGACTGACCTGAAATCTACTCCATTTTGGGGTGGGGGAAAAGATGCCATATTAGAGAAACCAGGGCTACTTAGGTCCCAGAACCATTGTCTCCTTAATACTATCATAACCCCATTCCTAAAACAAACTCTCCTCAGGTTGAAGCCCTATGATCTTTTAAAACTTAACTTGGCTGTCAATCCCCTTTGAGCCCTCCCCATCCCCCCTAACTAAAAAGTGATATTTCCTCCTTCATATTTCTTTTAGTACTTTGCCTGGACTTTTTGTTGTTGTTAGAACTATTATGATGTTCTTATATCAAAACTATTTGTTAAATTATGAAATTTTAAGATCTTTGAGAACAGGTTCTATATTGTTTATATATTGCTATGTATCTAATTGAATTAAACTCTATCTAGTAGAATTTCTTAATTTTACAGAGGAGGACTTTGGGCCCAAAGAATTAAAATGGCATTTTCAATGATTATACCACAAGCTAGGGCCAGAGCCAATTAGAACTAGTTCTCTTGATTCCCAGTCTAATGTTCATTCTGTTATTTGTTGTTCAGCTATTTTAGTCCTATCTGACTTTCTGTGACCCCATTTTAGGGTTTTCTTGGGAAAGATACTGGAGTTGTTTGCCATTTCCTCCTATAGCTCATTTTATAGATGAGAAACTGATGCAAACAGTGTTAAGTGACTTTCCCAGACACACAGAGCTAGTAAGTGTGTGAGGCCAAATTTGAACTCAGGAAGATGAGACTTCCTGTTTCTAAGTCCAGTGCTCTCTCCACTGGAAAACCTAGCTGCCTCTTAATGTTCATTCTACCATACTATACCACCACCACCACCACAAACCCAACCCTTTTGGTGTTTTCTTGGCAAAGATACTAGGGTGGTTTGCCATTTCCTTCTCCAGCTCATTTTACAGATGAAGAAACTGAAGCAGGCAGTAGTTAAGTAACTTGCCTAAAGTCATATAGCTGGTGATTATCTGAGGCTGGATTTGAACTCTGGTCTTCCTAATCCAAGGGTAGAACTCTATCTACTATGCCACCTAATTGTCTCTAGGCAGCAATGGTTGCAATAAATGTTTTTCATCAGGATGCTATTATGTTCATGTCTTCAATTATCTAAAAATAAGCCATTCATTATTAGCAAAGATAGCAATTATATCTTGTTCCTATTTCATGCTATAACATGAGGGATGACCAGAATTCAAATACAGCCTCAAACATCTACTAGCTGTGTGACTCTGGGCAAGTCACTTACCCTACATTTGCCTCAGTTTCCTCATCTGTAAAATGGGGTTAATAATAGCACCTACCTCGCAGGATTGTTGTGAGGATCAAATGAGATAATAATTGTAAAGCACTGAGCATAGTACCTGGCACACACACACACACACACACACACACACGTGTGTGTGTGTATGTGTGTAAGTGCTACATAAATGCTAAGTTATTATTATCATGCTGCAATATGAATTTATTGCCATAATTGCTGCTTAGAGGCAATTAGGTATCACATGGCTTAGAGAACTGGGCCAAAAGTTTTGAAGACCTGAGTTTAAACCTTCCCTCAGACTCTAACTGTGTGACTATGAGCAAGGTACTTAACTTCTGTTAGCCTCAAATGTAAAATGGAGATGATAAAACCTATCACTCAGGACTGTTATGAAGATCAAGCAAGGTAATATGTTTAAAGTATTTAGCATAGAACTTGGCACACAGTAGGCACTTAATAAATATTTGTTACTTTTCTTTGTTCCTTCATATTCTAGGAAGTTATTTCATCCCTAGATTGTTTCAAACGCTACCATCACATATGGCAAAAGGAGAAAGAATGCACTATTATGGAATTTTTAAGCAAAAAGCCTTCACTTTCTGAATTTGAATCTCAGATCCTCTATTTCCGAGACTTAGAGCAGGAAATTAATGCTGAGCCTGAATATCTCTGTGTAGGAGCTATTGCATTATACACAGGTAGGTAAACCTTCTTTTAGGTATTCATAGAAATTCAACAGATATTTTTATCTCTTTATCTCTAGATGACTATTTCTGAGAGCTTGGGTTGTCTTAAATATTGACTTTCCTTTCATGAAACTCAAGCAGAAGAGTCTAGTTAGTAAGTTTTTATTTATTTATTCCCCTTATATACAATCAGCTGTTTGAGAATGTGTAGAGATATAATGAACACTTTGCAGCTATGCACTGAAAATGAATGCTTATTTAGAGAAAGGGAACACATCTGATGTGTTTGGTATTAAAACTGAGCTTTTTTAAAAAATAAAGATATAAAAATCCTTGGAGGTTTATCTCCAAGGGCAGTGGATATTTGATGTGTAGCTTTTAGTATTTGAAAATGTGCTTTGGGTTCTTATGACAAGTATTATAAAATATATAAATGGATAATTTTAAGGAGGGCAATCTTTTTAGTCTGAATATTTGAGAGTAAGAGAATTAAGAGGTATAAGTCTACTACCCTTCCACATATTTTTAGGTATATATAGGACACAGAGGAGAAAAAGAGGGAAGAGAGGAAAAGGAGAACAGTTTCTGTAAATGCCAGGTGTGACTAAATTAAATTGACTTTTTGTGGTTGTATTTGACAGCTGCCATTCAAACTTTTCCAAAATGTCTTATGAATCTTATATTTTATAGCTGACCTGAAGATGGCATTGACTGCAGAGACCAAAGCCTGGATGGTTGACATAGGTCGTCATTGTAACAAGAAATACAAAAGTGAGATGGAGAGTGTTTTTACTTTGGTTGAAGAGCTCAATAAAAAATTAAATCGTCAGATTAAAGACTTGGATGATATCAGGATAGCAATGGCCGCACTTAAAGAAATAAGAGAACAGCAAATCCCCATAGACTTTCAAGTCGGCCCTATTGAGGTAACTGACAAGAATAAGAGAGTATTGGTAATAAGAGTATTTTGTTATTAGCATGGCTATCCACTACAGCCATTTGGTTCTCAACAGTTTTGTGCTAATTTGACCTAAAATGGATAGAACTTTCTCTTTGTTCTACTTATGAAGAAAGGGACACCAGATGCATAAATAGTATAAATGAAATTTGAGGGGTGACTATGTTTAGTAGTAATAATCTATTAATTATTATAGATTAATTTATGTAATTTCAAGTAATAAAAATAATTTTCTTTAAATCAGAATAGGATTAAATCTTTATTTAATTAAAATAGGCTTTATCCCAATAAACCTGACAGCTTATAGTTCCTTCTACTAAAAGATATTACTTTTCTATGTTTTTTTTTTAGGTACATCAAAATGATAGCTATGGTCTTGTATGTATGTATATGTGTGTGCATGTGCGCGTGTGTGTGTGTGTGTGTGTGTGTGTGTGTGTGAGATCCTTCATGCAGATATTTTATCAAAAGTGGACTTCAGGATCTATTATTTTAAATTAAAGAAAGAAAAGAATTGTAATTATCATATAATTTACTAACGCTAGACTTACCACCAAATTCTCACCTACATTATTTAATGACCAGTTTGCGGCATTCACAGTTTCTGAATTCCACTTTGGGGAAGTATGCTGACAGGGAATTCTGGATTTTCCTTTTCCTCAGTTCCCTTAAACCCTGAAACAATCAATAGTCCACAATAAAGTGGACTAGGGAATCTCACATCATGCCTTGGAGTATGAGCTAAATGGCAAAAGATTTTTATTATATAAACTCTTTTTATTATATAAACTCTAGTTGGTGCTTTAAAAGGCAGAACTTAAAAACTGTCATTCACTCTTCATTCACTTCCCCCAGTAGAAATGGGGAAGGGCCAATTTCCCGCAGACAACCCACACACCTCAATGTGAGGCTCAGGGGTGAGACTTTCTTCTCTAGTCACCACTTTTATTCCCCAACTATAACAACCATTCAAACTGCCCAAGCCACATTAGTTCACAGCATTCAACCTTCTAAAGATCAGAGATAAACTTGTTTTTACCATAAGCGTTGCCCGAATCCACAGGGATCCCCCTGCTAATTTGCAGAGTTTTAAAAAATACCAATTTTTAATACTGGTTATCCGTGAAATATTATACCCTGAGTTCCTGGATCAGCTCTATATCTTGTCACTAGAACAAATTTAACTCTCCTGATATAATATTTCTCTCTGTGTAGATTTCAAGTAGCCCCTGTATTTTCCTTCCATTAATCCCCTTTGTGATCTACCACTGTATAATTAGGTCATACACAACATTTCATTAACCATCATACGTTTTGGGGGGATAAAAGGAAATAGAATAAACAACAATAGAATATACAACAAACTGGAGCAGGTAGAGGGGTGATGGAGAGAGAAAACTTTCTAGTGCTTTTCCATAGTTCTAAAACAAGTTGGCATTCACCAGGCTAAATCCAAATTCTGTGATCTGTGGAGTGGGGACAGGGAAGGGGGATAGCCTGGAGACTAAACTGCTACATTGAGTACTCAGTCCTGGAGAAAATACCAAAAGATATCTTTAGGTACCTTATTCTCATAACATTCTCTTTAAGGTCTTCAGCTGCAGATTCTGTCCAGCTATCCCCCTTTTTCATTATGCCTCTTATCCCTTGACTCTCCAACTGCTTCTTAAATCTCCCAATGTGCAGCTTGAGCATCTGAGAATTTCAGTTTTTCCCAGGGCATTGAAGTGCAAATCCCAAGATGCTTAGCTAGCTCCTGGATTCTTTCTCCTCTGCCTGCAAAAGAATATCCCTTTTATTTTCCCTTTCCCTAAACATGTTACATTCACATACTTATATTTTTTTCTTTTTCTCTGTTGACTTTGATCTGGTAGTAAGAGATGGACTGAAGTACTCTTAATGTTTAAGTGGTTTAAAGTTTACTATTCCTTGGTATGATTTCTTTTTATCATAATTGTATTAAAGAAATGTTTTTATGCCTGGGTTTATGTACCTGATACATATTTGTTTTATTTTGCATTTTTTTTTTTGGTCTTTAGGAATCGTACGCTCTACTTAATAAATATGGACTCTTGGTGGCAAAGGAGGAAATGGAAAAAGTTGACACTCTGCGTTATACTTGGGAGAAAATTTTGTCCCGAGCAAGTGAAGTTCAGCATGAATTATTCACATTGCAGCCAAATTTTAGGAAAGAACTTATTAATACCGTAGAAGGCTTTGTTGAAGATTGTAATCAATTCTATTCAGACTATGACATGGTACTAAACTAATTTTTCTATGTATATATTTATAAGGAAAAAGAGATAATTTTTTTAAAAAAGCTGTTTTAAAATAATGAATCTTAAAATCTATACCATAAAGGATTTTTTCTACCTTGAGATCCTATATTTTTTTTAGGATTAAACTTAGTTAACATTCATCCATAAAATTTATTTATTTTTATTTTAACCTAGAGCAGTCTAAGAAGATTAAAAATGAGTTTTATTACATAATTTCAATATACCGTCTACCTTTTATCACTTAGGAAATGGAAGACTTTGGAGAGTTTTCCCAAAACTATCTGGAAACATTTTTGGTAGCTGTGTTTCCTTTAAAAATTGAATATTCTGTTATATGTCAGTCCCTTCCTTCTGTATACCTGCAAATACCAATGAATATTACCACAGAGCAGAGGGTAGTATTTCCGACCCCTATTTGACACTGGGATAAATTACAAAGCTTGGGAGTGATGTATTGGAATAAAATGATAGATGTTCTAGTGCCATGGAGAAATATGAGCCTTTGATGTTCTGGTATCTTCATTTCTCAGGTCAAAACTATATTTGTCTTAAAAAACAACAACATTTGAGTAGTCAATGTCTTTCCCCTCTCCCTTCCCATTGCAAAGATCATTGCAAAGATCATTTCCCAGAAAAGAAAAAGTAATACAACCCCTTAAATCTTAAGCTTTCTGAGGTAAGGTAATAGTGATACTAATTTTATTCATTTTACCTTAAACATCATCCGAATCTTAAATCCCTTAAAATCAAAATTGAAAGTATAAAAAAGTAATAAATGAAACCAAGGCTCCTTTCAATGCTTGTCATTTTCTTATCTAGATAGTATACTTTATTAACTCTTTATCTTAACTTTTTTTTTTCAGAATGGTCCCATGGCTGCTGGTTTAGAGCCCCAGGAAGCCAGTGATAGACTTATTGTATTTCAGGTAATCTTTCCAATGTGTACAGTGGTAAAAAACAAACAAACAAACAAACAAACAAAACCTCTTTTGTATCTCAGTCTTTTCAGTTGTACTCTCTTTTTTAAACCATGAAATACAAATAAAAGACTTTCACTATTGCATGTCTATTGATCTGTGTAATATTACAGATACATCTTGTTAAAATAATTTTATGTGATCGGTAATTAGAAAAGTTGAGAGAATTTTTATTAATAATCTCATGAAGAAACAAATTTAAATGTTTGGTTATGTGAAGATGTGTTTAAGTAAAAATTGATTTTGGGGGTGGTTCACAATTAAATGTGGAAATATGTGCCCAGTGATGTTCCTGTTACTGAGTTCTTATTTTAGGTAAGTCATAATTTTAAAAAATCTTCCTTGGAAATCATTTAAGTAGTTTTCACTTATATTTTTTTTAGACTCGTTTTGATAATATATTTCGCAAATATGTCACTTACACGGGTGGAGAAGAGCTTTTTGGGCTTCCTGTGACTCACTACCCTCAGCTCCTTGAGATAAAGAAGCAGCTTAATCTCCTCCAGAAAATCTACAGCTTGTACAACAGTGTCATTAATACTGTCAATGGATATTATGACATGCTTTGGTCAGAAGTGAATACTGAAAAAATAAACAATGACCTCCTAGAATTCCAAAACAGGTGAGGAATTGCGAGCAATTACTATGTATATAACAAGTCCCCAGAATTCTTAAACTTTAATGACTTTCTTCTTAAATAATTTTTATCTTTGCTTCATCTTTCTTTGAATCCCAGATTTTTGAGAAGCATTTTTATTGCACTGTTGTCAAAACAATTATCAAATAGTATTTATTTCATTATCCCCATATGAATGGTGATATATAAGCAAATCTTTTAAACTTGAATGAAATATGTCAATTGTTTTTCTACACCCTGTCTTCATTTAAATAAACATCAAATATTAGAAGTTCATGTTAAAAGATCTGTTAACACAAGAAAAATTTATAGATTCTCCCACATATACTGGGGACACAAATACAAAAGTCAGATACCTTCTAACAGAAAAGGACAAAACATATAGGGTATGAAGGCATAAACATACACATGATGGGGTGAATAATAGGGAAGTCAATTGACATCTTCCAGATACAGTACTACTATTAATTTGATTAGTAATCAGAGCAAGAGATGGAAATAAAAGTAAGTAGGGTTATAGGCAGGAGTACTCTCAATATAAATCATAACTTAAATTGTAACTTAAAATCAGTGCCATAAAGGAATCTTTTTCCTTTAAGGCCCTATCATTTTATAGGATTAAACTAAATTAATATGCCCCCATAAATCTCATTGCTTTCATTTTGACCTTGAGCAATCTAAAGAGATTAAAAAGAGTTTTTAGTATAGAATTTCAACACACTGTCCACCTTTTATCACTTAGCTCATGGATAGCTATTATGCACCTTCTATGGGCCAGGAATTTTGCTAATCACTTTCTAAAAATTAACTCATTTTATCCTCACAACAATCCTAGGAGGTAGGTACTATTATTATCTCCATTTTACAGTTGAGGAAACTGAGGTATTCAGGTTAAATGACTTATCTAGGGTCACACAGCTAGAAAGTGTCTAAGGCTTAATTTGAACTCAGGTATTCTTAACTTCAGGCCCAGCACTTTATCCATTGCACCACCTACCTGCCTATGTATACTTTAAATTGTTAAGGCATGCTGTTAAGTAAATGTTATACTGTTTAAGGCTTATAAAACACTTTCTTAACAATTATTTTGAGACATAGGAAATACAAATGTTAGCTTTGAAAGGGGCATCAGAGGTTGTCTAATCTAGGTCGTAACCTGAAAAGGAATCTCTTCTATGTGATCCCTAGCATGCGAGCCCACCATATTAATTTTTTGATAACTTATAATTGTTAGGGAGTTTTCTCTTAAATTGAGCTTACATCTACCTCTGTAATTGTCACAAATTGTTCCTAGTTCTTTCTTCTGGGGGCAAGTAGAACAAACGTAATCCCTAGTTCACGTGAGAGAACTTCAGATGAAGATGGTGATTATGGGTTCTCACTATTTCTTTCCAGTCTTAACGAAGCTCCTTTTTGCAAATAAGAAATCTATGGCTCAGAGAGGTTAAGTGGTTTGTCTAAGGCCAAATAACTATTAATATGAGAGGAAGGATTTGAACCTAAGGCTGCTGACTACAAGTCTAACACAATTTCATTATAACATATTGCCTTGGATGGACTTTGGGATGGGACTAGGAGATAGTATATCCATTTCATCCTACTTCATAGACTTGCATGCACAAGATCCTAGTGTCTTTCTAAAATAATTCCTTGGAAGACTAATTTCAACCAAACTTTTGCTAATGTAATGCCATGTTTGTTATGATAGAGCCAAATTAGTGCATATGAGTAATGCAAATGAGGCCTACCTAAAGTCATAATCTGTTCTGTGAAGAGGCATTGGCTATAACAAAGTGATTGTAACAGTTAATTCCATAAGAAAAATGATCTAAATGGGTGACTGACCAAATGATACTCTAGTTGATTTTCTTGGATATTGGGTCTTTTTTATTAAGGTACTTTTTGTGAAATGGCCATGATTAGAGCAATGTTATTCAGGGCATAACTCTACCTAATGGAAAATCTGGATTTAGTGTGGCCTTCTTTGCTAGATCCAAAAAGATGAAATGGAAATAAAACTAGGTCAGACCTGTTTAGCCTTCCCTATTGGTTTCCTTTTTTAGGTGTCGTAAACTTCCACGTGCTTTGAAGGACTGGCAAGCTTTTCTGGACTTAAAGAAGACCATTGATGATTTCAATGAGTGTTGTCCACTGTTGGAACACATGTCAAATAGAGCCATGTTGGACCGACACTGGAAAAGGATTGCAGCACTCACTGGCCATAGTTTTGATGTAGAGAATGAGACCTTTAAACTGAGGAACATCATGGATGCACCTCTTCTGAAATACAAAGAAGAAATAGAGGTATTTTTGGAAAGAAGTGATTTGAGGTTGGGTGGTAAAATGGAATGCCTTTGCACATTTCTCAAATATAAAATTTCAGATTGTCAAATGTTGCTAGGGAAATGAAAAAGAGAATAGCTTCATTGGGCAAATAAGCTTGTGCTTGCTTTTGAACTTTAACCTTTGTTTCTAGTGGTTCTTTCTAAGCGCTCATTTGAATTAATTCAACCAGAAACTTTTCAACTTCCACATAGCACTATGATTTACTAGAGATACCATTGGATTTGTTTAGGCTTATCTTCAGTTTTTTTTTTTTACTCTACCTCGCCCACCCCCTCCACATTCTATTAGTTGTCAAATATTTTTTATATTACCTCTGCAGCATCTCTCTTCTCTGAGGCTTTCTGTGTATCTGTCTACTTCCTCCCTCACTCCCCAGTATAGATCTTGCCTATAACACTATATTGACTTCCTGACTGATTTTTATTCAATTCTCCCATATAATCTATCTTTCCCAAAGCTGAAAATGTGAAGTTCTTAATGTATATCTGATTATATCAATTTTCAGAAAGCTGCAGTATTCTCCCTTGTCTCCAAAATCCAGTAAAAACTCCTCTTCTAGTCACTTAAAGCAATTCACAATTTGTATTCAGCCTACCTTTTCATGCTTATACATTATTCCCTTTCATACATTCTTTGTTCCAGACAAAGAGAACTATCTGTTCTTTATTACACAAAATTTTCCATCTCCTGTTTCCTTGTATTTAACAAGTTGTCCCCTATGCCTATATATACTCTTTCTTTATCTTTGACTCTCAAGATACTAAGAGTACTTGAAAGCTCAGCTGAGATTATTCTAGATTACAGGAGTTTACTATAGGGTTTTCTAAATGGACATTCCACAGATCAGGAAAACATACACAGTTAATTATGCCACATTTTGGATTTGGAAGACTAAAGTATTTCTTGATATATACATGTAAAAAAACCCAAAAAGCAAAACCCTCCCACTATTGCCAGAATAAAAAGATGATTATTTTAAAAAATAATTGAGGGATTCATGTGGAAACAGCATCCACGTACTTCACAACCTCTATATAACATAGCAGAGGATCAATCAATCATTAAGTACCTACTGTGTGCTAGATGCCATGCTAAATGCTAGAGATACAAAGGCAAAAATAAAATAGTACCTGCCCTCAGGTGTTTACATTCCACTGGAAAAATATGTACACATTTAAGTATATTATATACATACAAATTATATAGATATTATATTCAAAATAACTTGAGAAGTAACACTTGCAGTTGGAGGGGAGGAGGGGACTAAGAGAGGGACTCCTGAAGAAGACATTGCTTGAGATAAATTTTAAAGAAAGTGATCCTAAGAGGCAAAAGTGACGGATCATATTCCAGACAGACTGCACAAAGTCACTGAGATAAATGATGGAATTTTATCTGTGAGTAATAGTTTGGTTGGATTGAAGAGTATGTGAAGGAGTATAATCAGATTCAAAAGTTTGGATCCACTTTGGAAAATAACTAGGAGTTTTATCCTAGAGACAATAATGAGTCATTCCCACTTTTTGAGGGGCTGGGGTAACATGTTCAGACATGTCTTTGGTGGGTATTGTTTTGACAGTTATGTGGAGAAGGATGGATTAGAGAAGGGAGAGAATTGTGGTGGGGAAACCAATTAGTCTATTGTAATTTTCCAGGAGAATGATGTGTAGGGCCAGAAGTGCAGTCACCTACAAGAGTTACTATTGCTGAAAGATTCATTATCTGATGAATTAGTCTGATGATGATATCTCTTCTTTGTCATCTCCATTTCATATCTTCTAAATTCCAACCATCATCTCTAACCACCCTTGAATAACTTTGGTCTTTGCTCCGGAACCTTTCTAGGATATGATTAGCAAGCTTTCACCTTATCTTACATGGATCCAAGCCTACACCTCATTTTCCAGTCATCTTCATCCTTTGCTACTGCTTTTATTCCCTTCCCTTCCATATAGTCTTTGTTATGATAGAAGCTCCTTGAGAGCAAGGATTGCTTAAATATCTTGTATTTGTATCCATGGTGTTTAGCATAGTGCCTGACACAGATTATGTGCTTAATAAAACCTCTCTCTCTCTCTCTCTCTCTCTCTCTCTCTCTCTCTCTCTCTCTCTCTCTCTCTCTGACTCTCTGTCTCTGTGTCTGTCTGTTTGTCTGTCTGCCTATCTTTTTCTCTCTGCCTCTCAAACTTAGATAGGCTGGTCTTCAGATGACAGACAAGCAGTCCATTACTAGGTCCTGTCTCCATGCCTTTTCAGTTTAATAGAATCTACCCCAAATTGTTTTAGCTTTAGAGAACTGAAGTCATGACCTTGGTTGAAAATAGAAAATTTGTGATTTATTGAAAGTTTTGTTTTAAAATGAGCATTTTCTATTTTGATAGGACATTTGTATCAGTGCCGTGAAGGAGAGGGACATCGAACAAAAACTGAAACAAGTAATTACTGAATGGGACAACAAAACCTTTACATTTGCCAGTTTTAAAACCCGAGGTGAACTACTCTTAAGAGGAGACAGCACAGCAGAAATTATAGCCAGCATGGAAGACAGCTTAATGATGCTGGGCTCCTTAATGAGTAACAGGTAACAAAGCCTTCTTCTTTTCATGAGAGGTGAAAAATGCAAAAAATAAGAGATTTAAGGGAAATGAAAAACTTTTATAAGCCCCTCCCATATATCAATTATTTATTAAATATTTTAAACATTTATTTCAATGCTAACATCAATAATCAAGTGTACTTTTCAAGTGACAATTCAGTTTGTGCCATTTTTATTTCATTATCCTTTAGTTGTTGGATTCTCTGAAAGCCCCTAAAACACAAAAGAACCTAGTATAAAATTAGGACCTTGAATTACAAGATCATGGATTTAGAGCTGAAAGGGACCTTGGAGGGCATTTTTTTTCTTTACTTTTTACCGTTGAGGAATCTTGGGCCTGCAGAAATGAAGAGATTTAAGCAAGGTCACACAAACCAATAGTCTCAAGCAGGATTTGAACCTTTTGACAATCAAGCCAGTAATATTTCCCCACTATGATACTGTCTCCCTGGATGCCCCAGCTTTATATAAAAACTTGTGTTGCTCCCAGTTGAGCTACTATCTTGATTCCAGACTGGGCATGAATTTTAGCATCATCATCCAATATGGAGGTTGTTTCTACCAGTAGTCCTGCAAATGAAAATATTATTATTCCACTTATTCATTCATGAGAAAATGAATCCAAAGGAAGGTAATCTTATTTATTCAGATATACAAAATAATTTTGGTAAAAACAAATAACATTTTGATTTTTTGTAACAGCATAGTAAACACATGTTGAACTATACAGACTATATAGCTAGAACTACAGGATGTTAAGGTCATAAAGTGTTTCAGAGATTACTCTTATCATTTAACAAATGAAGAAACTGAGGTCCAGAGAGTCTAAGTAATTTGGTCACATAGATACAAGTATTTAAGAAAGGAGGTGAGTTTATCTTCTCTGACTACAAATCCTTCTTCAAGCTGAGTTGCTTAAAAGTGGGTGTCTTGATAACTTCAGATGGCTCTTATTCTTCTTTTGTAATTCAATAATTTATGAAATCTGAGTTCCTAATTTTACTGTTACCAAAGGAATAACAATTATTTCCTTTTTATTTGAAACATCTAAGCATTTGACAACTATGCAAGGCTGCACTCCTAAAAGAAGTTATTTCCTCTGAAAATTTTGAATTTGGTCTACTTAGGGCTTACTGAATTGCTATTTGGACTGCAAAAAGGAGGGGGTACAAAAAGACTAATAAGAGATAATATACTTAAGAAATAAAAGCAAACCATAACAGCATAGGTTATTCAAGAATGGTCTATGTCAGTGAACTTTTTTTTTCTTCCAAGTAATGATCTAAATAATCCATAGAAAATAGTAAATTGAAGGCCATAGAAATTAAAATCACTTGACTAATTTTATTATTCTTTGATGGAAAGGGGGGGGAGAAGTATTTAAACTTATTTTAAAATTAAAACTAGAAAATATAAATATTTCTTTAATAATATATTATTCAAGTTGAGAGTTCTTAACCTTGTGTCCATGGACCTCCATGAAATTCATGGATATATTTTAAGGCGTCCTTGAACTTGGATAGGAAAATTATATCTTTATTTTCATGAATCTCTAACCAAAATTTAGCATATCTTTCAAAAAATTTATTCTGAGAAGGGATCCATAAACTTTACTTGAGTATCAAAGGGGTGCATGATACAAAAAAGGATTGAGAAACAATTTAGATTATATTTTAAGTCCAAATAAATTAAATTAAGGAAGCTATGGATGGGATGAAGGAAAGAAAAAGAAAGGGAGAAGGAAGATAAATGATTTGGAAGGAAGTAGATAGAAATACAGCTATAAAAAGTAATAGAGAAGCACACCTGAATTGAGAAAGTGGCAAGAGTCACCTCATGGGTTTTGGAGAGTATGCATAAACTATTTGTTCTATTCATATCTTTCTATTTTGATTGCCTTTTGAGATGCTAATTAGTTGATTCCCTTCTTTCAACTCTTTAACTAATCTTTATTTTTAAACCTTCCGAGGCTGTATGCTGAGTGGCTGAAATTATTTTGTGGTATTGATACTGCATGTATTTCACCAGCAGAAATGTTGAGTAATCCTCACTCTAAACTTCATGCCAATATTCTCTGCCCAACCATTAAAGGCTAGTGTTTTTTTAACTAGATATCTATTTAGCCACAGTCAACTGCACTATTGGCAGATTGAATTCCACAAAATAAACAATTTTGCTGGACAGAGTCCATATATTTAATAATATATTTAAAATAAAATAGTCATATTTAATAATGAATAGGAAGCACATTGACTTTCAGGAATCTCTAACAGCACAAAAATAACTTTATATAAGATGTGAATATAATTTTTAATAGTAACCATAAAGATACAAGATACACAATCATTCCTGTAAATAGGATGGGACTAGATTACCTTGCCTGTCATGACATGAGGTTTTGAAGACTCAGTTTCAGTGAGAGAGGGAGAGACAGACTTAATTCTCTGCCCACCAGGAAAGGTTCACTGTAACTTTGAATTTCCAAGCTCTCTGTGAGATTGAAGGACAAATAGAAATAAGCTCCTTTTCAAGTAGGCTTTGACTCAAGGGGATCAAACTTGTAAACTGCAAGCCACCTCCTCAATTCAGCCATATCATGTGATTTCTGATTTCTGAGACTTATTGGTCTGTCCAAAGTTGAGTTGGGAAGGAGTGAATTATACTCCCCATTTCAAACAGGGCCATGGTTACTTGATAAAATCATATGATATTAAGTGCCATGTTCAGCTCACAGGTTAAAGGTTTCCACCCTGTTAAAAGGACAGGCATATCACTAGTAGAATAAAGTTATTAGCATGCTGTATGCTGCAGATGAACCCCATGGCAAATTAGATACATGACCAAGTAGGACTTTTTTTACCCTTTGAATTTGAGAAAAATGCAACTTTAAAATATTTCTTATTTTTAGGTATAACACTCCATTCAAGGCACAGATTCAAAAATGGGTGCAATACCTTTCCAACACAACTGACATCATTGAAAACTGGATGACAGTGCAGAACTTGTGGATTTATTTAGAAGCGGTCTTTGTGGGAGGAGACATCGCCAAACAGCTGCCTAAGGTTATTGAAGTTATGATTTATCCGTTTTTTTTCATGGCAGAAATATGAAGTCTTGAAAAACACTTTATAAAGAAAAGTATCTAAGACCCTTATCCATTGATTTCCCCTTGTCTTTTTGTTGGGTAGGGGGAGGAGAGGTAGAAGTAGAGAATGTTACATATTGATAGAAGTTGGAAATGAAGGAAAATAACAAAGTAGAGAACAGTTATATGACATATGAATCTTCAGAAAATGTTAATATAGAATATAGAAGAGTAAAAAATTATGGAGAGGTTTTCCAGATAAAGTTTTGGTAATTTATTCTTACAGAAGTAACATTTAAAAATAATGAAGGGTATAAAACACTTATATCCTTCTATAGTATCTATAGCATAAAATTGTGGGTTGAAAATATACAAAAAAGATACTACCTTTCCCATATCAAACGTATTGAGGGCCTTTTTTCCTCCTAAAAATTCTTTAATCAGGTTAAACATACATGGCATATACTTTGTGATGTTTAATTGTATTTTTCTTTAAAAAGTTTTTCACTGTACCTCAGTACATTCTTTTGAATTATATATGAAATCAACTGTTAACAAAAGGGTGGTCTCTAAAAATTAACCAGAAAGGCCTACTCAGGATGAGAAATGCGGAATTATAACTCTGCTGAGTCAGCAAGTTGCTGGAGAGTTTCAGCAGCCAGTTTTAACCAGAACAGGGTGGTTTTAACTAATAATATATCTGAGTTCTGTGGTAGAAGACATTAGAAGAGTAGAGTTGTAGACTCTGCCTTTTCAATCACTGAAAGGATTCCACTACATATTGTAAAGCTATTTTTGGCATTCATGAAATAATGTAATTCCATTTATTCCTCTTAATTATTGGAAGTTTTTTTAACCATTTTTTCATGGTCTCATTTTCCTCAAATAATATTTCTCTATGATACCCATAATTATTTTCCTGTTAAAACAAGAAAAATAGTAAGGAGGTAATTTCAAATAACAGAAGAAGATTTACAATTTTTACAATGTTTTTATTGTTTAAAAATCTAAATGTGGGTTCTAATCTGTCCCCCTCAGTTTTGGGGGGAAACTGGCTAAAATCACTGATAAATTCACCAAGAGTTTAGGCTTTTAAGGATTTATTAAAAGATATAAGGTAGTGGGGTGGCTAGGTGGCACAGTGGATAAACCACCGGCCCTGGAGTCAGGAGTACCTGAGTTCAAATTCGGCCTCAGACACTTGACACTTACTAGCTGTGTGACCCTGGGCAAGTCACTTAACCCCCATTGCCTCACTAAAAAAAAAAAAAAAAATATATATATATATATAAAAGGTAGTGAAGAGAGAGAAAGATTGAGAACAGATTCCTTATAGCATGGAAATCCTAGCTTTCCTAACAGCCCACGTGAAGTCCTGCCACCAAGCCAATGTCTCCTATCAAAAAAGCCAGCTCCGCTCCTCCAGCCTCAGCTTCCTACTTCCTGTCCTCCTCCCAGAAATGGGAGGTTCTTCAAGTTGATTGGCTGAGAGAGGTCTCCTGTTGATGTCGCAGTCCATAGCCTCTGAGAACACACTCTCTTCCGGGCTGCCCATGGGTGATCTCAATTTAATCAACCTTAACTAGGTTCAACTTCTGAAAACAACACCCTACTCAGGGATAGCCAGATGTGGCCCCGATTTAATCATCACAAGTAGATACTTAGTTTCTCAGTCTCACCCAGTTGAATCAATTCCAAATCAAACTTCAGGTTGGGGCTCCTGGGTGTCTGCCAAGTCCCATTATTTTATCACAAAAATTACTTTTAGTATTTTTCAATTAAACATTTTCTCTCCCTCCAATTCCACCCCAAAGTGGACAACAACCAAACCTTCATAACATAAATAGGCAAGGAAATTAAATTCACAAATTTATCACATCCAAAACTATGTCTCATTCCGCATTTTGGGTCCTTTATCTCATTGTCAGAAAGTAGGTGGCATGCTTTATCATCAGCCTTCTGTAACTAATTTATCATTACACTCATCAGACTTCAATGCCTTTCAACTTTGTTTTTCCAAACAATGTTGTCATTGTTCTCTTGGTTCTGCTCACTTCACTCTTTTTTTTTTTTTTTTTGGTGAGGCAATTGGGATTAAGTGACTTGCCCAAGGTCACACAGCTAGTTAAGTGTTAAGTGTCTGAGGTCGGATTTGAATTCAGGTCCTCCTGACTCCAGGGCCAGTGCTCTATCCACTGTACCACCTAGCTGCCACTGCTCAATTTATTCTTTAGGAGGGGTCTTTCCAAATTCCTCTGAAACTGTCTATTTTATCACCATTGTTTATGGTATAATAATATTGCATGTTAGTATAATATGCACATAGCATAAAATATGTATTTATTTCTTAATAGGTGGGCATCTGCTCAGTTTCTACTGTATTAAATAATAAAAAAATCCACTATAAGTATTTTCATAGATAAGGATTAATTTCCTCTCTCTTGGATCTCTTTGGTGTTTAGGCCTCTTATCAATCAGCCCCAAGTAAATGGAGAGTTTGATGATTTGGGAAGTATAGTACAAATTACTTTCCACAATGGTTAGTCCAATTTGCAGCTCCACTAACAGTGCATTAGTGTGCTTATTTTCCCATAGTCCCTCCAAGATTTCCCTTGCTCTTAGTTTTTGATGGATAATATTTACTCTATTAAAGCAATGTCCATTAATTGCTGTCTTTTCAGGTGTTGTTTTTTAAACAGAAATGGCTATTGATTTTTTCAGAAGCCTTTCAGCATCTATTTATATAAACAACTGTTTTTAAAGAATAAGTTTTGCTATTAATATTGTTACTAAAATATTTCTCCTTATATTGAAACAACCATGTACTATTTTTGTAAATCCCACATGATTATGGTTTATAACATTTCAATTATTTTATTCTAGCATATTTGCCGATATTTTATTTAATTTTTTATCATTGTCTATTAGGGATATTAGTCTATATATATTTATCTTTTAAATTTATTTATCAATACCATATTTGTATTATAAGAAGAGTTTTGAAAGGTCCTTTCTTTTTCTACTTTTCTTTTGTTGATGAAAATATTTTCATACGCACACTTGTCCTTCTAAGGATTGTTTTAACTGCATCCATATATTGGTATGTCATTTCATTGTCATTTGTTTTGGTGAAACTGTCTATTGTTCCTCTGATACATTCTTTGACACACCAATTATTTAAGGTTAAGTTAGTTTCCAAATTAAATTGTAATTAATTCTTCAAGGGCTCATTAGTGAACATAATTTTTATTTCATTGTGAATAGTAAAAATATATTTCTACATTTTTGGTTTTTTTTATTGTACCAATATGTCAATTTTTATAAAGGTATCATGCAAGGATGAGAAATCTGTAAACTCTTTTTCTTATCATTCAGTAAGTGACAAAGATTAATCACCTATAATTTTTTTTTTTTTTTTAGTGAGGCAATTGGGGTTAAGTGACTTGCCCAGGGTCACACAGCTAGTAAGTGTTAAGTGTCTGAGGCCGGATTTGAACTCAGGTCCTCCTGACTCCAGGGCCAGTGCTCTATCCACTGCGCCACCTAGCTGCCCCTAATTTTTATTTTTTTATCTCTAATTTTTCTAATGTTCCAGTCAGGTTCTTAACTTCTCCCTCACTGTAAACCCCACCCCACTTTCCTCTGCTTATGTAAGTTTGAAATGTCTTCAATGAAGTCTCTAACTATTATACATTTAGCATCTTTTCCTTCCTGTAATTTGATTAAATTTTCCAATAAATATTTAGATGCTATGCTTTTGGGTACAAATATATTAAATATTTACATTTATTCAATATCCATATTGTCCTTAAGAAGAATGTAGCTTCCCTGCTTACCTCTTTTTATTGCCTATATTTATTATAGTTATCTAAGATAATTATGGTTAGTTCTGCTTTTTTGAGTTAATTTCAAGCATTAGTAGATTCTCTATCACTTTAATTCTGTGTGCATCTTTATGTTTCAAGCGTGTTTTATGCAAACACCATATTTTTTGGGTTCTATTTTGTAAGTCATTCTGCTTTCCTTTTAATTTTTAATGAATGAATTCACCCTTTTCATTTTTACAGTTGTAATTGTTAGTTATCTTTTTTCTCCCATTCTATTCTCTTCTTTTTTCTCTTTACTCCTATGTTTTTCTTTTCAAAATAGAAGATGATAAAAAGAGGGTGTTTGCCTAATACCATTAGTTATAAATGAAGCAGCTGGTTTCTGTTGTGTTGTACCTATTCTCTTCCCATTGCCCTGTCTTGATCTCAGTTTGTTACTCTTTATTCCTTGCCTTTTGGGGATCCCCTACATATTACCTCCTCTGATCTTGGAGTTTGTTTTACTTTTGATTTTTTCTTTTACCTAATGGCTTTCTTTTTTATACTCACTCATTCCTTCCATCTTTTCTCTGTTCACTCCCATTTCCCTATTGAACTGTATCCATTTCTATATTGCAGTCTTTGTGTGTGTGTGTTTAATTATGTTCAACTTATTTTGTCTCAGATGAAAGTGAAGTTAATGGGGTGCCTATTTCCTCCAACTCTTCCTCTTATACACTTCATCTTATATACCTCTATTATGTGAGATAATTTCCCTCTCTTTTCTCCTATTTTCTTCCTCAGCATATTCCCCTATCACTCCCATTTCTGTTTCACCTAAGACCATCAAAAGAAAACAAATCAACCACAGTCTCTCTGTCATTCTTATTTTCCATTTCTCTATTACTTTGAAGAACTTTGGTTCTTGTGTCCCTACTACTAGGCCATCAATCCATCCCAACACAATCTCTTCCATCTGAACAAAAAGTACATGCCTATCTATATTTGTCAGTCCTGCATTTTTATTTTACACTGTCTGCTCAGGTCAGACTTTTTTCATAAAGAAAGCCTGGACATCGTCTATTTCCTTAAAAATGCATTTTCTCCTGAGAGGATTATATTTTCTGGAGAGATTATTCTTGTTTGTAATATGTTATTGATTGATTTATTTGTTTGTTTATTAATTTATTTGTTCTTTTGTTTATTTAGTGGCTTTGTGGGATATAACATTCCAAGCTTTCCTGTATTTTAGAATGGCAGGTGTTGAATATTTTGTGATCATGACAAAGCTCTTTGTTAGATGGAATCTTCATATTTGTCTTTGTCTTTTTCTGATGTTTTTACTTTGATATAAAAGCTCTGGATTTTGGTGTTCATGTTCTTGAGAGTTTTTTATTTTGGGATTTCTTTTAAGAGGCAATTGGTAGATTGTTTCTATTCTTAATGTCTTCTTGTTCTAAGCAATTTAAATAGTTCATTTGTGATTTTTAAAAAAATATGGTCTCCTTTCTTTCTTTTTGTCATCATCTTCAGATTGATGATGCTTATAGATGTGTTTTATAGGTCTCTTGTATTTGATATGTTACAGACATTTCTGTCTATTTTTCAATCTATTGATTAATACTTTTAATATTACTTGTCTTATTAGGCTTTTACTTTTTGTTGGATCTATTTAATTTTCAGGGCATTAAGTCCTTGAGTAAGATTTCTTATCTTCTAAAGTATCAATTCTCTTTGACATGCTTTCCTCTTTAGATATTCCATTCTATATTTCTTGTTCCATTTCTGGAATATAGATTTAAGAGAAGTATGGATAACGGCCTATGAAAAGGGTTAAATTTATTTCCAAGCTAAGAAGCACTGTGGTAAAATTTTTGTCACCTAGTGGGTGAATAGAAGGAAGATGGATAATAGCAAAAACTAGCATTCTTATTGTACTTAAAGGTTCAAAAAGTGCCTTATATGCATTTCATCACTTGATTCTTAAAATTACTTTTTAAGAAGTGGTATAATGGCTAGAGCTCTGCACTTGACATTGGCAGTATTTGAACTTGAATCTTGCCTTTGACAATTATTAGCTGTACAATTCTGGGCAAATTGCTTGGCTTCTCTTGGCCTCATTTTCCCCATCTATAAAATGATGACAATGACACCTATCTTACAAGACTATTAGTAAATATTAAATGAAATTTTATATATATATATGTTACATGATTATATAATATATATGATATGGTTTGTGAAACTTAAACCATTATATAAAGGCTAGCTATTATTACAGTGTAAATACATAATCTTTGTTTTCCTGATTAAAGAAACAGGTTCATAGGGACTAAATGATATGTCTACCAAAGATCACAAGGCCAATTAATAGTAGCTAATACTTATATAAAACATTTTAGGTTTGCAAAGTGCTTTATATATTATCTCATTGGAGCCTCATAATGACCCTGTGAAGTTGATGACATTATTATGTCAATTTTAAAGAAGATGAAACTTAGGCTAAATAAGATTTAAGTGATTTACTCATGGTCGCACAGAAATTCAGTCAACATTGAAACATATCTTCCTGATCCCAAGTCCGACATTTTATCCACTATTGCACTAGTGCCCCACTTATGTAGTAGAGCCAAAGCTTGAATTCAGGTTTTTTACTTTACATCTAGTGTTCTAACTCTAATATGATACTACCAAGGGAGTAAGAGAGTGAGAGAAATGTACAAGACCAAGGCAAGGAAAGACAGGTGTAAATTGCCTTAGAGTATAAAGAAGAGATCATTGCCCTTCTACCGGGAAGGGAGTGACGAAGTTCTTATCAAATATACTGAGGATCCTAGAATTATAGATAGATTGCAGAAAGGAACCTGAGAAGTGAGGGGAGAGTACAATTCTTCCCATTCTCTTATTTTACAAAGAGATTCATGAAGTTGGATGTACTATCTGAACAGACAAAAATGCTTAGAAATACTAACTCTGACATGATCTATGAGATGCTAATAGAAATTACTTTCCATGGCTATGTAAATTCACTTTCTTTTTTATTCTAATAGGAAGCCAAGTGTTTTTCCAATATAGATAAATCCTGGGTGAAGATCATGACACGGGCACGTGATACGCCGAATGTAGTACAGTGTTGTGTTGGAGATGAAACCATGGGTCAGCTATTGCCACATTTATTAGATCAACTGGAAATTTGTCAGAAATCACTTACTGGGTAAGACTTATGACACAGTTAACCATGACAGGACTCAGATGATCTAAGAATTGAAAAGTTCTAAGGCCTTAAAGAATAGATAATTCATATGTATATATATATATATATGTATATATATATATATATGTATATATATATAATATATATATATTAAAGGCTCAGTTGCAAGTCTGACTTGAAGTTTTTCAGTTATAGGATTAACATAGCATGCCAATATCTAGGTAATTATATCAATAAGGTAACTGGTAGGATGGTTTTTAGTAGTGGTCGGAGTTAGGAAGGTTTCAAATTCTGCCTCTATGTTTACTGGCTCTGTGACCATAGACAAGTCACTTGGCTTTCCAGGGCCATCAGAAAGTCTTAAAGACTCTAAGTTACAGAAAGAATGATGATGTGCATCAGTTTAGGGAGTTTCTCTATGAGGAATTCCTCACACAGATAAAATCCAGGTTCAGGCCATAAAAACAAACTAAAATAAACAAACAACACTCCCCCGCTCCCCCAACACCACACAATGAAAGCAAAATTATATAGTGCAGAGACTGGTGTTTTATAGGCATTAAATAGATATTTGCTGAATAATTTATTGATGCATTTGATCAACTAATGAAAGTTGCCTTTCATCAAGCTTTTCAGAGGTGTAAGAGTTTATAAGCAGGTAGCTTCCCTGAAGGGGAAATGAAACAGTTTGAAACCCTAATCTCTCTTCAGATGACTGTAAATTCTGATCCTCTTGATATTTCTTTCATAGAATCATAAAAATGTAGGTCTTAGAGGCACAAGGGGCCTTAAACAGTCATTTGAATTCAGTTCACACATGTTTCAGATACCTCTCTGAAAAACATTCTCAGAAGAAAAAAAATTTTGTGATATACAGCTGAATATAGTGTATCCAAGTAAGACTGAATGTTATCTGCTTATGTTTTAATATTACATGTAAATTAGTGCTTAATGTAAGTATAAATATGCTAGTTTAATTGGGACAGCAGTTAAATTGCTACTGGCCTTTTATCATGATTAATCAAAATAAAATAAAGTTATGCAGAAAATGAAATATTTTTTGTTTGGAAATGCCATATAATAGTTGTGTTCTGAGAGCTAGGGTGATATAGTGGATAGAGAACCAAACTCAGATCCAGGAAGACTTGGGTTCAAACTTTGAATTTGACACATGTTGGCTATGTGACCCTGGCCCAGTTGCTTAACCTCTAAGTGACTCAGGCCATTTTCAAAGACTAGAAGTTTCAGAGAAGTTGAGATGTGCATGAGGGGAGAATTTTTCCCCAACACTGATGAAGTCAGGGGTCAGAACCTTAAAAAAGTGCTAAAACAGTTTATATATATATATATATATATATATATATATATATATATATGATTTTAATAGTTTTTAAGTGACCAATAATTGCTTCACAATAATCAGCAATTGTGAAATTTTATGTTTGGTAATTTATTAATGATTTATATTCTTGGATGGAAACAGTGCCATGGATAATCCCCAATTCATGCACATGTATTTTTAAGTGGTGTTTTTATGCCAGTGAGGATGCCTGATGTGAGAATTTACCTCAAAGAAAATAGTCATGCTCACACAGTGAGGATGGTGACTGAAAGGTCTAGGAAGCTGTCCAACTTTCTCATCTTGTCATATGCTGAGATCCTACATCCCACAGCACATTCTCAACATACAGCAGCAAGATTCCTCACAGAGAGTAGGAACTCAACAAATATTCAGTGACAGACTGTAAAATCACAGAATCTTAGGGATAAAAGGGAACTTAAAAGTCACCTTGCGACTGAAAAGTGAATTTCTTCTGTTTTATTCATTATAAGTGATTAACAATCTTTTCTTTGAAGAATTCCAATGACAGGGAACTCACTACCTCCCAAGGTATTGTGGGCCATTTTTGGATCTTATTTCTAGGAAGTTTTCTTTAATGTTGAGCCCAGATCTTCCTTTTTGTAAGTTCTCAGAATCTCAGAATTGAAAGGTAGTTCACATGATATATACAACTTGAACCTGGATATTCACTCTTTTTAAGGTTTTTAAAATACCACAGTTATCCCTTCCATATCATAACTTTTCTCATGATGGTTAAGATGTATCATGGATGGGCATAAGAAATTAAATGGGTATTTTTGGAGGGAGTTTTGTGGAAGTCTCAGACAACACATAAAGTCCCCCATATAATACAGAAAAAAAATTAGAAACTCAGAAATTCATAAAATATATCTATAGTATTGTGTAATATCAACATATTATTATCTTTTAATACCATAAATGCCCCATAAAAGAAAAAGAAAAAAAATTAGATTTCTCCAGTGCAAAGGGAGGACCAAAAATTTTTACATGGATTTTCCAGATTGCAGGGGCACTGCACCTTTAACATCTGTGATGTGGAAGGGATAACTGTACTCTCTCCTGGTTCTCAACCTACCTGTCTGTCTACTCTTTCTTAGTCTTCATCCAGATCTTCATCCATGTCATGCCCCAAAACTGTGGGTGTCCCTCAAGGTTTTATCCAGAAGCTTCTTCCCTTCTCCCTCTCTACTATCTTCCTTGTTTATCTTCTCAGTTGCTATGAGTTCAATTATTATATCCCTGGGTTGATTCCCAGATTTATATATTCAGCCCTTACCTCTTTCCTGAGTGCCAGTCTCATAACTTTTTTTTTTTTTTTGGTGAGGCAATTGGGGTTAAGTGACATGCCCAGGGTCACATAGCTAGTATTTGAACTCAGATCCTCCTGAATCCAGGGCCTGTGCTCTATCCACTATGCCACCTAGCTGCCCCCAGTCTCATAACTTTTTTTTTCATAACTTTTTAAACATCTCAAACTAGATGTTCCATGGACTACTTACACATAGCAAGTCTAAAATGAAATTAATTTTTTTCAAATACTTATGGAATGTTCACAGAATCCATCATACACAAATACCTACGATGTAAATTTAGAAAAGAGGAAATTTAAAACATTATACATAAAACATAATCAACTAAACTATTATAATGGCATCCTAACTGATTTCTTTGATTTAAATCCCTCTCCTGTTCCCACATTAATCTATCCTTAAACATCTGCAAAAGTGATTTTCCTAAAACATGGGGGTGACCATAAAGTGCTCCTTCTCAGTAAACTCAAGCAGCAGCTATTTGCTTCTATGATAAAGAAGAGGATCCTAAGTTTGGTATTTAAAGCTCTTTGCATCCAGGCCCCTTCCAAACTTTCTAGTCTTCTTCAAATGAAATCAAATAATATATTAAATCAAATAATATATATTTGTCAAGAATTGAGTACAATGCCTGGAAAATAGTAGGTACTTAATATATGCTTGTTCCTGCCCCAACATTTACACTTCTTACGTTTTATTCTCTTCTATACCCTGTGTGATCCAGCAACTTGACTGTTAGCAGCTCTTTGCATACGCCTCTCATCTCCTGACTCCATGTCTTTGTATTGGCTCTTCTCCATGTCTGAAATGCTCTCCTTCCTCACCTCTGCCTCTTAGATTCCTTGACTTCCTTCAAGATTCAGCTGAAATCTAACCTCTGGAGGAGGACTTTTTGGTCCCTCCAACTGTTATCATCTTCCTTTTAAGGTTACCTCCTATTTACAATAAATATATTTTGTATATAAATAGTTATTCGCATGTTGCCTCCCCCAGTAAAATGTGAACTCCTTGAGATCAGGGTCCATATTTTTGCCTTTCTTTATATCCAAAGCAGGCAGTACAGTTTGTTGCACACAGCAAGTGCCAGCAAAATACTTAGTGACCAGGTTTACCAAGCTGTTTTTTTAAAGGTGTTTCTCTCTCGAGATGTCTTCTTATATTTTTTGAATTTGTCATTGTTAAACTTTTAGAAAGATTTGTGGATAGTCATTGCTGCCACTTCTTTAGAACCCACTTATTCCCCAACCCCTTGCCATCTGGCATTTATCTCAGATAGTGCCATAACTAGAGTACTAGACTTAGTCAGGAAGAACCGAGTTCAAATACCACTTTAGACACTCACTAGCTGGATGACCCTGGGCAAGTCACTTAACTTCCGTTTGCCTCAGTTTCCTCATCTGTAAAATGAGGATAATAACAGCACTTATCTCTCAAGATTATTGTGAGGATCAAAGGATATAATATTTACAAAGCACTTCATATAGTGCCTGGCACATAGTAGGTGCTATATAAATGCTTATTTCCTTCCTTTCCCCTTCTCTACTAAAATAAATCACTTCAAAATAATTAATGACTTCCTTATGAAGAAGTCCAATGGATTATTTTCTACCCTTTACCTCTCCTTGAAATTTGATACAGAGGACACCACATACTCAATACTTTCCCATTTTGTTTTACTTTTATGACAATGAACTGTATACTTTTATTCCTATTTTTGTAAGTATTCTTTTTTTGGACTCTGCATGACTCCTCATCCACTGAATGTGGTTATTCCCAAAGGTTCTGCTTTTGATCATCATTTCTCTTGACATTTTTTTTTTACTTAGAAATTTCCTCTGTTCATAATTTATGACCACTATACAGATAACTCACAAATATGGATCTTCACCTTTTTCACTTTACCTCAACCTTTCTCCAGAATTGCAATCCTATTTCCAATTGCTTATTATGTACCTACACTTGTGTAGCCCTCCAGCACTTCAAATTCACATGTCTAAGACTAAGCTCATCTTTCCAAATCTGCCTCAACCTCTTACTTCTCTTTTTCTGCTAAATGATACTATTACCTATTAAGTAAGTCTTGTCTCTCTTGCAAAGCACACATTCAATCAGTTACTAGTGCAGCAATTGAGTTCAATAAACATGCATTAAGTCCCCACTATGTGTACAACTCTCTGCTAAGCATTTGGGATATAAAAATGAAAACTGCAGAATCTCTACCCTTAAGCAGTTTATATTTTACTACAGAGGAAATAAAATGTACTCAGTATAATATAAGGTAGAAAATAATGGAGAGAAAAAGAGATACTGGTAGATTTTTCTGTGAAAATTTGAAGAAGGGAAAAATACTTAAAGTCACAGACATAAAGAAAAGCTTCACAGAGGTGGAAACACTTAAACTGAGCCTTGAAGGAAGAGAAAGTCTATTGATTCAATTATAGCAGTTCCTCTTACATCTAACTCCCCTTCCTGCCACCATTTTTGTGCTGACAATAGAAAGAGTGTCCAGATGTTCACAGAATAAGAAATTAAACACAATAGAGACAGCTTGTACAAAAACTAGAAGCAAGATTTTCTATGATTAAACCAAAATGTAGACTGTCTACCTATGTATTATGTAGAATAGATATGATTACTAAGTGTACCCCAAAAGTAATAATTTGTAATCAGTATGTGATTTGAATGGCTAGCACTTGCAACAAAAGCAATATGAAGAAGTAATACGTCAGGGAAAAGATTTTTTAAAAATATAATAAACTTCAAAAACAATCACATACACATTGCACACCCCTGAAAAATAGCTTCCCAGCAAACCAAATTTAAAATGTATTTAAATGAATCTGTATTTTTTTATTCTTCCTTACCAATCAGATATTTGGAGAAAAAACGTCTTTCTTTTCCTCGCTTCTTTTTTGTTTCTGATCCTGCCCTTTTGGAGATTCTTGGCCAAGCTTCAGACTCTCACACCATACAGGCTCATTTGCTGAATGTTTTTGACAACATAAAATCTGTCAAATTTCATGAAAAGGTATGCTCAATTTTGGTTCTTACTAATATATTTTTGCTTATTATTATATACATTATGGCAGTTATTTTTTAAAGCATGTAGTCATAGAATATTTAAGAACACATTATTGAGAACCCATCTACTCTGTTCAGTTACATTTCATAATTTTAAAATATTTTCTCTTGTGACAATCAGTTCTGAAGCTTACTATTACTTAATTTCTAATGTTGAAAGTTTAACTTGATGAATGATAGAAACAAGATTAGGAGAAAAAAGCAATGCAGAAAGAAAGAGCTAGTGCATTTATCTTCATTTCTATATGAATGTAATTTTTTTCATGTTTTAACATAGATCTATGATCGGATTCTGTCAATTTCCTCGCGGGAGGGTGAAATGATTGATTTGGATAAACCTGTGATGGCAGAGGGCAATGTAGAAGTTTGGCTTAATTCTCTCTTGGAAGAATCTCAGTCCTCATTACATCTTGTGATTCGCCAAGCATCCACAAATATCCAGGAACCAGGCTTCCAACTGATTGAATTTCTTTCTTCCTTTCCTGCACAGGTCAGTATTAAACTGAGATAGTGTTTTGTGTAGAATGTTCTTTATAGAGTTTTAGAAGTATATACTTTTAATTTCTTGAATGATAGTGCTAATAAAACAAAGCTCAAATACCTAGATTTTCATGAATACAAGAAGGCTAAAAATGTGTTCACAAGTTAGCTAATTATATTTTACTAGACTTTAAAAAACTCCTAGTTAAAAGTTACTTTTGCATTTTTTTGTGCAATGTACAATTTGGATTATACATAAAACAGAAATGGTATTTATATTGCCCTTGAAACACTTTTATATTAACATTTAGTTTTTCTGCCAGATAAGTCTCAATATATGTTACTTATAAAAGATTGAAAAACTAACTAAAATAAACCAAATTGTTTTCCTGAGGAAATGTGATATGTACTTGTTGCTTTCAAATGGAAAGTATTGATTTACCTGCTGTGGAAGCATAAAAAAGCAGGAGACCAATCCTTTCCTTCAGGGAATTTGCCATGATATGGGGGAAATAAGGCTTAGACACATGAAATGATAACAAAAGATAAAAACAAAACACAACCATACAATACAATACAATACAATAATACAAGAGAAATCTAAAGGCAATGCAGTCCTATTTTGTCCATATATATATATAATAACATAACTTGTGTAAAAAATTATTAACTTATCCTATTCTACTCTGAAAAATTATAGAACTGGCCTTATATAAAAAATTATAACTACACAAAAAATTATAAGTTAAGAAAAATTATAATTGGGCTGTAAGTACTTTCATCGTTGCCATTCAAATGTAAAAATATTTTAACTAACTAGGGGGTATTAATCTATCTAGGGACTAAAATGAGGACTTTTGACTGGCTGGCTATCTGACTGCTATTAATTTTCTAAGCCAATCTGTTAGGGCTTTTTAAAAATTTCTCCACACTGCTCTGCTCCCAAATTGATAAGCAAATGATTAAGAAGCCTCTTAATTAAATAATCAAAGCAGGGTTTATTTATAAAAATAAATGTAAGAGATAAGAAATGCAGAGTTATATATGAGACCTGACTGCTTTTAATATGATAAGGGTCATTGCAGCCTCTTGCCTGAGCGTATGCTCCTTGGACCTGTTCACCTCCAGTCCTCTCCAATTTTTACTCTTTTTCTCCTTCACTCCAGCTCCCCTGCTTCACTTTTACTGCTCAACTCCTTTCTTCTAACTCCAAGCCCCCTTCACTTTTCAACCCCGCTGCATCTTCTCTACTTGCTCCATCAGTCTGCCCCCATCAGCATCTCTAGCGTCCCTTTCTCACTGACCTCTCAGCGTCTCTAGCCTTCTCTCACCGACCTCCTTGCATTCTCTTAGTCTTCCAGCATCCTTACTTTCGCCCTCCTCCTTCACTGTATAATTCCCCGATATATATCTTCCTTCTCTCCCCTCAAACCTCGGGCTCCCTGCGCCCCCACACATGCCAAGCTAATCCGCCGGCCACCCTAAGGCTTGAGGGGACCATACCCCCTGCTGTGCACCCAGGGCCTGGCGGAACAAGCCTGGGATCTCCGGGAAAGCTCTGCCCTCAGGGCAGAGGGAGTTAGGGCTTTCCAAAGCTGTCTGTCCAGCTGGTGTTCTCTATCCACTCAGCTAAAGCAGAGGAGGAGGGGCCCCTGCCCCTCTTACACAGAAAAAAAACCCCTGAGGGCCAAAGGCTTTTTAATCTGAGCCCAAAGGCAGGGTCCTCAAAGCATAACAAATTCCTATACTTTTTTTTTTTTTTTTTTTTGCAGGGCAATGAGGGTTAAGTGACTTGCCCAGGGTCATACACAGCTAGTAAGTGTCAAGTGTTTGAGGCCAGATTTGAACTCAGGTACTCCTGAATCCAAGGCCGGTGCTTTATCCACTGTGCCACCTAGCTGCCCCAATTCCTATACTTTATAATATAATATACTATAATTTGCCCCACTTTATATGTATATAAGTGTGTATATATACACATATGGATGAAACAATTACTAGAGGAGGATTTTGGAAAGGCTGGGGGCAGTCAGCATCAGAAAATCTCAAAATTGAAAGAAACCTCTGAGACCACCCTGTACAACTGTTATTAGAGCAAGAATTTCCTATCTAATGCCCATAATGACTTCATTTAGCCTGTGTCGGAAGACCTTCTGTGAAGTGTAACCCACTATTTCCCAGAAAAAAAGACCTTGAATTCACATTTAGATAAATAATAGCTATTTGTTTTACAGGTAATTCTGTTTCGCTGTCTCTATATCAATGTGCCTTTTTGTCTCCACCAGGTTGGATTGCTAGGAATTCAGTTGATATGGACAAGAGATTCAGAGGAGGCTCTGACAAATGCCAAGTTTGATAAAAAAATCATGCAGAAAACGAATCAGTCTTTCCTAGAACTACTGAATACACTGATAGCTATGACTACAAAGGATTTAAGTTCAGTGGAACGTGTAAAATATGAGACTTTGATTACTATTCATGTCCACCAAAGGGATATCTTTGATGAGTTGGTAAATGCTTTTTATTTTATTTATTTTATTTTTTTATTTTTAGTGAGGCAATTGGGGTTAAGTGACTTGCCCAGGGTCACACAGCTAGTAAGTGTCAAGTGTCTGAGGCTGGATTTGAACTCAGGTACTCCTGAATCCAGGGCCAGTGCTTTATCCACTGCGCCACCTAGCTGCCCCTGGTAAATGCTTTTTAGTAGCCTCTACTATCTACTCACTTAGTTGATTTTGATTTAATTGAATCAAAATAAAAGTTGGAATTCAGCTTAACAGTCTTCATGATGACCGACAATTACTTATATTTTTTCCCTTCTCAGGAAGCAGTGTACATTTACCTGTTAACTGTGAAAAGGCTATGTGTGGAATTTCCATTTTAAAAATATATAGCTAGAATTCTCTTTCTTTTTGTATGTTTGTCTGTTACTTGTCTGTCTGTCTGTCAGCCTGCTTATCTAACAGTTTTTCTCTTTTTAGGTTTCAAATCTGAGAATTCATTAGCATAGGGAATTCCCTGTCATTCCCCTGTCTCTACAAAAGCAGATCTGATCATTTAAAAATGCCTATTAATTCAAGACATTTTGATGATTATTATTACTACTAAGACCAATTTCATTGTTAGTAGAAATGTTTATCTGGATATTTGAGGTTTTTGTTAAATATTGTTTTATATTTAAATATTTAAAATTTTTTTTTGCCACATTTACCAGTGTTTGCCCTCAATATGCTATGCTCTAGATTCTATAGTAACTTTCCATCTTTAAAAGTAGATAAGCATAGCAAAGTTTTAGGAAAAGGAAAAAATGGGCAAAAAATAGGAAGAAAAATCTGTTTTTATGAAATACTCCATTTGGTATGGAAGGTGACAGCTCATATTTAGTATAATTAATGAAATGCTAGTTTTTTTCTAGGGCGTATTTTCTGTCCTAAATGTCATGGGATCATAGATATAAGACTGGAAAGGACCTTGGGAATCATATGGTCTAAACGACCTCATTTGATGTATAAAGAAAGTGAGTTCCAGAAAGGTTAAGTGATTTTATTAAAGGTCACCTATGTAGCAAGGGGCAGAACTGTTACATGAGTCTAGGTCCTCCAACTTTAAATCCAACACTTGCAATTGTAAAATTTTCTGCTATTTTAATATCTATGAAGTAAAGAATATCTATACAATAAAGAATTAGGAAATATTAGCTCAGAAATAATGATAGTAATTAGCATAATAATCTAAAATGGTAATATCTTTTACTGCTTGAGTATATATTCTCCCTTAAATATATTTGGGAATCTTTGGAATTTAGGAAACTTTGGAAATTAGAATTTTTTTGGTTTATTAAATGTAGAAAATTTAGTGCTTTGCTAAAAAAAATTCAAGAAGAAATGCCACTAGGCAACAATATAATAGTAACCTTTAGGGGGTAGAATATGTTTGTAGGAATTTTAGATTTGCTTTTTTCTAATGTAAAAGTTTAAGAGTTCTTTAAAAACAAATACTTCTCATCATATTAACTCTATCTGAAATTGTGCTTGCTTTTGTATGCTAAATCATAAGATGCTTCTTGTCTTCTTCATAGATTTGAAATGTATTTTTGTGAGCATTATTTTGGTTTCTTAATTTCTTAAACCAATCTTGTTTATTGCAAAGACATTTCATTTCATTGGATGTGTGCGTACATCTTGTTTAAGGAAAGTACTCCTCTCACTCACACTATTATTTGTGAGGCTGTGAAATGAAGAGTAGATACTTGCCCTGTCCCAGAATTGTCAGGAATTCCAGTGAGTCCCCTTTACTACTCTTTGCAGCCCAGTCAAAATGTTAATTTATATATTTGAAATAAATTGTTCTCTCTCTTGTAATCATGTATCTATTTTAAATTTCAGTGTCATATGCACATCAAGAACCCTACCGATTTCGAGTGGCTGAAACAGTGCAGATTTTATTTTAATGAAGACTCTGACAAGATGATGATTCACATCACAGATGTCGCTTTTATATACCAGAATGAATTTTTAGGCTGCACTGACAGACTTGTCATAACTCCTCTCACAGATAGGTGATGGAAGGATTCTATAATTTTTTTTTCCTTCTTTCTTCTTTTCAAAATGCTTAGGGGGGTTTATTATGTCTTATGGTTTTATTGGTTCTTTTGTATCTGAAGTCTTTGAAACCCAGACATTTTTAGCATTATATGTGTGTTTTCCCATATATTTTATGCTGGGTAGGGATAAAAATCTCACCAGACTTACCCAGGAGGAGCCCATACAAAGCAATTTCACTTTGTCTCAGTTGAGCCAAAGTTAAAATGATTTGTGGAAATTGAATGGCCATGAAGATGAATGTGCTGTTCCTTGTTTTTATGGAAATAAAAAAAAAGTGTTATACATCATAGTTGGCCTGAACCACCATCTTATTGATTCTGGTACTTAGTGCCATCCCATCGAAACAACCAAATCGGCATTTGGGCAAAAAGCAATGGAATGCCAATACATCTAAGAAATAGTGGAAAGAATACTGATCAAGAGATTTGAATTCTAATCCCGGCTCTATCACTGGGTCAAGTAATTTAGCCTCTCTGAACTCAATTAGCTCATCTGTAAAATGAGGGGGGAGCTACATTTGGAATTTTTAAAGATCTCTTTCAATGCTAAAATTCTGCAAGTCTATGACTCTACCTTAAACTTTCTGACATCAGCCACATTATAATTTTTTTTTAATGATGCCTTGGGGCAGCTAGGTGGAGCAGTGGATAGAGCACCGGCCCTGGAGTCAGGAGAACCTGAGTTCAAATCCGGCCTCAGACACTTAACACTTACTAGCTGTGTGACCCTGGGCAAGTCACTTAACCCCAATTGCCTCACCAAAAAAACAAAAACAAACAAACAAAAAACACAAAAAAAGTAATGCCTTGTTATTAATACCAAATGAAATGAGCAGTTAATATACATAGAACATAAAAACGAATTGTATATAGTGAACATTTATTATGTACCATTTGGTTTTCCTTTTAAGAAAATGATGAATTCAAATCATGTGGCCACCGCATGGTTATTGAATTCATCATATTCTTAAAAGGAAGAGATCTGTGGTTGCAGAGCAATAGGTTCAGCATTATTTCTAATAATAGAGCAATAATTATTTATTAGAAAATACATATTTTTAGAATCTTTCTAACAATTCTAATAATAACAGAATAGATTTTTCTCTCTTAGGAGATGTCTTTAAGGCATTCTATCTGTGATTGTTAGGGTTAGGTAGCACACCTAACTTTAACCACTTTTAATGAATAAGATTGCTTTTAGTTAGGATAAAGAAGACAAGAGCAGCCAGCTCTGGAAATATCTTATTTTTATACATTTCCATATGCTAAGTTTGAGAAAATGCAGGCCAGAAAGAGACAAGAAGAGGAGTGAATGTAAAAATAAGAAGAAATAAGGTAACTCAATGATTCACATTTTAGAGGGATGAACTCAAAAGCATACCTTTTATCCAAGTCCTTGTATAAGGCAGAGCTAGGCCTAGTGAAGAAAAAGGATAAAATATTTGGTGAGGGGAATCATGATGCTCCTTGTTCCTTCCTCTGTTTGAAGTTCAGACAATATAAATTTATTCTTTCTTCATTTATTTTAGAGGGATAATTCCATCCCCAACCCCCCCCCCCGCCCCCACCAAAGAAATTTAGTATGTTCTCTCAGGCTTGGTTCTAATCCCTTTTCTTCTGAAACACAAGTAAGCCAGTGGTTACTTTAAGTTAATAGTAAGAGCTCTCTTTAGTAACCATAATGTGAAGAAAGGAAGTTAAGTTCATATGCATTGTGGGTTTTGGTTTTTGTTTTTTGCAGGGCAATGGGGGTTAAGTGACTTGCCCAGGGTCACACAGCTAGTAAGTGTTAAGTGTCTGAGGTCGGATTTGAACTCAGGTCCTCCTGACTCCAGGGCCAGTGCTCTATCCACTGCGCCACCTAGCTGCTCCCCAGTTCATATGCATTGTGGAAGAGAGTTTAACATTACTTTGTCAGTTTGTAAATCTTTGAATAATGGCATCCAAACATGATTTCAGTGTCATGTGGGTTAGTTGTAATGTGGATTCTTCTGAGCTCATGATATTCATGTAATGATGCCACATTAAATCACCAGGAAATTTTGTGCTAAGGAGATGGGCTTCTGAAGCAGTGAGCGGTTTGGGATCATTTTAGGTACAATACAATTTCCTAAATGTCATCTAACCCCTGCCTTAGAAAATAAATAACAGTAGCAAGATGAAGGATTTCTTAATGACACTTTCTTTAATAAATAATATATACAAATTTACAAAACTACTTCTATCCTTGCTTCTCTAACTCTACAAATTCCTGACTTATTTAAAATATTGTCTTTCACTTCATTCTTTTTCATTCCTTTTTTCTTCTTCTTTTGTTGGAAACTGTGGCTTCTCGAGTTTTCCTATTCTATTTCTATCTGTGCCATGCTCTTACTCCAAAAGTATGAAACAAAACAAAATTCTGTTGTTGTACATAATAAATTATTTGATTAGTGTACTTTTTGCAGTGGTACAATGGAGTCAGTTTGTACTGGCTCTGGAGAGCTGATCATTAAAATTTCTGCATGAACATTGGTACCTCAGAATTTAGGAAACACTACGAATTAGGAATTGTTTTATTGATTGTCTAGACCTGAAAAAGTGTTGAAAAATGTTGATAATAATAATAATAGATTTTTCTTAAAAGTATGTCACACATATATTTTTCACCTTTCCCCAGGAGAGCCAGTTGTCAAACATTTATCAGCACACTCTTACTCTTTTTTTTGTTTTTTTGGGCAGGGCAATTTGGGTTAAGTGACTAGCCCAGGGTCACACAGCTAGTGTCAAGTGTGTGAGGCTGGATTTGAACTCAGGTACTCCTGAGTCCAGGGCTGGTGTTTTATTCACTGCACCACCTAGCTGCCCCAGAACAATCATACTCTTGAGTTTATTGTGGAGGGAGTATTGTTAAAGGGGGAAAAGAATCTGTGTTGTAAAAGGGTAACAATGAGAAAAAAATCATTTTTATCTCTTATGGAGTATTTATTATACCATAGGCATTTAATGATTATTTCTGTGACTGGTCTTCTTGGATTTTCCACAAAATATCTGTGCTATTGGGGACAATTCACTCATTTCTTTTGGTCTCAGTTTCCTCACCTTTAAAATGAAGGTTTGAAATAGAGCAAGGATTCTTAAACTTTTTCCACTTTCGACCCCTTTTTGTCTGAGAAATATTTATGCAACCCCAGGGATGTAGGTATATATAGCCTTTTAATGTTGCCAGTTTTTTCATGACCCCCACATTCAGTTGGACTTGCATTCTTAAGTGTTTTTCCCCATAGCCACTAGATGCCAATGCATTGATATGAAAATAATTTACACTACATTAATGTATGAGGAACAGCATTCCTTCCCTCCCCTCCCCGCTTAAAGCTTACTGAGTGACCAGAAAAATATAAAATGAAATAGAAATAATGAGTAACTGAATTTAGTTGTTTTTATTTATGTTTTGAAAATTATAAAATGTTAAGCTCATCTGCTTTTAAAGTTAGGAATAGGGAACACAAATTTGTTTTGTAGTACAAAGTACAAAATTTTCTTCTATTCTGTATCACAGCCAGTTATGAAAGGCTGGTTAGACCAAAGCTTCTTAGACTGTGGGCCACAACCCCATAGGGGGTTATGTAACAAGTGGAAAAAGTTGAAGATGCCCTGTGTTACACAAGGCAAGGTAGAGGCAAGTGACAGGGAAAAAACCCCACAGGAATTGGGAAAGGGGCAAAAAGAAACACACTAGAAATGGGTAGGAGAGACGGAGTAGTATGGAGAGTGAAAGCAAGATATATTATATACACATGTAGATACATATACACACAAAGACTCTGTGCTGATTTCTCTAAGAAGGGTGTGAAATTACTTCTACCTTGGGTAGTTATCACTGGATGATGATTGATGTTTCATAGTTAAGGCAAGCTTATTTAAGTAGTTGTCTTGATGGAGACAGACAGGTGACACTGCCACATGCTCAGGCACTTTCCACTTAAAATATTATCACTGCATATTGAGATAATGGCATGTAAGCTGGTTGCCTCTTTTCCCTCATAAACCAGAACCGTTCCCGTGACAGTAATGTTTGAAATGAACATTAGTTGATCAGCCAGTGCTTGCTAGTCTTTAAATAATAATTGATTTCTGCAGCTCTACCATAAATGGGAAATTTAGCAGTTCAACAGGGGAGATATTACTCTCTGTACTACAGGGACCAAAGCAACATATCCCAGAGGTAAGATGAAATGAAACAAAGGACTAGTTTGGATCTGCTGACTAGCTGTCCCCATTCTTGCTTTAATAGATGTATTTTCCTCTTTGTTTTCCTGCATAAAGTTATTTGCATTTTAATACACACATTTTTTTCATAAGAATAGATTTTTGTGGTTCTCATACTTTTTACGTCTACATTTTTGTTCCGGAATATTCTATTAAAACTTAAAACTACGTTAAGACATTTGGGATACCTTGTTCATATATTTCATTTGTGAATATGCGTGTACAATGTGAATGTATATTATATATATATATATATATACAACATATTCCATGTCTACTCCATATGCATATGTATTAATATTAATAATATGCATAAAACATCAAATTATAAATAGGAAATTCAGCTTTAAAACTTGTTTTTATTCATGTGGGTATTTGTGCACCATTTGCATAGATCATAACCCCTTTGCTACTTTGTATACAATAAAAGATCCTTGTGAGTTGCTTTGTTAGAAAAAAATATATATCATACTGTGTCTACTCTGATGAAAAACCTGCACAAATTTAGTTAAAATGGAGGGGACACATACTGTGATTTATTGAGACCACATTGGAAGTATTTTTGTGTATATTTAATTGAAATCATTCTTTAAGAAATTATCACTGCTTTTGTGGAATATCAGTATTAAATAGTACTATTCTATAAATTGCTTTCTCTTATATTGTATTATTCTGCACAATTTTGTACCACATCCAAATTTTACTCTGTGCAGCTTTCTACCTTGAACAGCCAGAAGACCACTGTATAGGAGTGTGTGTGTGTGTGTGTGTGTGTGTGTGTGTGTGTATGTGTGTGTGTGTGTGTGTGTGTGTGTGTGTGTGTGTATTTGTGTGTGTGTGTGAGAGACAGAGACAGAGAAACAGATAAACAGAAAAGCACAGAGAAAACAGATTCAGTAAGTCAGAATATGTGTTTACCAGGAAGTAATGTCCATGTTGTGATGCCTTATTCTTATGCAACCTGTGAGCAATGTCATTCAAAGTAAGTAAAATCAAAGACTTGTTGGAGTTATAAGAATACCATAAAGATGATCTAGCCTTTCATTTTCATCTGGTAGAGAAGGAATTGAGGCCCATAAGGGTTAAGTGGTTTGTCTAAAATCATACATCTAAAACCCATGTCTCTTAATTCCCAGGCCAAAACTCTGTTGCTCATGACTTCTCTAGTCTGTTTCCCCAACACTTTCAACATCAGTCAGATTTCCCTCTTCTCTTCTCACCTCTATAGGTGTTATATCACGTTGGCTCAGGCTTTGGGAATGAGTATGGGAGGAGCACCTGCTGGCCCTGCAGGAACTGGTAAAACAGAAACTACAAAAGATATGGGAAGATGCCTTGGTAAATATGTGGTGGTTTTCAATTGTTCAGACCAGATGGATTTCCGAGGCCTGGGAAGAATTTTTAAAGGTGAGGGCCAGTAGTCAAAGTACAAAATTGCAACTTGCTAGTTTTCCTTAATAAAGTAGTTAGATTTTTTTAATGATCAAAAAACAATCAAAACTCAGAGGGAATCTTGAATTACACTAGGGTGAGTCATGTGGGCAAACATTATCAACACTACCAGATTGTTGTAGAATTTGTTTTGTCTAAGCAAATCACAGATTTGCTAGATCTGTGATACTGAAGGTCCTACATGAAGCATCTTTCTTAGCCAGCTGCTTTGTTCACTTTACTAGACTTCAATTCCCTGTACACTCCTACTTTATTTCTGAATGAACTGATTCCTGACAGCGGCCTTCTTCCTTTATAAAACCCTTATCCTCAACTCTCTGATACCATATATTAATCAAATTCTCTCTCTAAATTTCTTTCTAAGGGCTGGCACAGTCAGGGTCCTGGGGCTGCTTTGATGAATTTAACCGTATTGATCTACCAGTGTTATCTGTTGCTGCACAGCAAATCTCCATTATTCTGACATGTAAGAAGGAACGTAAAAAGAGTTTTATTTTTACTGATGGAGACACAATACAGATGAACCCAGAATTTGGACTCTTTCTAACCATGGTAAGACTATATAAAACTAACTGCTGAATTTCTTGTAATATTTCCCCCTAAGAACGGAATTTTAGTTGTTTCTCATTAGTAAGAATTGGGATTGTAGATTCTAGGATGCATTTATATGTGTTTTCATTCGGTTGCTCCTAGCAGATTGATAACAATAATTCATCATTTCAGATTCTCTCTCTCTCTCTCTCTCTCTCTCTCTCTCTCACTCACTGATGCTGCTTTAGAGTTGGAAGGACTGGGTTCCACTTCAGATTCTGCCACATCCTGGCTTTGTGACCTTAGGCAAGTCAATTAAATGTGTATTGATCCCAAGCAGCTCTCTCAGACTGTTGCTAATGTGTTCATCTACAATTGTGAAGGAGATGCCTTACTGGGGGGGGGGGGGTCCCTTCTTTGATGATGACACAGGTCTGGCTAATTAAGAAACACACACACATTAGTCATGCTTGATGGTCCTTAGAATGGTAAATCTTATTAATGACAACAAGGTCAAGAGTTGGAAGGGATCTTAGAAATAATCTCATTCAGTCTTCTCATTTTACAGATGAGGAGACGACTCGGTGAGAAAGGAAAAGTGGTTTTCTTAATTTCACTCATATAGCGAGAGAAAAGCCAGGATTCAAACCTAGGTCTTCTTATCGCAAATAGTCTTTCCCTCACTGTACCAAACTAGTAGTGATTACAGGTTTATTGCATTGCATCTGCATCATTATTTCTTTTTTCAATCTTGGCTTTTTATGTGCTTAATGCTCTATGAGAGTAGTTCATGAATGCCTAACTGTGAGGGAAAAACCCATCCTCTTCTCAATAATTCTCAGTAACTCAGCAGGGAGGTGACAAAGGCTTTATTTTCTTCTCATGAGAAGGAGGCACCCTAGTGTGCAGCTAGTGGGTGCCCCGAAAGGGGGCTCACAGGCCCTGTTTTATACCCTAGTCCCTAACGCGAATGGAACTTCCCCTTTTTCATCACTGGTCGGGGTTACAATCTATGCGCAAAAACTAGCTAATCAGAACGCAGTATTCCCCCCACCTTCCTTGTATGGGCATAACTCAGGAGTGGACCTTATACTTCCTTATATGGACAGAACTCTGGAGAGGACCTAATTGAGACCAGGGCTCCTTGAACCATGTGACCTTGCTAACCTGAGGGGGAGGAGGGGATCTGAGACCTTTGTCCTACAAACAGGTCAGGGGAGTATGACTGACTGTTATATCCACATTGAGAGGAGACAACTACCCATTTCTCACAATAACCAAGTTTTATTTAATCTTTGCCTCTAGCCCAATGTTATTAGCAGAAGGTTGACCAACAGGTATTGCTTTCTTTGCCACAACAACTTATAGAACCATCTACTTAGTACTTAGTACTCAAGAGGTGTTGTGAACTGTCAGTGAAGAGAGTAAATTATTGGTCTTTTGTCAGCTTTGAAGCATAGCCTTGGTTGCTTCATTCAAAACTTTGCATGTAGTAGGTATTTGTCCTTGTTTAAGCCTCACTCAGAGCGGAACTCAGAAATTTAGATTTGATACTGGGATAAAATAAGACATTCATAGGTCATTTATCAGCTACCAAAATGAGACCCCTAACAGAAAGATATTCAAGAAGGATAACCTTTGAGAACCCTTTGAGAATATTCAGATAAGTGAAGTTTCAATCCAATTCTACCGGCTAAACCTTTCATTGTCCTTTCAGCTTCTTTTGGCTTCTTTGAACTCAGGTATGTATTTAAAAAGTGAAATAAAGAGTCTGAACCTTTAGTCCCCTAAGGTAAATCTTTGAGTAAGTTCTCTATACTTTTTTTTTAGTGAGGCAATTGGGGTTAAGTGACTTGCCCAGGTTCACACAGCTAGTAAGTGTTAAGTGTCTGAGGTCAGATTTAAACTCAGGTACTCCTGAATCCAGGGCCGGTGCTCTATCCACTGCGCCACCTAGCTGCCCCTCTCTATACTTTTAAAGGAAAAAAAAATCTACCCTGCATGGGAACAGGTGGTTAGGTTGTTGCTTCTACTGTGGTGTTTAATAACTATTATATTGAAACTTCTTCTGTTTAGAACCCTGGCTATGCTGGTCGTCAGGAGCTACCTGAAAATTTAAAGATTAATTTCCGTTCAGTGGCTATGATGGTTCCTGATCGCCAAATTATAATCCGGGTGAAGCTGGCTAGCTGTGGTTTCATTGATAACATCATCTTGGCAAGGAAGTTTTTCACATTATATAAACTGTGTGAGGAACAGCTCTCTAAGCAGGTGTGACTATCCAAAGATTGTCTTGAATCAATGCATCTCTTGATTTCTTCAATCAAAGTTTAATTTGTTGCAAAATTATGTAGGGGGTAAGGATTTAATGCCACTCTCATTTGGCAAATAAACACAAGCACAAGCACCACTACAATAATAGTACTTTGCATGCACATCAGACTTTTAAGAAGGGTAATTTAAAGTGTAGAACATAAATCTATGCCTCATATGCCCTGTCCTGTGAGAGAGAGCTAGTCTTGGATCTAGGAAGACCTAGGGTCAGTCCCACCTTTTATGTGTACTGGCTATGTAATCCTAGGCAACTGTCAAAGACAAGGAATTGCATGGAAGGTGTCATCCTGAATGGGTAGAAAGATTGCTTCTCTGAGGCACCTATTCTAAACTATTATATATTAGAAATAATGTTAACATAGAATTAATTATACTAGGTAAAATATGTGATAATTATGTCACATGTTAATATAATATTACTTATGATATATTTATATATTTGATTAGTTGAAATAAACTTAATTTAATTCTGTATAAGTGATACATCACCATATTATATAAATTTATTATACAAGCATTATATGAATATATAATCATATACAATAATAAGCCATATTGCTTATATAATATTATATAAACACTATATGATATGTTACTATATTATATAGTTATTATATATAGTTGGGGTGAGGGGGTTATATCGTACTTATGATTTCATTAGTAGATAGAGTTCCCACTGTGGATACTTTCCCTACTGATGAAGATCAGTGGCTCCCTTATAACTTAAAAGAATCATTTAGGGAACTGAAAGATAACTTGTCTGTGGCACACAACTCGTATGTGTAAAAGATAGAATTTAAACATTGACTTTTTTTGACTCATATACATGTCCTCTATCCTATACTAGATTGTCTCTTAGCCCAGTTCAGTATAGACATTTAATAAATGTTGAATCAGGGAATTATTGAATTTAATCCTATCTATGTACTCTCAGCCTCCACTGCGAAATCATAGAATATTAGTGCTGAGAGGGATCTGGGAGATTATAAATCCACACACCCCGCTTCCTTAGTTTTCTAGATAATAAGAACTAGGGTGGTGCTTCAGTGTGAGTACTTTGGACATCAGTAAATGCTATAAATCGATGCTTGATTGATTGTTTTGTTGATTGTCTTAGGTCTAGATTCCAGACTTGAGAGCATTATGAAAAAAAAATGTTAATAATATAGATGTCTTACTTTATTTTTTAGGGTGGGGGGTTGGTTGTTAAATGTTTACCAGCATATGCCTGAATAGAACAGACACAGAGAGGTTAGCTTACTTAGCTAAGGACATGCAGCTGGTTAGATACTTAGCCAAGTTCCGTGCCAGATCTACTGTAACCTTCTCACTAGCATCCCACGTTATGCTTCTGCCATTTCCAAACCATCATGTCAACCATTTGGCTACTCTATTCCAAATCTTTCTTTTCTTACTCTAAGTCATTTTACCAAGTTCTTCAGTACTTCAAGGCTCTGTATGCCTAACTCTTGTTTTCTCTTTTTCAGCCCAAACTCTTCATTTGTTTTCTCACCTTGCTTTTATTGTTACTATCTTCTTCATTCAGTCCTGTTTCTTCTGCTTCTAAATCTTTTCTTATATTGCTGTCACCTACACATACAATAGCTTCTTCTTTTATAGTAAAACTACATCCTTCTCTTCATGTTAAAAAATAGGTTCTCTGCATATCAGTGAAATTTCTGTAAATAATTTTCCCCATTATTTTAGCCCTACTAACATTTCCTAGTGAATTTTCATATTCACAAAATAAATTGAATGAAATAGAAAAGATTTTTGTGTTTTGTGTTCTCTATTTGTATTTCAAAGTATTCTGAGAGAAATCTATGCTAAGCACCAATTGTTTTTGGATGTTTATCAATGGATAATTATCATTTAATCACCATTGCATCCTCAAGTGATCTTTCTAGATAAATCATTTTTTTTCCTGAAAGATATTCCTGGAATAATATTTTTAAAAAATCTCTAATTCTGTAGGTACATTATGATTTTGGACTACGTAATATTTTGTCAGTACTCAGGACTTTAGGAGCAGCAAAAAGAGCCAACCCTACTGACACAGAATCAACCATTGTCATGCGTGTGCTAAGAGATATGAATCTTTCTAAACTGGTAAGCTTTACAGATGGGCATGTTCCACTTACTTAAGCACCAGTTCAATTGATCAAGCACTAATAGCTATTAGAGATGTTTACTAGAGATGCTAATTTGAAAGCACTTAATTGCTACAGAAAACACTAGGGAAAATTAAAAAATAATATTGTCTACATTGTAGCCAGTATAATCTATATTTACCGTCACTATCATATCAAATGACTGAACATGGTCAAAGCACTTATAGCAGGAAAGATGAATGAGGAAATTTTATCAATCAAAGTCCTGTTTATATTTCTATTGCTAACTAATGATTTTTATTCATTTGAACTAAAACTGGCCTCCATTCATTGCCCAACAACATTACATGGCTGAAAATTATTAAATTGTATGTTTGTAAGAAACTTTGATTTTTTTTAATCGCACAGCAGAGAATGAGGTTCAGCCAATATTTCTATATACTGACAGACACAAATGATTGAGTTCAAAGGCAGAATGATATAGTTGATAGCATTCTGAAATTAGAGTCAGGAAACCTGAGTTCAAATGGCACCTCAGATACTTATTATATATTTGGCTTTAGGCAAATCATTTAATCTCTCTTGTCCTCAATTCTTGTAGTTGTAAAATGAAGAGGTTGTACTTGATGCACCTCTAATGGCCTTTTTTAGTCTTAAATCTATGTTTCTATGTTCTGTGGTCTTACTTACATAACTTCATAAGAGAAGTTAAAATAGAATTCTTACTTCCTCAATTTGCTAATGAGTTCTCATCTAGTATAGCTATTAGGGTGTTTTTTAATCTTTAACTAGAACATGTATAAACAGAGTAATTCTAGCAAAGTTTTGTGTCAAATTTGAAGGCGGTAACAGATGGCATTTTTCTTTGATTTCTGGTAAAGATGTTGAAAGTATATAGGTTCAAAATAAGATGGTATGTATAATTATTGTCAAATATGTAGGATTGCATTAGTCTTTTTAGAGCTTAGGTAAAATCTTTATTTTACTCATAAAATAATGTGTTTGATTTTCTTTTCATTTCCTTTCCCCTCATTTCTTTTCTTTTCTCTTAGATTGATGAGGATGAACCCTTATTCCTGAGTCTGATTGAAGACCTTTTCCCAAACATACAATTAGATAAGGCTGGTTATCCTGAACTGGAAGCTGCAATTGACAGAAAGGTAACAATTATGTGGCCTCTGTGTATGTATGTTTGTGCATGTGCAAGGTGCTTGTTTGATGTCTCTGAATTAAGTGAAGATATAGCAAGGCCTCTAGTGTGGTATCTGCTGGCTCAGGAAGACTGTGCCAGTGCTTTTTGTTTGTTTTTTGTTTTGTTCTGTTTTGGTGAGGCAATTGGGGTTAAGTGACTTGCCCAGGGTAACACAGCTAGTAAGTGTCAAGGGTCTGAGGCCGTATGTGAACTCAGGTCCTCCTGAATCCAGGGCCAGTGCTCTATCCACAGCGCCACCAAGCTGCCCCCTTTTCTTTTTTTTAATGAGAGTAACCAGAGGTTTTATAATAAAGTGAAACTTACCCTAAGAAATCAGAAGATATGAATTCAAATCTTGGCTCTATCGTTAAAAACTGACCTTAAGGGTAATAATCACTTACACTCTCTAGGCCATTATCTACAAAATGGTGATAATGCCTTCCATTCATACCTCACAAAAAAGTTATAGGAATTGTGTGTGTATGTGTATATATATACACACATTTATATTTATATATATACACATACATATATACATACATATACCTCTACACACACACACACACACACATATATATATATATATATTAAAGTGTATATGTGTGTATATATATATATGTATAGGGAACTCTAAGATGAAGAAAGTGCCTATAACAAAACAGGTTAATATTTTCTCTGCAATTTATAGTCTAAGATAGTTGTTTAGAAAAGAGGTGTCAAGGCAAAACTCTCAACAACTGAACCATATTGAAATGCAGTTAAAAATATTTAGCTGTGTGACCCTAGGCAAGTCACTTAACCCTCATTACCCTGCAAAAAAAAAAAAACGGAAGAAAGAAAGAAAGAAAGAAAGAAAGAAAGAAAGAAAGAAAGAAAGAAATGTTTAACAGAGGGCAACTAGGTGGCACAGTGGATAAAGCACCAGCAGGTGCCTGATTCAGCAGGACCTGAGTTCAAATCCGGCTTCAGACACTTCACATTCACTAGCTGTGTGACCCTGGAGAAGTCACTTAACCCACATTGCCCTGCACCCCCCCCAAAACAAAAAGCAAAGAAACAAAATGTTTAACAAAATAAATATATAATACAGCACAGATAATGTTAATTTGTGGTTTTCTGGGTCAATATTCAGACTACAGGGATATGTTTCTATTTGAGTTTGGCACTACTGGTCTAAAGCAGTGGCATTTTAAATGAATCCCCCCCATTTCACAGAGCCAGTGTCAGATATAGGACTTGAATTCAAATCTTCCTGGCTTGTAGTCCACATCTACAACGCCTCTTTACCTCAGAGATGGACACCAAATGGAGAAATGTAAGGGTAGTATGTAGAAAACTTGAAATTACTCTAAAAGTGTAAGCTATTAGACTTGTAAGTGAAATTAAGCACCTATGATATCAGTATTCCTCCCATTAGGGATTTTACTTGACTTTTCTCTGCAGGGTAAATAATCAGTCCACATTTCCTTCCTAGGCTGACCATGGCTCAATGGTCAGGCATCGGTCATTGACATCAAGAGAAAGCTGAAAACAAAGAAACTTTCTTGGTTTGGAAAGAGCAAATTGGGTTGAGTAGCCCAATGGTACTAAATACTTTTTACTCACATCTTGCCTTTTTCTCCCTCTATTAATTTACATCTTTAATCTTGAGTCTGACATTCAATCCTTTCTTTTTGTTTTTAAAAGTGGAAAAATATTACAAATGATCATACATGAAAACAAACTTTGCTATTCATAGGTTTTAAAAATGTGTATATTAATTTTAAGAAGGTGCAACAAAATCATCCTGTTTGTTTCTACATTCTCTTTCTGAGTGTTTATCAAGGTTTTGTTCCTAATAGTATTTATATAGATCTCATTAGTCCATATTTTGTTCTTTAAGTTGCCTTCTTGACCTTTAATCACTTCATGTATATTCTCACAGTTATTTCTTTTTTATTTCTTATGGTGAAATAAAATTGTTGCATTCTTGTATCTTGATTTATTAATATATTCTCCAATTATTGGATACATAGGTTGATAGTTGATAGTCTGGTATTTTTTTATTAAAAATAGTCCTGGGGGTCAGGTAGGTGGTGCAGTAGATAAAGCACTGCCCTTGGATTCAGGAGGACCTGAGTTCAAATCCAGCCTCAGACACTTGACACTAGCTGTGTGACCCTGGGCAAATCACTTAATCCTCACTGTCCTGCAAAAAACCAAAACAAACAAACAAACAAGCAAACAAAAGAAAACAAAAAGTCTTTGGGGCAGGTAGGTGGTACAGTGGATAAAGCACTAGCCCTGGATTCAGGAGGACCTGAGTTCAAATCTGGCTTTAGACACTTGACACTTACTAGTTGTGTGACCCTGGGCAAGACACTTAACCCTCATTGCCCCACAAAAAATAAATATAGTCCTGCTAGGATGAAAAAACTTTGTTATGGAGTTATGGATTTTTTCACCTGTTGATAATATTCTTGGAGAGTAGTGTGAGTAGTGAGTTGACTGGATCAAATAGATTTTGTAGCTCTTCTTGACTAATTTGTTGTTGTTGAATCATTTCAGTCATGTCCAACTTTTTTGTGACTCCATTTGTGGTTTTCTTGGCAAAGGTACTATGATGGTTTGCCATTTCCTTCTCCAGGTCATTAGACAGATGAAGAACTGAGGCAAACAGTGTTAAGTGACTTACTCTTAGCTAATAAATCACATAGTAAGTCACATAACTAATAAATATCTGTGGCTGGATTGGAACTCATGAAGATCAGTCTTCATGACTCCAGGCCAGTACTATATCCACTGGAATATGCAATGAAGTGTTGGTGACCTTAAGAGTGACTCATCCACACCTTTTCCTTCTGTCTGGTTCTTGTCCATGTTTTCCCATAAGTACTTCATCCTAATTACTGGAGAGCCTTCTACTAGATATCTTTGTATCATATGGTTACCAACAATAGTATAAGGTTTTCTGTCAGCTTTTCTTCAACCTTATTCCATGCTAGCCCACTTCCTCTTTTGGTCATGTAGGTGCACTGATGCTGTCCTTTATTCTTCTTTTCCTGCATAACTCTTCATTACCAATATTTTATAGCTTATTCCCAACCTCCATTTGCTGTCCCTTTTGTTGATTCATTTTTGTAATTCTTTTGGAAACTGTGGTATTCCATAATTCACAGCCCTACAGTATCACTGGGAAAATATTGATATTTGAAAGTTGAACCTATATTTCAAAGAGAATCTTAGGGCCATTAAACGTATTGTGCTATTTCCTATATGCAATTGTGGACAGCTCCACCATCAATGTTTATTCAATCGCTTTACCAGCAATGACTTTTAAAAATTTATCCTTTCTTGTTTTATTGTCAAAAGTTGATAACTCAGAGTTGTTTAAATGTGCATATCTCTGATAATTGGAGTTTCAAAACTTTTAATGTATTGACAATTTATATCTTTTTTCAGAGAAGTACTGTTATCAATCTTGAAATTCATTAACTTTTTCATCCTTTATAAGTGTCATAATTTTCCTTGATTTGCTATTTGTCCTTATATATTTTGTTATTGTAAAGATTCTTTGAATTCCATTACTATTTTAGTGCTATTACATTTATGACTATATTTTAGTTGCTTGTTCCCTCCTCAAGAATCTTACTGCCACTGCTGCTCCAAAGGATGTGATAATTGACTTCCCTATGGCTTCACTCACCACCTGAGTGATTAGACAAAAAAAAAAAAAATTCTTCCCCAGAAATTACTCCTCTATAGAATTCTCTCTTCCTATTACGCTCTTTAAGGGCAGGTACTATTTTATGTTGATATTTTTACCCTCAGCACCTTATACAGTACTTTACAAATAATAAGTGCTTAATAAATGTTTTTTTTGTTCATTCATTAGGGACTTGATTACATCTCGGGAGCTTAATGCCCAGACATTTAATACATTTAATGAGCCCACTTAGTATTTATTAGTATGCCAGGACTTGGACAGAGCAAACATATTACCACTTGCCCTGTTGATGTGCCCCTTCTCCCTAAAGGAAACAATATCCTTTTGATACTTTAGACCATAATCTCCAGGGACCATGACCCACCTCCCCCAAAGGAAGGAGAATTAATACATTCAGCATCTGAACTTTGCCCTAGAGTGAATCTATCCTTATTGGTGGGTGAGTGAAAATTTACTATATTTAATCCACCATATTTAGCACTCTCCAGACCACATTTGACATCCCATCCAGCCATCTATGAGGACACCAAGAACCTGTCTAACAGAGACTGCTTGCCATATGTCCTGATGATATCCAGACCCCATTTCACCACTTGCCTTTGCTCTGTGAGCAAAATTCCAGAATTATTACCACTACTCCTAGAAAGGTCATGACAGTTTTCTTCCCGATTATTCCATTTACAATTTTTGTGACTGCCTAGAAGAAAACTTGGCTACTTCTTCCCTAAATGTGTTGTATCCCCTATCCAGGTGGCCTTTGGGTTGAGATTTGAGGGAAATTTAGGATTGGATTAGACATGAGGAGAGAGTATACTCCAGGCATGGTGGTCAGTCAGTAAAAGTATGGAAATGGTGCCATGGATGAAAAAGACTAAGAAGGACAATTTGTCTGTACTATGCCAAGTAGAGTAATATGCAATAAGACTGGAAAACTAGTTTGAGGCCAGCTTATGAAATACTTTGAGTACTAAGCATTGGACTTGATATTTGATCCTAGAGGCAATAGGGAGTCATTGTGGTTTTTTTTCTTTGTGGGGCAATGATGGTTAAGTGACTTGCCCAGGGTAACACAGCTAGTAAGTGTCAAGTGTCTGAGGCCGGATATGAACTCAGGTCCTCCTCAATACAGGGCTGGTGTCTTATCCACTGTGTTACATAGCTGCCCCTGTCATTGTGGTTTATTCAGTAGGAGTGACACAACCAGATTTGTACGTTATAAAAATCACTTTTACCCCAATAGTGGGGTATTTAGTAGAGAATTTTAAGTCTGCCTTCCTTTTCAGACTTTATTCTTATATTATTTTCATTAAATCACCAGTGGGTCATATCATGGTTCACTTTGGCTTTATGCCTTGTCAGTAAGTCATTGAAAAGCCTGTTTTATTATAAGTTGAATTATCCCAATGTAATGATTGGAATAACGCCACCTGCTGGAGACTTACTGTAGAAGAGTTCCACCCATGAAGCGAAGGTCTTTGAGGGCAAGACCAGGAGTCTTTTCTTTGGCGTCAGGAAGTGACGCGGGCTAGTGGGAGGAGGAAGGAAGACACTGGCGCTCGCTTTCAGGCTCTTTCCTCTGGACTCTGGCGGAGAAGGGAGCTAGAAATGTGCTCTCCCTTTAATAGATAGGAATCTAGGCCTTTCTCTCTCTCTTTACCAAATTCTTATTCTCCTTAATAAATGCTTAAAAGTCTAACTCTTGCTAAAGCTTATAATTTATTGGCGACCACTCATTGGATATTTTAGAGAGACTAGCTAGAATTTTAGCCCTTAACACCAAGAATTCTTACATTTTGTTTGTATATGTAATAAATATGATTTTAAAAATTGGAATCTTTCATTAAATTGGAATGATTTTGTTGTTTGGTTATGGTATTAGGTTGAAGAAGCTGGTTTAATTAATCATCCTCCTTGGAAGCTGAAAGTTATCCAACTGTTTGAAACACAGCGGGTGAGGCATGGAATGATGACTTTGGGACCTAGTGGGGCAGGGAAAACAACCTGCATCTACACCTTAATGAAATCAATGACAGGTAAAGAAATATTTGAGTTGTAAGTTATCCCAAGTTGATATAGTCATCCTGTACTATAATTCTGAGTTCCATAATCTAGTCAGATCCAGTTTCTCAGATATATGGTTACTAGTAGCCCTTTGAATCTATAGGGCCTGAAGGGAGAGAGGAGAGAGGAAGGCAGCCAGGTAAAGGCTCTAGAAGTTGGGAAGTTCCTATGAAGTCCTGGAATTAAGGATTTGTTAAGATAAATGGCAAAGAAGGGCTATGGGAGAAACTAAAGCTGTTCATATGCATGATCCATTTGTAATTCTTGTGTCACAAAAGTCAGAGACTCTGCTGGATTCTAGGAAGCTTGGGTTCTAACTTTAGCTTTTACACATATTTATGAAGTACCTGACATTTATAAATAACTAAATGAGATATAAAGATTAAGATACATTCCCTGACCTCACAGAGCATATTAGAGTTGGAGGATACAAAATGTATAAAGATAAATACAATTTACCAGTACATTTGACAAATGTATAGAGGATATACAGGCCAAGTGATAGGAGAAGTAAAGGAGTGGAGAAACTAACTGCTGCTGACTGTAACAGCAGCAATGATTCATCCAAATTAGTAGAGAGTTGTGGGAAGCACCCTACCCAGCAACTGGAAAGGTTGCCTTAATTGGGGTGGGGATAGAAACTAGACCTGTCATTTCATTAGTATAAGGAAGTCTAATTGAATAAGGTCCTTTGCCAGTGTGTGTTGGCATTTCCTCTGAATCTTATAGTCTTAGAGAATTGACTAGAGCAGGGTTTCTTAAACTTTTTCCACTTGCAACTTCTTTTCACCTAAGAAATTTTTACATAGTCCTGGCTATAAAGGTAGGTATAAAGTAGGTATACATAACCTTTTGCTATTGTCAAATTTTTCACCATCCCTAAATTCAATTACATGACCCCATATAGGGTTGTGACCCACAGTTTAAGAAGCAAGGCACTAGACACTAAAAGCCATTCATGTAGTCAGCAAATCAATTTGTCAAATGAAGTAATACTTTTTTTAAAAAAATTCTGTTCTTCATATATTCTTAGTATTGACCTGTGACTTCTAGAAATGGCCTCAATATGCAACATTCTTCAATGTGTTGTTGCCTAATTTTAGGTAAACACTCTTCTCCAAGATGTCTAAATATAGGCTGATCTCATGTAGTTTTAACTTGTTGCAGACCCCAATTTTGGTAGCTAGCCAGTTTTCCTGTTTGGTAGGTCCTTTCCCTAGAGAGAGCCAGAGAGCCAGGTGCAACAGGACAATAATCAAGGAAAGCTGCATTGTACGGGTGGCATTTGTATTCAGTTCCCTAATGAGATTTCCATTCTTCAGACTGATTTTCAATTTTGACAGTAATGAGTCATTTGCAGGATCCCAATCTCCCAGAGTGCCCCCTGACCCTACTATCACTGAGTTACCATATACTTTGCAGCCTTCCTGAACCAGATGTTATACTAAAATTTGATATTTGATGATTTTTCCCACTCTGGTCAATTGAAAAGCTTAATATCTGTTTTTAAAATGTATGGTAACATCATTGTGAGTGATAATAAGGTTTCTTGTGGTCAACAATTTCTAAGTCTGGTTAAAAATGTATCTTCTAGTCCTTATGAATTGATATTATTTTGGCAGGAAGAGCTGAGATTAGGGAAGGTATTTCAAGTATAGGGAGCAGCATGAGCAAATATTTGGTGCGGGCCAGAGAAAAGTTTATTTTGGGGATGATAGTCTACTTTAGTTGAAACCTAGTCAATATGGAGGAAAGATTTAAGGTTTAAGGCTGGAAAGGTAGGATGGTGGGATATTGGGGTCCAATAATTAGTCTGTATTTGATAGGTAACAGCGATCCATTAGAGGATTTTGAGTGTGTATGTGTGTGTATGTGTGTGTGTGTGGTAACATTATCGTATTTATCCATAAGGAAGATAAACCAAACAGTGCTGTAAAGGAAGAATTATATGGTAGGAAAGATTGGAGGTTGGAAGATCATCAGGGAGGAGGAATTTCATGGGGAAGATAATTAGTTTAGCTTTGGAAATGGAAAATTTGAATTTTTGATGTTCCATTCACACATCATTTTAAAATGTAGTTCTGAAGTTGAGAAAAGTGAAAGAAAATATAGATTTGACGAGTAATTAGGACTAATAGTTGAGACTATGTAATCATTGAGGCTGGTGAAAGAAAGCAGAAAGAGAAGAAAAGGTTAAGAGCAGAACCTTGGAAAATACCATCTCCAAATCATCAGAATAACAAAGAGGAGACAGTGAAGGAGATAGATGAAAAGATAGGTAGAAAAAGAGACTTTGAGGTTTTAAAGGCCAAGGGAAATATTTCTAGAAGGATGAAATAGTCAATTAAGTTGGAAATCAATAATGAAGTCTAGGAAGAGAAGGAGTGATGAAAGACTTTTGCCCAAAGAAATAAGGTCAATGGTGACTTGTGATGAGAGACATAATCAGCAATTCTGGAACCTGGGAAAAGTGTCACAAAACATGACAAGGTATAACCCTAAAATCAACTTTTTAAGACAAAATAAATTAGGTGGGCTTTAGGGTAGAGAAGAGAAATGATGGAAAGTCTGCAGGAAATAGATCCAGGGTAGGGAGACAAAATCCTTAGAACATTTCAAATGTGTTGTTGGAGAAATTTCTAGTGGGGAGTAGAGTAAATATAGCATGAGAACAAACTTATCTGTCATAGCTATGGTGCATATGAGAGAGGATAATCATATGGTAGCAAGGATAATTAATAGAAATAGGAAACTAATCAGATATTAATTATAATTGTTTCTTGCTGTTTAAGAAATCTTATCAGTGTCTTCTGAGTTTTGGCATCCTGGCACAAACTTTTCAAAGTCCTATCCTAGTTATGGCATAGAAACTCAGAGATTAGTTTCAGTAAATGAAATAGGGACCTGACTGTAGACTTAAGGGTTAAATGGATGGTAAGGAAGGCTTCAAGAAAAAGAAAAAGTTGTTGGTTTAATAGAGCCAGTTATATCCTATGGGACATAGGTAAAACAGGACTTCATTTTAGAATCCAACATTCTAATAGCAGGCCTGAACAATGCTGGAACAACTCTAGTCAAGTCAGAGAAAGAATTACTTGGGTGTGTTTTGGAAATAGTCTCTATCTTCTTTCTTGACTAGAGGATGATTTTGTGAACTCTAAAAGTTGAAAGATTTGTACCTTCCATCAAACTTGTCACCAATGTCCCCAGAACAGTAGTGGCTGATGATTGTTAGCCAGGAATCTGGGGACAAAATAGTTCATTAAGGTAGCCCCAGGACTCAGTAAAAGCACCAGCCCTTAGAACGTAGGGAATGTCCTTAAAGATTGTACAAAAGAATTTGCAGAAACCAGGAGTTGTGAATTACTCCTTTGTCATATGTGTTTTCTAAGGTTGATTCCATTTTCCCCCAACTCTGTATGTATTTCTGGGGAATATGTCCCAGACTTTATGCGAGATTGTTTTATATCAACCTTTCTGTTCCTTTGAAAATATCTTTTTCTAAAAGCTAATTGTTTGTCTAGGTAATCAGGGGAATACATTTAAAATTAATACAGAAGCTATAGTATTAGAAACAACCCCTTCGGAGCAGCTAGGTGGCGCAGTGGATAGAGCACCAGCCCTGGAGTCAGGAGGACCTGAGTTCAAATCCGGCCTCAGACACTTAACACTTACTAGCTGTGTGACCCTGGGCAAGTCACTTAACCCCAATTGCCTCACTAAAAAAAAAAAAAAAAGAAACAACCCCTTCTCCAACTCCTTGTACTTATCTGTACAATCTTTGTGGGTTTTTTTTGTTTGGTTTTGTTTGTGTTTTGTTTTGTTTTTTAGTGAGACGATAGGGGTTAAGTGATTTGCTCAGGGTGACACAACTAGTAAGTGTTAAGTGTCTGAGGCTGGATTTGAACTCAGGTACTCCTGATTCCAGGGCCAGTGTTCTATCCACTGCACCATCTAGCTACCCCTCTATCCCTACAATCTTGATGATGCAGATACTTATGCACCTTTTGGGGACCCAACTTGCCTGTGGGAATGGGAGTTGAGAAGATAAGTTCAAAGGGTTTGATACATAAGTATATGATCTTTCCTACTTTGGGACAATATTCCAAACCTTTAACTTCAAATAGTCCTTGAGCAAAATGTTTTATCCAACAATTAGTCCCCAGAGAATTACTAAATAAAAGGTGTATTTTTTTCCATCTTGAGATTCTGTTCTTCTTATGTTCATATGTTTACAGTACTAGATATGCCATGACACAAGCAGAACAGTCAGATTAATCAAAAGAACTAAATTAGATGAGATTTTTTCCAGAATTTAAATTTTGCATGCTGGAAAAATAATCTATTCCTGGTTAAGTAATTATAGGTCTTTTGGTTAAAGAATTAGCAACTGGAGCACACTTCCTTCTCTAGTAGCTTTTTAAAAAATAATTGTCAGGGAACATATTCTTGAATCCCTCAGTTTCACTTCCTTAGAGATAGTGCAATACCAATCCACAATGGGAGAGCTAACCATCTGAAGTCAGTTTGGAAGGAGATGAGTCTGAGGCAGGGTAAATTGAAAAGGACCCACCTTCTTCTTTAGGGACCACAGTATTGAATAAATACTGCCATGTCTATAATATACAGGTTCCCCATGAATCCCTTGACCAATTGGGGAACATTCCAGTGCTAACAAGAACTAGATGTGGAAGGGTCAGTTTCAGGATATTTTCTCACCCTACACATCCAATCTGCTAGAAGGAAATAACTGGCAATCAGTATGTAGCCAAGAATTGGAGGAGCTGAGGACAAAGGTGGTAGTTATCAATTATTTATTGTTATATTACCAAAATGAAAGTGGAGGGTAGAATGGTGCTTTTGACAGGCAATATGCCATATATACCATGATCATTTTTAATGAGTTTCCTGTTCTCCTGGAAAGAGAGTTTAAAAAGTAAATAATAAAAGTTTGGGCGAAGTTTTGTGGATTCCACTCATTGAAATGGATAAAATATGGCCATCAGATTGAAGTTCAGGGTAATAAAATTGTACTGATTACCAACCTGCATATTTTTATGAGGCTTTTAGAGAGAAAGGGTAGAACACATTTTCCTGGGCTCTAATGTAACACCTTTCTTAATGTGTGTGTTTGCGTATATATGGCCCTTTTATATATAAAATTATATTATAAGTTTCTTCTAATGATTTTTAAGTCTTAAAGCTTATTGATCTCTTTGTTGCTGATTAAACACAAGTCTTTCTTGGAAACTCATGCAGAAAAGTCCAGCAAATTGAAGAGTAATTTTAAAGGTTGAATGATGATGATTTAAATATATTTCCTGTGGTTGGCCATAAGGGAAAGTCCTGTGATGCATGCGACATTAGTTTAGCTTGTCTTTTCCAAGGTGAGTAAGAACACATCCCAGAAAATCAAAGTTGATAATGTGGAGAATAAAGCATCTTCTAGGTAGTATTCCGGGCACAAAATTTAATCAAGTACATCATAAACCAAAAGACTTTTGAACTGTGAAGTTTAAAGAACTCCCAGATTACATTAGTACTTTCATAAATTTTAGCCTGATGTCCTTTATTAACCCTCTACAATACAGCCTTTTTGCTTCTGAGAAGATGAAGAGTAAAATGACTATAGTCTTATGAAGTATTAATGGCTTTAATCATAAATAGATATATATATATGTATGAATATATATATATATATATATATATATATATATATATATATATACGTGTGTATGTGTATTGTCCATACATATTTTCAAAGGATTCTTGCATTTATTCTTTCACTGGTGATATTTCATGACAGCTAATATTGATGACATTATAGTGTTGCAAATAAATAGTGTTGTACATAAATTATATGTAATATAGTATATTTTGTTTGAACTTAGATATTAACTATTTTAGTTTATCATCTCTAGATTGTGGAAAACCACACCGTGAAATGAGGATGAATCCTAAAGCTATCACGGCACCCCAGATGTTTGGTCGTCTTGATGTAGCTACAAATGACTGGACAGATGGGATTTTCTCCACTCTTTGGAGAAAAACTTTGAGAGCAAAGAAAGGTAAATAAAAAAAGAACAAAACAAAAATTTTAAAGATAATTCTTATCAAAAATCTGATTCAAACCAATTTAATTGAGCAGATTCATTCATTAAAGGGCCACAGTGCTAGAGACTAGGGACACAAAGACAGAAAGGAAAGAGTCTGACTCCAAGGAATTGACAAGTATAGAGTAGAAAGGGTCTTGTATTCTCAAAATAGTGGCATTTTAAGAATTGCTGCTTCTATAAACTTGATAATTTCTTATTTGTCAGGTGTGCAATTCGTGAATGTAGGACTGTTAATTTTCCTGATTGATTTCTTTGCAATGTTGAATTAAATTAGAAATCATTTAAGTACGCACACTGTGTAGATGCTTTCCTGATATTGAGGTACATGCTAAGACTAATAACACATTTTTACCTGAGCTCATAATCTGATAGGCATGGTGAAGGTTAAGAGTAGGGATGTACTGGTAAATTAACAAGTAGCTCTCTGAAAGAAAAATATGCATGGCACATTTTAAAATTTAATTTGCATTATTGACATTTTCTTCATCACATTCTTGAGTCTAGACAATTAATGAAACAATAAATTTAGCCGTAATTTTTAGCATTTTCCAATTTCCAAAGTGTCAATGATCACACTAAAAATTTATCAGTGTATAAACTGACTCTAGCATACTCTTAGCTTAAGACACTACTCACATAACTGCCACAATGCAAAATGTGATAAGTAAAAAAGTGAGGTCCAGAGTATGATGACGAAATATATGAAAGAGAAATTAGTTTTAACTTGAAAAGTCAAGGAAGGCTTTTGTAAAAGAGGATGTTTAAAGAAGAGGAAGTTAAGTGAAAGTTTTTCTTTGACAAAAAAAATGTCATTAAAATATGATCATTACTTCAATATATGGTCCATTTTTATTTAGGCATCATAAGTGGCATGTATTAAAGAAAGGTCACTGAAAATAGGGTATTTTGTAAGACAAAAATGTGTGAAGGACATAAGTTTTGATTTTTTCCATTATTGGGCTTTGGCTTTTATTTAATGAAAGATGAAAATGTGACATTTTTGAAATGTGATGCTTTAGAAACATGAGGCCTGATCCTATTCTTTAGAAAACATCTTTAAAAAGTGCTTGAAAGACTGAATTAATATAGCTATACCCAATTGTCTATTCTATTAGGGCTCCAGGATAGAAAGCTCTGAAAAATAAATAATTTAAATAGCACCTTTAGGTAGACATGGGACACGTGAATTGCATTGAATTGAATCTTTCTGAGGTGACTTATCCCATAGTCATAATATCGTAGCAACATTTCCTAGGGTAGGAAAATTTATGGACATTTCCTCTTAAAAAAAAAACAAACAAACAACAACAAAAAGCCTTGACTTCTTATCTTTTCTTTCTCACAAAACTTGTGTTGCTGACATATCAATTTTTTTTCAGTTGAATAGCTAGTTCAGTGGATTGAAATATAGTATTTTATTTAAATTGTATTTTCCATTTGAAGATTACTATTTTCATGGGAGAATTATAGCTACAAACATATAACTACAGAATTTTTCAATGGCTATCATTCATGAAATACAATATATGTAAATACAGATATGTCTAACTTTTGGGGGGTGGTGTGGTTATTCTAGGAGAACACATCTGGATAGTTCTTGATGGCCCAGTTGATGCAATCTGGATTGAAAACTTGAATTCAGTTTTGGATGATAACAAAACTTTAACACTTGCAAATGGAGATCGAATCCCAATGGCTCCAAACTGCAAAATAGTTTTTGAGCCTCATAATATTGACAATGCTTCTCCTGCAACAGTGTCAAGGAATGGTATGGTTTTCATGAGTTCTTCTGTCCTCAATTGGAGTCCTATTCTTGAGGTATGGGATGAAAGTTTTATAATTAAAATTTAATATTCTCTTTCAGTAGATTTTTATATGGATTCTCTGAATGAAATTGAGTTGATTTCTTGTTATCTTGAATTCACTGGAATATCTATAGGTTAACTACCCATGAATATTTCTTTCATATGTTTCTCATCAATTAAATTGACAAAAAGATATTTAAGTGTATACAATGTGTAAAGTCTTCAGGTAGGCATTCTGGAATTAAAAGGTGAAAAAATGATAGTCCATACTTTTAATGAATTTATAATTTAGTAAGTACTTTAGTAGGGGAGCTTGCAGATTCTTTCTTTTTATTTCTGTGCACTGGTACAATATGATTAAAGTTTGTTTATTATATTTTGTTATTGGATTTTATGAGTTTGAGCCATTTTCCATTTCCTTAAGATTTTCTAATCTTCAATATTTTATTTACAAGTATCAATAATACTTCACATGTGATCTATTTGATATAGGTTAAACCATACTCTTTTACTTCAGCATATTTCACTTGGAGTAATTTTATGCTTAGTAAAATTTGACATTTTACTAGAAAAGTGACTGGAGAATCAATTAGTTATGATACTTGCTGTACAATCATGCATTGTACATATTATGTTGTTACAGTATATGTAGGTCAAATATCAGAAAACTATTTTGGCAAAAATGTGAAGAATATATAATTTCAAGAAATTTAAAGTTTACTTTGCTCCTTTCCACTTATTATTTTTTACTGAATGAATAAAAAGTTTTGAAGAGATTTCACAATTTCACAAGGATTTACAAGTTTCTAGGTATTCAAAGTTAAAATATAGTTTGGAGGGAGGGGAAATGAGAAGTAAAAATATTAAAACAAAGTCATAGAATTGAATAGTCCACTAAATTTCCTAAAGATTTCATAATTCAAGAAATGTGAGGGAAAACTCATCATTTATTTTTATTTTGGCGGGGCAATGAGGGTTAAGTGACTTGCCCAGAGTCACACAGCTAGTAAGTGTCAAGTGTCTGAGGCCGGATTTGAACTCAGGTCCTCCTGAATCCAGGGCCGGTGCTTTATCCACTGCACCACCTAGCTGCCCCCCCCATCATCTATTATTTTCAATACTTGAAGAATTATTTTATAGGGGAACTTTCAAAAGAATATTGATTCTCCCAAAAAAATAAGACTTGTAAACCACCAGCTATATTTAGATATGGCATTTTAGCTTTTTATATCAGGAAATTATGTCATACCTATGCTCCCTAAACCTGTGGTATATCAACAAAATTTAAAATTGTATTCATTTTTCAGAACAAAAAAACATTCCAGCTAGGCAGATAGAGTAATCATCAGGTTATCTATTTAGTATGAATTTTGTGACTGTGGCAATGCATGAAACAAAGAAAAATACAAAATGGTTTTCAGTCCTGTGAAACACCCTTCCATTTATGCAGTGATGGTAGCAGAGTAGCAGAAATGCCAGTCAGTAAACATTCATTCAGCATTATGTACCAGTAATTCAGCTAAACAAAGAGAGTTCTAGATCTCCCTCAAGGGGAATTTCCCTGAAGTCTCTTATGAAGCAAGTTGGGGACATGTTCATAATGGAGACTTCCAGAATATTTTCCTTCAATAACCTGAAGAGGGGTTAATATCTTCCATCCCTTTTCTTTGATCTAAAAGCCAGAAGCACCTGAAGCAAGTACAGAACCCAAAGAGAATGAAGAAAAATGAAGAGACACTCAAACTTGAACACAGCAAACCTCTCTCTCCTACCCTTTCTAACTCTTCCTCACCATTCACACAGGCTTAGGGCTTTGATCCACCAATGACAAAGGACCTGGGTTACACTTAATATAAAGTAAATGGCTCATGGGTATGACTTGAAGGATAAAAGAAAGTTGAGTTGTTTTTACAATATGCCCCAAAGCAACAGCTAATATCATTTTGGTAAATTTTGTCTGTCATATTGAGGTACTCATAAATATTTGCAAAAATGTTCACCATAAAAATAATTTTAGCTGGTTGCAGCAAATGAAAAGGTAGAGAAATTCTCTGAATTCCCTAAAACTCTTAAATGAAATCATCAATAACTGCCACTGAAAGGGAACCAAAAGAATAAAAAAAGTGCCTTTTTTAGAAAACATTTGAGTTACTTTCCAAGTAGAGAGAGGTGGAAGCCAAAGACCACATTGATTTAGGATATAAACTTGCTCATAAACTCTTAAGAGAGACAATAGGTTATGAATTAGGGAGATGAATTAGGTCACGATTTAGGGAGAAGTAATAAAAGGATAATAAGTAACCTAAATAAAGTAAAATAATTTTGAGTGCATTCAGAGATACAAATGAAAGTTCAACAGACTGAACAAAAATAGAAAACATGGATTAAAAGTAAATTATTGGGGTGGCTAGGATTCAGGAGATCCTGAGTTCAAATCCAGCCCCAGACACTTGACACTAGCTATGTGACCCTGGGCAAGTCACTTAACCCCAATTGCCTCACACACACACACACACACACACACACACACACAAATCCACCTGACCTGAAAAGTAAATTATTGATATTTTAGCTTTTACATATATGTTCATCTATCTAATCTATCTAATTGATCTATTCTTCTCCTATTCTATATACAGAGATCCATAATGTGTAAGAAAAAAACAAAAAAAAACATGTCTTATAGAATGTGAAATATTTCACACCCCTAGTCTCCTTCAAACCTCTGCAAAGAATAAAGTTCTGCAAATGTCTTTTAAAAAAATAATCTATTTTCACTATCCAGGAAAGTAGGGCTGTTGTATTTGAACTCTACCTTCATAGTCCTAGATGTACTTATAGGGAAAATAGAAATGGAACTATAGAGTACAAAGAAAGGAAAAAACATCTAGATTTGACCAAATGTTGAATGTAAAAATATATATCAGAGTCCACATATAAGCCTGAGTCATACTCTCCCACCAATGCCCTTATTGTCACTAGGGGAGATTGAACACATGTAAAAACCTACCCATGAGACACATGTGGGAAGAAATTCCATCTCCTTGGAGTAACTCACAATTCTAGAATTGTAAATTTTTGAACAGATGCTTGTATTCTTAAACTTTGGTGATCTATGCTGTATTGGACTGATATTTTATTGGGCTGTTTTCTTGAGCCAAACAACTTGATGATTTCAGCTAAAGCAGTATTATATTTTAACAAAAAGGAAATAATGTTTTCCTTAAAGTTGGCAAAAGACTGTCCTACTTTGCTTTTTTGTAGGATTCACAATTTTCTTTTTTCACATATAAGCAGCAATGGGTGATAATGCAGAAAAGTACCGTTTGTCTTCTCAGCAGTAAATAATCATAGAGATAAAAATATATTGTCTCTTCCCTTTCCTTCCCTGCCCTCCTTCCCTTCTCCTCCTCTCTTTTCTCTCTCTGTTTTCCACTTTTTTCTTTCCTTTCTTTTCCCCTCTGTCTTTGTTTCTGTCTGCCTATGTCTCTAAATGTCTCCACCTTAGCTTTTGGTTAATCAAACCCTCATCCTTTAATTAAGATTAGGTAAATTATATTTCTTCTAGAATATTTCTGTTTGCAAAATATTTCTGTTGTCAATATTTCCCAAATGATTAATGTAAAGATTCTCTGAATTTTTCAGATGCAAACCACTGGAATATACTGTGCTCTCCATTCCCTCTATAGTTTATATCTTGTTATATTCAAATGAACATTGACTGTCTTGAAACTATAGGTCAAATAATTTCAGTAATTGCTTCTCTTAGAACTCTATGTATCATACACTTGAACTGTTATGGTAGACAACTCAGCAACATTGTTTTTTTCTCTGAAGTAGATTTATTACCCAAACAGTTAAATGGTCAATGGTCATTCCCTTAAGGCATCACTCCTTTATATATTGAACAGCTGAAAACGAATATCACCAAAAGGCAATGGAAATGCATTGTAAATTTAGTATGTTGAAAACTAACAAATGAATAATTTTAAAGAACAAGGATAAGGGATATCAGAGAAACAAATGAGGGGAAAGGATGATGGTCTGGTAATAGAGCAAAGGTGAGAGATGACAGGTAGATGGTGATTTATTGATAGCCTTAAGATGCCAGGGAAAAGTGAGGGAGGTTTTGAGTATTTTTGTGAACCCCATGCGACAAAATTATGGGAAGGCATTGATTAGAGTTTTGCAGAGCAGGCAGATATGATGAACATAATTGGAGGAAATATCCAAATCCATAAGATCCATTTGAACTTGGCCTTTGAGTACTCCATCTTGACAATAGTTAGAAGTGAATCAGATATATAAAAAAATGCAGTTCATTAATTCTGAGGAAAGACAAAGACAACTGTGAGATTGAGATTAGATGATAGTTCAAGGGTAAGAGTGAGTTTCTATCATTATCTTCAAGTAGCCAATCAGATTATGAGAGCAAACATGTACTCCATTTTCAAGCTGCCATTCCCATCCCCTTTTGGGAGGGGGACACAGAATCATGGTAGATTCATAAATTCAGGAACAATTTTATGCTCTTTCTCTCCTATCAGGGTATTCTTTCTTCTGGATCTCTTGCTTCTGAATATCAAATGTGATTGTTTTTAATGCATGTTGAGGTGAAGAATGAGATGATTTTATGACCTTAAGAGAGTCTTTCTGTTTATGTGAAGTGGAGCTTTTTTTTTAAATGCAAGATAAAGTTTTTTTAAACTTTTAGCCTTACAAGATTTAAAATTATTCATTTCCATGAGTAATTTATTCTTTCTATACTATCCTTCAATTTAAGAAATATTATATAAAATGTTTAATTCTAAGTTTCAATATTGTCTTTTTCAATTACCCTATACATTTTTAATTCCTTCTAAACCATTTTCCTGAATTCCTAGACTCATTTTCCCCCTATATGTGGAAATTACATGAGTTATATTCCTGAATTTTTGATCCCTTAGACCCTGAAAATATATTTTACATATGCTTAAATAGTTTTAAAAATAACTTTTGTTCAAAAATAAAAAAAAATTGTCTGCTATTACTCTTTTATATATAATTTATTATATATGACAATATATCATTGTGTGAATTATTAGGGTTTTTTGAAGAAGCGCTCTCCCCAAGAAGCTTCAATCCTTCGTCAGTTGTACACTGAGTCTTTCTCTGACCTGTATCGCTTCAGTATCCAGAACTTGGTATACAAGATGGAGATGCTTGAGGCATTTGTGATCATGCAGAGTATTAATATGCTAGAGGGCCTTATTCCTTCTAAGGTAAATGTATATAATAGATTTTTTCTGAGCTGTGTAATTATTATTTAAGAGTTTGTATGGCATTGTGGAATCAATTCCAGTTTGGGAGTAAGAAAATTGAGTTTGAGTCATACCTCTGACTTTAATAACTTTGTAAGTCTGAGCAAGTTGCTAAACTGTTCTGTGCCTCAGTTTTATCATCTGGAAAATAGGAAAATATCATATTCACAACTATATATCTCAGAGAAGAGTTGTGATGGTTGTGATTTGCGAACTTTAGAGTACTGTATAGGTGAGGAATTATTATGATTGTTAAACTTATATTAAAATGCTTCATTATATTAGAAATATAGGGGAAATTAAATTTAAAATTCAACTTTAGTATATGTTACATTCTATTGTGCCTATTTATAAAAATTTTGGACAAAATATAGTGTTCTACATATACATTAGTATACTTTTCATTAGTTACATATCAAAAATAATTCTTTTCATACATACATATATAACATGTTATATATTATATATAAATAGATATAAATAAATTATATATAATACATATATATTTATAATTGAAATATATATATCTTTTGAATTTATATGCAGAAAGTTATCTTTTTACTTCCTCATCTATTACTACAAAAATCTGCTTTTCCTTCTGTATTGTTTTTAATTGAAACTCTGTGCAATAATTTTAGTTAGAATTTATGTATTTAAAAGAAGGCTTCTTTATTCTATAGGAACAGGGAGGGGAGATCACATCAGAACATCTGGAGAGATTATATGTTTTCTCTCTGATGTGGAGTGTTGGGGCATTACTGGAATTGGAGGACCGCTCTAAAATGGAAAACTGGCTACGATCTCATGGAACACTGAAACTGGATTTGCCACATTTAGCTGGAAATGAAGACACCATGTTTGATTATTATGTGACTACTGATGGTTAGTACATGTAATTACATATTTATAGACAGTGAATCAAGACTAGAATTCTGATTTCCTTAATTTAGGGAACTTCTGGGTGAGGAAACTCCCTCTATCAATGCAGGTCAGGACCTTCTCTTTAATTAAAAGAGAGTTGCCTGGGGTATTGAAAGATCAAGGGAATCACACAGGGTCACTCAGCCAGGATGTGTCAGAGGTAGGGCGGTAATCCAAATTTTCCTAGATCTAAAGCCAGATGTCTATACATACCATGATGTCTCTCATATCCATATGTATTATTGACATGGATAGAATTTTTAGAAACAAGATTTTTCTAAGTCATTGTTTAAAAATATTGCCCCCAAATTAAAATTGTATCTCCATGTGTAAAGGAACTAAATATTAATTCATCTCCATCTTTTAAAAAATAGTTTGATTCTGGTAAGAATGAAAGCTGGTAAAAATTCAGGAATTTAACAAGCAATTTCATGATTATAAGGAAACTACATCTAGCAATGCCAATTGGCATCTTCTCTGTAGTTTATTTTTTAGATAATTATCTGGAGTACTCAGACAGGAAAATGGGTCTGTGGCATATCTTCTTGTCTTCTAGGCCTCTGTATTCACTACACCATTCTGTCTCTTTATTGTTTAAAACAAATAAATAAAACTCATGGTATAACTAAGGTATTGGTTTAAGGTATTTTTGTTTGTTTGTTTGTTTGTTTGTTTGGTGAGGCAATTGGGGTTAAGTGGCTTGCCCAGGGTCACACAGCTAGTAAGTGTTAAGTGTCTGAGACTGGATTTGAACTCAGTTCCTCCTGACTCCAGGGCGGGTGCTCTATCCACTGTGCCACCTAGCTGCTCCTTAGCATTTTTTTTTTTGGATAACTAAGGTATTGTGCTCAGAAAAGTATATTATAGCAGGAACAAAAAGTTTTGTTATGGAAGTTAGAAGACTATATCTGAAAAAAACCCAAAAGAAGACTTTATCTGGAGTCTGTACCTGTGTGACCATTGGCAAATTACTTTACTGGGTCTGTTTTCTCATCTACAAAATGTAAGGGGCTAAAATTCTAGCTATACTGTCTTAAATATCTAATGAGTGGTCGCTAATAAATTATAAGCTTTAGCAAGTGTTAGACTTTTAAGCATTTATTAAGGAGAATAAGAATTTGGTGAAGAGAAAGAGAAAGGCCTAGATTCATCTATCTATTAAAGGGAGAGAGCATTCCTAGCTTCGCTCTCTGCCAGAGTCCACAGGAAAGAGAGACAGAGCGTCCACCTTGCCCCCTCTTCCTCCCACAAGCAAACGTCACTTCATGACGAAAAGAAAAGCCACATGGCCTTGCCCTCAGAGGCCTTCTCCTCTTGGTGGAGCTTTCCTACAGTAAGTCTCCAGCAGGTGGTGTCATTCCAATAGTTACAAAAATGAGACAATACCTTTTAGTATCTATTCCTTATATACTTTAAATCCTAGGAGAATTTCATCTTGAAAAATACAATTCTATTAAGGCCATATTGTCCTGCTACTCCCTCCTTGGGCCAGCTCCTTAATCACTTTATGATTTAGCCATATGTACTTATGTGTCTGAACTGATGATATTTGTTTTATGTAGATTGTTCAGAAATTGTTTTGATAAGCAGAAATATTTAAATAAAGGTGGTATTTCATGCAAAATGTATTTATTTTATCTGTGAATACTTAAATTGTCTCTTTTCAAATCAGGCAAATGGATGCACTGGAACACATGTGTCGAAGAATATGTTTATCCTTCAGACTTTACTCCAGAGTATGGCTCCATCTTGGTGCCAAATGTAGACAATGTGAGAACTGGTTTCCTAATTAAAACTGTTGCTAAACAGGGCAAGGTATGATTTCTGTGACTTTTTCTGTTTAATTGGTATAATAGAGTCTTGACTGCAATGCCTCATTATGGCATAAATGTTCTTGGGGTGTTAAAAGGCAAAGCCAGGAGAAAATAAGCTCTGGCAGCTTCTGCATGGCTTGAGAGGCCTGAGTAGAGACCTGGCAATAGACTTTGTCAAATAAAGATCAGTCTTACTAAATTACGAGAGGCTTATCTCCAGGTGATCCAGAAAGTGATGAATTTGTTGGTCACAGCAGTTCTTGAAGCCATCTATAGTGTTAAGGGCTAAAATTCTAGCTAAACTGTTTAAAATATCTAGTGAGTGGTCGCCAATAAATTATAAGCTTTAGCAAGAGTTAGACTTTTAAGCATTTATTAAGGAGAATAAGAATTTGGTAAAGAGAGAGAGAAAGGCCTAGATTCCTATCTATTAAAGGGAGAGCACATTTCTAGCTCCACTCTCCACCAGAGTCCAGAGGAAAGAGCGTCAGAGCGAGCGCCAGTCTCTTCCTTCCTCCTCCCACTAGCCCGAGTCATTTCCTGACGCCAAAGAAAAGACTCCTGGTCTTGCCCTTAAAGACCTTCGCTTCATGGGTGGGACTCTTCTACAATAAGTCTCCAGCAGGTGGCATTATTCCAATCGTTACAATAGAAAGGTTGTGATCAATATCAGGGAGTTTAATATCCATACTGATGAAACCATGGATTCTTGAAGTATTGGAGTATAATTTGGCAAATGGCATTTAATGAAACAGTTTTAGAAAATATTTTTTAAAGTATTTAAGCCACTTAGAGCTGCTATTTAGAAAAAATAATAATATATACACAATAATCTATTGTTTCACTACACCCTAGTTCAGTAATATTGAGCATTCTTTTTTCTCATTCATTATTATGTTTTTTGCATAAATTGAGAGAGAAAAGTTTAATTATAATTTCCATCAAAAAGAAAGATTTCCCTTTTAGTAATTTTATTATGTTTCTCAGATTATTTGGCTTCTATTTTAGGCTGTATTGTTAATTGGAGAACAAGGAACAGCTAAAACTGTTATCATCAAAGGATTTATGTCAAAATATAATGCTGAAAGTCACATGGTGAAAAGTTTGAACTTTTCTTCAGCAACTACTCCCTTGATGTTCCAGGTATCCTTTCTTTTGGTTATGTTTATATTTAAAACATTCATAAAGCCAAATGCATATTCAGGCATAGTAGCTTAATGTTTTCCTTTGTGGTACCCAAATTACTATACCTTTCCTAGTAGATGGATATCATCTTTAGTTTCTCACCCCAGAATACACCTGACAAACATTTTCTAATAAAACTTCCAGGGGCAGGAATCCTTTGGTCCTGTTGCTATAAACTCCAAAGAAATTCTTTGGCTAAGAGACATCATGGTATAAGAGAAAGAACTTGTAACCATGAGTCAAGAAGACCTGAATTTGAATTCCTGTTCTGATTCTTATTAGATATATGACTATGGGCGAATCATGTCACCTCTTTGGGCCTCAATTTTATCATCTGTGTAATGAGAATGATACCCATAGTAAGTATCCCATAGATGTGTTTGATTTGAATAATAATGCATGTAAAGTGCTTTAAAAACTTTAAAATCCAATATAAATATCATTATGAATGTTAATAATGTCTAATCCTAAATTATAGTGGAGCCAGAAACTTCTCTGAGCAAAGTGAAGGTCCAAGTTCTCATATAGCCTCAAAAAAGCCATATGTAAGATGCATATATACAAATTATATATTCAAGTAGGTGTATCATTATTGTCACACTCCACAAGTCTAAAATTTAGTGGACGATTTTGGAGTAATGGACTAGAATATTTCTAAAATATCTTTCTGCAATATTATTCTATGAATATGAATTCATTAGGTATTTTTTGGCTGAAACCTGTTCCCTCTCTCAATTAAATATTTTCCTTTCATGTATCCCCATTTCCCCATGTTCTGGGGTATAAATCTGGGAATTATCTTTGAATTTTCCTTTACTTTCATCCTCTGTGACCAAATTTTTTTAATACTTCTTTAGAAATGTCTCTAGCATCCATCTCTGTTCCACTTCCAAAGTCAACACCTTAGTCCACACCTTTATTAGCTCACATTAAGCCTACTTCAACAACTTTAATCTGATCTTCTCGTCTCTAGTATTTACACTCTCCAGTTCTTCCTTTCACTACTGTCATATTAATATTATTTTAAAAATTGATTGTAATTAAGTTAAAATTAATTAGCAAGTATTTATTTCTTTCCTCAAAAAAGGTGAAATCAGGGGCGGCTAGGTGGCGCAGTGGATAAAGCACCAGCCCTGGATTCAGGAAGACCTGAGTTCAAATCTGGCCTCAGACACTTGACACTTACTAGCTGTGTGACCCTGGGCAAGTCACTTAACCCCCATTGCCCTGCTTAAAAACACACACACACACAAAAAAAAACCAAAAAAAAAAAAACAAAGGTGAAATCAAACACTTGTGACAAATGATTATAACCAAATAAAACAAATGCCTATAATGGCCACATCTAAAAATGGGAGTTTCATCATTTTTAGTCCGGCACCTCTCTCAAATTAACTTTCTGAAATGTGACTATCTAGCTACATATATTTGTAGTGGTTACTTGATGACTACTATATCAAATTATTCAGACTTTGAAACTTAGAGTTTTAGAACTCAAAGAAACCATAGACACAATCTAATCCAGCACTTTTTATTCTCTTCCGTGTCATGGAGATTAAATGAAATATTTGTAAAGGGCTTAGCACAATGCCTAAGCACATCATGGGTGTTTAATAAGTGCTTATACTCTTATTCCTTTCATGGACCATTTTATCAGTCTAGGGAAGACTATAGAGTAATTCTCAGAATCATGTATTTTTTAAAAACATGAATAATTGAAGAAAATGCTAAATTGATGACCAGTAAAAACAAAGATATAGGTTTTCCATCCAAATTCATGCATCCCATGAAATCGATCCACAGACCCTTTGTGAGATCTGTGGACACCCAGGTTGAAAGCCCTTGATTTAACCCAACATCCATATTTTATAGTTGTCTAAACTCTTTTATTTTATATCAGTAATCAAATGTTCATTTTCCTTAACAAACTTATTTGCAAGTGTTTCAAGCATCTTCCCCTCTCTTCCATTTCAGTCAGCCTAGCTTTCTTACTGTCCCAACCACATGTGCTCATATCAAAGTAGCTCTGCTTACTGACTACAAGCCCCTTATCTCTCCTAAGACAAAAAAATGAAAAAAATCTCTGCCATCAGGGTACTTTTCTCTCTAAGGGGAGTTAACATAAACCAGAAGAAAGGTTAGATGTTACAGGAATATTGCAGAATAATGTCATGTTATTAATGCAAAATTGGGCTTTGTGAATTCTAAGACCCAGTCCAACAATAAGGCTCTAGTCTTCTACAATAGATTATATCTCTAAAGGCTTAGGATGTTAGGACCATAGAACTAATGTTAGTTTCCTAATTCATAAAATTATAGTGGCTGAATCTTTGATGTCCCTTCTGAGTCCCAGGAAAATAAAATGATTGTCCAAGGTTAAACAAGTGTTCATTTCCAGAGGTGGCATTTGTACTTAGGTCCTCTGATTTCAGAGGCAGTGTGCTCTTGCTAATAGATAATACTACCCCATTCTTTGTCACTATATAGGATTTTTCTTTTTTCAGGGCCATGGGGGTTAAGTGACTTGCCCAGGGTCACACAGATAGTAAGTGTCAAGTGTCTGAGGCTGGATTTGAACTCAGGTACTCCTGAATCCAGGACTGGTGCTTTATCCACTGCGCCACCTAGCTGCCCCCCTTATATAGGATTTTTTAATGACAAAAGTCTAATAAGTTCCTACTGTGAGTAGTTTAACAAACATTGCTGAATATCAAAACATGAACTTGTTTTTTCTTGAAGATGTTGTTACTTTCTTTCCTTAATTTGGAAGATCTTTCCAGACACTAAGGATGCTTTGGCAAATAACCAGTTTCTGTTAATGCTAAAAATTTTAAAAGTGAAATGTGAAAGCTCAGGAGCCACTTGATGTCCTTCTCCTTTTGTGTACTTCAGACTTTCACAAGGAAATACAACCCAATAACATTTTGCGGGGTCATCGTCGTGGGACTTTTGATGTGACATTAGGGGAAGATGAGTGAGAGTTTACTGGTGTAGGGATTAGGATGGTAATTTTTTGTACAATTCCAGCTATTCTCAGGTTCATCCAGAAGACACAAAACTCTGTGTGTGTTTGTTTGTGTGTATGTGTGTGTGTGTGTGCGCATGTCAGCAGAGGCTCTACACTTTTATTTCCACACATCAATATTTCCGAGGGCAGTGAATTGCTGGTCAAATTTCCATTTCCTTGTACTTACTGAACATTGCCTAACCTGTATTGATAATTTCCTTATTTTAAAAGGTGGAAGCAGAGTATATGATTGTCTAGGCTGCAGGAGCTTTGACATTGGAGGAATTTTTAATGATTGAGAGTTGTTTTATTTTTATACTAAAATGATGTGTTATGAAAACAATCTGAGGAAGTTGTTACTATAATTAAAAGAAATGGTAGATTTTTTATGCTTTCAAGTTACATGTCACAGCTGAAATGATTTCCAAAGGCTGACATATGAATCTTTACAGTATTCTTTTCTTACAAACACTGGTGGCATCCTGCGTAATAATGGATTTTAATGATTGCTCTTCATAAAGAAATAGGAGGTTTTTTCTGGTTTATCTGAATTCCATATTCCTTTGCTTTCCTTTGTCATCATAGGCCATAAATGTATTAATTTAAAAATCTTAATCCATTTATAGAAATAGGGCTTAGATGTCGCGAAACAACAGTTCTTAGTAAGATTACACACTCCTGGAACTCAAGAAATTTGTCTTTGATATCTGCACATTGGTAGGCAATAGTTAAGTTTGCTGAGGAAATGCTTGTTCCTCTGGCCCATATAATACAATTGGAATTCTATGGAGAAGGTTAGCATCACCCTTTCACAAGGATGACAAACAAATTCTTAAAACATTCTATATTTAATAGGCAGCATGACTCTGGAGCTAGCCAGCCAGCCTCATATCTGAGAACACCTGTGTTCAAAGCCTGCCTCTGATACACACTGGCTGTATGATGCTGGGCAAGTCATTTACTTTTTCACATCTTTAGGCAACTTTCAAAAAATATAAGTGGGAGAGAAAGTGCCAACCTACATTGGCAGGAAAAATTTCCTCACCCTGCTATTCCCTATACCACTAAAAATAGTAGGTCCATTTCCTATATAACTACTTGATTGAGTGAGATATTAACCAGATTTCACTTTGTCAATCTTCAATTTATTCATGCTCTTGCTGATATAAATATTTCTTCTTGTGATGCATATAGCAATTTCCCAATTATGCTACAACAAATGTTCTCCTTTCCTCACTCATATTGAGATCTTGGGTTTCTTGGATTCTTCACAGTATTCTCTTTTCCTTTTGCTTTTTATAAGGGAGCCAATATAACGTCATTTCATATGGCCCAGCTGTAAATGCTTCCTCTTTATGGTACCTAATGTCACTCTGAAGATTGATTCTGCTTCTAGGGCTCTCTCTTGTTTTGGTAATTATATAGGTAGGAGCCATCTGCTGTCAAAACTTGCCTGAGATGCATTTATCCCCTAATTGTTAGGGCATCTCATCCCTGAAATGACTTTGTATATTTTTTGTTTAATCTACTTTTTCATGTCACATGTATAGGAAGAGAATGTACAACCTTGAGGCTAGGGTTATAATTTTTGGTTTTGTCTCCCTAGTGCTAACAATAATGCCTAGCACAGGCTTAACAAATCTTGTTGAATTGAATTGAATATTACTCTTCCCTATGCATTTTCAGAGTGAGGCTTAATGGCCAATTCTGCCTCCTGCTCTACTTTCCATTGACTATTGTATTATCAGAAGTCCACACTTGATCCCACTCACATACATCTTTCCTTAACTTTACCTGGTACCAAGAAAAAATTGCCCAGAAATCTCTACCTTTGCACATTTGCTTTGATACTTGCTAAGTCACCACCTATATTGATAATACATACAAATTCACATCTTGTACTAGCAAGATGGCAAGTCTATCCTTTAACAGATCACACCATATAAACACATACACAGATCAGTTGCACTCTACTCACTCATGAAATTCCATTACATCACAATTCTTTTTTTTTTGGCAAGGGGCAATAAGAGTTAAGTGACTTGCCCAGGGTCACATAGCTAGTAAGTGTCAAGTGTTTGAGGCCGGATTTGAACTCAGGTCCTCCTGAATCCAGGGCCCGTGCTTTATCCACTGCACCACCTAGATGGCCCTACATCACAATTCCAATCAGCCACACAGGGATTGGTTTAATCATGCCCAGTTTTTTCCTGTGAATATCAACTTTAGAGAAAAGTCCTGAGGCTTTTTGAAAAATAATCCTAGGGCAGAGTTCAGAATCACTATACAACCAACATATGAGAGCTTGCTTTGCTCCACAAATTACTTTCCATCCCTTTTAATAACTGTCTTCTTAATCATGACTTCTTATAAATCCTCTGTAGATGATTTGCCCAATTTGGCAGACATTTTCCAGGTCTTTTAACATCTCAAAGCACTGAACTCCATCAGTCTGTTCTCTATTGTTGTCACTCCATGACTAATCTACCTACCTTTCTTTTTATATATATTTCCTGGATAGTGTCTTTTCTGACATTTCTGGTTTTAAAACCACCATTGGTAATATGTTGTCCACCAAGATCTTTCCATTGTTATTTGAGTCACTTGAAACTTTTTTTCTATAGAAATTATAATCCATAATGTTTAATGTGAAATCACAAGGAAAATGCTGATATACAGTTTCCCAAATGCTATTCATCCTGATCTCTGATTCTTTTTACTTTTGGCCTTAGTTCATTGTCTATTTGCAATACCTATTGAATATGTATAACTATACTATTTCAGTAGGTTGTCTGTCCAACTATATGCTATAATCTGGGCACTGGGAATTTATTTATCCATCTTGGCTTTTCTGGCATGAATTGTTAGACTAGTCATTTCTGAGTAGGGATGGCTTGAATGTGGCTTGATTCAGTTAGAACAATGATATCTATTCCAGTTTAGGTCTGAGTGAGAGTAGGTGATGGAGTTTGCATATGTTTCCAGACCCCTAAGCACAAAAGCAGCCTCATTTAACTTTGCTGGCCTGCATAAGCCAGCTGGCAGCCTGCTTAATTAAGAGAGCTGGCCAACAGACTTTGAAAGGCTGTGCTGTCCAGAGTATAGACTTAAAAGCTTTCTGGCCATCATCCCTGGTTAACTGAATACTAATTATATAAAATAAATAAAGAAATAAAACTCTGGGCAGACCCAAGGTCTTTACATAATAGAAGTTATAGTGTCATCAAAATGTGAAAATAAGAGAAAGTAAATATATAATATCAAGATGGAAGCACATTCTAATTTCTCATAAGCTAAAATTCCTTTTTCCTCCTAAATTAAAGCTGATTTTCAAATAAGAGCTGAGGAAGTTATAGGGATAATTCAAACACTTCAGATGTGTTTTTGCTTGCGTATGTAGCATTTGGGGTTTTATTGGCTAATTCATATTAATGGAAAATATTCCCAGGAAGTTCTTTATGATCGATTCTCTTTCAGCTCATATTTTCACAGATGTTTCTGTTGATTATTTTGTTTCATAGCGGACAATAGAGAGCTATGTTGATAAACGCATGGGCTCAACATATGGCCCTCCAGCAGGAAAGAAGATGACTGTATTTATTGATGATATAAATATGCCTGTAATCAATGAATGGGGAGATCAGGTAAGTTACAAGATATAGCAAGACTGATGTTTTTCAAGGATTCAATTAATTTTCAGAATCTTTTCATAAATAAGTATTTATTTTCAAAATGTTCCAACTTTATAACCCTCAAGCTCATCATTTTTGACAACATACATATCTGAAACTAGGTGGCAAATAAAGTGTTTTAATGCTGTGAGTTTTCTTTTGAAGGTTACCAATGAGATAGTTCGGCAGCTGATGGAACAAAGTGGATTCTACAACCTTGAGAAACCCGGGGAGTTTACAAGCATTGTAGATATACAGTTTTTGGCAGCCATGATCCACCCTGGAGGAGGACGCAATGACATACCCCAGAGACTCAAAAGACAGTTTTCCATATTTAATTGCACACTCCCATCAAATGCTTCCATTGACAAGATCTTTGGTAAAATATGAAATGATTTATAGGAAAGGATTTGGGGGTGGGAAAAGATAAATTGCTCAGAGTCTATTGAAGAAACACCCAAAAGCTTTCCAGTGGCTAGCATTAAATCAACATTGGGCAGTCTTTATTCTATAGACTCCCTGCACTATTATTAGGAATCTCTTCAATGTAAAACTATCATTCTTACTTCAGACACTTTCTAGCTGTATGACCCTGGGCAAATCACTTAACCTTATAGATATCCTCCTGATTTCTATCATGCCACTGGACCCAGATGGCTCTTGCGGAGAGAGTGAGATTGGTGACCTTGTGTCTCTGTCTCACACTTAACTTCAATTCCCCGCAAGTCATGACATCACCCTGATGTCATGGTACTCTTCAAAAATGAAGGACAAAAAACAATAGCAATTATTCTTGAGTATTATGCTTGATCTTTTGGAGAAGAAATGCAATATTATACATTTGTATTTAACTTGGGTAGATGTGTAATTTTTGTCAGAGGTTATTTCCCACTAAAAACTCATGTTAAACTCATATAATAATGCAAAGACTTGAATTCTCTACAGAGTTGGGCTCTTACTCTAGTACTGGCATATATTGTAGGTCTGGCTTGATAGTACATAATGGTGACCATTGGACAATGTAGTTATTGTCAATTTCAATCTATGCTGTGGATTAGTCAATGACTTGAAGTTTCATGTATAAATTAGAATCCATTGCTTTTTGACAAAGGTCATTCCAAGGCTTAGAAAGCAATACAAAATGGCATAAACACTAGAAAGAACATTCAATGTGTTCTTCATAATAAATTACAGAATTAAAATGAATTTCTGAGCAGGAAAATAAGTAGCATTTCATAAAATAAATTCATCTAATCTGTCATCATGCCAGTTTATGCTTTCATGTTTAAAATAGCTTTAGATCTGATTTTTAGGCATACAGTTAAAAATAAGAGATATCCTAAATGCTCTGTGTGTGTGTATCTGTATGGTATGTGTGTATGTCAGGTGAGAAGTATAGTCATTTATCCTTATTAGAACTGATCTTGGTTGAATACTAGTAAAAATTACACTGAGGGGCAGCTAGGTGGCACAGTGGATAGAGCACCGGCTCTGGAGTCAGGAGGACCTGAGTTCAAATCTGGCCTCAGACACTTGACACTTACTAGCTGTGTGACCCTAGGCAAGTCACTTAACCCCAATTGCCTCACCAAAAATAAATAAATAAACAAACAAACAAATTAATTAATTATGCTGAGGGGTTTCTCTTACAAATCCAGGGATTCAGGGCAGAATAAAAGATAATGAGGTAGATTGTATGGCTCAGAAAATCCCTGATTCTGGATAACTGAGTTGATAGGATATCAGAATAAATCTGAGAATACAGGCTTTATGTCCCTATTTAGGTTTGGATTCTCTTTTACTAGATAGTGTGTGGCAGTGAAAGAACACTGACTTTAGAGTGAAAGGATATTAATTCAAGTCGTGTCTCTGCCACTATCTGTGGACTTTTGTCAAGTAATTTTATTTCCCTAGGCCTTAGCTTTCTCATCTGTAAAACGAGGATGTTAAATTATATAACTTCACAATATACTTTGGCCTTAAAACTATAATCCTATAAAATTAGACTCATTAGGTTAATGTGGATGATCTGGAAACAAAATATTTATGGATTATATAGAATTGGGAAAGGTAAAAGAGGCCTTGTAGAATAAATGGCTGGATGCTTTTAATTATCCAAACTAACTTTTTAAAAAATCTATAAATATCATTTTGTTTATAAACTCATAACATTTTTATATTTTTCAGTTTATGGCATAATTGTTTATTATGATATACCTTCAATATTTAAAACATTTAGAACATTGATTCAAATGAATTTATATTGGAACACTGAAATGCAATAGGCAATCAATTCACAGTAAAAACAGCGGGTTCCATTTCCCTTCTCAAATATGTAATGCTATTATGTGTAAAAACTCTATTCTTTAAAAAATATCCTTGTTTTTAGTTTATCTGCATAATGATATTTCTGGCTAATTTATACATCTTTTTTTATCTTTAGGAGTCATTGGAGCAGGGCACTACTGTACTCAACGGAATTTCTCAGAAGAAGTGGGAGATACTGTGGTGAAGCTAGTGCCACTGACTCGTAGGTTATGGCAGATGACCAAAATGAAAATGCTACCTACCCCTGCCAAATTCCATTATGTATTTAACCTTCGAGATCTTTCCAGGATCTGGCAGGGAATGTTGAATACTACTTCTGAAGTTATCATGGAAATGGACGTAAGTGATACATAAATCACAGAGATACAGCTGATGAATTATGCCATAGTCTCATTTGTAAAGAGTTTTACTTGGCAATTTTGTTCTTCCTGGAATAATGAAAATGGATTACATGAAAATTTAGGATGCATGTTATTGGCTAACAAAAGGAGAAAAAACAATACTCTTCTGGGATTTTCAAAAGAGATACTTCAACTGGATTTATGTAATATAAGGGTAGTCATTTTTAAATGAAAAATTATGTAGTGAAATGCTTGATATTTTCTTTCTAACATTGTAGATATAATTGTCTGTTCTTATAAAAAGAAATTGTTATTTTATTCTTTTAAAATGTGTTATTGGTAGTTCTCTTTTTCATAGAATTATTATTTCTCACTAAACCTCTTTAATAGAATACCCCCTGATAAGAAAATATAGTTAAGCAAAACACATGGATTTATAAATCAGATCAAGCCACATACACCTTATTCCACACCTGGAACCTACCACCTCTCTATTGAGAAGAGGAATGTATGTCTCACTTCACTCTTCAAGAATAATGGTAATGGACCACAGATTTAGAGAACTGGAAGAAATCTCCTTGGTTGTGTCATCCAACTCCTTATTTTACACTTAAGAGAACTAAACTTTAGACAGGGCCGATGACATTTCAAGTTACATAGGTAATAAGTGCTAATCCAGGTATGTATCACCATCTAGTACTTGAATTCAGTGAAACAGAACAATAGATTTAGAGGTAAAAAGAAACTCAGAAATATAGTTTAAGACTCTGATCTTATAAGTAAGGAAATTGAAACTCAGAGATTAAATGACTTGTCTAAGGTGACACATAAAAAAAATGGGAGTTGGAATTTAAACGCAGATGAGCTAATTCTACATTCTCCACTATTTCCACTGTACTGCACTGCTTCCATAGGGAGCAACAGCCATTTTTTGTATGTTTTTAAAAAAATTAAAAATTAACTTTTCAAACTAAAAAGATCAAATTTATATATATATATGTATATATATAAAGAGAAATTTATTTATTCTTTAATTATTACAGAATCATAATTATTCTATTGATTCAAGTTCTAATGTCTTATTGTTGTTTTCTTCACACTATTGTGGTTATTGTGTATATTGTTCTGGTTCTTCTTTGCTTCACTTTTTGTTATGTCATATTAATCTTTTCAAATTTCTCTAAATTCTTTTTATTTACCTTTTCTTATGGCATTGCCTAATTATACCACAATTTCTTCAACCATTCTTCAATCAGTGGATACTAATTTTGCTTTCTTTTTTTTACTATTACAAAAATAGTCCTGCTATAAATATTTTTTATATGTGAGACCTTTCTTTCTTTCCTTGAACTTGCAGTGGAGACCCAGAAGTAGTATTACTGGGTCAAAAGATATGAATGATATATAGCTACTTTTATAATATACATCCGTTTAATTGTCCTAATATGTTACATTTGACATTCTCATTTAAGAATAAAAATAATCTTCAGATTAACAAAGAATATGATTTTTCTTTTTATCTTTTTTTTTTTTGTATGAGGCAATTGGGGTTAAGTGACTTGCCCAGGGTCACACAGCTGGTAAATATTAAGTGTCTGAGCCCGGATTTGAACTCAGGTCCTCCTGAATCCAGGGCTGGTGCTCTATCCACTGTGCCACCTAGCTGCCCCCAATTTTTCTTTTTAAAAATAAAATTTACTGTACTACTGGAGGGAATCTGGTCCTTGATTAGCTCCTAGATAGTTTATATTTGGCTTGATAATTTGTATTTATACTTAGATTTGATTAATGGGAGTGTCCAATATTCCCAGAATTTACTTCAAGCACATTGCGAACTGAACTTTGGAAGATCTGAGTGGGTCTATTTTTTTTTTTAATTTACCCAACTGATCAATTCCTTTCTAATATACATCCAGGACTCTCAGCCTTATGGTAGATTTGCCCTCTCTTAGACTTTACTTGACTCAAGGGGTTAAGGAACTGGAATTTAAAGTTATTTATGCATGCAGAGTAAGCAGAAAAGGTTGAGATGTCAACAAATCTCCAATTAAGTGTATTAACTGCTAGCAGTAGCTAGGTGATACTTTGGACCTGGAGTCAGGAACACCAGTTAAAATCCTCCTTAGACACTACCTATGTGATTCTGGGCAAATCACTTAACTGCTTTCTGCCTCAGTTTCCTCATCTGTAAAATGATGATAATAATAGCATCTGCCTCCCCCATGGTAATTGTGGGGATGAAATGAAATGCTATTCATAAAGTACTCTGCAAGTCTTAAAGTCCTATATAAAGGATAGCTCACCAAGTACTTAAGCAAAGAAAGGATTACTTTTCCTTTGGCAGCTAGATAAGTAAGGTAATAAATTTAAAACAGCATTTGTCAAGGAAATCTTGCCAAAGTTCAGAATATTGAGTTTCATTATATTAGCAGTAAGTTATCTTAATTTTGATTTTTCCACAACAAAATTCTTGTCATATTTGTTAAATTCTGGAATATAGTTTTAAAATATTATTCATTTTAAAATAATTCTCCCTTTTGTCCTTTTCTATTACTAAAGATAACTGAATTCCAACTGATTTTTGTAAGAATATTACTATTGAGGGGGGCAGCTAGGTGGCACAGTGGTTAAAGTGCTGGTACTGGATTCAGAAGTACCTGAGTTCAAATCCGGCCTCAGACACTTGACACTTACTAGCTATGTGACCCTGGGCAAGTCACTTAACCCCCATTGCCCCACAAAAAAAAAAAAAGAATATTACTATTGAAAGGTACTAAGTATAGCTTCAAGTCCCATTTCTCACATATACTGGTTATGTAACCCTTGATAAATCACTTATTCCCTCAATATTTAAGATAATTTCTTATGACTATAAATTGTTGAAAATGTGTGGAACTTTACTGGCAAGAGGAAATTCCTCAGTGGAATCTCTCCTTACCAATGAAATCCCAAGTCTAGTTCCTTACCCTAGTATTCCCATGATCATATAACATTTCTCTTATTTTAATCTTTGAACATATTTTTCCATATCATACTCATATTCTGGCTACATCATTGCATTTAATCAGCTGTTCAGATTATTATAAAACAACCTAACAAATCCAACAAAACCTCAATAAATTTTGACAGTTGATATGATTGATTACCGTACCCCAACCTATAGTCTCTTTGAAGCAGCTAGGTAGCTCAGTAGAGAGAGTGCCTGGCCTGTAGTTGGGAAGACTCATCTTTATAAATTCAAGTCTGGCTTAACATACTTATTAGGTCTGTGACCCTGGGCAAACCATTTAATCCTATTTTCCTCAGTTTCCCTTTCAGCCTCTCTGATCATTAATAATCTATGTAATAATATGTACTAGAATTTTCCAAGGAATTGTTAGTCTTCTCCCCAACCATGCCAAAAAGAAATTAGGTCAATATTTTGTTTTCTTCAGGGTTGCAGGACTTGCTCCCATTCTTTAAGGTCTTTCAAAGGCCATGGACAATAGCTCTATAGGTGTACGTAATAGTTTCTTTAGTAATCTAGGTTATAGTTCACTTGAGGCTTGTGCCTTGAATTTAGCAAAACTAGGTAGGTGCTTTCTTACTACTGCTATAGTACTTTTGGAGTGTACTTCTTCATATCAGGTGATCTTGTTTTCTCTTTTCCATCTTAAATTCTATTCTACTTGTCAGAGAAAACAACAAAATGTAAGAATTGAACATTTTTGACTTCACTCTGTCATCTGTATTATGAGCCATTGTAGTAGTACTATGCCTTAAAAGAAGTCCTCTTGTTTTCCTCAAAATACCTATACAACAATAACGACAACATAGACAACACACCCTTTGCTTGTTTTTATTTTATTTTATTTATCCAGGCTTACCTAAGTATGATGGTTTAACATCATACTGCTGACTTTAGTCTTCTAGGCTCTGACTTATTTTTATATTAATTTTCCATATTTGCCTCTCTTTTGTCTTTTTATACTTGTTTAAAAATTGTTTGTTGATGAGTTCCCTCTGTATCTAAAAAAGACTTTTTTTGAGATATCCTCTTCTCTTTCTCACTGAAAGTGCTTCTATTTGCGTGTGTTCAGAATGCCATTTTTTAGCTCTTCCTAACCTTGCTTCTTGGACTGACTTTTCCTGTAGAATTTCAGGATAAAACTTTCTACCTATCTTTTCTCTTAAATTTTTTAGAAATCTTTTCTTCCTAAATTTAGGACATTTTAAAGGCTATACCTGTTTTTTTTCCCTTGTTAATGATCATGGAATCTAAGACAAAGTGGTCCCTTCTTTAATTCTCATCTGTTTCTTAGCAATCACTTCCTTCTAGTAAAGTTATTTATTATTTAACCCTTTGCATTATGAGATCATTATTAAATTAAGCCAAAAGAATATGAATTTCTTCATTTTGAACCAAGAGAAAACTAACAGATATCCATATAATTCAAGTTACCACTACTATGTTATTCTTTAGAGCCCATTTTAATGTGTTTATTTTTTCCTTTTTTTGTTGTTCAGATGGTCTGTAGTATCACCAATGACAACTTTGTATGTGTTTCTACTTGTTGATCTTTATCCCAGTGTTTTCTACTATGCTTTCCCTTTGGCTTTTCATTTCTTCATATTATTATATCTACCTTGCCTATGTCTTTTCTTAAATATTGTGCCCAGACTTGAACATAATATATTCAAAATATTAGCTACCCTATATCTAAGGGGTTGGTGTTTCCTCCTAGCTTTGTGTCATCTATAAACATAAATAAAATACAAACTTTCCATATGGAAAAGGAAATGGTCTCATTATTTATCTGAGTTTAAATGAATTCATTCTGGTTCAACAACTTTTTCAAAGGAAAAAAAGAATTAACATTATGAGGATGAACTTCGGTTTCCTTTAAAATCAAATATTAAGATTACTTCAGTAAAACAAAAACAAAAACAAACCTCTGGCTCTTTATTTTATAGTCATATTTTTTTTCTATAGTTTGATTTGAAGTGTATTTCACTTCAATAGTCTCTTCTGAGCAGCAAGGAATTGAAATTATGAGAATGAACTTCAATTTATTATTAAAAATAAAATAGTAAAGTTCACTTCAGGCAGAAAAAAAGATCTCTGGCTCTTTGTTTTATGTGTCTGACAAATAATAGGCAAGTTACTTTAACATACCTCTACCTACATCTTCAGAGAATAATGAGATTAAGAAAGAACAAAATGGATTTCAAATGTCATATCTAAATATAGTTGAAAAGATCCTAATAAGTAATTGATATGGATTATTTTAATATTTTAATTATACTTTCAACAGGCATTGATTAAGTTGTGGAAACATGAATGTAAACGTGTTATTGCTGATCGATTTACAGTATCAGAAGATGTGAATTGGTTTGATTTAACTTTAGCAAATTTGGTGGAGGAGGAGTTTGGTGAAGAAAAGAAACTCTTGGTGGATTGTGGAGTTGATTCTTACTTCGTTGACTTCTTAAGGGATGCACCTGAAGCTACAGGTAATTCCAAAAATTCCAAGCATCCAAGCATATAATGATTTTTTTTGGCCCAAATATAACGTAGTTGAAGAAAGAAGATATAATTAAGCAATATCCATTTACATGTAATAAATATTATTAAGGTATTTCAAAGGTAAGTTATATTAATTTCAGTCAATTCTGAGTAGCACATATAAGAGTGAAAATTATGCACATGGGAATTTAAGAATTAATTAAATTAAGAATTTGTTAGTGTGAAAAGGTAGGCATTTGGACAGTGCTCAAATAATTGAAATGAGAAAAAAATGAAAAGGTTAGACTACAATTACATAACAAAAGAGGAGAATGATTATAAGTAGGTGAATGTGAATTAGATGTTTGTTGTGGAAGTAATTCCCTGATAGAGTGGTTCAATGGTTTTTCTAAACATATATTTTGTGTTTTCCTTGTGGAAAAAGTAATGGGGTAATTGTTTTTCTCTTGTTTGATTTTAAATGAATTTACTTTGTCTCCTCCAGGCAGAAGCAATTCAAGATGCAGAGAATGAACTTCAATTTATTTTTTTCAATTAGAAAAAAATATAGCTTGTTATATATGCCATTTATATCTTTAGAATGGTTGGAGATGGGGGCGGCCAGGTGGCACAGTGGATAAAGCACCGGCCCTGCATTCAGGAGTTCCTGAGTTCAAATCTGGCCTCAGACATTTGACACTTACTAGCTGTGTGACCCTGGGCAAGTCACTTAACCCCATTGCCCTGTAAAATAAATAAATAAACAAATAAACAAACAAACAAATAAATAGATAAGTAAATGAATGAATGAATGAATGAATGAATGAATAAATAAATGAATAAATAGAATGGTTTGCGATGACAGGCAATCTTTAGCAGATATGGCAATATTATGTGTGGTTATCAAAAGTTTTTGAATTACAATTTTTAAAAAGTAAGTTTAGTGCAGCATATGCATTTGAAGCTATCCTCCCACAAAAAGAAGATGAAAAGTTTTATTTCAAATTAGGTCAGGAAGAAAGAAAGTCCTAAAAAGGTAAAGGTATTTTGTGAGACAGAATACTTCTATTTAATTTCCTCCAATTCTAACCAAAGAAATAATTAACCTATTATTTAATAAGGAGAAAACTTAACATGATACCCATGTTGCTTACTTCCAAATCCATAGCCCCTCCTGATGTTAAGAAAAGTTGTTTCTTCCTCCTTGTGAAGATGCTCGACTTTAGTATTTATGAACAACTAAACATGAAGACTATTAGAAAGGGCTCCATAAATGAGTCATTCATTTTAAAAGAAAAGTTGGGAAAAAACATTTCTCTTGCCACAAAAACCTTCCTTTATCCTCACCATGTGAAAATATTACATTGTTATATATGAGCAGGGTCAATTGAAAGGTGGTAAAATTTAAATGACAGAAACTTTAAGATATTCAAAAAATTATTCACTATAGTAGCACCCAGTGAATTTCCATGTACTTAAATGCCTTATTCAATTATCATAATTTTCCCTCTTAGAAATTGGGTTTCAGGGTGCAGCTAGGTGGTGCAGTGGATAAAGCAATGGCCCTAGATTCAGGAAAAACTGAGTCCAAATCTGGCCTCAGACACTTGACACTAGCTATGTGACCTTGGGAAAGTCACTTAACCTTCACTGCTTCTCAAAAAAATGGGTTTCAGTCATTTTATATAAACATATACAATTTATAATGTGTACAGGAGAATTATTTAAACATAAAATATGCTCACTGAGTTGGATGGGATAAAGAAGGAAAATTGTGTATTTTGCTTATCAGTACTAAAATTGTTTTTCTGTATTAGGTGAAGACTCAGAAGAAACTGATGTTGAAATGCCCAAAATTTATGAGCCAATTGAATCTTTTAATCAACTGAGAGATCGCTTAAATATGTTTCTACAAATATACAATGAAAGCATCCGTGGAGTTGGCATGGACATGGTGTTTTTTGCAGATGCCATGATTCATTTAGTTAAGGTACCAAGTATATTGCTAACAGTGCCTTGTGGAAGTGATAGACAGTTGGCTCCTCACCAGATTATTTCTTCTCTCTTTAATTTCCATCTCTTAGGAGAAAAATTCAGTTTAAAAATAAACTCAAGGCTATATTCTAATTTAATTTCTAAACTTGATATGACATATTGCACCCATGGATTTGAAATAACAACATATACTTTGTATGTGTGAGGTACTAATTGTAGTCAGTGTTGCTATATTGCTACTGGCTCAATGTTTTTGTTACACAGAATGAAGGCGATTGGCATTTGAGTTCAAAACTCAGTCAAAAAGATTTATTATGATGTTCTGAAAAAACACAAAAAGTATAACTGAAAACAGACAAATTTAAAGTAAATGAAAATTCTGTTACATGTATAATTTCCTTTCCTCTCATCAAAATTTCTTTTTGGTATTTATTTTTAGGATAGGCAAGTCTATTGTCTGGAAACATATAGCTCGTATTATTATTTTTTTTTGCTATCCCATATATCCATGGGGCAAAAAACAACATAACTTTTACTTTACTGTCTTTTTGGATCCTCTCACTCTGTCGACTTCTATTTTTCTTAAATTTGGTATGCTAAAAGGCACTCTTTGGAAAGGTTTCATGTTTCAACCCAGGCTTAAATCAATTACTGACCTTTGTGGGTAAATACCATGGACAAGGTACTGCTCTAGGTGTGATGGGAAATATAAAGATCAGTATTTTTCCTTTCTTTAAGGAACAAATGTAGAGGAGATAAGATATGTACAGAAATATACTAACTCTTAAAGTAGAGGTACAAGGAAAGTGCTATGAGAATAAAGCAAAGAAAGAGATTATTTCTAGTTGGAAGGCCTCAGGATTTCCCTCTCCCATTTTCTTATTCCTCCCCTGAGCATGGTTTTGTTCTTGTTTTTGTTTTTGCCTGCATAGCTGTCTCTGGCTTTTTATTCTGGCAGAATAGGAGATGACTCCAGTATTAGATTCACAAAACTCTCTTCACAGTCGACACAATTCTTTTTCTTCCTTCCTTCCTTTCTTCCTTCCTTCCTTCCTTCCTTCCTTCCATCCATCCTTTATTTTCTCTCTGCATTTAACAAACACCAAAACAAAATTAGTGAATATTGCCTGTGAAAGCTCAAGCCTCTTCCATTCAGCTTTTCTATGGAAAAGGTCCCTAGACTTTCAATTCTTTTGCCATACCATTATAGATTTTTATTGATGTCATCTCTTTTTAAAAACAAGTTTTTGTTTATGTCTTATTTCTTACATCTTCATAATTATCCTGGTGTTCCTCCTCACCTGTATCCTAGAGAGACATCCCATATAAAAATAGTATTGTTTGAAGAGAAAACAAACAGTATAGCTGATCCATATGTGGAAAAATTCCAAAAACAGGTATGATGTGTAACACTTTTCAACCTTCCACCTTCCCAAAGGGAAACCTTTTGGGAAGCCCTCAATATCTACCCATTTGACTTCCCAAACTGATGAATACTGCTGGAAAAAAGTTGGGTTCATTACAAACATATGATCTCTATCCTCAGTGGATTTATAGCACAATATAGTTTATTCATCTCTAATCAATGACATGTATCATTCCACACATCAACTGGTCAAAAACTTCTCTCTTCTTTCATCCCTAATTCAACTTTTAATTCCTTCTTCATTAGCAGATAATGTTGAATTTTATTTCCCTAAAAAAGATTAAGGTCAACCATTGTGAGGTCCCATAGAGCCTGTCTTCTCTGTACCAAATTAAATTAAATTCAACAAATGTTTATTGCATGATAGCTGAACTAATTAATTGAGAGTGAAGAAAGTGAAGGATGAAAAGTGGGACCAAAGAAGAACTAATGACCTAGGAAATAAGAAGGGATAGATAGTTTGGAGGCCACAGTGAGGGTGAAAAGTTGGTTCCAGAGTAGTAAGTCAGAGGGAGAGCTATAAGATCAAGAGATTATGATGAAATAAGGAAACATCAGTGTTCAAAATCATATAAGAGGTGGTTTTAGTCAAATCTAAGATATAGTTACCACTGACCATTGTAAACTATTTTAACTCATTATCTGAATTTAGGCATGTCACCTAATTTTCCCCAGTCTGTTTTTCATCATTGTCAACTAATAGGTTAGAATTAGATGATCACTAAAGTTAAATATCATTTCCAGTGTGAACAAGGATTATGGTCTAGTCTAAGGAAGAATATGATACACAACACAAGATTGTCCCATTTTAATAGTGAGACTATACTTTTTTTCAATTTTAAAACTATTTTCTTTTTTCCAGTTACATGTGAAGATAGTTTTCAACATTCGTTTTTATAAGATTTTGAGTTCCAAATTTTTCTCCCTCCCTCCCTTCCCCCTCTATAAGATAGCAACCAATCTGATATGGGTTATATATGTACAGTCTTGCTAAACAAATTTTCACCTTAGTTATGTTGTGAAAGAAGAATCAGAACAAAAGGGAAAAACTTCAATAAAGAAAAAAAGTGAAAATAGTATGGTTCAGTCTTTATTCAGATTCTACAATTCTTTTTCTTGATATGGAGAGCCTTTTCCATCATGAATCCTTTGGAATTTTCTTGCTTCATTGTATTGCTAAGAAAAGCCAAGTATAATATCACAACATCATCACACAATGTTGCTGTTATTGACTTTGACCACATATTGACTAAAAACTAGGTAGATCTTCACATCATTTTCTGGACATTTTCAAGCCATGCTCCCTGTACTCCAGCCATATTCTTCAAATTTCTATCTTCTTCCTATACAAACCTTGGATTCTAATCTTGAAATGATCCTGACCTCTTATAATTGACCTTTTTCTTTATCTTGCCTGAAAGCATTCCTTTATGAAGCTCAGTGAGGCAGTGAATAGACCACTGGGCCTGTATTCAGGAAGACATGGATTCAAATCTGGCCTCTTATACTTAGTTGCTGTATGTCCCTGAGAAAATAACTTAATTTTCTACTTCAGTTTCCTCAGTTATAAAAATGAATTATAATAACACGTACTTCCCAGGGTTGTGAAAATCAAATAAGATAATATTTGAAAAATGCTTAGCACAATTTTTGGTACATATTGTTCTATAAATGTTTATTTCCTTCCCCTTATGTCATTTCCATATAGCTGTGTATATTTCACCTCCCACCAACATAAACTTTTAACTCCTCTTTATGAATTTTGATTTTCATTGACAATATAAATTCCTTGATAGCAGAAACTATTTATAGCCTCAATTCTTAGCACACTACCTGGCACATAGTAAGTAATATATGCTTTTTAACATTTGTTTATTTACATCGATAAGTGAGAGCTAGTTATAAATAGTTCAGTAAGAACAGAAATTTCCCTTCATTTAGTCAATAAAGCAAAAGGAAATGATATTGGTTATTTGTGACACAATTATAAGTGACAGAACTAGTAAGTGATGAGGAAGGTTAGCATTTTGTGAATGCACTTGAGGTAACAGGAGAAAACTTGGGCTCAAGAGTGTTTCCAAATGCCTGCTTTGTGCTAAAAATCTATGTCAGATATGTTTAGTTACAAGTTAATTGTTTAATTAAAAGCTTCACTTTATTGATTAGTGTTTAAGATGTGAAAGAAATGTCAGTTTACATTATTCACAAGTGAAACATTAATATTGAGTTGTTAAAGATATCTGCCTCACATTCCCTATTTAAAAGTGAAACTAATCTTTTGGGAGGATTGGTTGACATATTTTGTAAATACCATCTTTTATTTGAAAAGTTCAAGGTGGTTTAAAAAATTGACTAAAACCTTCCAAAGTAATTATTTTATAACTTTGTTAAATTTTAAAAAATAGTGTATATTATATTCAATGAACTGATCTAACTAGAGATATAAAGGCATAAATAATACTTCATTCTGAATAAATTTGCATGCTACTGGAACATATAACATTCATTGTGGATACTTCCTCCAATGATGAAGATCTCAACTTTTTTATACTTTCATTGAATGTCTTTTAAAGTTCTTATACTAAACAAAACAGAAAAAAAAATATCACTTAGCACTCAATCTTTCTACAAACTTAATTTCACTGATCTTCACATAGTAGATAGGCAGTCCATTATGGACATATTTTAAAACTTTTCCATTCCTGGGAAGATCAGTTAATTTCATTAGGAGATAAACAGACAAGTGAATATAATGCATCTTGAGAGGGGAAATAGAAATAATAACTAAAAAGATTCAGGGAAGGCTTTGCAGAGTAAGCAGTGCCTAAGCTGAGCCTGAAATAAAGATCAAGATTCTGAAATAAAGAGATGAGGAACAAATACAAGAATGAGGAGGAGGTATGACAAGAAAATTCATGGATATGTAGAGGGAATGTTGAGTTCAATCTATGTCTATTAGTCTTGTATTGTAGAATATAGATTGTATAATTGGGAGTAATGTGTAGAAATCCTAGAAATATGGGTTGGGACCAGATTGTTGAGAGAAGGACATGCCAGGCTGAGGAGTGTTCATATAATGCTTAAATGACATTTTGGATGTTGCATTCATTGATCTTGCCCATTACTTAGCAACAAGTAATCTCTAAAAGGATGTGTTTTTTTGGAAGTCAGTAGCCTAGATGAAGAAAAAGACAAATAACCCACATGCAAAATTCACTTATTTGAAGCCAAATTTGAGGAGCATGATTCACAGGCTTTTTTGTTTCATGCTTATTAATGGATGTCTTAATAAATGGAATGGATTATTAGATGGTCTTAGAAATCCTAGATCAAGAATAACCAAGGAATAAATAGAGTACTTAAAAGTAATGCAAAATATGAAAATATTATGTATTTTGCTATTACAATACAAGGTTTTTCTTTCAAAAGTGATACAAACAATAAATTATGTTGTATATAAAGGGCACATGAGAAACTCAGTGATACTTTACCCAGTAAGAAATTTCTCTAGTTTTAGTCAATACTCATAAGTCTCTAAAGCAAGAGGAGTTATCAATTTATCAGTTTTGCTTAATTTGAGATTTAATTTTGAGGAATATAACAGAAATCAAAGAAAGATCTCTTTAATAAAACAAACTAAACAAGCATAGGGAGTTTTATTTTATCTCTGTTTATTCATCTATCTACCAATTATTCATCTATCTTTACCCCCCCCCTTGTCTCTCTTTTTTTAAATTTCTCCCACCTAGGGTTGGAGATAGTGAATGATTTATTTGCTCTAGCAATATCTTGAATAGATAAAAGGAAAGAGCAGCTCTTTTCCACAAATAAAATTACATTTACACACAAATCAGTCATTCTTGATTTTTAAAGGTTAGGATAAGCTACCCATTGACAAGTACCACAACTATCCAAACAAATATTTATGGCTTCTTAATATAGAGAAGTGCTCTCCAACTTCCAACTCAGGTTTTCTTCTAGTAATTGTCTTATAGGGTCAAAGGGCTATTAATAACCTCTTCCTCGGGGTATTATGAACAACTTCTTTATATTCTTTGCTTTGAGTGAAATGAAAAAGAAAATAAGCTTCTTTAATAAAAGTAAATGAGAGCTGGTCTGGAATAAAAAAAAAGGAAGGGAATAATTTCATAGAAAATCTGAAATTCTGCAGCTAGAAGAAATGCAGATTAATTGAAGAGACTTATCTTTAGATGTCCTTATCTATCTTTGTGACCTTGAGGATAGGACCAACTTTTCTACAGAACTGGGAATTTTAAGCCATATTTTAAAAATTACAATTATTTTAGTGCTTTATACATCAGGATGTTTAGCATCCATGAGATCAGTAGACAAGAGCAGAGGTCAGAAAAGGATAAATTAGCATGTTTCAATAGATAAAAAGGAACTTTTAAAGATTTTTGAATAAGGGAGTTATATAATTAGATTTGTATTTTTGGAAAATTATTTTATCATTCATATAGAAGAGATGTATAATGTTCATTTGAGGCTGTCAATTTGGGGACATGGGGATCCATTTATTATTTGAGTTTGATACCACAGATGAAGAGAATGAATTATAGAGAGAAGGCAAAGAATTAGGGAAACAAATTTGTGGGTGATTACCATAGTTAAATGAGAAGTGGGGTGCTATTATGTGAGGTTAGAGGTCAGAAATTTAGTGGTGGTTATATAAGTGGAGGAAGAGAGGTTTTTCAAATAACGTGTTTTTTTTTGTTTTCATTATTTTGAACCTGATAAACATGAGCAAATATGATAATTTCCAAATATAAAAATATCAAAGGACAATGTGTGTATGTATATTTAGTAACATTATACACAATCACAAAACTTTACACCTGTTGATCTATTAGATTTTAACCCAAAAATAAAATAAAAGAGAGAAGGGATACATATTTACAAAATTATTTGTAACAACTTTTTTATTATAGGAAAATACTAGAAACCAAGATGATATCTTTCAGAGAATGGCCTCAGTGCTTGTCACATCTGAAAGTGTCCATAATCTTTAATACATCCCCTCAATTGCAGAACCCTGTGGAAAATCTGTCATACTCAGTCAACCAGATTTTATGGTGAATTTTCAGAACAGTTTATATCTATATTTCCTTTGAAATTTAATTAATTTTATTTTAGTTTTTAGAGCAACCAAAAAACCTTTTTGGCACTCTTCTTATGTCTAACTGAATGACAAAAAAAGTAGAGGAAGAAAATAAAATAGAACCTTTAGGTCTTGGTCTAAATTTCTTTGTGCCAAGGATCTAACATTTCACTTTCTTCGCTTGTACATATGATAAGTAGTTCAGAACTTTGCAGGTAATTTATGGCCTGTATCAGTGGACTCATAGTCCAATTAATATCAGTTTCTCAACTAAGTAACCAGGACCTCAGCATGACATGACACAAGGTTCCCTTAGTCCTGCATACCAATGAACGATAGATGGGATCCTGACCTTGCCATCCTCCTGAGAGAATACAACACTTCTTGCTTGCTTCTTTTATAAAGTCTATAATCTGCATTATCATAGGAACCTAGAATCACACAGTTAGAATTAACTTCAAAGGTTATCTAGTCTAATTTCTGCCTAACAAGAATCCTTTATAAAATATTTCTGACAAATGGCTGTCCTTTCTTTTTTGAAAAGCTCTATTAATTGAGGATTTCCTATCTCCTAAGGGATCCCATTTTGATTTTTGGAAAATTTAAGTTAGGAAGCTTTTTATTATATCAAACCTAATTCCACCTTTATCCAGCGTTCACAAATTTTTCCTAATTATACTTAAGGGTACCAAGAAAAGCAAGTCTAATTCCTGTTTTATATAATAGCCTTTCAAATAGGTAAAATATTATCATTTCCTTGAATTGATTTTCTTTGTGTGCTCCTTTTTATACTCACGTCATCCTTGTTTCCCACTTCTGAATAGCAATAGTTTGTCAAAGTTATTTCTACTGTGGCTATACTAAAAAAGAATACAAAAGGACTATTACATCCTTTGTTCTGTGTACTATATTTCTCTTAGTTGAGCTCAAAATTGCATTAGTTTTATTTCTGTAATGTCATATTATTAACTCATATTGATGTGCAATACAGTAAAACCTTTGGTTTTTCACATGTTTCTTATTTTGTACTTGAGGTTGATTTCTGAAGCAATGATAATGGTTCAATATCAATCAGTATTAATTTTGTCTTGATTCATGCCGTCATTCTAGCCTCCTGAGATTTTTTGTTTATTCAGTCATTCAGTATATTGGTTATTCCTCCTAACTTAGTGCTATATGAAAAATTTCTAAACATTATATCTGCTCCTTTATCCAAGAAATTGAATAAAAGCATTGCACAGCTCAGGAACAAGGAGAGACCCCTATGGTCATTACATTATAAAACTAGCTGTATTTTCCCTTTTATTTCTTATCATTTGATCAATTTAAACTCTATTCAACTATTTTAACATTCAACCCCTCCATCCATCCATCCATCCATCCATCCATCCATCCATCCATCCATCCATCCATCCATCCATCCATCCATCCATCCATCTATCTATCTATCTATCTATCTATCTATCTATCTATCTATCTATCTATTCATTTCATCCTTTCTCATTCATCTTCTTATGTGGAGGAAGCCCATACTCATTTCAAGGACAGATAAGCACATGTCCCTTCAATCCCAGGTAGAAACTCTGAATCTATTTTCTTTCCAAAGAAACATTGAGTGTGATGCAGTATAATTAAAGTACATTATAACAAAATAAGTTTAATTTTGGCCAGGAAATATAATCCTTGAAGTCAGAGAGCATATCTTATTTACTTATGTATTTATATCTGAAATCATAGATAGATGTTTTTAATTAAATGGATATGAATTGGGAACCAACCCTAATGATAACATATAATATTGTTTCAAAGGAAAAATGAGCTGAGTTCCAAATACTGATTCATATACAAACTTTGGAGGGTAACCTATTCAGGGGGGTGGCCTTTATTCACATAGTTTAAATAACATTTATGCTTTGCTCATGTTGTGCTTCAGATTTCTCGTGTCCTTCGTACCCCCCGTGGAAATGCCCTTCTTGTGGGTGTAGGTGGATCAGGAAAGCAAAGTCTGACTCGACTGTCTTCATTCATTGCTGGCTATGATTCTTTCCAGATCACCCTAACAAGGTTTGTTTTCAAGCGTATCATTTAATGAATCTGAAGTAGATTTTTATAAAAAGACTCACAGCTAAAACCTGAGTTGGAGGTAGCTATGGCATTTCATGAAAAATATAGTGATATATTAGTCAGATATTCATGATCCAGCTACCAATTTGTTTTAAAATATAATTTTAAAAATTGGTCTTAGTCTATAGTCTATAACAATCTTAGAAAATATAATTTAAGAAATTAGTCTTAGTCTATAACAATCTCCTCCCTAATTCTTTGTATATTGTGTGTCCCCTTTTTAGTGAATGTTCCATATCTAGAAGCAATAGTAACCCAGGGAAGATTTTTGAGGGGTTTGCAGTTAGCACTGTGTTTTAGAAGCTTTAGTTAGGTTACTATGTATTGGATAGACTAGAGAGAGGGTGACACTGGAGTTAAGTTAATCAAGAGGTTATTTCAAGAGTCCAGGCATGAGGTTATGAGGGACTGAACAAAGGTAGCTGAGAAGTTCAGATGGACCAGGTGTCTGTGAATAATACTTGAGGAAGCTCTCTGTTTATTATGTTCAAGTGAAAGAATAGTGATTTCAGGGTGACTACCAGAAATATGGCTTCAACCCTAGGGTTGTTCCTGAAAAACCATTCAGACATCTTATTCCCTTATTCACTGGGAAAACTGAAAGCAATAGCTTTGCCTGGCCTGGGAGGTATAAGTAGAGTGAAATTAAAAAGTATAACCTACCTCAAGAGGGGAGAAGATGGTTAACTAAACATAACTGCAATTTTTTCTACCTCCATTTAGCCTTTATAGTTTAGTGTAGTAGGATGCACACTAGCCTTGGAGCCAGAAAACCTGAGTTCCAGAACTAGATCCCCCACTTAATATTTGAATGATTTTGGGGAAGTTGCCTAAACTTGATTTTTTGATCTGTAAAAATAAGGATAATAATGACATTGGTTCCCTATTTCATAGGCGTGATGAGACATAACGTTATCCTTCCTTTCCAAGGTGGAAGTGGTAATAGAGGCTTCCCTGTGGTGGTAATGAAGGAACCTTATTGATACTTTTCTCATTTTTTGAATCTGTTGAGGGATTTGGTTTTGAAACTAGAATAAGTAATTCATTGGGTACAGTGCTGTCATTTCTTGCCAAAAGAAGTTCTGTTATAATATGTTGTAGACTTGATAACTTTATTGTGGGCAAGAGAAGCATCCCAATCAAGGTCTTTGTATAAGGGTTAGAACAATAAGTATAAATGTGACTTACTAAATGCTAACTACTAAATTAGAAATTATTTATTTAAACGAATATTGATAATAAATATAAACATTTTAAATTATTATCCTCATGCCATATATTGTGAAAATATTTCACTGAATATTTGAACCATTGGTATGGTATATAAACTTAAAATGGAAGCACTGAGGTTATTTTAATTTAATTTATAAAATGTCTACCATACAACCAAGTTTAGATGGTTACTTAGAAAACATTATTCTGATTTGACTCCTTGAAGCCAATCACCATCACATGTTTTATAAATGGCTCATATACAAATCAAATATGGTCTTAGTTGTGAGGAAAGTTTGTATCTAACTCTGGGTTAATATTTTAACCTTCTATGATTGGCAAGAAATTATGTTTAGTTAGTTTCAGTGTTTGTTTTAATAGTAAAACAGTCTTGGTAGCAAGTACAAAAAATTACTATCTCCAACATAATTATTTTTAAACAACCTCTCTCCTGATTAGTAAGGAATAATCATTAAATTTGTTTTCATTCTCATTTGATTTGTATAAACCATAACTTTCAGTGAATGACTGGCTAAGAGAGCTAGTGCAATAATTTTCTTTAATCATTGACTAATTGGACATTGTCTCTCTCTCTCTTACTCCTCATCTCCCATGTACCCTGCAACATACATAAAGAAGGACAGTTTAAATATGTGTTCCATGTCTTGATTCCAAAGACTTTATGCTTGAATTATGATGGGTAGATTTAATCATACTTACCATGATATATAAAATTATCTGGAAATAGGATTCAAAGCTATAGAGATATATAATATTCAAACTTTAACAAACCATTGTGTTATACACACAGAAGGAAATGAAGGCAGCTGGCAATTTTTAAAGCTATCAATCCTGGGAGGGGTGAGGAAAAAGGTAGAACCAATTTGAAAAAAAAAAAAGGGGGCAAAGGAGAAATAAAATTTTCATATGTACATACTGTTGATGATAGGGGATAGAAAGTAGAAATATTTCTGGAAGTTCTATTTTTTTTTTGTAGGGCAATGAGAGTTAAGTGACTTGCCCAGGGTCACACAGCTAGTAAGTGTCAAGTGTCTGAAGCCGGATTTGAACTCAGGTCCTCCTGAATCCAGGGCTAGTGCATTATCCACTGTGCCACTTAGCTGCCCCCTGTAAGTTCATTTTCAAAGGAAGACTTTGATAAAAACCTTTTTTAATCCTAAAAGAGGGTACAATGAAGGTGAATATAGTACGTATAATTCCCCAACTCCTTATAAAAGACAATGAGGAGCTAGAGGCAGAAATTATCTCAGTAATCCTCAAAACATAGAAGTGACTCATGACATTTTAAGTAAATAAAGCCTCATTACTCTTTGGGGATCATAAGTGGTGAAGCTTTTTCCTTGATATTAGATAAAAAGGGTAGGGCAGATATTCTTCATATCCTGTGATGAGGTTTTTGTCAATGACATTCTCATTTTATTATTTTAGATCTTATAGTACATCAAACCTGATGGATGACCTGAAGCTTTTATATAGGACATCAGGTCAGCAAGGCAAAGGAATCAGCTTTATTTTCACTGACAATGAGATTAAAGATGAGTCTTTTTTGGAATATATGAATAATGTTTTATCATCTGGTGAGGTAGGAATGGATTCGTTTTTCATGTTTTTGTCTCCTATTCCTTTATAGTCTTTCATGTTTTGTTCTATTAGTAATGGTGTTACTAAGAGTTCAGTGGTAGGTGTTGATAAAAGGTTGTCTTTGTTGATGAATAACTCCTAATCAAAATATGGAAATGAACATTTAAAACAGGTATATACCGAGAGAGAAATATGAAACAATAGAAGTTTATATATTTAATAATAAATATTATAAAATGATTCATATATGACAGTAGATATATTGAGATCTGTAGAATTGTAAAAAGTGGGTTTGAGAACAGAAATTATGTGTTAACATCTGGTCATTGATCAGGATATGTTATATCTTGGATATCATTATTTTGAAAATTTTATATCATATTTTGCACTATTTCTTCCCTTACTCTAGAGTTGTAAGTCTATATTTGCTTTTTAAGGTCTCCAACCTATTTGCTCGTGATGAAATTGATGAAATTAATAGTGATCTTATATCAGTTATGAAAAAAGAATACCCTAGACGACCTCCATCTAATGAAAATTTGTATGACTACTTCATGAGCCGAGTCAGACAGAACCTTCACATTGTACTTTGCTTTTCTCCAGTCGGAGAAAAATTCCGAAATCGAGCTTTGAAGTTTCCTGCACTTATTTCAGGATGTACTACAGATTGGTTTAGTCGATGGCCCAAAGATGCTCTGGTTGCTGGTAAATATGTAATTTTGTGTTAGTGTTCTGGGTCTATGGTATTTATTTCCTAAATTTCTCATGATGATATTTGCTATCACTGACAGTCAAAAGGAAAACATGGCTAGCTATCTAGCTTTTCTTCCACTATGCTGATGTTTGTTTTCTCCCCTTTCAAGAAAGGGACTAAGTATGAGAAAGATATATAGAATCTAGTTTAAATTACAAATTTTTTAAACTTAGCAAACATTTTTGAAAAATTGAATAATACAGAATTCTTCATAAACACTGCAACAACAAAATAAGCAAGAAATACTTATAAATGCTTATATGCTTTACTAAATCTTTATTTTATTATTCATTTAAAATATGAGGCTTAACTATAGACCATTAAAAGGGAGGGTTTTATATTTAGCCTGAATTGTGCAAACTCAAATCCATTTAGATAAAATAAGATTATCAAAATTATTTAAGGAAAGAAAAAATGCAAAGTCCAGAGCAATCAATATACATAGTATTTCCTAGTTATGCTGAAGATTAGTCTGAAAAATATCACCATGGGAAGTAGTTGGCCAATGATTTCAGCTGTCAAATAACAGTATCATACCATTAAGTTAATTCAGTTTGAGTGGAAATTGTCTCCCCTTCCTAACTTCTTAATTTATTTTAATAGAATCATCATTATCTAAGAATCACCTTTGATTTCATTCCTTATTTTGATCAATTAGGTCTTATTGATTTTTTTTTTACTTTCTTGCATCCCTTTGATTGCTGTATCTCAGTGCTATCAGGCACTTGAGCCTCTCATCAGTTAATGTTTAGATTACTTTGCTAGTCTTCAAATTAGTGTCCCTGCCTCCAGTCTCTTCTCACTTCAGTTCATCCTGTTGATAGAGGCCAGTGGTTCTAGAGCAGGTTTCTTTTCAGAAGGTTTTCATAAGATGTTATAGACAAGCAGAAAGTAGATGAATTTGAGGTAACTCATTTTATCACTGACGAATTCTTTTGTTACCTACAGAGCCTTGGGCCCCCTTTTTTTCCTTCTGCATTCTCCAATAAGCAATATGAATTGTACTTCAATGACAGTTTTCCCCAGGGAACCCAAACAGAGATGAAATCTCCCCTTTCCTACCCTTCATATCTTCTTGACATGAGCAAATGATTCATAGAACAATGGGGAAATTATACTGAAAGAAGACATTCTGGGATCCCTGAGGAGGTGTGGCACTGGTGTTTTATGCTACTTATTTTCTTAAGGCCCATTATTTCCGTGTGCATTCTTCAACCCTTGTCCTGTTCTAACAGAATGATATAGATATGTGAAGAGTCTATTTGTCCTTCCCCTCCTTGTCCTTCGTCCAGATCTATCAGCAAAACTGAGGGCTCACTGTGGGAGTTATTGAATAAATACACAACTTAGTTTTTAGGTTCAAAGTCCCCTCTCAAGGCTCTTTATAATTTCATTGTTGTGTGTCAAGATGTACCAAGGTGGTCTTTATAATAACTGATGTTATTCTCTGCTTCAAGTGTATATTTTAAAGGTGGTGAATAAACTTTTTGTTTCTTGGGATAATGACTTAGTATGGAAAGGAAGCTTAGAGGTCATTTAGTTCTAGCCTCTCTTCTTATAGATGCAGAACTTATTTACTTGAATTGACAATTATGCACTAAGTACAAGGTCAGGACTGAGGTATCTGGAGAAAGTATTGCGTAAGTTTCCATAAGTGCAGCCTTAGTTAGAATGTGTTGATTATGACTCAGGTCATTATCTCTTACCATACCAATAGGAAATGACATTGAGAGCATTTTACATGATACTCTCTCGATTGGTAGAAGGAAACCTAGGTTATACATTAATGAAACTTTCTTATGATTCAAACATTTCTTCACAAGTCAAATAATTTTTTTCATAGTCTAAATATGGTGGCATGCATATACATTGCCTTACTTTATAGAAGTTCAGAAATTTTTATACTTCCATAATTATTTTAAAGTATGTCTTCTTAAAAAATATTTCTTTAAACAAATTAGTTTAAAAACACATCCAGATATGTTACTAAAGATAAAATGATATTAATGGTTGTCTGGTACTAAGTGTGTTTCTAAAGGTTATTGTAACTATTTAAACATTTTCAATCCAGGCAATACGGAGTGACTGGTTACTTCTGCTTTCCAATTACCTTTATTCTCTTGTTTCATATTCCTTTCTGTACCTCTGTGCTTCTCAAATCACTACTAAATAAATTAGCCTCAGTTAAATTCTGCTAACTCTCTGAAAGAATAATAGTTATTAACATTCTTCTAGATGTGATATTCATTTACTATTTTAAAATTTCCCTTTATATCTTTCCTCATCTGAAAATAGTTTGAAACAAATAATTTAGTGGAAGCTACATCTATAATTAAGTCACTCCTTTGCTGAATTGATTCTCATTTCAGACTATAGAACAGTTTGGTTCTTCTATCTAAATACCACTGCTTATCTCAAAGCTCACAAATAATTATCTAGGAGAAAAAGAAATGATGGTATATACAAGATACATTTGGAAAACTATCACCACCATAGATATATAAGCATTTTCCTAGTTAAAAAAAGATATATATCGGGGCAGCTAGATGGCACAGTGGATAGAGCATTGGCTGTGGATTCAGGAGGACCTGAGTTCAAATCCGGCCTCAGACACTTCACACTTACTAGCTGTGTGACCCTGGGCAAGTCACTTAATCCCAATTGCCTCACCAAAAAAAAAAAAAGATATATATCTTTATATATGCATATATATATATATATATATATAAAGACAGATAGATATCTTATATATATAAAGATATGTATATATTTTTTAAAACTAAAAAATATATATTTTCCAACCCTTGTCCTGTTCTAACAGAATGATATAGATATGTGAATGGTCTATTTACCCTTCCCCTCCCTGCCCTTGTTCCAGATTTATCAGCAAAACTGATTATATATATATATATATATACACACAAACACACAAACATATTATATATATATATATATATATACATAAAATTTATAGAGCACAACAAATACTATCTTTGTAGCTCATTCCAATATGGTTGAATAATAATGCGAATATTATACATGTAGCTTCCTTAGAGTTTACATTTATTCCTATTGAATTTCCATAAACAGTTAAGACTAGACCCTGACTTTAACTTCCTAAAAATCAAAACAGGTTCTTTTCAGTAGAGGCTTCTTAACTCACATTTTCTCTTCTTGTGTGGCCAAATAGTAGTCCAGATGATTATATTTCAAGGTGCAGCAGATCATTTCTATTTTCCAGCAGACTGCTGACTAATCTCCATTACTTGTGTAGATATCATGACTCCCATCATAATTCTTGTATTATAGTTGTGACTGCTGGTAACCACACTGAACATGTGGATTCTCCTCTTAGCACATCTTTCCAATTTACATTCTTATGGGTCCTACAGATATTCTCCCTCATGCCATTGGAGAGGTTGTCATGAAAAGATGGATGTTTATTTTGCAAGAAATAAATTGAGTCGTTTTGGCCTAGTTTACAGTGGGTTCACCTTGGAATCAGCTACTGTGGTCAACCCAGCAAACATCTAAGTGCCTTAAGCAACTCATTAATACTTTAAACAGAGGAAGTTTTCACACTGGGATTTCAGGGCAAGTTGCTTAACATATCAGTGTACCAGAAACATTTCTAAGATTATAAATTACAAGGACAGTGGGAATTACCCACTCTAGATTTTCTTTAAAAAAATGTACAAGGGAGGCATTTTTTTTGCAGTATTTGCCGAGTATTTCTAAGATTTGAATTTAGGTCCTCTATTACTTGTTATCTAAAATTAACTAAAACTTTTTTATTATTTGGTTATTACATTTGGCCCTGGGGATGTTTTGAGACAGTTCAAAATGTTGAAATAGTGACCATGAAAAATATAATGGACAGGCTGCTGGATTTTTGGTTACCTTTGGCTATAATAACAAAGGTGTTATTTGTCTCATTCCCCGCCCCCCCCCAAACCAACCAACAAAAAAAACTGGTTCCATTCATGTGAGAAAAATGTTGCACTTCATTCCTTTTCTTTTTTCTTCATGTCTCATATGTCTATGCATAAAGTTATTATTAAACTTTCATTATTAAATATCCAGGTGTTTTCAGTGGATTTGAGGCCAAGCCTTAGTCATTTCTCAAGCACACTGTGAAGCACTTATAAGGGTTTTGTTAGTTTATATGCACCTTAAGATCAGGGTTCATGTTTTATGTTTTGTACCTCACAGTGTTTGGTGCAGGCCTATATATACAGGATAGGGACCAAGTACATGCTTCTTGATTAATTGACTGATTAACCTTGGCAAGTGCAGAGCCATTTTCAGGAGAAGCAATAAGGTAATACAGTTGGTGCTATATTTAGAATAGTTGAGTAGTTAATGTTCTCCCAACAGCGGCTTTTTACTTAAATATTTCTAAAGGATGCTATAAATTTTAGGAGATTATACATGGCCAGCTGCCATAGCTAAGGACAAGATGGTGTAGGCATAACATAATTTAGTGATGGACATTTCCACTTATGAGATGCAGTCAGCATCTAGAAGAATTAAATGCCTGACAAGTGCAGAGGGAAGAAGGTAGTGACACGGTTAAATATGAGTGCCAAGCAGGCTCTGACTCTTGAATTATTTGTAGAAACCCTGCCCCTATATAAGCTATAAAACAGACTTGCTGCCAAGCAGACTTGCAGGTTCCAGTTGGATGTTCACAAGAGGCTGACTCCTCTGAATAAAGAAGCCCTGTACAGAGGAGGGGGTTACTGTTTAGGCTTAGATTTCATCTTTTCAAGCATAATAAATGGAAAATAAAATATTCTCTCTCCCTCTTCCCTTTTCTTTTAAAATGGCATGGAACCTAAAATCCTATAAGACATTTTCCTATGTGGAAGAAAAAAATGCCCAGAAATGATAACATTTCTACAGATCTTCATCAACAATTAATGAACTTTTAAAAAAGATTATATTTATGATGCACATGATAATAGGAGCATGTGATTTGAAATGGAAAAGATCTTAAAAGTTATTGAGTCCTTCATCTTTTAGATGAAGCAACATAAGCCTTCAAGAGGAAAAGTGACTTACCTAAAGTCACCTTGGTAGTAGGTCAATGAAAGGAGGAAGATACATACTCAACACTTACATGATGCCTTTTTCATTTCTAGTGTCTGAACATTTTCTTTCTTCATATGATATTGACTGTAATTATGAAACTAAAAAAGAGATCGTCCAGTGCATGGGCTCCTTTCAAGACGGAGTGGCTGAAAAATGTGTTGAATATTTCCAAAGATATAGACGCTCCACTCATGTGACCCCCAAATCATACCTCTCCTTTATTCAGGGCTATAAGAGTATTTATAGAGAAAAGCATGCCGAAGTACAGACATTGGCCAATAGGTAAGTTCTATGAAATCTATGGCTTTCATTGTCAGCTGGGTAGTATAGTGGATTGAGCATTGCCATTGGAGTCAGGACTACAAATTTAAATTCAGCCTTAAAGACTTAATAGAGGGTTAGCCAGGTGGTGCAGTGGATAGAGCATTGGCCCTGGAGTCAGGAGGGCCTGAGTTCAAATCTGGCCTCAGACACTTGAAACTTACTAGCTGTGTGACCTTAGGCAAGTCACTTAACCCCAATTGCCTCACAAAAACAAAACAAAACAAGACTTAATACTTGTATAACCTGAACATGTCATGTAACTCCTGCCTGCCTCAGTTTCCCCAACTGTAAAATGTGGATCATAATAGCATCTATTTCCCAGGGTCATTGTGAGCATAAAATAATACATAATGCTTTAAAGTGCTTTGCAAATATTGAAAGTCCCTTATAAATGCTAGTTATTTTAATTATTATTTCTTCCTTAAAATATAAAAACATCAATTTAATATAGAACATAATAGAGCAATTTAGGGTACTGAGCATTAACACATGATTATTGTGTACTTCCTGCTTCTCATTAGCCTCACATTTTGGCCAAATTTATACATAGTCAATTACTTCTCATTTAATGGAATGATACAGTATATCAGAATGGATCTTGCTAATCCAGCCATTTGGCCTCCATTACCTGTCCCTGTCCACTCCCTCCATACTATAGTGAATGAATACAGTGCACATGCTTAGTTAGCTCAGAGGGTCAGAACACTGTCAGTCTTAGAGAACCCGAATTTTTGGCTTTGTATTCCCAGTGCTTGGCACAAAGTAAACCCTAAAAATGCTTAATGAATTGAAATGAATCTTGCTGGAGAGGATGTATATGTTTTAAGGGAGATAGTGAAAAGAAAATATAAATAGGAGAACTGACTTTGAAACAAAGTTTGGAGGAAATACCATGAATAAAGCATGTATTAGGTGATCACACTCCAAGAGGAAGCAAAGTATGGTTCATACTTACTATTATAAGAACACCATAGTGATAAGAATGTTATATAACACCAGCTTTAAAACAAGACTTTAGGAACACACTCCATGTTGTTACTTCCTTGAGTGATACTATCTATCACAAACACACACACATATACAAATATACATATACATATCTACACATAAATTTAATCACATGCATTTATGCAATATACAACTACATATATAATATATACACACATTTGTGTATGTGGATACATATATGAATATATACACATACACATGGCATATATGTATACCTACACACCTTATAATATGAGATATAATATATAAGGTGTCTTACATAAGATAAAATACATTTGGTATATCTATATATGTATATATTTGTGTATACATACACATATATGTGTGTATGTCTAGATCTGATCCATAGCTTAATGGAAAGAGTAATTGTAAAGGTGTTGCTATTTGACTTCAAAATACTAATATTGTTTATTTTGATGTGTGATTCCAGGATGAATACTGGATTGGAAAAACTAAAAGAAGCTTCTGAATCAGTTGCAGCCCTTAGCAGGGAGCTGGAAGTGAAAGAAAAAGAGCTACAAGTTGCTAATGATAAAGCTGATACAGTAAGTGTACCGATAAGCGTACATTATTTTCATTTTTTACTCATTTGTCTCTATTTTCCAGTAGTTTATGATATAATTAGGTATTTATTATACTGTATATATTTTGATATACCTTATATATCATATCTCATATTCTGTATTCCATATTGTTATATTTAGCAACCAATAAGTGTAACATGATAAAGAATAAACTTATTTTATTTTCATTTCAATAAAGATCATTTTCTTTTTAGGTATGAGAATTTGAATGAGAGGGTAGCTTTAACAAGTGAGCAAAGGAAGGTTAAAATGTATCTTTGAAGATCTGTCGTTAGCTCCATCTGTCATGGTTATCTGTTCTGCCTTGAGTAGGTCTTGAAAGAAGTGACTGTGAAAGCTCAGGCTGCTGAGAAGGTCAAGGCTGAGGTCCAAAAGGTGAAGGACAAAGCCCAGGCAATTGTTGACAGCATTTCAGCAGACAAAGCAATTGCTGAAGAGAAGTTAGAAGCAGCAAAACCTGCCTTAGAAGAAGCAGAAGCAGCTTTACAGGTAACCCTGCATAACACATTATTCGTAGCATTTGGCATAAAGAATGAAACACAAAATAAAAGCCTGAGCATAGAAAGCACCTTGCTGGTTCTTACCAATACACCATCTGAAAACCAAGTATTCATTCTTAGAAATAGTTCCAAAAGACATTATCAGAATAAACATATCAGAAATTCAGATGTCCTTCCCTTCCTCACCCAAAGGGAAATCTACTACTAAAAATGTACAATTTTTCTCTCTGTAAGTCATTTCAGGACTACAGGACTAATTTTTTACATTTGCATAATGAAAGGGTTCCTATTCTGGAATACCATCATTTAATTCACAAACATATATTAATTAATGGTGAAGAAACTTTTTTTTTTCTAATCAGAGAAATTGAACCATCAAAGACAAATCATTGGAAGGATATACACACTCACACATATACATATATATACATATACACACACACACAAACACACATACACACACACATATATATATATATATATATATATATATATATACATATGTAATGAACAACTTCTTTTGGTTGGGGGGAGCGAGAATAACAAATTTTGGAGGTGGCTAGATGGTGCAGTGCATAAAGTACTGGCCCTGGATTCAGGAGTACCTGAGTTCAAATCCAGCCTCAGACACTTGACACTTACTAGCTGTGTGACCCTGGGCAAGTCACTTAACCCCCATTGCCTTGCCAAAAAAAAAAAAAAAGAATAACAAACTTCAAGAAAAAAATACAAAAAAAGTTTTAAAGTAGTAATCATTTGAAGAATAAATATCTGGAAACACAATTGTATTCAATAAATAGAACAAAATTAAATTTTATTTATATATAAATGACAGAGAAAATATCAAAATTAATACCAAATTAGAAGAAAGAATTAACATGGGAAGACTTAAGATACAGTTTAAACAGCTTTAATATGACCTATGGATGCTGAAAAATGAAAAAACAGATAAAGGAAGAGATATTGACTAAAAATATAACAATATTCTACATAAATTTAACTGATATAAAGCAATCACACAAGGTGGAGGCTAAAGGAGCATAGAAGTTGCTTTAAAACAACATACTAACTCTTTCATGTAAATAAAGATTGTTTTTTAAAGTCTGGATTTAGCACATTTCAATACTGCTACTTCACCACCACTACCACCACCAACACTACTAATACTACTACTACCAAACTTGTTCTCCTTACCAAACATGTATAGACAAAGAGGCACATGTACATATTTGTATGTTATCTATGCAAATATGTATGCATACATATAAATATTAACAACAAATACCATTAACACTGAACATAATTTCATTTGCAATATCTTAAAAAAGGATAGGGAAAGACTATGAAAAATATGAGATCACTATAGATTGAAAAGCAATGAAGAGAAAAATTAACCTATAGAAAGGTTGTTATAAGATAAGCTTTTATTACTGTAAGGTTTTATCTCTAATTTCTGAAGATGAATGCAAAGCTATTGCAGCAACTCAATATGTATAAGACAGAGGCACGGCTAGACCATTAATGACCTAAGAAATCTGTAGAATTCATAGGATATGATTCTATAGTGTGATTAAAAAAAATGCACAAAAACTAATTTAAACTTAAGTGACATTAAGAGATGTATAAAGAATTAGAGAACTGATAGTACCATAGTTCTTAGATTTCATTAAACCATATCATCTTATATCCATTTTTAGGTACAACATTATAGCAGGGACTTTTTCAGTCTGGGCAATATTCAGAAGAGGGCAACCAGCATGGTGTAGGCCCTATATAGGATTTATTAAGTGAACCAGAAATGTTTAGTCTGAAGAAGAAAAGCTCTGTTGGGTCATGCTAGCAATTTTCATGATTTGAAGCGCTATCATGTGTAATGGGGAATAGACTTGTAGTACCTGACCCCAGAGAGGAGAACGGGTAGCAATGGGTAAAAATGGTAAAGAGGCAAACTTATACTCGATATAAAGAAAATCTTCCCAATATAGCATTCCCCAAATCAAATGGACTATTTTGATGATTAACAGAACTCCATCTCAGGTGAAGTCATCAAGCAAAACATCCCTGACCATTTGCTGACTATGTAGTTGAGGAGATGCTTATCAAGGATTGGACTGGATGACTTATACTGTCCTTTCTACTGTGAGATACTTTGATGCTGAAATCCATATAAGCCATATCATTCAAGGATGAAAATAGAAGATGAGGAAATACACAAGAAAATAAAAAAGATCTGTCAAGATTTCTACAACAAACTGTCTTCTCTGTTAATGATAGTAGAGTGACTGTATTTGGACTCTGATATCTCAGCACTCAATGATTTAGACAAGGAAGTAGAAATAATACTAAAGAAACCATATGGACAGAATAGCTAGATGAGACCAACTACACACAGAGGAAATTCATACTATAGATGAGATTATTTTAGTGCATTGGAGAATTTATTCTCAAAGCCTTTGAAAGAGATGGCAGATTCTAACATTCAATTAAATTGTTTCCTGTTGGCTTTTCCCACTGGAAGTCACCAAATGTTCCCAATGTTGGAGGTAACAAATATTTCCCCATCTCTATTTCCATTTATGGTTTAAGCTTCTCCCGTTCACTTTTTCACTCACAATCTCCTAATTGATTGGAGTCCAGTCTCCTAGATCACTGGGACTGCTTTCCAATGCCTCTGCTTTGGTGCATGCTTTTCTGTGACTTACATTGCCTCTCCTTCTGGCTTCTGGTTACTTCTCAGTATAGTTGACTAATCACCTAGACTATGTCAGTGCTAGTAGAACAAGGGGAGAGAGTCAGGGTGGTTCCGGCACAGAGAAAGACCCTTCTGGCCACTATTGTTCCCCTTCCACCCTGATATATTATTTCTCTAATATTTGTGGCAGCCAGCTGCATCTTTGTCATTTTGGCCCTGACTACCCAAACTTTAGTCTTTTTAGATCCCCTTGGTTATTAAATATAGCACATCTACCCAAGAGAGATGGGAGTTTAGATACAACCCAATTATAATGCAGATGTTCTATTTCTATATTCATTGCATTTTAATCACTTACTGTATAGTACTTTAAGGGTTACAAAGCAATTTACAAATACCTCATTTTAACTTTGCAACAAACCCTTGAGAAGTATATGCTACTTATTATCATCACCATTTTATAGATGGAACCAAAGCAGACGGAAGATAAGTGACTTATCTAAGGTGACACATCTAATAAGTGTCTGAGGCAGGATCTGAACTCAAATGTTCTTGATTCCAGGTCCTGGGCTCTATTCACTGTGCCACCCAGCTGCCTCTTTATTAACACAGCGAAGGAACAGTTGGTATTTCCTCAAAATATTATAGGAATCCATTTATTAATTTAATTTATAGTTAAAAATATCTACAGACAATGGAAAATGACTTTTCTAAGAGCATGGTAAATCTGTATGACACTACTTTCTTCATTGAAAAGTTGCTTCTCAGCTAAAACACTTCTAATTATTCGATCTGTCATCCCTGTGGCAATACTCTATTGTCATTCCACTGTGACAGTTCTGTGTTGTCTGAGAGAAAGAGACACATTCTTGACCTACAAAACTAAGGAATAAAAAACCATGACAGATATCTACAGTAGGTAGATTTTTTTTTTTGTCATTAGAATCTCTGATGATTGCTTGAATGCTGAGAATTCTATCTTTTTCATCCACATTACCTATTTTTTTTTATCTGAGGTAAGACTGTCAATAAAATTTTACAGGAGGCCTATTTCTACCACTTATGACCATGTGTCAGTTTGGATTATAACACTTGAACTTTCTGAAAAGCATGCTTCTTTGGCAAAGCATATAGACCTAAATCACACAGTTGTATTTTTTATCTTTGAAATAAATAATTTTTATGGTTAAAATATCAGTAGTGAGATTTTTAGTTTAGTAACCAAGTTTTCTCCCATCAGGTCTTATTTTTAACATCTGTTAATTTTCTAGACAATCAAGCCTTCTGATATTGCTACTGTCCGCACCTTAGGCCGACCTCCTCACCTCATCATGCGAATTATGGACTGTGTGTTGCTATTATTTCAAAGGAAAGTCAATGCAGTGAAGATTGACCTGGAGAAAAGTTGTATGATCCCTTCTTGGCAGGAGTCCTTAAAATTAATGACTGCAGGAAACTTTTTACAGAATTTACAGGTAGTTGTTCAGAAATGGGCTGATTAAATAAGGACGTAGGGATTTTTTCAGAGTAAGGAATCGGTCACATTTTCTAAGGAATCACATAATAGTCTTCACTAAGATTCAGGGGAATTGAAACACTGACATATTCATTGTTTCTGTTCCATTTGAAAACTGTATTTATTTCCTTAATCCATTAACATTGAAATTCATTGACTTTTCCTTGTTATTTTCTTTTCTCTCCATTGGGATGCAACAAATCATTTTAGTTCTCTTACAGGAAGGGAAAATAAAAGGAAAGTTGAAAAACTGGGAATTAATAAAAATAACTTTGAGTACTTTAGGTTAGATGAAAATATACTATTTTAATTTTGGTTACTTTTTAGCTTTTATTCTCAGTTATATACTAAGACTAGATAATTAGGTTAAATGTGCTGTGTCCTCTTTTTTTTTACCTACAAGAGAAAAGTTAATTAAAAGCCTACATAAATAGATGACTTAAATCTGATATTTCAAAAACTGAGAGCTTTTCATGACACATTTGTTCTGTCAGAGATTCTGAAAGTAGAACAGTGCTTTTCTTCTTTGAAACACATTTAAGCAACATTTTGTTATTAGATGTTTTCATTATGTAGAGTTTCCTTTATTTAGGTTGATTGAAACTAAGAGTGATCTAGGGAATAGGAAAATGTTGGTTATCCATCTTTCCCACTACAGTGTCAGCCCAAACCATCTTTCCTTTTGCTGTGATACCTTGTCAAACTCCCATTCTGTGTGGACCCTGCCACTGTTTTCCCGATAGGAGAATCTCCCAGAGCTTTCTGTCTCCTCGTCATAACTCCAGTGCCTCCCGTTAATGCTCCTTAATAGCTGTATCTCTGCTTTGATCCTGTATGTATTTGACTGTTTTCCAAAAGAGCCCACAAATAGATATGTGAAGTTCTATTAGTTCTATTACCTATAAGAATAAAGTAATAAAATAAATAAACCTTGTCTTTCCAAATACAGCACCCCCTCTTTTTTTGAATCAACCCACATTATTTACAAATATTTCTATTTTTTATGAGATATTTTATTTTTTCCGTTACATGTAAAGATAGTTCTCAACTTTTGTTTATACATGCTTTACAATTTCAGATTTTTCTCCCTCCCTCCCCTCCCTCCCCCCTCCCCTAGACAGCAGGTAATCTGATATAGGTTATATCTCTATATCTCTATACATATACATATACATATAGATATATATATATATATATACACACACATATATATACACATAATAACATTAATCCTATTTCTGCATTAATCCTGTTACAAGAGAAAGAATCAGAGCAGTGATGCAAAACCTCAAAATAGAAAAAAAAAAAACAGCACCCAAAACAAAAGAAATAATATGGTTCAATCAGCATCTATACTCCACAGTTCTTTCTTTCTTTTTTTTTCTTGGATTTGGAGATCCTCTTCTATCATGAGTTCCCTGGAACTCTTCTGTACCATTGCATTGGTGAGAAGAATATAGTCCATCACAGTAGGTCAACACTCAATGTTGATGATACTGTGTACAATGTTCTTCTGGTTCTGCTCATCTCACTCATCATCAGCTCACGTAAGACCCTCCAGGTTTCTCTGAACTCTTTCTGCTCATCATTTCTTACAGCACAATAGTATTCCATTGTATTCATATACCACAACTTGTCCAGCCATTCCCCAATTGATGGGCACCCCCTCAACTTCCAATTCCTTGCTACCACGTAAAGAGCAGCTATAAATATTTTTGTACATGTGGGTCCCTTTCCCCCTTCCATGATTTCTTTGGGCAAAAGTCCTAAAAGTGGGATTGCTGGGTCAAAGGGTATGCACAGCTTTATCGCCCTTTGGGCATAATTCCAAATTGCTCTCCAGAATGGTTGGATCAGCTCACAGCTCCACCAACAATGCATTAGTGTTCCAATTTTCCCACAGCCTCTCCAACATTTATTATCTTCCTTTTTTGTCATTTTAGCCAATCTGATAGGTGTCAGGTGGTACCTCAGAGTTGTTTTAATTTGCATCTCTCTAATCATTAGAGATTTAGAGCATTTTTTCATATGGGAATAGATAGCTTTGGTTTCTTCATCAGAAAACTGCCTGTTCATATCCTTTGACCATTTCTCAATTGGGGAATGACTTGGATTCTTATAAATTTGATTTAATTCCCTATATATTTTAGAGATGAGGCCTTTATCAGAAGCACTGGCCTCAAAAATTGTTTCCCAGCTTTCTGCCTCCTTTCCAATTTTGGATGCATTGCTTCTGTTTGTACAAAAATTTTTTAATTTAATATAATCAAAATCATCCACTTTGCATTTTATAATATACTCTATCTCATGTTTGGTCAAAAACTGTTCTCCTTTCCAAAGATCTGATAGGTACACTATTCCTTTCTCTCCTAATTTACCTATGGTATCACCTCTTATGTCTAAATCATGTATCCATTTTGACCTTATTTTAGTATAAGGTGTAAGATGTTGGTCTAAGCCTAATTTCTGCCATACTATCTTCCAGTTTTCCCAGCAGTTTTTGTCAAATACTGAGTTCCTATCCCAGAAGCTGGAGTCTTTGGGTTTATCAAACACTACATTACTAGTGTCATTTACTACTGCATTTCCTGAGCCTAGCCTATTCCATTGATCTACCACTCTATTTTTTAGCCAGTACCAGATAGTTTTGATGACTGCCGCTTTATAGTAAAGCTCCAGGTTTGGTACCGCTAACCCACCTTCCTGTGAATTTTTTTTCATTATTTCCCTGGATATTCTTGATTTTTTGTTTTTCCAGATGAATTTTGTTATTATTTTTTCTAGCTGTATAAAATAATTTTTAGGTAGACTGATTGGTATGGCACTGAATAAGTAAATTAATTTAGGCAGTATTGTCATTTTTACTATATTAGCTCTGCCTATCCATGAGCAATTGATATCTTTCCAATTATTTAGATCTGATTTGATTTGTGTGAAGAGTGTTTGGTAGTTGTGTTCATAGAGTTCCTGGGTTTGTCTTGGCAAGTAGACTCCCAAGTATTTTATATTACCTACCATTACTTTAAATGGAATTTCTCTTTCTATCTCTTGCTGCTGGACTTTGTTGGTCATGTATAGAAATGCTGATGATTTATGTGGATTTATTTTATATCCTGCTACTTTGCTAAAGTTGTTAATTGTTTCAAGTAATTTTTGACTTGATTCTCGAGGATTCCTTAAGTATACCATCATATCATCTGCAAAGAGTGATAGTTTTGTTTCCTCCTTGCCTATTCTAATTCCTTTAATTCCTTTCTCTTCTCTGATTGCTAAAGCTAACATTTCTAGAACAATATTAAATAATAGGGGTGATAATGGACATCCCTGTTTCACCCCTGATCTTATTGGGAAGGCCTCTAATTTATCTCCATTGCATATAATACTTGCTGATGGCTTTAGGTAGATACTGTTTATTATTCTAAGGAAAGCTCCCCCTATTCCTAAACTCTCTAGTGTTTTTATTAGGAATGGGTGCTGTACTTTGTCAAAAGCTTTCTCTACATCTATTGAGATAATCATATGATTTTGGTTGGTTTTCTTATTGATGTGGTTGATTATGTTAATAGTTTTCCTAATGTTGAACCAGCCCTGCATTCCTGGTATAAATCCCACCTGGTCATAGTGTATTATTATGGTGATCACTTGCTGTAATCTCCTTGCTAATATCTTATTTAAGATTTTAGCATCAATATTCATTAGGGAAATTGGTCTATAATTTTCTTTCTCTGTTTTTGCTTTGCCTGGTTTTGGTATCACCACCATATTTGTGTCATAAAACGAATTTGGTAGAACTCCTTCTTCACCTATTTTTCCAAATAATTTGTATAATATTGGAATTAATTGTTCTTTAAATGTTTGGTAAAATTCACCCGTAAACCCGTCTGGCCCTGGGGATTTTTTCTTAGGGAGTTCATTAATAGCTTGTTCAATTTCTTTTTCTAATATGGGTTTATTTAAGGATTTTATTTCCTCTTCAGTTAACCTGGGCAGTTTGTATTTTTGTAAATATTCATCCATTTCATTTAGATTGTCAAATTTATTGGCATACAGTTGGGCAAAATATTTCCTAATTATTGCTTTAATTTCCACTTCATTGGTGGTAACATCACCCTTTTCATTTTTGATACTAGTAATTTGGTTTTCTTCTTTCTTTTTTTTAATCAAATTAACCAATATTTTATCTATTTTATTGGTTTTTTCATAAAACCAGCTCTTAGTTTTATTGATTAATTCTATAGTTTTTTTGCTTTTAATCTTATTGATTTCTCCTTTAATTTTCAGGATCTCTAATTTAGTGTCTAATTGGGGATTTCTAATTTGTTCTTTTTCTAGCTTTTTAAGTTGCATGCCCAATTCATTAATCTCCTCTTTCTCTTTCTTATTCATGTAAGCATTTAGAGCTACAAATTTTCCCCTAAGCACTGCTTTGGCTGCATCCCATAGATTTTGGTATGTTGTCTCATTATTGTCATTATCTTGGATAAAGTTATTGATTGTTTCTATGATTTCTTGTTTGGCCCATTCATTCTTTAGAATGAAATTATTTAGTTTCCAATTGATTTTCATTCTACTTTTCCCTGGCTCTTTCTTACATGTAATTTTTATTGCATCATGATCTGAGAAGGATGCATTTACTATTTCTGCCTTTCTACATTTGACTATGATGTTTTTGTGCCCTAATACATGGTCAATTTTTGAAAATGTGCCATGTACTGCTGAGAAAAAGGTATATTCCTTTCTATCCCCATTCAATTTTCTCCAGACATCTATCATGTCTAACTTTTCTAGTAATCTATTCACCTCTTTCACTTCTTTCTTATTTATTTTTTGGCTAGATTTATCTAATTCTGAGAGGGGGAGATTCAGATCACCCACTAGTATAGTATTACTGTCTAATTCCTCTTGTAACTCATTTAACTTCTCCTCTAAGAACTTGGATGCTATACCACTTGGCGCATACATATTCAATATTGATATTACTTCATTATCTATAGTACCTTTAAGTAAGATGTAATTTCCTTCCTTATCTCTTTTAATGAGATCTATTTTTGCCTGCACTTTGTCTGAGATAAGGATTGCTACCCCTGCCTTTTTTACTTTAGCTGAGGCATAATATATTCTGCTCCAGCCTTTTACCTTTACTCTGTGTGTATCTCTCTGCTTCAAATGTGTTTCTTGTAAACAGCATATTGTAGGGTTCTGGTTTTTAATCCACTCTGCAATTCGCTTCTGTTTTATAGCAGAGTTCATCCCATTCACATTCACAGTTATTATTACTGACTGTCTATTCCCCTCCATTCTATTTACCCCCTTTGTACTTTTCCCCCCTTCTTTCACCCTATTCCTCCTCACCGACGTTTTACTTCTTACCCCTGCCTCCCCCGATCTGCCCTCCCTTTTTATCAACCCCCTCTCTTTTCTTTACCCTTTTCTCCCTTGCTTTTGTCCTCCCTTCTATCTGTCCCCCCCCTTTCCCTTCCCCTTTTGTTTCCCTAAAGAATGAGTTAAGTTTCTTTATCCCAATGAACGTATATGTTATTCCCTCTTTGAGTCAAATCTAATGAGAATAGGGTTGAAACCATGTTCCCCCCTCCTTTCTTTCCCTCTATTATAATAGGTTTTTTTCCACCTCTTCATATGATATAATTCATCCCATTCCACCTCCCCTTTCCTCTCCTCCCCATAGACTCCCTTTTTATCCCCTTAATTCTTTTGTATCATCACATCAAAGACAATTTATATTTATACCCTCTATATAAAGTCCTTCTCTCTGCCCAAATATATTTACAGTTCTTAAGAGTTATGAGTATTATCTTCCTGTGTAGGGATATAAACAGTTTAACCTAATAGGGTAACCTTTTTTCCTCCCCTCTGTTTACCTTTTTAAACTTCTCTTGAGTCTTGTATGTTGAGATCAAATTTTCTATTCAGTTCTGGTCTTTTCACCAGGAAAGATTGAAAGTCCCCAATGTCATTAAATGTCCATCTTTTCCCCTGAAAGAAAATGCACATTTTTGCTGGGTAATAGATTCTTGGCTGCAATCCAATCTCCTTTGCCTTCCGGAATATCATATTCCAAGCCTTGCGGTCCTTTAATGTTGAAGCTGCCAGGTCCTGAGCAATCCTGACTGTGGCTCCATGATATTTAAATTGCTTCTTTCTGGCTGCTTGGAGTATTTTCTCCTTCACCTGATAATTCTGGAATTTGGCTACAATATTCCTTGGAGTTTTCCTTTTGGGGTCTCTTTCAGGAGGTGATCGATGGATTCTTTCAATGATGGTTTTATCCTCTGATTCTATGATATCAGGGCAGTTCTCCTTAATAATTTCCTGGAATATGGTATCTAGATTCTTTTTCTGGTCATGGCTTTCAGGCAGTCCAATGATTCTCAAATTGTCTCTCCTCGATCTGTTTTCCAGATCAGTTGTCTTTCCAAAGAGGTATTTCACATTTTCTTCTATTTTTTCATTTTTTTTATTCTGCTTGACTGATTCTTGGTGTCTCATGGATTCCTTATCTTCCAACTGTCCCACTTTAATTTTTAAGGCATTGTTTTCTTCAGTGAGATTATGCACCTTTTTTTCCATTTGGCTAAGTGAATTTTTTAAGGTACTGTTTTCTTCAGTGAGATTATGCACTTTTTTTTCCATTTGGCTAAGTGAATTTTTTAAGGTATTGTTTTCTTCAGTAAGATTATGCAGCTTTTTTTCCATTTGGCCAAATGAATTTTTTAAGGCTTTGTTTTCTTCAGCTTCCTTTTCCAAGCTGCTGATTCTTTTTTCATAGTTTTTTTGTTTTGCTTTCATTTCTCTCCCCATTTTTTCTTCTGCCTCTTGCAATTGATTTTTAAAATCCTTTTTGAGCTCTTCCAGGAAGGCTTTTTGTTCTTGCGACCAATTCACCTTCCCTTGTGAGGCTTCAGATGTAGACAATTTGAGGCTATTGTCCTCATCTGAGTTTGTGTTGGCTTCTTCCCTATTGATACAGAAGCTCTCAATGGAGAGGGCTCTTTTTTGCTTCTTACTCATTATTGCAGCTTATTTATTTATTCTTTAAGTTGAGGTCTGCTCTGGGGGCACCAGGGTCCCTGTTTTGGGCTTCTTGTACAGGTGTATAGGTGCTGTGTGACCGGGCTTTTACTCTGAGGCCTTTATGGTGTGTGGAGATGCCCCGCCCTGCACTTCCTGTATGATTGTGCTCGGCCAGCCAGGCGCCAGACCCCGGCGTCTGATCCCGCTGTTCGTGGCCCTCTCGGCCGGTGCAGGTAAGTTTTTCCACTGTCCTTCTTGGCCACCAGATTTTTGAACCTGGTTCCGGGAGCCTCAGTTGTTCGGCTGTGGCCCGCAGCTCCTGCTGACTTGCCCCGACCCCCTTGGCGCTGGGTTGCTGCCCTGCGCTGGGCCTCCCTTTTGCCCGAGTCAGACCGACCTTTTCCTGAAGTCTTCTAAATTATCTCTGGTTGGAGGACTGTGTATCTCTGTCTCTTTGCAGGTTCTGTAGTTTCAGAATCCGTCCAGAGGCTTGATTTAATGTTCGTTTTGAGGGAACAGAAGGAGAGCTCAGGCAGCTTGCTGCTTCCTCTCCGCCATCTTGGCTCCGCCCTCAATATTTCTATTTTTAAAAGCTTACTTTGACCTGTTTTAAAATGAATATGAATCAGTTAAATATTATTCATTGATAACATTTTTAAAATAAGAAATCAAATTTGCCTATTTCTATTACTACTTCCCAGTCCCTCCCTGCTCTGAACTTTCACCTCTGCCACTGAAGATTTTAGTTCTATAATCATGGGAATACATGATTTTTGTTTGTCTATTCTTAGCCCTTCATCCCAGTTATTTCACTTTTCCATTTCAGATGAACCAAAATTGAATTATGTTTGAATCTTTCTTTGTCTGTGTTCTTTTCTTGCCTCATAGTAATATTGCTACTAAATAACATGAGATAGGTTCTCCGGAACTGAATTTGTTCCCATCATATATTTTCAAGTCACATAAGAGTCAGCCTAGTGGTAGAATTAATTCTGTGCTTAGAGTCAGGTTGACTTGAGTTCAAATTGTGCCTCAGATACTTATTAACTGAGTAACCCTGGATAATTTACTTAACCTCTCTGTGCCTCTGTTTCCTCATCTACAAAATAAAGGGAATGGACATAGTGGCTTCTAAGTTTCCTTTCAGATCTAATCCTATGCTCCTTTGATCTAATGAGGCATAGCATGAAATTTTTATATCTTTGCAATTCTGTGAATTGTGTTAATATTTATAACCTGCCAGAACTGTACTCATAGACATCTCCCCTCCCCTTCCCTGCCCTCCTCTCCCTTGAGACTTACTCTTTCTGTTTAACCCAGAATGGAAAATAAGCAGCAACTCATGGCCCAATCCATTGCTAATCAGCATATGAACTCTCATCTGTACTATTTCTTACCAGATCTGAAGTATTCTTCCTTAGGCAACCTGGTAGCCCTGCACTCTTGGTGTTCACCATACAGGTGCCCGACTTAGAACAGATGCCTAATTGGCTTTGATCCCTGCACTATTTCAGAACACCTGAGATCTTCCAGCTTCAACCTCATTGGTAGCAGGGATTATGGACAACTGTTACCACACCCAGCAAGGCACTCTTAATAATTTTTGGTTTTGGTTCCGTCATCCCATCGCCTTTTTTAGTTGTCATAGCTAATAATTTTGAGAGATTTTCAAAGTACCAGATTACCTGGTGTCATTATGAGAATCAATCAATAATTTTGAATTGAATCAAATGATAAATGCTAGTAAAATAATTTAAAGAAAAAGAAATATTTTACATTTATTTCAAATTTCTTTCACCTTTTTCTTCCCTAGCAATTCCCTAAAGACACAATCAATGAAGAAGTGGTGGAGTTTTTGATTCCTTACTTTGAAATGTCAGACTACAATATTGAAACTGCAAAAAGGGTGTGTGGCAATGTGGCTGGTCTCTGCTCATGGACCAAAGCCATGGTCTCTTTTTTCTCTACAAATAAGGAAGTATTGCCCTTGAAGGTAAGTCTCCTTTGTAGAATCATGGAAAACATTCACGGAAAAAATCTCAAATTTATCTGGTTTAATTACCTTCAATATTAGTAGGCAGATAAATTATGAATCAACCATGGGATTGTATGCAATTCTGTAGGGAAAGCCTGGAGCACTAAGGGAGAAGGCAGACAGTTTACTTCTTAGCCTATTGTTATCATTCAGAGACCTGTAAGCCTTCAAGCAATAACTCTCAGCAGGAAAATTAATTCCACAGTGGGTGAGTGATTGCTTTTTAAAACCATTATGTCCATACAAGTCAATTCAAAACTGTATAGTACAGTATCCCTAAAGTAGTTTGCAAAAGGTCATTATCCTAGCTTGTGTTAAGATCAGTGTAAGTTTATACTATAAAATAACCTCACTTGAGAACTGCGTGAGACCAGTCTGCTTCAAGACAGATGACCACTGTGATCTTGAAAATATATACCCTCCCATATGTGGTCCAGGTAGCAGGGAATGAAGACCTAGGCAAGGACTCCACCATAACTTAACTAGACAAAGAGTTTATAGAAAAGAATCAGATTCATCATGAGAAGGATTTTAAATGTTATTACACCTTGTGGAGAGCTTAATGCCTTTCACCAAGATTGGTTATCCACCAACAACATGGTAGCATTGTAATGTTTTCCTGGAATTCTTTCCTTCCTTGTCTCTACCCTTGGAACTCCAAGCTCCCAAGGCTTAGCCATGTCCCCATCTCCTTCAAGAGGCCTTATATAATTATTCCAGTTGTTGGTGCCTCCCCGTCACAAATAACTTTTTGTTTATTTTGGTATATCCTGTGCTTACTTATCTATGTACATGTATCTGTCCAATGGAATGAAAGTTTCTCCAGAGTAGAGATCCTTTCACTTTTGTCTTTCAATCCCAAGCTTCTAGGTGGAGATTTATTTGTCTGTGAATCACCTACACAGGGGCCTGATAAATTATAAGTCCTTCAAAGATGCTTGATGATAGATTACTTGGTTAACTCTTCCATGTGTCTCTGCAATTGGGAATATTATGCAGGGTTATTTTAAGGGGATGGCAGGCATCAGAAAACAGAAAAAGGAGGTATATTTTGCACATGAGTATCTTCCCTCACCCCTCAAAATTGTACCTCATAAATGACCACTTATTTTTTCAATGCATAAGGAGAATCATCTTCCAACTTTCAAAAAAAAGTCCTCAAACTTAGTTAAATTACAAAATCACCCAGTCAAAATACACTATCATTGAAAAATCTTTATATTATGGATATGTATTTATACACATACACATATATATGCATATATACATATATATATGTGTATGTATGTATGTATTCTAGCAGAGGAATTCAATTAAATGTACTCCTTTGACTTTCTAATTAATTACAGAATATTCATTGTTTCTGTATCATCAAGGTAATGTGATTTCTACCAATGCATATATTTAAATAAAAATTCAATACAATAGAAAACATGGACAAGAATTTGCTATAAATGGATTTTACCTGTCTCTATAAACAATAAGAATGCTTGCTAAGAGAAACCATTAAGGACAAAATTGTATATAGTACAACCATACCCTCTCAATAACAAAGCTGTACTTTCCTCATTTAGAAACAGCAAGTTTAGAACTCTCAGAAATTAAAATTTTCCTGGATAAGCCATGAAAAAATATTCACAATACAAGAAGATTCTTTACAATAATTTTATTTTATATTAGTGGTTTACTGCAGAAAACTGACTGGCACAAATAGCCTAACTTCACATACTTATCTAAGCCACTGGATCAGTTAGGAGCTTAAGAATGAGAGGATCCAGGGCAACTAGGTGGCGCAGTGGATAGAGCACTGGCCCTGGAGTCAGGAGTACTTAAGTTCAAATCTGACCTCAGACACTTAACACTTACTAGCTGTTTGACCCTGGGCAAGTCACTTAACCCCAATTGCCTTGCCAAAAAAAAAAAAAAAGAATGAGAGGATCCAAAATGTTCCATCAGTCAGTTTTTTTCTCTTCTTTTTTAATTCAACAAGCATTTATTACGGTCCTGTTATGTGTCACATAGTATTCAAAATATTGAAGAGATAAAAAATGAAAACTGTCCCTACCCTCAAGGAATAGATATTTTATGGTTGACATTTATCTAGCATGTTAAGAACATACTGAGATAAGTACTAGAGATATCATTTTCCCTGCTAAGGAATAGTACATGTCAAAATAAGGACATAGATGAATAAATTAATTAGAATACATTGTGCACAAATTACATGTTAGACACTATAAGATGCCTTGGATGCAAAGAGGAATCTGTTTCTGCCTTCAAATAACTTATATTCTATCAAATGTCAGTATGACATAATATACAAAACAAATACAAGGTAAAATGAGGAGATCACAGGTGAGGAGAGGGGTCTCACAATGGGTGTCCTGTGGGAGGTCCTCAGCTAGGTTTTTTTAAAGTACATACACATTCATGCACATATACTTACAAAACATGCATCTATCCATGCACTACATAAGTATATGTTTTTATATGTGTATGTATACATACACATATGTACATACATATACACTTATACATATACTCTTTGCCTTTGTCTAGTTCAAACTTGTTATCTTACTATGACTTCATTCTTAAAGTTCTTTTCTTCAAATGAATTCAAGATCTGAAGATGCAAGAAATGTGTTTTTTTTTCTTTTTTCTAACATATGAGAAGAAAGTAGAGCTTTGAGGGAGTGTTAATGGCCTTCCAGAACCCAAAATAACTACTTTCAAGAATGAAGAAGGAAAACAATGTGAACTGAGGAAAGATTTAAAAATAAAAATGAATTATCTTTGAAAATCATTTCCAAAGTCTAATTTTTATACTGGACTTCTTGGATAACAAAAATAGGTTCCTTCATTTTTCTAACTGTGCTCTGATCAATTAACCATATTCTTTGAAATTGCTTAGTCAATGAAAAATGAATTTATTAAGCACCTGCCGTGTGCCAGGTACTTTGATAGAATTCAGAAATACAAAGACATAAAAGAAACGGTCCCTGCCCTCAGGAAGCTTCTGCTGGATATTGATAACATGGAAATGAGTAAATACAAAGTAATGGTATGCAAGCGGTTAGGAGAGCACTCACAGTTTGGGGAGGGATTATCTGTAAAGACTACTATGTAGCTGAGTTAAGAAGAGAGCTAGTGATTCTGGGAATCAGAGATGAGGAGGGAGAACAAGTAAGGAGCACAACCTGTATGTAAGTACAGTGGTAGGATGTAAATAATCACATAAAAGAATAGTGAGTGAGTGAGCATAGTTACAGTGTTGAAGACTGGAAAGGGGCTTATATGAAGTAGGGTCTCCTTACATAAGCAGAAACCAGATTCTGGACAGATGTCTAGAGCTGTCATCTTGGGAGACTTGTAGGCCTTTATGTATCCTGGTTGATACTGAAACATCACCCCGCATAATAGCATGAAAACAAAGTCAAACAAACAAACAAAAACTAGTTGCTTCTAAAGATCACTCTTGTCTTGTCAGCCTCATGAGATGCTTTTAAATATTTGTTCTCCCTAAAATGGTTTGCTGTTAAAATATCCCATCCACTTAAAGCATGTTTCCCTCATATAGAAACATTTCATTATTGGATATATTTTCATATTGAACCCACATCTAAATTAACCCCAAATTATTTTATGCATAGTAGAAGAGGTATAACCATGTATGGTTTTCAGGCTGCAATCAAATTTTCTCATATTTGAGCATCCATGTCAACCTGTTCATGCTGTTTCTACTTCCTAGGCTAATTTGGTGGTCCAGGAGAACCGCCATGTCACTGCTATGCAAGATCTGCAGAAAGCTCAGGCTGAGCTAGATGACAAACAAGCTGAGCTGGATATTGTACAGGAAGAGTATGAAAAGGCCATGACAGAAAAACAGGTAATTACTCCAAACTGGAGGAAGCTTGTCAGAGAAGTACAGGGTTATATTCAATAGTTTGTGCCTTTTTTTGCTTTCTCTAAAGATGAGGCCTGAATCCATGATTCACTTAAACAAACACATAGAATAAGAAATTCATTTCTGAGTCAACCCAGGCAGAATTTTTAGTGTATTTAATATAAGTGTAATTCTAATTACTATATGAATTAGTTCCTGGCTTAGAGAAAACAGTGTTCAACTTTATAAATTGTTCTATTTATTTTTTTAATGGTAAGAGTTTTGAAAATGGGGAGCATTTACTTTAAGAAGTATCTAGGGGGGCAGCTAGGTGGCGCAGTGGATAAAGCACCATCTCTGGATTCAGAAGGACCTGAGTTCAAATATGACTTCAGACACTTGATACTTTCTAGCTATGTGACCCTGGACAAGTCACTTACCTGCCATTGAAGAAGAAGAAGTAGTAGTAGTAATAGTAGTAGTATCCAGCAGATTGCTAGGGTACACAAAATAGTTTTATTAGTTTAGGAATAATTCTTAGTTTAAATTTACCAGTAAAAAAGTAGCAAAAGCAGAGAGGAAGGATATAGACTCTAATATAATAAAAGAAATAGCAAACAGGACAATCTTGTTGGAATTTTGAGAAGATCAAAATAATAACAATGAAGATTGTTAGAAACAGGTAAACTGAGGCATGACTTCTAGTCTGGTGCAAAGAAAGAAGGCCATTTATTCTTGGTCTTGAAAGAATGGGCAGACACCCCAACAGAGTACTGTGATTTGTCCCAGTGAAGTCCTCCTTTTTATCCTATATCTAATGCAAGGTCCCTCCCCCATCTGGGTTCACATTCTTCACGACACTTGTAAACATGTAGACCACCCCCCCCAGATGTGGTGCCACTGCTGCCTTTGCCCTGTGGGATTTGATGATCCTGAGATTTTACAATCCTCTGTTCTTTAACTTTAGAAAACCTCTGTTGACTCAGCAGGGAAAAGGAAGGGAAATTTGGAGGAGTGGGAGTAAACTTTTAGGGCTTGGATTACGTAGTTTGTTCTTATCTGAGACAAACATGCTTTATTGGTTAGCTGTTAACTCAGCAGGGAAAAGGAAGGAATGGTGGAGATGGGGGGCAAGAAGGCCCCAGGACTTGAATAATGTATACTGACAACTGAGGCAGACACACTGTTCTTATCAATGACTACCTTTAGCATGCAAACAAGCAACTTTTTTCCTTTGTAAACTAGAAAATCATTCATAAATATTAACATTTCCATATACAAATGACAGAAAAATTGTATGTGAAACTATGAATCTATCACATTTAGCTTATTGGGTTTATATGTATATATATGTGTATATGTGTATGCATACATACATTTAAAATGTTAGTATCAAAATTTCCCTGCTGATCTATGTTTCCTTCTGAACTTCCTTTTGATATCTTCTCTGTGTGAATTTCTGTTTTTTTGTTTCAATGAACAATTAAACAATTCAACTGTTATTGCTTCCATGTTTTTGTAAACTGAATTTTACACTAAAGGTAACTTTTGTTTTGTTTTTGTTTTTTGTGGGGCAATGGGTGTTAAGTGACTTGCCCAGGGTCACACAGCTAGTAAGTGTCAAGTGTCTGAGACTGGATTTGAACTCAGGTCCTCCTGAATCCAGGGCAGGTGCTTTATATACTGCACCACCTAGCTGCCCTGAAGGTCACTTTCAAAGGAGCTCAGGGTTAGTAATGTTGGAATATTCTTACCAGGACATATTTTTACTGATTACGAATGATTGTATTTATGGGCACCTTCATGACTGCTTAGAAATGTGTACCAGTCTTCCTTATGTTAAAAAAATCTTCACAAGACACTAACCTTTCCTCAAGGCATCATCTTGTAGCTCTCTTCTTTTTCACTCCTAAATTCCTAGAGGTAAAAAGCTTTCTACCATCATTGTTTCTAATAATTAAATCCCATCTTTCCCAAACTCTGCTCTCAATGTCTTGTAATGGAGCTTCTGACTCGACCACTTAAGAGTAGATGATCTAAGATGACCAATTCCGTCTTGTGATTTAAACTGATAGTCTTTTCTCATCCTTCTAATCTTGGTTGTCACTTACCCTCTACTATAGCATCTGTAATATAAG